>NW_028242375.1:0-726566 GCF_964263255.1 Lissotriton vulgaris
TTCAGGCTCAGTACTGCGCTCAAAAGATGCAGCCCTGAGGTCTCTCCTGATAGGAGGTAGTTAAGTAGAAATTCACTGCTCAGCTGACCCGGCAGAAGCAAATGTATACCAAAAATGTACCCAGAATGAGCTTTTCAGTGAACAGCAGCCAGGCACATTTTAGCTAGTTTTACTTGTAAGTGGGGTTGGAAACGCTTTTCAGGCTCAGTACTGCGCTCAAAAGATGCAGCCCTGAGGTCTCTCCTGATAGGAGGTAGTTAAGTAGAAATTCACTGCTCAGCTGACCCGGCAGAAGCAAATGTATACCAAAAATGTACCCAGAATGAGCTTTTCAGTGAACAGCAGCCAGGCACATTTTAGCTAGTTTTACTTGTAAGTGGGGTTGTAAACGCTTTTCAGGCTCAGTACTGCACTCAAAAGATGCAGCCCTGAGGTCTCTCCTGATAGGAGGTAGTTAAGTAGAAATTCACTGCTCAGCTGACCCGGCAGAAGCAAATGTATACCAAAAATGTACCCAGAATGAGCTTTTCAGTGAATAGCAGCCAGGCACATTTTAGCTAGTTTTACTTGTGACTGGGGTTGTAAACGGTTTTCAGGCTCAGTACTGCGCTCAAAAGATGCAGCCCTGAGGTCTCTCCTGATAGGAGGTAGTTAAGTAGAAATTCACTGCTCAGCTGACCCGGCAGAAGCAAATGTATACGAAAAATGTACCCAGAATGAGCTTTTCAGTGAACAGCAGCCAGGCACATTTTAGCTAGTTTTACTTGTAAGTGGGGTTGGAAACGCTTTTCAGGCTCAGTACTGCGCTCAAAAGATGCAGCCCTGAGGTCTCTCCTGATAGGAGGTAGTTAAGTAGAAATTCACTGCTCAGCTGACCCGGCAGAAGCAAATGTATACCAAAAATGTACCCAGAATGAGCTTTTCAGTGAACAGCAGCCAGGCACATTTTAGCTAGTTTTACTTGTAAGTGGGGTTGTAAACGCTTTTCAGGCTCAGTACTGCGCTCAAAAGATGCAGCCCTGAGGTCTCTCCTGATAGGAGGTAGTTAAGTAGAAATTCACTGCTCAGCTGACCCGGCAGAAGCAAATGTATACCAAAAATGTACCCAGAATGAGCTTTTCAGTGAACAGCAGCCAGGCACATTTTAGCTAGTTTTACTTGTAAGTGGGGTTGGAAACGCTTTTCAGGCTCAGTACTGAGCTCAAAAGATGCAGCCCTGAGGTCTCTCCTGATAGGAGGTAGTTAAGTAGAAATTCACTGCTCAGCTGACCCGGCAGAAGCAAATGTATACCAAAAATGTACCCAGAATGAGCTTTTCAGTGAACAGCAGCCAGGCACATTTTAGCTAGTTTTACTTGTGACTGGGGTTGTAAACGCTTTTCAGGCTCAGTACTGCGCTCAAAAGATGCAGCCCTGAGGTCTCTCCTGATAGGAGGTAGTTAAGTAGAAATTCACTGCTCAGCTGACCCGGCAGAAGCAAATGTATACCAAAAATGTACCCAGAATGAGCTTTTCAGTGAACAGCAGCCAGGCACATTTTAGCTAGTTTTACTTGTAAGTGGGGTTGTAAACGCTTTTCAGGCTCAGTACTGCGCTCAAAAGATGCAGCCCTGAGGTCTCTCCTGATAGGAGGTAGTTAAGTAGAAATTCACTGCTCAGCTGACCCGGCAGAAGCAAATGTATACCAAAAATGTACCCAGAATGAGCTTTTCAGTGAACAGCAGCCAGGCACATTTTAGCTAGTTTTACTTGTAACTGGGGTTGTTAACGCTTTTCAGGCTCAGTACTGCGCTCAAAAGATGCAGCCCTGAGGTCTCTCCTGATAGGAGGTAGTTAAGTAGAAATTCACTGCTCAGATGACCCGGCAGAAGCAAATGTATACCAAAAATGTACCCAGAATGAGCTTTTCAGTGAACAGCAGCCAGGCACATTTTAGCTAGTTTTACTTGTAAGTGGGGTTGGAAACGCTTTTCAGGCTCAGTACTGCGCTCAAAAGATGCAGCCCTGAGGTCTCTCCTGATAGGAGATAGTTAAGTAGAAATTCACTGCTCAGCTGACCCGGCAGAAGCAAATGTATACCAAAAATGTACCCAGAATGAGCTTTTCAGTGAACAGCAGCCAGGCACATTTTAGCTAGTTTTACTTGTAAGTGGGGTTGTAAACGCTTTTCAGGCTCAGTACTGCGCTCAAAAGATGCAGCCCTGAGGTCTCTCCTGATAGGAGGTAGTTAAGTAGAAATTCACTGCTCAGCTGACCCGGCAGAAGCAAATGTATACCAAAAATGTACCCAGAATGAGCTTTTCAGTGAACAGCAGCCAGGCACATTTTAGCTAGTTTTACTTGTAAGTGGGGTTGTAAACGCTTTTCAGGCTCAGTACTGCGCTCAAAAAATGCAGCCCTGAGGTCTCTCCTGATAGGAGGTAGTTAAGTAGAAATTCACTGCTCAGCTGACCCGGCAGAAGCAAATGTATACCAAAAATGTACCCAGAATGAGCTTTTCAGTGAACAGCAGCCAGGCACATTTTAGCTAGTTTTACTTGTAAGTGGGGTTGTAAACGCTTTTCAGGCTCAGTACTGCGCTCAAAAGATGCAGCCCTGAGGTCTCTCCTGATAGGGGGTAGTTAAGTAGAAATTCCCTGCTCAGCTGACCCGGCAGAAGCAAATGTATACCAAAAATGTACCCAGAATGAGCTTTTTAGTGAACAGCAGCCAGGCACATTTTAGCTAGTTTTACTTGTAAGTGGGGTTGTAAACGCTTTTCAGGCTCAGTACTGCGCTCAAAAGATGCAGCCCTGAGGTCTCTCCTGATAGGGGGTAGTTAAGTAGAAATTCACTGCTCAGCTGACCCGGCAGAAGCAAATGTATACCAAAAATGTACCCAGAATGAGCTTTTCAGTGAACAGCAGCCAGGCACATTTTAGCTAGTTTTACTTGTAACTGGGGTTGTAAACGGTTTTCAGGCTCAGTACTGCGCTCAAAAGATGGAGCCCTGAGGTCTCTCCTGATAGGAGGTAGTTAAGTAGAAATTCACTGCTCAGCTGACCCGGCAGAAGCAAATGTATACCAAAAATGTACCCAGAATGAGCTTTTCAGTGAACAGCAGCCAGGCACATTTTAGCTAGTTTTACTTGTGACTGGGGTTGTAAACGCTTTTCAGGCTCAGTACTGCGCTCAAAAGATGCAGCCCTGAGGTCTCTCCTGATAGGAGGTAGTTAAGTAGAAATTCACTGCTCAGCTGACCCGGCAGAAGCAAATGTATACCAAAAATGTACCCAGAATGAGCTTTTCAGTGAACAGCAGCCAGGCACATTTTAGCTAGTTTTACTTGTAAGTGGGGTTGGAAACGCTTTTCATGCTCAGTACTGCGCTCAAAAGATGCAGCCCTGAGGTCTCTCCTGATAGGAGATAGTTACGTAGAAATTCACTGCTCAGCTGACCCGGCAGAAGCAAATGTATACAAAAAATGTACCCAGAATGAGCTTTTCAGTGAACAGCAGCCAGGCACATTTTAGCTAGTTTTACTTGTAAGTGGGGTTGTAAACGCTTTTCAGGCTCAGTACTGCGCTCAAAAGATGCAGCCCTGAGGTCTCTCCTGATAGGAGGTAGTTAAGTAGAAATTCACTGCTCAGCTGACCCGGCAGAAGCAAATGTATACCAAAAATGTACCCAGAATGAGCTTTTCAGTGAACAGCAGCCAGGCACATTTTAGCTAGTTTTACTTGTAAGTGGGGTTGTAAACGCTTTTCAGGCTCAGTACTGCGCTCAAAAGATGCAGCCCTGAGGTCTCTCCTGATAGGAGGTAGTTAAGTAGAAATTCACTGCTCAGCTGACCCGGCAGAAGCAAATGTATACCAAAAATGTACCCAGAATGAACTTTTCAGTGAACAGCAGCCAGGCACATTTTAGCTAGTTTTACTTGTAACTGGGGTTGTAAACGCTTTTCAGGCTCAGTACTGCGCTCAAAAGATGCAGCCCTGAGGTCTCTCCTGATAGGAGGTAGTTAAGTAGAAATTCACTGCTCAGCTGACCCGGCAGAAGCAAATGTATACCAAAAATGTACCCAGAATGAGCTTTTCAGTGAACAGCAGCCAGGCACATTTTAGCTAGTTTTACTTGTAAGTGGGGTTGGAAACGCTTTTCAGGCTCAGTACTGCGCTCAAAAGATGCAGCCCTGAGGTCTCTCCTGATAGGAGATAGTTAAGTAGAAATTCACTGCTCAGCTGACCCGGCAGAAGCAAATGTATACCAAAAATGTACCCAGAATGAGCTTTTCAGTGAACAGCAGCCAGGCACATTTTAGCTAGTTTTACTTGTAAGTGGGGTTGTAAACGCTTTTCAGGCTCAGTACTGCGCTCAAAAGATGCAGCCCTGAGGTCTCTCCTGATAGGAGGTAGTTAAGTAGAAATTCACTGCTCAGCTGACCCGGCAGAAGCAAATGTTTACCAAAAATGTACCCAGAATGAGCTTTTCAGTGAACAGCAGCCAGGCACATTTTAGCTAGTTTTACTTGTAAGTGGGGTTGTAAACGCTTTTCAGGCTCAGTACTGCGCTCAAAAAATGCAGCCCTGAGGTCTCTCCTGATAGGAGGTAGTTAAGTAGAAATTCACTGCTCAGCTGACCCGGCAGAAGCAAATGTATACCAAAAATGTACCCAGAATGAGCTTTTCAGTGAACAGCAGCCAGGCACATTTTAGCTAGTTTTACTTGTAACTGGGGTTGTAAACGCTTTTCAGGCTCAGTACTGCGCTCAAAAGATGCAGCCCTGAGGTCTCTCCTGATAGGGGGTAGTTAAGTAGAAATTCACTGCTCAGCTGACCCGGCAGAAGCAAATGTATACCAAAAATGTACCCAGAAGGAGCTTTTCAGTGAACAGCAGCCAGGCACATTTTAGCTAGTTTTACTTGTAAGTGGGGTTGTAAACGCTTTTCAGGCTCAGTACTGCGCTCAAAAGATGCAGCCCTGAGGTCTCTCCTGATAGGGGGTAGTTAAGTAGAAATTCACTGCTCAGCTGACCCGGCAGAAGCAAATGTATACCAAAAATGTACCCAGAATGAGCTTTTCAGTGAACAGCAGCCAGGCACATTTTAGCTAGTTTTACTTGTAAGTGGGGTTGTAAATGCTTTTCAGGCTCAGTACTGCGCTCAAAAGATGCAGCCCTGAGGTCTCTCCTGATAGGAGGTAGTTAAGTAGAAATTCACTGCTCAGCTGACCCGGCAGAAGCAAATGTATACCAAAAATGTACCCAGAATTAGCTTTTCAGTGAACAGCAGCCAGGCACATTTTAGCTAGTTTTACTTGTAAGTGGGATTGTAAACGCTTTTCAGGCTCAGTACTGCACTCAAAAGATGCAGCCCTGAGGTCTCTCCTAATAGGAGGTAGTTAAGTAGAAATTCACTGCTCAGCTGACCCGGCAGAAGCAAATGTATACCAAAAATATACCCAGAATGACCTTTTCAGTGAATAGCAGCCAGGCACATTTTAGCTAGTTTTACTTGTAACTGGGGTTGTAAACGGTTTTCAGGCTCAGTACTGCGCTCAAAAGATGCAGCCCTGAGGTCTCTCCTGATAGGAGGTAGTTAAGTAGAAATTCACTGCTCAGCTGACCCGGCAGAAGCAAATGTATACCAAAAATGTACCCAGAATGAGCTTTTCAGTGAACAGCAGCCAGGCACATTTTAGCTAGTTTTACTTGTAAGTGGGGTTGTAAACGCTTTTCAGGCTCAGTACTGCGCTCAAAAGATGCAGCCCTGAGGTCTCTCCTGATAGGAGGTAGTTAAGTAGAAATTCACTGCTCAGCTGACCCGGCAGAAGCAAATGTATACCAAAAATGTACCCAGAATGAGCTTTTCAGTGAACAGCAGCCAGGCACATTTTAGCTAGTTTTACTTGTAACTGGGGTTGTAAACGCTTTTCAGGCTCAGTACTGCGCTCAAAAGATGCAGCCCTGAGGTCTCTCCTGATAGGGGGTAGTTAAGTAGAAATTCACTGCTCAGCTGACCCGGCAGAAGCAAATGTATACCAAAAATTTACCCAGAATGAGCTTTTCAGTGAACAGCAGCCAGGCACATTTTAGCTAGTTTTACTTGTAAGTGGGGTTGGAAACGCTTTTCAGGCTCAGTACTGCGCTCAAAAGATGCAGCCCTGAGGTCTCTCCTGATAGGAGATAGTTAAGTAGAAATTCACTGCTCAGCTGACCCGGCAGAAGCAAATGTATACCAAAAATGTACCCAGAATGAGCTTTTCAGTGAACAGCTGCCAGACAAATTTTAGCTAGTTTTACTTGTAACTGGGGTTGTAAACGCTTTTCAGGCTCAGTACTGCGCTCAAAAGATGCAGCCCTGAGGTCTCTCCTGATAGGAGGTAGTTAAGTAGAAATTCACTGCTCAGCTGACCCGGCAGAAGCAAATGTATACCAAAAATGTACCCAGAATGAGCTTTTCAGTGAACAGCAGCCAGGCACATTTGAGCTAGTTTTACTTGTAAGTGGGGTTGGAAACGCTTTTCAGGCTCAGTACTGCGCTCAAAAGATGCAACCCTGAGGTCTCTCCTGATAGGAGATAGTTAAGTAGAAATTCACTGCTCAGCTGACCCGGCAGAAGCAAATGTATACCAAAAATGTACCCAGAATGAGCTTTTCAGTGAACAGCAGCCAGGCACATTTTAGCTAGTTTTACTTGTAAGTGGGGTTGTAAACGCTTTTCAGGCTCAGTACTGCGCTCAAAAGATGCAGCCCTGAGGTCTCTCCTGATAGGAGGTAGTTAAGTAGAAATTCACTGCTCAGCTGACCCGGCAGAAGCAAATGTATACCAAAAATGTACCCAGAATGAGCTTTTCAGTGAACAGCAGCCAGGCACATTTTAGCTAGTTTTACTTGTAAGTGGGGTTGTAAACGCTTTTCAGGCTCAGTACTGCGCTCAAAAGATGCAGCCCTGAGGTCTCTCCTGATAGGAGGTAGTTAAGTAGAAATTCACTGCTCAGCTGACCCGGCAGAAGCAAATGTATACCAAAAATGTACCCAGAATGAGCTTTTCAGTGAACAGCAGCCAGGCACATTTTAGCTAGTTTTACTTGTAACTGGGGTTGTAAACGATTTTCAGGCTCCGTACTGCGCTCAAAAGATGCAGCCCTGAGGTCTCTCCTGATAGGGGGTAGTTAAGTAGAAATTCACTGCTCAGCTGACCCGGCAGAAGCAAATGTATACCAAAAATGTACCCAGAATGAGCTTTTCAGTGAACAGCAGCCAGGCACATTTTAGCTAGTTTTACTTGTAAGTGGGGTTGTAAACGCTTTTCAGGCTCAGTACTGCGCTCAAAAGATGCAGCCCTGAGGTCTCTCCTGATAGGAGGTAGTTAAGTAGAAATTCACTGCTCAGCTGACCCGGCAGAAGCAAATGTATACCAAAAATTTACCCAGAATGAGCTTTTCAGTGAACAGCAGCCAGGCACATTTTAGCTAGTTTTACTTGTAAGTGGGGTTGGAAACGCTTTTCAGGCTCAGTACTGCGCTCAAAAGATGCAGCCCTGAGGTCTCTCCTGATAGGAGATAGTTAAGTAGAAATTCACTGCTCAGCTGACCCGGCAGAAGCAAATGTATACCAAAAATGTACCCAGAATGAGCTTTTCAGTGAACAGCAGCCAGGCACATTTTAGCTAGTTTTACTTGTAAGTGGGGTTGTAAACGCTTTTCAGGCTCAGTACTGCACTCAAAAGATGCAGCCCTGAGGTCTCTCCTGATAGGAGGTAGTTAAGTAGAAATTCACTGCTCAGCTGACCCGGCAGAAGCAAATGTATACCAAAAATGTACCCAGAATGAGCTTTTCAGTGAACAGCAGCCAGGCACATTTTAGCTAGTTTTACTTGTAAGTGGGGTTGTAAACGCTTTTCAGGCTCAGTACTGCGCTCAAAAAATGCAGCCCTGAGGTCTCTCCTGATAGGAGGTAGTTAAGTAGAAATTCACTGCTCAGCTGACCCGGCAGAAGCAAATGTATACCAAAAATGTACCCAGAATGAGCTTTTCAGTGAACAGCAGCCAGGCACATTTTAGCTAGTTTTACTTGTAACTGGGGTTGTAAACGCTTTTCAGGCTCAGTACTGCGCTCAAAAGATGCAGCCCTGAGGTCTCTCCTGATAGGGGGTAGTTAAGTAGAAATTCACTGCTCAGCTGACCCGGCAGAAGCAAATGTATACCAAAAATGTACCCAGAATGAGCTTTTCAGTGAACAGCAGCCAGGCACATTTTAGCTAGTTTTACTTGTAAGTGGGGTTGTAAACGCTTTTCAGGCTCAGTACTGCGCTCAAAAGATGCAGCCCTGAGGTCTCTCCTGATAGGGGGTAGTTAAGTAGAAATTCACTGCTCAGCTGACCCGGCAGAAGCAAATGTATACCAAAAATGTACCCAGAATGAGCTTTTCAGTGAACAGCAGCCAGGCACATTTTAGCTAGTTTTACTTGTAAGTGGGGTTGTAAACGCTTTTCAGGCTCAGTACTGCGCTCAAAAGATGCAGCCCTGAGGTCTCTCCTGATAGGAGGTAGTTAAGTAGAAATTCACTGCTCAGCTGACCCGGCAGAAGCAAATGTATACCAAAAATGTACCCAGAATGAGCTTTTCAGTGAACAGCAGCCAGGCACATTTTAGCTAGTTTTACTTGTAAGTGGGGTTGTAAACGCTTTTCAGGTTCAGTACTGCACTCAAAAGATGCAGCCCTGAGGTCTCTCCTGATAGGAGGTAGTTAAGTAGAAATTCACTGCTCAGCTGACCCGGCAGAAGCAAATGTATACCAAAAATATACCCAGAATGAGCTTTTCAGTGAATAGCAGCCAGGCACATTTTAGCTAGTTTTACTTGTAACTGGGGTTGTAAACGGTTTTCAGGCTCAGTACTGCGCTCAAAAGATGCAGCCCTGAGGTCTCTCCTGATAGGAGATAGTTAAGTAGAAATTCACTGCTCAGCTGACCCGGCAGAAGCAAATGTATACCAAAAATGTACCCAGAATGAGCTTTTCAGCGAACAGCAGCCAGGCACATTTTAGCTAGTTTTACTTGTAAGTGGGGTTGTAAACGCTTTTCAGGCTCAGTACTGCGCTCAAAAGATGCAGCCCTGAGGTCTCTCCTGATAGGAGGTAGTTAAGTAGAAATTCACTGCTCAGCTGACCCGGCAGAAGCAAATGTATACCAAAAATGTACCCAGAATGAGCTTTTCAGTGAACAGCAGCCAGGCACATTTTAGCTAGTTTTACTTGTAAGTGGGGTTGTAAACGCTTTTCAGGCTCAGTACTGCGCTCAAAAGATGCAGCCCTGAGGTCTCTCCTGATAGGAGGTAGTTAAGTAGAAATTCACTGCTCAGCTGACCCGGCAGAAGCAAATGTATACCAAAAATGTACCCAGAATGAGCTTTTCAGTGAACAGCAGCCAGGCACATTTTAGCTAGTTTTACTTGTAACTGGGGTTGTAAACGATTTTCAGGCTCAGTACTGCGCTCAAAAGATGCAGCCCTGAGGTCTCTCCTGATAGGGGGTAGTTAAGTAGAAATTCACTGCTCAGCTGACCCGGCAGAAGCAAATGTATACCAAAAATGTACCCAGAATGAGCTTTTCAGTGAACAGCAGCCAGGCACATTTTAGCTAGTTTTACTTGTAAGTGGGGTTGTAAACGCTTTTCAGGCTCAGTACTGCGCTCAAAAGATGCAGCCCTGAGGTCTCTCCTGATAGGAGGTAGTTAAGTAGAAATTCACAGCTCAGCTGACCCGGCAGAAGCAAATGTATACCAAAAATTTACCCAGAATGAGCTTTTCAGTGAACAGCAGCCAGGCACATTTTAGCTAGTTTTACTTGTAAGTGGGGTTGGAAACGCTTTTCAGGCTCAGTACTGCGCTCAAAAGATGCAGCCCTGAGGTCTCTCCTGATAGGAGATAGTTAAGTAGAAATTCACTGCTCAGCTGACCCGGCAGAAGCAAATGTATACCAAAAATGTACCCAGAATGAGCTTTTCAGTGAACAGCAGCCAGGCACATTTTAGCTAGTTTTACTTGTAAGTGGGGTTGTAAACGCTTTTCAGGCTCAGTACTGCACTCAAAAGATGCAGCCCTGAGGTCTCTCCTGATAGGAGGTAGTTAAGTAGAAATTCACTGCTCAGCTGACCCGGCAGAAGCAAATGTATACCAAAAATGTACCCAGAATGAGCTTTTCAGTGAACAGCAGCCAGGCACATTTTAGCTAGTTTTACTTGTAAGTGGGGTTGTAAACGCTTTTCAGGCTCAGTACTGCGCTCAAAAAATGCAGCCCTGAGGTCTCTCCTGATAGGAGGTAGTTAAGTAGAAATTCACTGCTCAGCTGACCCGGCAGAAGCAAATGTATACCAAAAATGTACCCAGAATGAGCTTTTCAGTGAACAGCAGCCAGGCACATTTTAGCTAGTTTTACTTGTAACTGGGGTTGTAAACGCTTTTCAGGCTCAGTACTGCGCTCAAAAGATGCAGCCCTGAGGTCTCTCCTGATAGGGGGTAGTTAAGTAGAAATTCACTGCTCAGCTGACCCGGCAGAAGCAAATGTATACCAAAAATGTACCCAGAATGAGCTTTTCAGTGAACAGCAGCCAGGCACATTTTAGCTAGTTTTACTTGTAAGTGGGGTTGTAAACGCTTTTCAGGCTCAGTACTGCGCTCAAAAGATGCAGCCCTGAGGTCTCTCCTGATAGGGGGTAGTTAAGTAGAAATTCACTGCTCAGCTGACCCGGCAGAAGCAAATGTATACCAAAAATGTACCCAGAATGAGCTTTTCAGTGAACAGCAGCCAGGCACATTTTAGCTAGTTTTACTTGTAAGTGGGGTTGTAAACGCTTTTCAGGCTCAGTACTGCGCTCAAAAGATGCAGCCCTGAGGTCTCTCCTGATAGGAGGTAGTTAAGTAGAAATTCACTGCTCAGCTGACCCGGCAGAAGCAAATGTATACCAAAAATGTACCCAGAATTAGCTTTTCAGTGAACAGCAGCCAGGCACATTTTAGCTAGTTTTACTTGTAAGTGGGGTTGTAAACGCTTTTCAGGTTCAGTACTGCACTCAAAAGATGCAGCCCTGAGGTCTCTCCTGATAGGAGGTAGTTAAGTAGAAATTCACTGCTCAGCTGACCCGGCAGAAGCAAATGTATACCAAAAATATACCCAGAATGAGCTTTTCAGTGAATAGCAGCCAGGCACATTTTAGCTAGTTTTACTTGTAACTGGGGTTGTAAACGGTTTTCAGGCTCAGTACTGCGCTCAAAAGATGCAGCCCCGATGTCTCTCCTGATAGGAGGTAGTTAAGTAGAAATTCACTGCTCAGCTGACCCGGCAGAAGCAAATGTATACCAAAAATGTACCCAGAATGAGCTTTTCAGTGAACAGCAGCCAGGCACATTTTAGCTAGTTTTACTTGTGACTGGGGTTGTAAACGCTTTTCAGGCTCAGTACTGCGCTCAAAAGATGCAGCCCTGAGGTCTCTCCTGATAGGAGGTAGTTAAGTAGAAATTCACTGCTCAGCTGACCCGGCAGAAGCAAATGTATACCAAAAATGTACCCAGAATGAGCTTTTCAGTGAACAGCAGTCAGGCACATTTTAGCTAGTTTTACTTGTAAGTGGGGTTGGAAACGCTTTTCAGGCTCAGTACTGCGCTCAAAAGATGCAGCCCTGAGGTCTCTCCTGATAGGAGATAGTTAAGTAGAAATTCACTGCTCAGCTGACCCGGCAGAAGCAAATGTATACCAAAAATGTACCCAGAATGAGCTTTTCAGTGAACAGCAGCCAGGCACATTTTAGCTAGTTTTACTTGTAAGTGGGGTTGTAAACGCTTTTCAGGCTCAGTACTGCGCTCAAAAG
Organism: Lissotriton vulgaris; assembly: GCF_964263255.1. Lineage (NCBI taxonomy): Eukaryota > Metazoa > Chordata > Amphibia > Caudata > Salamandridae > Lissotriton > Lissotriton vulgaris. The sequence goes on from NW_028242375.1 coordinate 11,847, forward strand.
ATGCAGCCCTGAGGTCTCTCCTGATAGGAGGTAGTTAAGTAGAAATTCACTGCTCAGCTGACCCGGCAGAAGCAAATGTATACCAAAAATGTACCCAGAATGAGCTTTTCAGTGAACAGCAGCCAGGCACATTTTAGCTAGTTTTACTTGTAAGTGGGGTTGTAAACGCTTTTCAGGCTCAGTACTGCGCTCAAAAGATGTAGCCCTGAGGTCTCTCCTGATAGGAGGTAGTTAAGTAGAAATTCACTGCTCAGCTGACCCGGCAGAAGCAAATGTATACCAAAAATGTACCCAGAATGAGCTTTTCAGTGAACAGCAGCCAGGCACATTTTAGCTAGTTTTACTTGTAACTGGGGTTGTAAACGCTTTTCAGGCTCAATACTGCGCTCAAAAGATGCAGCCCTGAGGTCTCTCCTGATAGGGGGTAGTTAAGTAGAAATTCACTGCTCAGCTGACCCGGCAGAAGCAAATGTATACCAAAAATTTACCCAGAATGAGCTTTTCAGTGAACAGCAGCCAGGCACATTTTAGCTAGTTTTACTTGTAAGTGGGGTTGGAAACGCTTTTCAGGCTCAGTACTACGCTCAAAAGATGCAGCCCTGAGGTCTCTCCTGATAGGAGATAGTTAAGTAGAAATTCACTGCTCAGCTGACCCGGCAGAAGCAAATGTATACCAAAAATGTACCCAGAATGAGCTTTTCAGTGAACAGCAGCCAGGCACATTTTAGCTAGTTTTACTTGTAAGTGGGGTTGTAAACGCTTTTCAGGCTCAGTACTGCGCTCAAAAGATGCAGCCCTGAGGTCTCTCCTGATAGGAGGTAGTTAAGTAGAAATTCACTGCTCAGCTGACCCGGCAGAAGCAAATGTATACCAAAAATGTACCCAGAATGAGCTTTTCAGTGAACAGCAGCCAGGCCCATTTTAGCTAGTTTTACTTGTAAGTGGGGTTGTAAACGCTTTTCAGGCTCAGTACTGCGCTCAAAAAATGCAGCCCTGAGGTCTCTCCTGATAGGAGGTAGTTAAGTAGAAATTCACTGCTCAGCTGACCTGGCAGAAGCAAATGTATACCAAAAATGTACCCAGAATGAGCTTTTCAGTGAACAGCAGCCAGGCACATTTTAGCTAGTTTTACTTGTAACTGGGGTTGTAAACGCTTTTCAGGCTCAGTACTGCGCTCAAAAGATGCAGCCCTGAGGTCTCTCCTGATAGGGGGTAGTTAAGTAGAAATTCACTGCTCAGCTGACCCGGCAGAAGCAAATGTATACCAAAAATGTACCCAGAATGAGCTTTTCAGTGAACAGCAGCCAGGCACATTTTAGCTAGTTTTACTTGTAAGTGGGGTTGTAAACGCTTTTCAGGCTCAGTACTGCGCTCAAAAGATGCAGCCCTGAGGTCTCTCCTGATAGGGGGTAGTTAAGTAGAAATTCACTGCTCAGCTGACCCGGCAGAAGCAAATGTATACCAAAAATGTACCCAGAATGAGCTTTTCAGTGAACAGCAGCCAGGCACATTTTAGCTAGTTTTACTTGTAAGTGGGGTTGTAAACGCTTTTCAGGCTCAGTACTGCGCTCAAAAGATGCAGCCCTGAGGTCTCTCCTGATAGAAGGTAGTTAAGTAGAAATTCACTGCTCAGCTGACCCGGCAGAAGCATATGTATACCAAAAATGTACCCAGAATTAGCTTTTCAGTGAACAGCAGCCAGGCACATTTTAGCTAGTTTTACTTGTAAGTGGGGTTGTAAACGCTTTTCAGGTTCAGTACTGCACTCAAAAGATGCAGCCCTGAGGTCTCTCCTGATAGGAGGTAGTTAAGTAGAAATTCACTGCTCAGCTGACCCGGCAGAAGCAAATGTATACCAAAAATATACCCAGAATGAGCTTTTCAGTGAATAGCAGCCAGGCACATTTTAGCTAGTTTTACTTGTAACTGGGGTTGTAAACGGTTTTCAGGCTCAGTACTGCGCTCAAAAGATGCAGCCCTGAGGTCTCTCCTGATAGGAGGTAGTTAAGTAGAAATTCACTGCTCAGCTGACCCGGCAGAAGCAAATGTATACCAAAAATGTACCCAGAATGAGCTTTTCAGTGAACAGCAGCCAGGCACATTTTAGCTAGTTTTACTTGTGACTGGGGTTGTAAACGCTTTTCAGGCTCAGTACTGCGCTCAAAAGATGCAGCCCTGAGGTCTCTCCTGATAGGAGGTAGTTAAGTAGAAATTCACTGCTCAGCTGACCCGGCAGAAGCAAATGTATACCAAAAATGTACCCAGAATGAGCTTTTCAGTGAACAGCAGCCAGGCACATTTTAGCTAGTTTTACTTGTAAGTGGGGTTGGAAACGCTTTTCAGGCTCAGTACTGCGCTCAAAAGATGCAGCCCTGAGGTCTCTCCTGATAGGAGATAGTTAAGTAGAAATTCACTGCTCAGCTGACCCGGCAGAAGCAAATGTATACCAAAAATGTACCCAGAATGAGCTTTTCAGTGAACAGCAGCCAGGCACATTTTAGCTAGTTTTACTTGTAACTGGGGTTGTAAACGCTTTTCAGGCTCAATACTGCGCTCAAAAGATGCAGCCCTGAGGTCTCTCCTGATAGGGGGTAGTTAAGTAGAAATTCACTGCTCAGCTGACCCGGCAGAAGCAAATGTATACCAAAAATTTACCCAGAATGAGCTTTTCAGTGAACAGCAGCCAGGCACATTTTAGCTAGTTTTACTTGTAAGTGGGGTTGGAAACGCTTTTCAGGCTCAGTACTGCGCTCAAAAGATGCAGCCCTGAGGTCTCTCCTGATAGGAGATAGTTAAGTAGAAATTCACTGCTCAGCTGACCCGGCAGAAGCAAATGTATACCAAAAATGTACCCAGAACGAGCTTTTCAGTGAACAGCAGCCAGGCACATTTTAGCTAGTTTTACTTGTAAGTGGGGTTGTAAACGCTTTTCAGGCTCAGTACTGCGCTCAAAAGATGCAGCCCTGAGGTCTCTCCTGATAGGAGGTAGTTAAGTAGAAATTCACTGCTCAGCTAGAAGCAAATGTATACCAAAAATGTACCCAGAATGAGCTTTTCAGTGAACAGCAGCCAGGCACATTTTAGCTAGTTTTACTTGTAAGTGGGGTTGTAAACGCTTTTCAGGCTCAGTACTGCGCTCAAAAGATGCAGCCCTGAGGTCTCTCCTGATAGGAGGTAGTTAAGTAGAAATTCACTGCTCAGCTGACCCGGCAGAAGCAAATGTATACCAAAAATGTACCCAGAATGAGTGAACAGCAGCCAGGCACATTTTAGCTAGTTTTACTTGTAACTGGGGTTGTAAACGCTTTTTCAGGCTCAGTACTGCGCTCAAAAGATGCAGCCATGAGGTCTCTCCTGATAGGGGGTAGTTAAGTAGAAATTCACTGCTCAGCTGACCCGGCAGAAGCAAATGTATACCAAAAATGTACCCAGAATGAGCTTTTCAGTGAACAGCAGCCAGGCACATTTTACCTAGTTTTACTTGTAAGTGGGGTTGTAAACGCTTTTCAGGCTCAGTACTGCGCTCAAAAGATGCAGCCCTGAGGTCTCTCCTGATAGGGGGTAGTTAAGTAGAAATTCACTGCTCAGCTGACCCGGCAGAAGCAAATGTATACCAAAAATGTACCCAGAATGAGCTTTTCAGTGAACAGCAGCCAGGCACATTTTAGCTAGTTTTACTTGTAAGTGGGGTTGTAAACGCTTTTCAGGCTCAGTACTGCGCTCAAAAGATGCAGCCCTGAGGTCTCTCCTGATAGGAGGTAGTTAAGTAGAAATTCACTGCTCAGCTGACCCGGCAGAAGCAAATGTATACCAAAAATGTACCCAGAATTAGCTTTTCAGTGAACAGCAGCCAGGCACATTTTAGCTAGTTTTACTTGTAAGTGGGGTTGTAAACGCTTTTCAGGCTCAGTACTGCGCTCAAAAGATGCAGCCCTGAGGTCTCTCCTGATAGGAGGTAGTTAAGTAGAAATTCACTGCTCAGCTGACCCGGCAGAAGCAAATGTATACCAAAAATGTACCCAGAATGAGCTTTTCAGTGAACAGCAGCCAGGCACATTTTAGCTAGTTTTACTCGTGACTGGGGTTGTAAACACTTTTCAGGCTCAGTACTGCGCTCAAAAGATGCAGCCCTGAGGTCTCTCCTGATAGGAGGTAGTTAAGTAGAAATTCACTGCTCAGCTGACCCGGCAGAAGCAAATGTATACCAAAAATGTACCCAGAATGAGCTTTTCAGTGAACAGCAGCCAGGCACATTTTAGCTAGTTTTACTTGTAAGTGGGGTTGGAAACGCTTTTCAGGCTCAGTACTGCGCTCAAAAGATGCAGCCCTGAGGTCTCTCCTGATAGGAGGTAGTTAAGTAGAAATTCACTGCTCAGCTGACCCGGCAGAAGCAAATGTATACCAAAAATGTACCCAGAATTAGCTTTTCAGTGAACAGCAGCCAGGCACATTTTAGCTAGTTTTACTTGTAAGTGGGGTTGTAAACGCTTTTCAGGCTCAGTACTGCACTCAAAAGATGCAGCCCTGAGGTCTCTCCTGATAGGAGGTAGTTAAGTAGAAATTCACTGCTCAGCTGACCCGGCAGAAGCAAATGTATACCAAAAATGTACCCAGAATGAGCTTTTCAGTGAATAGCAGCCAGGCACATTTTAGCTAGTTTTACTTGTGACTGGGGTTGTAAACGGTTTTCAGGCTCAGTACTGCGCTCAAAAGATGCAGCCCTGAGGTCTCTCCTGATAGGAGGTAGTTAAGTAGAAATTCACTGCTCAGCTGACCCGGCAGAAGCAAATGTATACGAAAAATGTACCCAGAATGAGCTTTTCAGTGAACAGCAGCCAGGCACATTTTAGCTAGTTTTACTTGTAAGTGGGGTTGGAAACGCTTTTCAGGCTCAGTACTGCGCTCAAAAGATGCAGCCCTGAGGTCTCTCCTGATAGGAGGTAGTTAAGTAGAAATTCACTGCTCAGCTGACCCGGCAGAAGCAAATGTATACCAAAAATGTACCCAGAATGAGCTTTTCAGTGAACAGCAGCCAGGCACATTTTAGCTAGTTTTACTTGTAAGTGGGGTTGTAAACGCTTTTCAGGCTCAGTACTGCGCTCAAAAGATGCAGCCCTGAGGTCTCTCCTGATAGGAGGTAGTTAAGTAGAAATTCACTGCTCAGCTGACCCGGCAGAAGCAAATGTATACCAAAAATGTACCCAGAATGAGCTTTTCAGTGAACAGCAGCCAGGCACATTTTAGCTAGTTTTACTTGTAAGTGGGGTTGGAAACGCTTTTCAGGCTCAGTACTGAGCTCAAAAGATGCAGCCCTGAGGTCTCTCCTGATAGGAGGTAGTTAAGTAGAAATTCACTGCTCAGCTGACCCGGCAGAAGCAAATGTATACCAAAAATGTACCCAGAATGAGCTTTTCAGTGAACAGCAGCCAGGCACATTTTAGCTAGTTTTACTTGTGACTGGGGTTGTAAACGCTTTTCAGGCTCAGTACTGCGCTCAAAAGATGCAGCCCTGAGGTCTCTCCTGATAGGAGGTAGTTAAGTAGAAATTCACTGCTCAGCTGACCCGGCAGAAGCAAATGTATACCAAAAATGTACCCAGAATGAGCTTTTCAGTGAACAGCAGCCAGGCACATTTTAGCTAGTTTTACTTGTAAGTGGGGTTGTAAACGCTTTTCAGGCTCAGTACTGCGCTCAAAAGATGCAGCCCTGAGGTCTCTCCTGATAGGAGGTAGTTAAGTAGAAATTCACTGCTCAGCTGACCCGGCAGAAGCAAATGTATACCAAAAATGTACCCAGAATGAGCTTTTCAGTGAACAGCAGCCAGGCACATTTTAGCTAGTTTTACTTGTAACTGGGGTTGTTAACGCTTTTCAGGCTCAGTACTGCGCTCAAAAGATGCAGCCCTGAGGTCTCTCCTGATAGGAGGTAGTTAAGTAGAAATTCACTGCTCAGATGACCCGGCAGAAGCAAATGTATACCAAAAATGTACCCAGAATGAGCTTTTCAGTGAACAGCAGCCAGGCACATTTTAGCTAGTTTTACTTGTAAGTGGGGTTGGAAACGCTTTTCAGGCTCAGTACTGCGCTCAAAAGATGCAGCCCTGAGGTCTCTCCTGATAGGAGATAGTTAAGTAGAAATTCACTGCTCAGCTGACCCGGCAGAAGCAAATGTATACCAAAAATGTACCCAGAATGAGCTTTTCAGTGAACAGCAGCCAGGCACATTTTAGCTAGTTTTACTTGTAAGTGGGGTTGTAAACGCTTTTCAGGCTCAGTACTGCGCTCAAAAGATGCAGCCCTGAGGTCTCTCCTGATAGGAGGTAGTTAAGTAGAAATTCACTGCTCAGCTGACCCGGCAGAAGCAAATGTATACCAAAAATGTACCCAGAATGAGCTTTTCAGTGAACAGCAGCCAGGCACATTTTAGCTAGTTTTACTTGTAAGTGGGGTTGTAAACGCTTTTCAGGCTCAGTACTGCGCTCAAAAAATGCAGCCCTGAGGTCTCTCCTGATAGGAGGTAGTTAAGTAGAAATTCACTGCTCAGCTGACCCGGCAGAAGCAAATGTATACCAAAAATGTACCCAGAATGAGCTTTTCAGTGAACAGCAGCCAGGCACATTTTAGCTAGTTTTACTTGTAAGTGGGGTTGTAAACGCTTTTCAGGCTCAGTACTGCGCTCAAAAGATGCAGCCCTGAGGTCTCTCCTGATAGGGGGTAGTTAAGTAGAAATTCACTGCTCAGCTGACCCGGCAGAAGCAAATGTATACCAAAAATGTACCCAGAATGAGCTTTTTAGTGAACAGCAGCCAGGCACATTTTAGCTAGTTTTACTTGTAAGTGGGGTTGTAAACGCTTTTCAGGCTCAGTACTGCGCTCAAAAGATGCAGCCCTGAGGTCTCTCCTGATAGGGGGTAGTTAAGTAGAAATTCACTGCTCAGCTGACCCGGCAGAAGCAAATGTATACCAAAAATGTACCCAGAATGAGCTTTTCAGTGAACAGCAGCCAGGCACATTTTAGCTAGTTTTACTTGTAACTGGGGTTGTAAACGGTTTTCAGGCTCAGTACTGCGCTCAAAAGATGCAGCCCTGAGGTCTCTCCTGATAGGAGGTAGTTAAGTAGAAATTCACTGCTCAGCTGACCCGGCAGAAGCAAATGTATACCAAAAATGTACCCAGAATGAGCTTTTCAGTGAACAGCAGTCAGGCACATTTTAGCTAGTTTTACTTGTAAGTGGGGTTGGAAACGCTTTTCAGGCTCAGTACTGCGCTCAAAAGATGCAGCCCTGAGGTCTCTCCTGATAGGAGATAGTTAAGTAGAAATTCACTGCTCAGCTGACCCGGCAGAAGCAAATGTATACCAAAAATGTACCCAGAATGAGCTTTTCAGTGAACAGCAGCCAGGCACATTTTAGCTAGTTTTACTTGTAAGTGGGGTTGTAAACGCTTTTCAGGCTCAGTACTGCGCTCAAAAGATGCAGCCCTGAGGTCTCTCCTGATAGGAGGTAGTTAAGTAGAAATTCACTGCTCAGCTGACCCGGCAGAAGCAAATGTATACCAAAAATGTACCCAGAATGAGCTTTTCAGTGAACAGCAGCCAGGCACATTTTAGCTAGTTTTACTTGTAAGTGGGGTTGTAAACGCTTTTCAGGCTCAGTACTGCGCTCAAAAAATGCAGCCCTGAGGTCTCTCCTGATAGGAGGTAGTTAAGTAGAAATTCACTGCTCAGCTGACCCGGCAGAAGCAAATGTATACCAAAAATGTACCCAGAATGAGCTTTTCAGTGAACAGCAGCCAGGCACATTTTAGCTAGTTTTACTTGTAAGTGGGGTTGTAAACGCTTTTCAGGCTCAGTACTGCGCTCAAAAGATGCAGCCCTGAGGTCTCTCCTGATAGGGGGTAGTTAAGTAGAAATTCACTGCTCAGCTGACCCGGCAGAAGCAAATGTATACCAAAAATGTACCCAGAATGAGCTTTTTAGTGAACAGCAGCCAGGCACATTTTAGCTAGTTTTACTTGTAAGTGGGGTTGTAAACGCTTTTCAGGCTCAGTACTGCGCTCAAAAGATGCAGCCCTGAGGTCTCTCCTGATAGGGGGTAGTTAAGTAGAAATTCACTGCTCAGCTGACCCGGCAGAAGCAAATGTATACCAAAAATGTACCCAGAATGAGCTTTTCAGTGAACAGCAGCCAGGCACATTTTAGCTAGTTTTACTTGTAACTGGGGTTGTAAACGGTTTTCAGGCTCAGTACTGCGCTCAAAAGATGCAGCCCTGAGGTCTCTCCTGATAGGAGGTAGTTAAGTAGAAATTCACTGCTCAGCTGACCCGGCAGAAGCAAATGTATACCAAAAATGTACCCAGAATGAGCTTTTCAGTGAACAGCAGCCAGGCACATTTTAGCTAGTTTTACTTGTGACTGGGGTTGTAAACGCTTTTCAGGCTCAGTACTGCGCTCAAAAGATGCAGCCCTGAGGTCTCTCCTGATAGGAGGTAGTTAAGTAGAAATTCACTGCTCAGCTGACCCGGCAGAAGCAAATGTATACCAAAAATGTACCCAGAATGAGCTTTTCAGTGAACAGCAGCCAGGCACATTTTAGCTAGTTTTACTTGTAAGTGGGGTTGGAAACGCTTTTCATGCTCAGTACTGCGCTCAAAAGATGCAGCCCTGAGGTCTCTCCTGATAGGAGATAGTTACGTAGAAATTCACTGCTCAGCTGACCCGGCAGAAGCAAATGTATACCAAAAATGTACCCAGAATGAACTTTTCAGTGAACAGCAGCCAGGCACATTTTAGCTAGTTTTACTTGTAACTGGGGTTGTAAACGCTTTTCAGGCTCAGTACTGCGCTCAAAAGATGCAGCCCTGAGGTCTCTCCTGATAGGAGGTAGTTAAGTAGAAATTCACTGCTCAGCTGACCCGGCAGAAGCAAATGTATACCAAAAATGTACCCAGAATGAGCTTTTCAGTGAACAGCAGCCAGGCACATTTTAGCTAGTTTTACTTGTAAGTGGGGTTGGAAACGCTTTTCAGGCTCAGTACTGCGCTCAAAAGATGCAGCCCTGAGGTCTCTCCTGATAGGAGATAGTTAAGTAGAAATTCACTGCTCAGCTGACCCGGCAGAAGCAAATGTATACCAAAAATGTACCCAGAATGAGCTTTTCAGTGAACAGCAGCCAGGCACATTTTAGCTAGTTTTACTTGTAAGTGGGGTTGTAAACGCTTTTCAGGCTCAGTACTGCGCTCAAAAGATGCAGCCCTGAGGTCTCTCCTGATAGGAGGTAGTTAAGTAGAAATTCACTGCTCAGCTGACCCGGCAGAAGCAAATGTTTACCAAAAATGTACCCAGAATGAGCTTTTCAGTGAACAGCAGCCAGGCACATTTTAGCTAGTTTTACTTGTAAGTGGGGTTGTAAACGCTTTTCAGGCTCAGTACTGCGCTCAAAAAATGCAGCCCTGAGGTCTCTCCTGATAGGAGGTAGTTAAGTAGAAATTCACTGCTCAGCTGACCCGGCAGAAGCAAATGTATACCAAAAATGTACCCAGAATGAGCTTTTCAGTGAACAGCAGCCAGGCACATTTTAGCTAGTTTTACTTGTAACTGGGGTTGTAAACGCTTTTCAGGCTCAGTACTGCGCTCAAAAGATGCAGCCCTGAGGTCTCTCCTGATAGGGGGTAGTTAAGTAGAAATTCACTGCTCAGCTGACCCGGCAGAAGCAAATGTATACCAAAAATGTACCCAGAAGGAGCTTTTCAGTGAACAGCAGCCAGGCACATTTTAGCTAGTTTTACTTGTAAGTGGGGTTGTAAACGCTTTTCAGGCTCAGTACTGCGCTCAAAAGATGCAGCCCTGAGGTCTCTCCTGATAGGGGGTAGTTAAGTAGAAATTCACTGCTCAGCTGACCCGGCAGAAGCAAATGTATACCAAAAATGTACCCAGAATGAGCTTTTCAGTGAACAGCAGCCAGGCACATTTTAGCTAGTTTTACTTGTAAGTGGGGTTGTAAATGCTTTTCAGGCTCAGTACTGCGCTCAAAAGATGCAGCCCTGAGGTCTCTCCTGATAGGAGGTAGTTAAGTAGAAATTCACTGCTCAGCTGACCCGGCAGAAGCAAATGTATACCAAAAATGTACCCAGAATTAGCTTTTCAGTGAACAGCAGCCAGGCACATTTTAGCTAGTTTTACTTGTAAGTGGGATTGTAAACGCTTTTCAGGCTCAGTACTGCACTCAAAAGATGCAGCCCTGAGGTCTCTCCTAATAGGAGGTAGTTAAGTAGAAATTCACTGCTCAGCTGACCCGGCAGAAGCAAATGTATACCAAAAATATACCCAGAATGACCTTTTCAGTGAATAGCAGCCAGGCACATTTTAGCTAGTTTTACTTGTAACTGGGGTTGTAAACGGTTTTCAGGCTCAGTACTGCGCTCAAAAGATGCAGCCCTGAGGTCTCTCCTGATAGGAGGTAGTTAAGTAGAAATTCACTGCTCAGCTGACCCGGCAGAAGCAAATGTATACCAAAAATGTACCCAGAATGAGCTTTTCAGTGAACAGCAGCCAGGCACATTTTAGCTAGTTTTACTTGTAAGTGGGGTTGTAAACGCTTTTCAGGCTCAGTACTGCGCTCAAAAGATGCAGCCCTGAGGTCTCTCCTGATAGGAGGTAGTTAAGTAGAAATTCACTGCTCAGCTGACCCGGCAGAAGCAAATGTATACCAAAAATGTACCCAGAATGAGCTTTTCAGTGAACAGCAGCCAGGCACATTTTAGCTAGTTTTACTTGTAACTGGGGTTGTAAACGCTTTTCAGGCTCAGTACTGCGCTCAAAAGATGCAGCCCTGAGGTCTCTCCTGATAGGGGGTAGTTAAGTAGAAATTCACTGCTCAGCTGACCCGGCAGAAGCAAATGTATACCAAAAATTTACCCAGAATGAGCTTTTCAGTGAACAGCAGCCAGGCACATTTTAGCTAGTTTTACTTGTAAGTGGGGTTGGAAACGCTTTTCAGGCTCAGTACTGCGCTCAAAAGATGCAGCCCTGAGGTCTCTCCTGATAGGAGATAGTTAAGTAGAAATTCACTGCTCAGCTGACCCGGCAGAAGCAAATGTATACCAAAAATGTACCCAGAATGAGCTTTTCAGTGAACAGCTGCCAGACAAATTTTAGCTAGTTTTACTTGTAACTGGGGTTGTAAACGCTTTTCAGGCTCAGTACTGCGCTCAAAAGATGCAGCCCTGAGGTCTCTCCTGATAGGAGGTAGTTAAGTAGAAATTCACTGCTCAGCTGACCCGGCAGAAGCAAATGTATACCAAAAATGTACCCAGAATGAGCTTTTCAGTGAACAGCAGCCAGGCACATTTGAGCTAGTTTTACTTGTAAGTGGGGTTGGAAACGCTTTTCAGGCTCAGTACTGCGCTCAAAAGATGCAACCCTGAGGTCTCTCCTGATAGGAGATAGTTAAGTAGAAATTCACTGCTCAGCTGACCCGGCAGAAGCAAATGTATACCAAAAATGTACCCAGAATGAGCTTTTCAGTGAACAGCAGCCAGGCACATTTTAGCTAGTTTTACTTGTAAGTGGGGTTGTAAACGCTTTTCAGGCTCAGTACTGCGCTCAAAAGATGCAGCCCTGAGGTCTCTCCTGATAGGAGGTAGTTAAGTAGAAATTCACTGCTCAGCTGACCCAGCAGAAGCAAATGTATACCAAAAATGTACCCAGAATGAGCTTTTCAGTGAACAGCAGCCAGGCACATTTTAGCTAGTTTTACTTGTAAGTGGGGTTGTAAACGCTTTTCAGGCTCAGTACTGCGCTCAAAAGATGCAGCCCTGAGGTCTCTCCTGATAGGAGGTAGTTAAGTAGAAATTCACTGCTCAGCTGACCCGGCAGAAGCAAATGTATACCAAAAATGTACCCAGAATGAGCTTTTCAGTGAACAGCAGCCAGGCACATTTTAGCTAGTTTTACTTGTAACTGGGGTTGTAAACGATTTTCAGGCTCCGTACTGCGCTCAAAAGATGCAGCCCTGAGGTCTCTCCTGATAGGGGGTAGTTAAGTAGAAATTCACTGCTCAGCTGACCCGGCAGAAGCAAATGTATACCAAAAATGTACCCAGAATGAGCTTTTCAGTGAACAGCAGCCAGGCACATTTTAGCTAGTTTTACTTGTAAGTGGGGTTGTAAACGCTTTTCAGGCTCAGTACTGCGCTCAAAAGATGCAGCCCTGAGGTCTCTCCTGATAGGAGGTAGTTAAGTAGAAATTCACTGCTCAGCTGACCCGGCAGAAGCAAATGTATACCAAAAATTTACCCAGAATGAGCTTTTCAGTGAACAGCAGCCAGGCACATTTTAGCTAGTTTTACTTGTAAGTGGGGTTGGAAACGCTTTTCAGGCTCAGTACTGCGCTCAAAAGATGCAGCCCTGAGGTCTCTCCTGATAGGAGATAGTTAAGTAGAAATTCACTGCTCAGCTGACCCGGCAGAAGCAAATGTATACCAAAAATGTACCCAGAATGAGCTTTTCAGTGAACAGCAGCCAGGCACATTTTAGCTAGTTTTACTTGTAAGTGGGGTTGTAAACGCTTTTCAGGCTCAGTACTGCACTCAAAAGATGCAGCCCTGAGGTCTCTCCTGATAGGAGGTAGTTAAGTAGAAATTCACTGCTCAGCTGACCCGGCAGAAGCAAATGTATACCAAAAATGTACCCAGAATGAGCTTTTCAGTGAACAGCAGCCAGGCACATTTTAGCTAGTTTTACTTGTAAGTGGGGTTGTAAACGCTTTTCAGGCTCAGTACTGCGCTCAAAAAATGCAGCCCTGAGGTCTCTCCTGATAGGAGGTAGTTAAGTAGAAATTCACTGCTCAGCTGACCCGGCAGAAGCAAATGTATACCAAAAATGTACCCAGAATGAGCTTTTCAGTGAACAGCAGCCAGGCACATTTTAGCTAGTTTTACTTGTAACTGGGGTTGTAAACGCTTTTCAGGCTCAGTACTGCGCTCAAAAGATGCAGCCCTGAGGTCTCTCCTGATAGGGGGTAGTTAAGTAGAAATTCACTGCTCAGCTGACCCGGCAGAAGCAAATGTATACCAAAAATGTACCCAGAATGAGCTTTTCAGTGAACAGCAGCCAGGCACATTTTAGCTAGTTTTACTTGTAAGTGGGGTTGTAAACGCTTTTCAGGCTCAGTACTGCGCTCAAAAGATGCAGCCCTGAGGTCTCTCCTGATAGGGGGTAGTTAAGTAGAAATTCACTGCTCAGCTGACCCGGCAGAAGCAAATGTATACCAAAAATGTACCCAGAATGAGCTTTTCAGTGAACAGCAGCCAGGCACATTTTAGCTAGTTTTACTTGTAAGTGGGGTTGTAAACGCTTTTCAGGCTCAGTACTGCGCTCAAAAGATGCAGCCCTGAGGTCTCTCCTGATAGGAGGTAGTTAAGTAGAAATTCACTGCTCAGCTGACCCGGCAGAAGCAAATGTATACCAAAAATGTACCCAGAATGAGCTTTTCAGTGAACAGCAGCCAGGCACATTTTAGCTAGTTTTACTTGTAAGTGGGGTTGTAAACGCTTTTCAGGTTCAGTACTGCACTCAAAAGATGCAGCCCTGAGGTCTCTCCTGATAGGAGGTAGTTAAGTAGAAATTCACTGCTCAGCTGACCCGGCAGAAGCAAATGTATACCAAAAATATACCCAGAATGAGCTTTTCAGTGAATAGCAGCCAGGCACATTTTAGCTAGTTTTACTTGTAACTGGGGTTGTAAACGGTTTTCAGGCTCAGTACTGCGCTCAAAAGATGCAGCCCTGAGGTCTCTCCTGATAGGAGATAGTTAAGTAGAAATTCACTGCTCAGCTGACCCGGCAGAAGCAAATGTATACCAAAAATGTACCCAGAATGAGCTTTTCAGCGAACAGCAGCCAGGCACATTTTAGCTAGTTTTACTTGTAAGTGGGGTTGTAAACGCTTTTCAGGCTCAGTACTGCGCTCAAAAGATGCAGCCCTGAGGTCTCTCCTGATAGGAGGTAGTTAAGTAGAAATTCACTGCTCAGCTGACCCGGCAGAAGCAAATGTATACCAAAAATGTACCCAGAATGAGCTTTTCAGTGAACAGCAGCCAGGCACATTTTAGCTAGTTTTACTTGTAAGTGGGGTTGTAAACGCTTTTCAGGCTCAGTACTGCGCTCAAAAGATGCAGCCCTGAGGTCTCTCCTGATAGGAGGTAGTTAAGTAGAAATTCACTGCTCAGCTGACCCGGCAGAAGCAAATGTATACCAAAAATGTACCCAGAATGAGCTTTTCAGTGAACAGCAGCCAGGCACATTTTAGCTAGTTTTACTTGTAACTGGGGTTGTAAACGATTTTCAGGCTCAGTACTGCGCTCAAAAGATGCAGCCCTGAGGTCTCTCCTGATAGGGGGTAGTTAAGTAGAAATTCACTGCTCAGCTGACCCGGCAGAAGCAAATGTATACCAAAAATGTACCCAGAATGAGCTTTTCAGTGAACAGCAGCCAGGCACATTTTAGCTAGTTTTACTTGTAAGTGGGGTTGTAAACGCTTTTCAGGCTCAGTACTGCGCTCAAAAGATGCAGCCCTGAGGTCTCTCCTGATAGGAGGTAGTTAAGTAGAAATTCACAGCTCAGCTGACCCGGCAGAAGCAAATGTATACCAAAAATTTACCCAGAATGAGCTTTTCAGTGAACAGCAGCCAGGCACATTTTAGCTAGTTTTACTTGTAAGTGGGGTTGGAAACGCTTTTCAGGCTCAGTACTGCGCTCAAAAGATGCAGCCCTGAGGTCTCTCCTGATAGGAGATAGTTAAGTAGAAATTCACTGCTCAGCTGACCCGGCAGAAGCAAATGTATACCAAAAATGTACCCAGAATGAGCTTTTCAGTGAACAGCAGCCAGGCACATTTTAGCTAGTTTTACTTGTAAGTGGGGTTGTAAACGCTTTTCAGGCTCAGTACTGCACTCAAAAGATGCAGCCCTGAGGTCTCTCCTGATAGGAGGTAGTTAAGTAGAAATTCACTGCTCAGCTGACCCGGCAGAAGCAAATGTATACCAAAAATGTACCCAGAATGAGCTTTTCAGTGAACAGCAGCCAGGCACATTTTAGCTAGTTTTACTTGTAAGTGGGGTTGTAAACGCTTTTCAGGCTCAGTACTGCGCTCAAAAAATGCAGCCCTGAGGTCTCTCCTGATAGGAGGTAGTTAAGTAGAAATTCACTGCTCAGCTGACCCGGCAGAAGCAAATGTATACCAAAAATGTACCCAGAATGAGCTTTTCAGTGAACAGCAGCCAGGCACATTTTAGCTAGTTTTACTTGTAACTGGGGTTGTAAACGCTTTTCAGGCTCAGTACTGCGCTCAAAAGATGCAGCCCTGAGGTCTCTCCTGATAGGGGGTAGTTAAGTAGAAATTCACTGCTCAGCTGACCCGGCAGAAGCAAATGTATACCAAAAATGTACCCAGAATGAGCTTTTCAGTGAACAGCAGCCAGGCACATTTTAGCTAGTTTTACTTGTAAGTGGGGTTGTAAACGCTTTTCAGGCTCAGTACTGCGCTCAAAAGATGCAGCCCTGAGGTCTCTCCTGATAGGGGGTAGTTAAGTAGAAATTCACTGCTCAGCTGACCCGGCAGAAGCAAATGTATACCAAAAATGTACCCAGAATGAGCTTTTCAGTGAACAGCAGCCAGGCACATTTTAGCTAGTTTTACTTGTAAGTGGGGTTGTAAACGCTTTTCAGGCTCAGTACTGCGCTCAAAAGATGCAGCCCTGAGGTCTCTCCTGATAGGAGGTAGTTAAGTAGAAATTCACTGCTCAGCTGACCCGGCAGAAGCAAATGTATACCAAAAATGTACCCAGAATTAGCTTTTCAGTGAACAGCAGCCAGGCACATTTTAGCTAGTTTTACTTGTAAGTGGGGTTGTAAACGCTTTTCAGGTTCAGTACTGCACTCAAAAGATGCAGCCCTGAGGTCTCTCCTGATAGGAGGTAGTTAAGTAGAAATTCACTGCTCAGCTGACCCGGCAGAAGCAAATGTATACCAAAAATATACCCAGAATGAGCTTTTCAGTGAATAGCAGCCAGGCACATTTTAGCTAGTTTTACTTGTAACTGGGGTTGTAAACGGTTTTCAGGCTCAGTACTGCGCTCAAAAGATGCAGCCCCGATGTCTCTCCTGATAGGAGGTAGTTAAGTAGAAATTCACTGCTCAGCTGACCCGGCAGAAGCAAATGTATACCAAAAATGTACCCAGAATGAGCTTTTCAGTGAACAGCAGCCAGGCACATTTTAGCTAGTTTTACTTGTGACTGGGGTTGTAAACGCTTTTCAGGCTCAGTACTGCGCTCAAAAGATGCAGCCCTGAGGTCTCTCCTGATAGGAGGTAGTTAAGTAGAAATTCACTGCTCAGCTGACCCGGCAGAAGCAAATGTATACCAAAAATGTACCCAGAATGAGCTTTTCAGTGAACAGCAGTCAGGCACATTTTAGCTAGTTTTACTTGTAAGTGGGGTTGGAAACGCTTTTCAGGCTCAGTACTGCGCTCAAAAGATGCAGCCCTGAGGTCTCTCCTGATAGGAGATAGTTAAGTAGAAATTCACTGCTCAGCTGACCCGGCAGAAGCAAATGTATACCAAAAATGTACCCAGAATGAGCTTTTCAGTGAACAGCAGCCAGGCACATTTTAGCTAGTTTTACTTGTAAGTGGGGTTGTAAACGCTTTTCAGGCTCAGTACTGCGCTCAAAAGATGCAGCCCTGAGGTCTCTCCTGATAGGAGGTAGTTAAGTAGAAATTCACTGCTCAGCTGACCCGGCAGAAGCAAATGTATACCAAAAATGTACCCAGAATGAGCTTTTCAGTGAACAGCAGCCAGGCACATTTTAGCTAGTTTTACTTGTAAGTGGGGTTGTAAACGCTTTTCAGGCTCAGTACTGCGCTCAAAAGATGTAGCCCTGAGGTCTCTCCTGATAGGAGGTAGTTAAGTAGAAATTCACTGCTCAGCTGACCCGGCAGAAGCAAATGTATACCAAAAATGTACCCAGAATGAGCTTTTCAGTGAACAGCAGCCAGGCACATTTTAGCTAGTTTTACTTGTAACTGGGGTTGTAAACGCTTTTCAGGCTCAATACTGCGCTCAAAAGATGCAGCCCTGAGGTCTCTCCTGATAGGGGGTAGTTAAGTAGAAATTCACTGCTCAGCTGACCCGGCAGAAGCAAATGTATACCAAAAATTTACCCAGAATGAGCTTTTCAGTGAACAGCAGCCAGGCACATTTTAGCTAGTTTTACTTGTAAGTGGGGTTGGAAACGCTTTTCAGGCTCAGTACTACGCTCAAAAGATGCAGCCCTGAGGTCTCTCCTGATAGGAGATAGTTAAGTAGAAATTCACTGCTCAGCTGACCCGGCAGAAGCAAATGTATACCAAAAATGTACCCAGAATGAGCTTTTCAGTGAACAGCAGCCAGGCACATTTTAGCTAGTTTTACTTGTAAGTGGGGTTGTAAACGCTTTTCAGGCTCAGTACTGCGCTCAAAAGATGCAGCCCTGAGGTCTCTCCTGATAGGAGGTAGTTAAGTAGAAATTCACTGCTCAGCTGACCCGGCAGAAGCAAATGTATACCAAAAATGTACCCAGAATGAGCTTTTCAGTGAACAGCAGCCAGGCCCATTTTAGCTAGTTTTACTTGTAAGTGGGGTTGTAAACGCTTTTCAGGCTCAGTACTGCGCTCAAAAAATGCAGCCCTGAGGTCTCTCCTGATAGGAGGTAGTTAAGTAGAAATTCACTGCTCAGCTGACCTGGCAGAAGCAAATGTATACCAAAAATGTACCCAGAATGAGCTTTTCAGTGAACAGCAGCCAGGCACATTTTAGCTAGTTTTACTTGTAACTGGGGTTGTAAACGCTTTTCAGGCTCAGTACTGCGCTCAAAAGATGCAGCCCTGAGGTCTCTCCTGATAGGGGGTAGTTAAGTAGAAATTCACTGCTCAGCTGACCCGGCAGAAGCAAATGTATACCAAAAATGTACCCAGAATGAGCTTTTCAGTGAACAGCAGCCAGGCACATTTTAGCTAGTTTTACTTGTAAGTGGGGTTGTAAACGCTTTTCAGGCTCAGTACTGCGCTCAAAAGATGCAGCCCTGAGGTCTCTCCTGATAGGGGGTAGTTAAGTAGAAATTCACTGCTCAGCTGACCCGGCAGAAGCAAATGTATACCAAAAATGTACCCAGAATGAGCTTTTCAGTGAACAGCAGCCAGGCACATTTTAGCTAGTTTTACTTGTAAGTGGGGTTGTAAACGCTTTTCAGGCTCAGTACTGCGCTCAAAAGATGCAGCCCTGAGGTCTCTCCTGATAGAAGGTAGTTAAGTAGAAATTCACTGCTCAGCTGACCCGGCAGAAGCATATGTATACCAAAAATGTACCCAGAATTAGCTTTTCAGTGAACAGCAGCCAGGCACATTTTAGCTAGTTTTACTTGTAAGTGGGGTTGTAAACGCTTTTCAGGTTCAGTACTGCACTCAAAAGATGCAGCCCTGAGGTCTCTCCTGATAGGAGGTAGTTAAGTAGAAATTCACTGCTCAGCTGACCCGGCAGAAGCAAATGTATACCAAAAATATACCCAGAATGAGCTTTTCAGTGAATAGCAGCCAGGCACATTTTAGCTAGTTTTACTTGTAACTGGGGTTGTAAACGGTTTTCAGGCTCAGTACTGCGCTCAAAAGATGCAGCCCTGAGGTCTCTCCTGATAGGAGGTAGTTAAGTAGAAATTCACTGCTCAGCTGACCCGGCAGAAGCAAATGTATACCAAAAATGTACCCAGAATGAGCTTTTCAGTGAACAGCAGCCAGGCACATTTTAGCTAGTTTTACTTGTGACTGGGGTTGTAAACGCTTTTCAGGCTCAGTACTGCGCTCAAAAGATGCAGCCCTGAGGTCTCTCCTGATAGGAGGTAGTTAAGTAGAAATTCACTGCTCAGCTGACCCGGCAGAAGCAAATGTATACCAAAAATGTACCCAGAATGAGCTTTTCAGTGAACAGCAGCCAGGCACATTTTAGCTAGTTTTACTTGTAAGTGGGGTTGGAAACGCTTTTCAGGCTCAGTACTGCGCTCAAAAGATGCAGCCCTGAGGTCTCTCCTGATAGGAGATAGTTAAGTAGAAATTCACTGCTCAGCTGACCCGGCAGAAGCAAATGTATACCAAAAATGTACCCAGAATGAGCTTTTCAGTGAACAGCAGCCAGGCACATTTTAGCTAGTTTTACTTGTAAGTGGGGTTGTAAACGCTTTTCAGGCTCAGTACTGCGCTCAAAAGATGCAGCCCTGAGGTCTCTCCTGATAGGAGGTAGTTAAGTAGAAATTCACTGCTCAGCTGACCCGGCAGAAGCAAATGTATACCAAAAATGTACCCAGAATGAGCTTTTCAGTGAACAGCAGCCATGCACATTTTAGCTAGTTTTACTTGTAAGTGGGGTTGTAAACGCTTTTCAGGCTCAGTACTGCGCTCAAAAGATGCAGCCCTGAGGTCTCTCCTGATAGGAGGTAGTTAAGTAGAAATTCACTGCTCAGCTGACCCGGCAGAAGAAAATGTATACCAAAAATGTACCCAGAATGAGCTTTTCAGTGAACAGCAGCCAGGCACATTTTAGCTAGTTTTACTTGTAACTGGGGTTGTAAACGCTTTTCAGGCTCAATACTGCGCTCAAAAGATGCAGCCCTGAGGTCTCTCCTGATAGGGGGTAGTTAAGTAGAAATTCACTGCTCAGCTGACCCGGCAGAAGCAAATGTATACCAAAAATTTACCCAGAATGAGCTTTTCAGTGAACAGCAGCCAGGCACATTTTAGCTAGTTTTACTTGTAAGTGGGGTTGGAAACGCTTTTCAGGCTCAGTACTGCGCTCAAAAGATGCAGCCCTGAGGTCTCTCCTGATAGGAGATAGTTAAGTAGAAATTCACTGCTCAGCTGACCCGGCAGAAGCAAATGTATACCAAAAATGTACCCAGAATGAGCTTTTCAGTGAACAGCAGCCAGGCACATTTTAGCTAGTTTTACTTGTAAGTGGGGTTGTAAACGCTTTTCAGGCTCAGTACTGCGCTCAAAAGATGCAGCCCTGAGGTCTCTCCTGATAGGAGGTAGTTAAGTAGAAATTCACTGCTCAGCTAGAAGCAAATGTATACCAAAAATGTACACAGAATGAGCTTTTCAGTGAACAGCAGCCAGGCACATTTTAGCTAGTTTTACTTGTAAGTGGGGTTGTAAACGCTTTTCAGGCTCAGTACTGCGCTCAAAAGATGCAGCCCTGAGGTCTCTCCTGATAGGAGGTAGTTAAGTAGAAATTCACTGCTCAGCTGACCCGGCAGAAGCAAATGTATACCAAAAATGTACCCAGAATGAGTGAACAGCAGCCAGGCACATTTTAGCTAGTTTTACTTGTAACTGGGGTTGTAAACGCTTTTTCAGGCTCAGTACTGCGCTCAAAAGATGCAGCCATGAGGTCTCTTCTGATAGGGAGTAGTTAAGTAGAAATTCACTGCTCAGCTGACCCGGCAGAAGCAAATGTATACCAAAAATGTACCCAGAATGAGCTTTTCAGTGAACAGCAGCCAGGCACATTTTAGCTAGTTTTACTTGTAAGTGGGGTTGTAAACGCTTTTCAGGCTCAGTACTGCGCTCAAAAGATGCAGCCCTGAGGTCTCTCCTGATAGGGGGTAGTTAAGTAGAAATTCACTGCTCAGCTGACCCGGCAGAAGCAAATGTATACCAAAAATGTACCCAGAATGAGCTTTTCAGTGAACAGCAGCCAGGCACATTTTAGCTAGTTTTACTTGTAAGTGGGGTTGTAAACGCTTTTCAGGCTCAGTACTGCGCTCAAAAGATGCAGCCCTGAGGTCTCTCCTGATAGGAGGTAGTTAAGTAGAAATTCACTGCTCAGCTGACCCGGCAGAAGCAAATGTATACCAAAAATGTACCCAGAATTAGCTTTTCAGTGAACAGCAGCCAGGCACATTTTAGCTAGTTTTACTTGTAAGTGGGGTTGTAAACGCTTTTCAGGCTCAGTACTGCACTCAAAAGATGCAGCCCTGAGGTCTCTCCTGATAGGAGGTAGTTAAGTAGAAATTCACTGCTCAGCTGACCCGGCAGAAGCACATGTATACCAAAAATGTACCCAGAATGAGCTTTTCAGTGAATAGCAGCCAGGCACATTTTAGCTAGTTTTACTTGTAACTGGGGTTGTAAACTGTTTTCAGGCTCAGTACTGTGCTCAAAAGATGCAGCCCTGAGGTCTCTCCTGATAGGAGGTAGTTAAGTAGAAATTCACTGCTCAGCTGACCCGGCAGAAGCAAATGTATACCAAAAATGTACCCAGAATGAGCTTTTCAGTGAACAGCAGCCAGGCACATTTTAGCTAGTTTTACTCGTGACTGGGGTTGTAAACACTTTTCAGGCTCAGCACTGCGCTCAAAAGATGCAGCCCTGAGGTCTCTCCTGATAGGAGGTAGTTAAGTAGAAATTCACTGCTCAGCTGACCCGGCAGAAGCAAATGTATACCAAAAATGTACCCAGAATGAGCTTTTCAGTGAACAGCAGCCAGGCACATTTTAGCTAGTTTTACTTGTAAGTGGGGTTGGAAACGCTTTTCAGGCTCAGTACTGCACTCAAAAGATGCAGCCCTGAGGTCTCTCCTGATAGGAGGTAGTTAAGTAGAAATTCACTGCTCAGCTGACCCGGCAGAAGCAAATGTATACCAAAAAAGTACCCAGAATTAGCTTTTCAGTGAACAGCAGCCAGGCACATTTTAGCTAGTTTTACTTGTAAGTGGGGTTGTAAACGCTTTGCAGGCTCAGTACTGCACTCAAAAGATGCAGCCCTGAGGTCTCTCCTGATAGGAGGTAGTTAAGTAGAAATTCACTGCTCAGCTGACCCGGCAGAAGCAAATGTATACCAAAAATGTACCCAGAATGAGCTTTTCAGTGAATAGCAGCCAGGCACATTTTAGCTAGTTTTACTTGTGACTGGGGTTGTAAACGGTTTTCAGGCTCAGTACTGCGCTCAAAAGATGCAACCCTGAGGTCTCTCCTGATAGGAGGTAGTTAAGTAGAAATTCACTGCTCAGCTGACCCGGCAGAAGCAAATGTATACGAAAAATGTACCCAGAATGAGCTTTTCAGTGAACAGCAGCCAGGCACATTTTAGCTAGTTTTACTTGTAAGTGGGGTTGGAAACGCTTTTCAGGCTCAGTACTGCGCTCAAAAGATGCAGCCCTGAGGTCTCTCCTGATAGGAGGTAGTTAAGTAGAAATTCACTGCTCAGCTGACCCGGCAGAAGCAAATGTATACCAAAAATGTACCCAGAATGAGCTTTTCAGTGAACAGCAGCCAGGCACATTTTAGCTAGTTTTACTTGTAACTGGGGTTGTAAACGCTTTTCAGGCTCAGTACTGCGCTCAAAAGATGCAGCCCTGAGGTCTCTCCTGATAGGAGGTAGTTAAGTAGAAATTCACTGCTCAGCTGACCCGGCAGAAGCAAATGTATACCAAAAATGTACCCAGAATGAGCTTTTCAGTGAACAGCAGCCAGGCACATTTTAGCTAGTTTTACTTGTAACTGGGGTTGTAAACGCTTTTCAGGCTCAGTACTGCGCTCAAAAGATGCAGCCCTGAGGCCTCTCCTGATAGGGGGTAGTTAAGTAGAAATTCACTGCTCAGCTGACCCGGCAGAAGCAAATGTATACCAAAAATGTACCCAGAATGAGCTTTTCAGTGAACACTAGCCAGGCACATTTTAGCTAGTTTTACTTGTAAGTGGGGTTGTAAACGCTTTTCAGGCTCAGTACTGCGCTCAAAAGATGCAGCCCTGAGGTCTCTCCTGATAGGAGGTAGTTAAGTAGAAATTCACTGCTCAGCTGACCCGGCAGAAGCAAATGTATACCAAAAATGTACCCAGAATGAGCTTTTCAGTGAACAGCAGCCAGGCACATTTTAGCTAGTTTTACTTGTAAGTGGGGTTGTAAACGCTTTTCAGGCTCAGTACTGCGCTCAAAAGATGCAGCCCTGAGGTCTCTCCTGATAGGAGGTAGTTAAGTAGAAATTCACTGCTCAGCTGACCCGGCAGAAGCAAATGTATACCAAAAATGTACCCAGAATGAGCTTTTCAGTGAACAGCAGCCAGGCACATTTTAGCTAGTTTTACTTGTAACTGGGGTTGTAAACGCTTTTCAGGCTCAATACTGCGCTCAAAAGATGCAGCCCTGAGGTCTCTCCTGATAGGGGGTAGTTAAGTAGAAATTCACTGCTCAGCTGACCCGGCAGAAGCAAATGTATACCAAAAATTTACCCAGAATGAGCTTTTCAGTGAACAGCAGCCAGGCACATTTTAGCTAGTTTTACTTGTAAGTGGGGTTGGAAACGCTTTTCAGGCTCAGTACTGCGCTCAAAAGATGCAGCCCTGAGGTCTCTCCTGATAGGAGATAGTTAAGTAGAAATTCACTGCTCAGCTGACCCGGCAGAAGCAAATGTATACCAAAAATGTACCCAGAATGAGCTTTTCAGTGAACAGCAGCCAGGCACATTTTAGCTAGTTTTACTTGTAAGTGGGGTTGTAAACGCTTTTCAGGCTCAGTACTGCGCTCAAAAGATGCAGCCCTGAGGTCTCTCCTGATAGGAGGTAGTTAAGTAGAAATTCACTGCTCAGCTAGAAGCAAATGTATACCAAAAATGTACACAGAATGAGCTTTTCAGTGAACAGCAGCCAGGCACATTTTAGCTAGTTTTACTTGTAAGTGGGGTTGTAAACGCTTTTCAGGCTCAGTACTGCGCTCAAAAGATGCAGCCCTGAGGTCTCTCCTGATAGGAGGTAGTTAAGTAGAAATTCACTGCTCAGCTGACCCGGCAGAAGCAAATGTATACCAAAAATGTACCCAGAATGAGTGAACAGCAGCCAGGCACATTTTAGCTAGTTTTACTTGTAACTGGGGTTGTAAACGCTTTTTCAGGCTCAGTACTGCGCTCAAAAGATGCAGCCATGAGGTCTCTTCTGATAGGGAGTAGTTAAGTAGAAATTCACTGCTCAGCTGACCCGGCAGAAGCAAATGTATACCAAAAATGTACCCAGAATGAGCTTTTCAGTGAACAGCAGCCAGGCACATTTTAGCTAGTTTTACTTGTAAGTGGGGTTGTAAACGCTTTTCAGGCTCAGTACTGCGCTCAAAAGATGCAGCCCTGAGGTCTCTCCTGATAGGGGGTAGTTAAGTAGAAATTCACTGCTCAGCTGACCCGGCAGAAGCAAATGTATACCAAAAATGTACCCAGAATGAGCTTTTCAGTGAACAGCAGCCAGGCACATTTTAGCTAGTTTTACTTGTAAGTGGGGTTGTAAACGCTTTTCAGGCTCAGTACTGCGCTCAAAAGATGCAGCCCTGAGGTCTCTCCTGATAGGAGGTAGTTAAGTAGAAATTCACTGCTCAGCTGACCCGGCAGAAGCAAATGTATACCAAAAATGTACCCAGAATTAGCTTTTCAGTGAACAGCAGCCAGGCACATTTTAGCTAGTTTTACTTGTAAGTGGGGTTGTAAACGCTTTTCAGGCTCAGTACTGCACTCAAAAGATGCAGCCCTGAGGTCTCTCCTGATAGGAGGTAGTTAAGTAGAAATTCACTGCTCAGCTGACCCGGCAGAAGCACATGTATACCAAAAATGTACCCAGAATGAGCTTTTCAGTGAATAGCAGCCAGGCACATTTTAGCTAGTTTTACTTGTAACTGGGGTTGTAAACTGTTTTCAGGCTCAGTACTGTGCTCAAAAGATGCAGCCCTGAGGTCTCTCCTGATAGGAGGTAGTTAAGTAGAAATTCACTGCTCAGCTGACCCGGCAGAAGCAAATGTATACCAAAAATGTACCCAGAATGAGCTTTTCAGTGAACAGCAGCCAGGCACATTTTAGCTAGTTTTACTCGTGACTGGGGTTGTAAACACTTTTCAGGCTCAGCACTGCGCTCAAAAGATGCAGCCCTGAGGTCTCTCCTGATAGGAGGTAGTTAAGTAGAAATTCACTGCTCAGCTGACCCGGCAGAAGCAAATGTATACCAAAAATGTACCCAGAATGAGCTTTTCAGTGAACAGCAGCCAGGCACATTTTAGCTAGTTTTACTTGTAAGTGGGGTTGGAAACGCTTTTCAGGCTCAGTACTGCACTCAAAAGATGCAGCCCTGAGGTCTCTCCTGATAGGAGGTAGTTAAGTAGAAATTCACTGCTCAGCTGACCCGGCAGAAGCAAATGTATACCAAAAAAGTACCCAGAATTAGCTTTTCAGTGAACAGCAGCCAGGCACATTTTAGCTAGTTTTACTTGTAAGTGGGGTTGTAAACGCTTTGCAGGCTCAGTACTGCACTCAAAAGATGCAGCCCTGAGGTCTCTCCTGATAGGAGGTAGTTAAGTAGAAATTCACTGCTCAGCTGACCCGGCAGAAGCAAATGTATACCAAAAATGTACCCAGAATGAGCTTTTCAGTGAATAGCAGCCAGGCACATTTTAGCTAGTTTTACTTGTGACTGGGGTTGTAAACGGTTTTCAGGCTCAGTACTGCGCTCAAAAGATGCAACCCTGAGGTCTCTCCTGATAGGAGGTAGTTAAGTAGAAATTCACTGCTCAGCTGACCCGGCAGAAGCAAATGTATACGAAAAATGTACCCAGAATGAGCTTTTCAGTGAACAGCAGCCAGGCACATTTTAGCTAGTTTTACTTGTAAGTGGGGTTGGAAACGCTTTTCAGGCTCAGTACTGCGCTCAAAAGATGCAGCCCTGAGGTCTCTCCTGATAGGAGGTAGTTAAGTAGAAATTCACTGCTCAGCTGACCCGGCAGAAGCAAATGTATACCAAAAATGTACCCAGAATGAGCTTTTCAGTGAACAGCAGCCAGGCACATTTTAGCTAGTTTTACTTGTAACTGGGGTTGTAAACGCTTTTCAGGCTCAGTACTGCGCTCAAAAGATGCAGCCCTGAGGTCTCTCCTGATAGGAGGTAGTTAAGTAGAAATTCACTGCTCAGCTGACCCGGCAGAAGCAAATGTATACCAAAAATGTACCCAGAATGAGCTTTTCAGTGAACAGCAGCCAGGCACATTTTAGCTAGTTTTACTTGTAACTGGGGTTGTAAACGCTTTTCAGGCTCAGTACTGCGCTCAAAAGATGCAGCCCTGAGGCCTCTCCTGATAGGGGGTAGTTAAGTAGAAATTCACTGCTCAGCTGACCCGGCAGAAGCAAATGTATACCAAAAATGTACCCAGAATGAGCTTTTCAGTGAACACTAGCCAGGCACATTTTAGCTAGTTTTACTTGTAAGTGGGGTTGTAAACGCTTTTCAGGCTCAGTACTGCGCTCAAAAGATGCAGCCCTGAGGTCTCTCCTGATTGGAGGTAGTTAAGTAGAAATTCACTGCTCAGCTGACCCGGCAGAAGCAAATGTATACCAAAAATGTACCCAGAATGAGCTTTTCAGTGAATAGCAGCCAGGCACATTTTAGCTAGTTTTACTTGTAACTGGGGTTGTAAACGCTTTTCAGGCTCAGTACTGCGCTCAAAAGATGCAGCCCTGAGGTCTCTCCTGATAGGAGGTAGTTAAGTAGAAATTCACTGCTCAGCTGACCCGGCAGAAGCAAATGTATACGAATAATGTACCCAGAATGAGCTTTTCAGTGAACAGCAGCCAGGCACATTTTAGCTAGTTTTACTTGTAAGTGGGGTTGGAAACGCTTTTCAGGCTCAGTACTGCGCTCAAAAGATGCAGCCCTGAGGTCTCTCCTGATAGGAGGTAGTTAAGTAGAAATTCACTGCTCAGCTGACCCGGCAGAAGCAAATGTATACCAAAAATGTACCCAGAATGAGCTTTTCAGTGAACAGCAGCCAGGCACATTTTAGCTAGTTTTACTTGTAAGAGGGGTTGGAAACGCTTTTCAGGCTCAGTACTGCGCTCAAAAGATGCAGCCCTGAGGTCTCTCCTGATAGGAGATAGTTAAGTAGAAATTCACTGCTCAGCTGACCCGGCAGAAGCAAATGTATACCAAAAATGTACCCAGAATGAGCTTTTCAGTGAACAGCAGCCAGGCACATTTTAGCTAGTTTTACTTGTAAGAGGGGTTGGAAACGCTTTTCAGGCTCAGTACTGCGCTCAAAAGATGCAGCCCTGAGGTCTCTCCTGATAGGAGATAGTTAAGTAGAAATTCACTGCTCAGCTGACCCGGCAGAAGCAAATGTATACCAAAAATGTACCCAGAATGAGCTTTTCAGTGAACAGCAGCCAGGCACATTTTAGCTAGTTTTACTTGTAAGTGGGGTTGTAAACGCTTTTCAGGCTCAGTACTGCGCTCAAAAGATGCAGCCCTGAGGTCTCTCCTGATAGGAGGTAGTTAAGTAGAAATTCACTGCTCAGCTGACCCGGCAGAAGCAAATGTATACCAAAAATGTACCCAGAATGAGCTTTTCAGTGAACAGCAGCCAGGCACATTTTAGCTAGTTTTACTTGTAAGTGGGGTTGTAAACGCTTTTCAGGCTCAGTACTGCGCTCAAAAGATGCAGCCCTGAGGTCTCTCCTGATAGGAGGTAGTTAAGTAGAAATTCACTGCTCAGCTGACCCGGCAGAAGCAAATGTATACCAAAAATGTACCCAGAATGAGCTTTTCAGTGAACAGCAGCCAGGCACATTTTAGCTAGTTTTACTTGTAACTGGGGTTGTAAACGCTTTTCAGGCTCAGTACTGCGCTCAAAAGATGCAGCCCTGAGGTCTCTCCTGATAGGGGGTAGTTAAGTAGAAATTCACTGCTCAGCTGACCCGGCAGAAGCAAATGTATACCAAAAATGTACCCAGAATGAGCTTTTCAGTGAACAGCAGCCAGGCACATTTTAGCTAGTTTTACTTGTAAGTGGGGTTGTAAACGCTTTTCAGGCTCAGTACTGCACTCAAAAGATGCAGCCCTGAGGTCTCTCCTGATAGGAGGTAGTTAAGTAGAAATTCACTGCCCAGCTGACCCGGCAGAAGCAAATGTATACCAAAAATGTACCCAGAATTAGCTTTTCAGTGAACACTAGCCAGGCACATTTTAGCTAGTTTTACTTGTAAGTGGGGTTGTAAATGCTTTTCAGGCTCAGTACTGCGCTCAAAAGATGCAGCCCTGAGGTCTCTCCTGATAGGAGGTAGTTAAGTAGAAATTCACTGCTCAGCTGACCCGGCAGAAGCAAATGTATACCAAAAATGTACCCAGAATGAGCTTTTCAGTGAATAGCAGCCAGGCACATTTTAGCTAGTTTTACTTGTAACTGGGGTTGTAAACGGTTTTCAGGCTCAGTACTGCGCTCAAAAGATGCAGCCCTGAGGTCTCTCCTGATAGGAGGTAGTTAAGTAGAAATTCACTGCTCAGCTGACCTGGCAGAAGCAAATGTATACCAAAAATGTACCCAGAATGAGCTTTTCAGTGAACAGCAGCCAGGCACATTTTAGCTAGTTTTACTTGTAACTGGGGTTGTAAACGGTTTTCAGGCTCAGTACTGCGCTCAAAAGATGCAGCCCTGAGGTCTCTCCTGATAGGGGGTAGTTAAGTAGAAATTCACTGCTCAGCTGACCCGGCAGAAGCAAATGTATACCAAAAATGTACCCAGAATGAGCTTTTCAGTGAACAGCAGCCAGGCACATTTTAGCTAGTTTTACTTGTGACTGGGGTTGTAAACGCTTTTCAGGCTCAGTACTGCGCTCAAAAGATGCAGCCCTGAGGTCTCTCCTGATAGGAGGTAGTTAAGTAGAAATTCACTGCTCAGCTGACCCGGCAGAAGCAAATGTATACCAAAAATGTACCCAGAATGAGCTTTTCAGT
Organism: Lissotriton vulgaris; assembly: GCF_964263255.1. Taxonomy (NCBI): domain Eukaryota; kingdom Metazoa; phylum Chordata; class Amphibia; order Caudata; family Salamandridae; genus Lissotriton; species Lissotriton vulgaris. The sequence continues at coordinate 40,677 of NW_028242375.1, forward strand.
GAACAGCAGCCAGGCACATTTTAGCTAGTTTTACTTGTAAGTGGGGTTGGAAACGCTTTTCAGGCTCAGTACTGCACTCAAAAGATGCAGCCCTGAAGTCTCTCCTGATAGGAGATAGTTAAGTAGAAATTCACTGCTCAGCTGACCCGGCAGAAGCAAATGTATACCAAAAATGTACCCAGAATGAGCTTTTCAGTGAACAGCAGCCAGGCACATTTTAGCTAGTTTTACTTGTAAGTGGGGTTGTAAACGCTTTTCAGGCTCAGTACTGCGCTCAAAAGATGCAGCCCTGAGGTCTCTCCTGATAGGAGGTAGTTAAGTAGAAATTCACTGCTCAGCTGACCCGGCAGAAGCAAATGTATACCAAAAATGTACCCAGAATGAGCTTTTCAGTGAACAGCAGCCAGGCACATTTTAGCTAGTTTTACTTGTAAGTGGGGTTGTAAACGCTTTTCAGGCTCAGTACTGCGCTCAAAAGATGTAGCCCTGAGGTCTCTCCTGATAGGAGGTAGTTAAGTAGAAATTCGCTGCTCAGCTGACCCGGCAGAAGCAAATGTATACCAAAAATTTACCCAGAATGAGCTTTTCAGTGAACAGCAGCCATGCACATTTTAGCTAGTTTTACTTGTAAGTGGGGTTGTAAACGCTTTTCAGGCTCAGTACTGCGCTCAAAAGATGCAGCCCTGAGGTCTCTCCTGATAGGAGGTAGTTAAGTAGAAATTCACTGCTCAGCTGACCCGGCAGAAGCAAATGTATACCAAAAATGTACCCAGAATGAGCTTTTCAGTGAATAGCAGCCAGGCACATTTTAGCTAGTTTTACTTGTAACTGGGGTTGTAAACGCTTTTCAGGCTCAGTACTGCGCTCAAAAGATGCAGCCCTGAGGTCTCTCCTGATAGGAGGTAGTTAAGTAGAAATTCACTGCTCAGCTGACCCGGCAGAAGCAAATGTATACGAATAATGTACCCAGAATGAGCTTTTCAGTGAACAGCAGCCAGGCACATTTTAGCTAGTTTTACTTGTAAGTGGGGTTGGAAACGCTTTTCAGGCTCAGTACTGCGCTCAAAAGATGCAGCCCTGAGGTCTCTCCTGATAGGAGGTAGTTAAGTAGAAATTCACTGCTCAGCTGACCCGGCAGAAGCAAATGTATACCAAAAATGTACCCAGAATGAGCTTTTCAGTGAACAGCAGCCAGGCACATTTTAGCTAGTTTTACTTGTAAGAGGGGTTGGAAACGCTTTTCAGGCTCAGTACTGCGCTCAAAAGATGCAGCCCTGAGGTCTCTCCTGATAGGAGATAGTTAAGTAGAAATTCACTGCTCAGCTGACCCGGCAGAAGCAAATGTATACCAAAAATGTACCCAGAATGAGCTTTTCAGTGAACAGCAGCCAGGCACATTTTAGCTAGTTTTACTTGTAAGAGGGGTTGGAAACGCTTTTCAGGCTCAGTACTGCGCTCAAAAGATGCAGCCCTGAGGTCTCTCCTGATAGGAGATAGTTAAGTAGAAATTCACTGCTCAGCTGACCCGGCAGAAGCAAATGTATACCAAAAATGTACCCAGAATGAGCTTTTCAGTGAACAGCAGCCAGGCACATTTTAGCTAGTTTTACTTGTAAGTGGGGTTGTAAACGCTTTTCAGGCTCAGTACTGCGCTCAAAAGATGCAGCCCTGAGGTCTCTCCTGATAGGAGGTAGTTAAGTAGAAATTCACTGCTCAGCTGACCCGGCAGAAGCAAATGTATACCAAAAATGTACCCAGAATGAGCTTTTCAGTGAACAGCAGCCAGGCACATTTTAGCTAGTTTTACTTGTAAGTGGGGTTGTAAACGCTTTTCAGGCTCAGTACTGCGCTCAAAAGATGCAGCCCTGAGGTCTCTCCTGATAGGAGGTAGTTAAGTAGAAATTCACTGCTCAGCTGACCCGGCAGAAGCAAATGTATACCAAAAATGTACCCAGAATGAGCTTTTCAGTGAACAGCAGCCAGGCACATTTTAGCTAGTTTTACTTGTAACTGGGGTTGTAAACGCTTTTCAGGCTCAGTACTGCGCTCAAAAGATGCAGCCGTGAGGTCTCTCCTGATAGGGGGTAGTTAAGTAGAAATTCACTGCTCAGCTGACCCGGCAGAAGCAAATGTATACCAAAAATGTACCCAGAATGAGCTTTTCAGTGAACAGCAGCCAGGCACATTTTAGCTAGTTTTACTTGTAAGTGGGGTTGTAAACGCTTTTCAGGCTCAGTACTGCGCTCAAAAGATGCAGCCCTGAGGTCTCTCCTGATAGGAGGTAGTTAAGTAGAAATTCACTGCCCAGCTGACCCGGCAGAAGCAAATGTATACCAAAAATGTACCCAGAATTAGCTTTTCAGTGAACACTAGCCAGGCACATTTTAGCTAGTTTTACTTGTAAGTGGGGTTGTAAACGCTTTTCAGGCTCAGTACTGCGCTCAAAAGATGCAGCCCTGAGGTCTCTCCTGATAGGAGGTAGTTAAGTAGAAATTCACTGCTCAGCTGACCCGGCAGAAGCAAATGTATACCAAAAATGTACCCAGAATGAGCTTTTCAGTGAATAGCAGCCAGGCACATTTTAGCTAGTTTTACTTGTAACTGGGGTTGTAAACGGTTTTCAGGCTCAGTACTGCGCTCAAAAGATGCAGCCCTGAGGTCTCTCCTGATAGGAGGTAGTTAAGTAGAAATTCACTGCTCAGCTGACCTGGCAGAAGCAAATGTATACCAAAAATGTACCCAGAATGAGCTTTTCAGTGAACAGCAGCCAGGCACATTTTAGCTAGTTTTACTTGTAACTGGGGTTGTAAACGGTTTTCAGGCTCAGTACTGCGCTCAAAAGATGCAGCCCTGAGGTCTCTCCTGATAGGGGGTAGTTAAGTAGAAATTCACTGCTCAGCTGACCCGGCAGAAGCAAATGTATACCAAAAATGTACCCAGAATGAGCTTTTCAGTGAACAGCAGCCAGGCACATTTTAGCTAGTTTTACTTGTGACTGGGGTTGTAAACGCTTTTCAGGCTCAGTACTGCGCTCAAAAGATGCAGCCCTGAGGTCTCTCCTGATAGGAGGTAGTTAAGTAGAAATTCACTGCTCAGCTGACCCGGCAGAAGCAAATGTATACCAAAAATGTACCCAGAATGAGCTTTTCAGTGAACAGCAGCCAGGCACATTTTAGCTAGTTTTACTTGTAAGTGGGGTTGGAAACGCTTTTCAGGCTCAGTACTGCGCTCAAAAGATGCAGCCCTGAAGTCTCTCCTGATAGGAGATAGTTAAGTAGAAATTCACTGCTCAGCTGACCCGGCAGAAGCAAATGTATACCAAAAATGTACCCAGAATGAGCTTTTCAGTGAACAGCAGCCAGGCACATTTTAGCTAGTTTTACTTGTAAGTGGGGTTGTAAACGCTTTTCAGGCTCAGTACTGCGCTCAAAAGATGCAGCCCTGAGGTCTCTCCTGATAGGAGGTAGTTAAGTAGAAATTCACTGCTCAGCTGACCCGGCAGAAGCAAATGTATACCAAAAATGTACCCAGAATGAGCTTTTCAGTGAACAGCAGCCAGGCACATTTTAGCTAGTTTTACTTGTAAGTGGGGTTGTAAACGCTTTTCAGGCTCAGTACTGCGCTCAAAAGATGTAGCCCTGAGGTCTCTCCTGATAGGAGGTAGTTAAGTAGAAATTCGCTGCTCAGCTGACCCGGCAGAAGCAAATGTATACCAAAAATTTACCCAGAATGAGCTTTTCAGTGAACAGCAGCCATGCACATTTTAGCTAGTTTTACTTGTAAGTGGGGTTGTAAACGCTTTTCAGGCTCAGTACTGCGCTCAAAAGATGCAGCCCTGAGGTCTCTCCTGATAGGAGGTAGTTAAGTAGAAATTCACTGCTCAGCTGACCCGGCAGAAGCAAATGTATACCAAAAATGTACCCAGAATGAGCTTTTCAGTGAACAGCAGCCAGGCACATTTTAGCTAGTTTTACTTGTAACTGGGGTTGTAAACGCTTTTCAGGCTCAATACTGCGCTTAAAAGATGCAGCCCTGAGGTCTCTCCTGATAGGGGGTAGTTAAGTAGAAATTCACTGCTCAGCTGACCCGGCAGAAGCAAATGTATACCAAAATTTTACCCAGAATGAGCTTTTCAGTGAACAGCAGCCAGGCACATTTTAGCTAGTTTTACTTGTAAGTGGGGTTGGAAACGCTTTTCAGGCTCAGTACTGCGCTCAAAAGATGCAGCCCTGAGGTCTCTCCTGATAGGAGATAGTTAAGTAGAAATTCACTGCTCAGCTGACCCGGCAGAAGCAAATGTATACCAAAAATGTACCCAGAATGAGCTTTTCAGTGAACAGCAGCCAGGCACATTTTAGCTAGTTTTACTTGTAAGTGGGGTTGTAAACGCTTTTCAGGCTCAGTACTGCGCTCAAAAGATGCAGCCCTGAGGTCTCTCCTGATAGGAGGTAGTTAAGTAGAAATTCACTGCTCAGCTAGAAGCAAATGTATACCAAAAATGTACACAGAATGAGCTTTTCAGTGAACAGCAGCCAGGCACATTTTAGCTAGTTTTACTTGTAAGTGGGGTTGTAAACGCTTTTCAGGCTCAGTACTGCGCTCAAAAGATGCAGCCCTGAGGTCTCTCCTGATAGGAGGTAGTTAAGTAGAAATTCACTGCTCAGCTGACCCGGCAGAAGCAAATGTATACCAAAAATGTACCCAGAATGAGTGAACAGCAGCCAGGCACATTTTAGCTAGTTTTACTTGTAACTGGGGTTGTAAACGCTTTTTCAGGCTCAGTACTGCGCTCAAAAGATGCAGCCATGAGGTCTCTTCTGATAGGGGGTAGTTAAGTAGAAATTCACTGCTCAGCTGACCCGGCAGAAGCAAATGTATACCAAAAATGTACCCAGAATGAGCTTTTCAGTGAACAGCAGCCAGGCACATTTTAGCTAGTTTTACTTGTAAGTGGGGTTGTAAACGCTTTTCAGGCTCAGTACTGCGCTCAAAAGATGCAGCCCTGAGGTCTCTCCTGATAGGGGGTAGTTAAGTAGAAATTCACTGCTCAGCTGACCCGGCAGAAGCAAATGTATACCAAAAATGTACCCAGAATGAGCTTTTCAGTGAACAGCAGCCAGGCACATTTTAGCTAGTTTTACTTGTAAGTGGGGTTGTAAACGCTTTTCAGGCTCAGTACTGCGCTCAAAAGATGCAGCCCTGAGGTCTCTCCTGATAGGAGGTAGTTAAGTAGAAATTCACTGCTCAGCTGACCCGGCAGAAGCAAATGTATACCAAAAATGTACCCAGAATGAGCTTTTCAGTGAACAGCAGCCAGGCACATTTTAGCTAGTTTTACTCGTGACTGGGGTTGTAAACACTTTTCAGGCTCAGCACTGCGCTCAAAAGATGCAGCCCTGAGGTCTCTCCTGATAGGAGGTAGTTAAGTAGAAATTCACTGCTCAGCTGACCCGGCAGAAGCAAATGTATACCAAAAATGTACCCAGAATGAGCTTTTCAGTGAACAGCAGCCAGGCACATTTTAGCTAGTTTTACTTGTAAGTGGGGTTGGAAACGCTTTTCAGGCTCAGTACTGCACTCAAAAGATGCAGCCCTGAGGTCTCTCCTGATAGGAGGTAGTTAAGTAGAAATTCACTGCTCAGCTGACCCGGCAGAAGCAAATGTATACCAAAAAAGTACCCAGAATTAGCTTTTCAGTGAACAGCAGCCAGGCACATTTTAGCTAGTTTTACTTGTAAGTGGGGTTGTAAACGCTTTGCAGGCTCAGTACTGCACTCAAAAGATGCAGCCCTGAGGTCTCTCCTGATAGGAGGTAGTTAAGTAGAAATTCACTGCTCAGCTGACCCGGCAGAAGCAAATGTATACCAAAAATGTACCCAGAATGAGCTTTTCAGTGAATAGCAGCCAGGCACATTTTAGCTAGTTTTACTTGTGACTGGGGTTGTAAACGGTTTTCAGGCTCAGTACTGCGCTCAAAAGATGCAACCCTGAGGTCTCTCCTGATAGGAGGTAGTTAAGTAGAAATTCACTGCTCAGCTGACCCGGCAGAAGCAAATGTATACGAAAAATGTACCCAGAATGAGCTTTTCAGTGAACAGCAGCCAGGCACATTTTAGCTAGTTTTACTTGTAAGTGGGGTTGGAAACGCTTTTCAGGCTCAGTACTGCGCTCAAAAGATGCAGCCCTGAGGTCTCTCCTGATAGGAGGTAGTTAAGTAGAAATTCACTGCTCAGCTGACCCGGCAGAAGCAAATGTATACCAAAAATGTACCCAGAATGAGCTTTTCAGTGAACAGCAGCCAGGCACATTTTAGCTAGTTTTACTTGTAACTGGGGTTGTAAACGCTTTTCAGGCTCAGTACTGCGCTCAAAAGATGCAGCCCTGAGGTCTCTCCTGATAGGAGGTAGTTAAGTAGAAATTCACTGCTCAGCTGACCCGGCAGAACCAAATGTATACCAAAAATGTACCCAGAATGAGCTTTTCAGTGAACAGCAGCCAGGCACATTTTAGCTAGTTTTACTTGTAACTGGGGTTGTAAACGCTTTTCAGGCTCAGTACTGCGCTCAAAAGATGCAGCCCTGAGGCCTCTCCTGATAGGGGGTAGTTAAGTAGAAATTCACTGCTCAGCTGACCCGGCAGAAGCAAATGTATACCAAAAATGTACCCAGAATGAGCTTTTCAGTGAACACTAGCCAGGCACATTTTAGCTAGTTTTACTTGTAAGTGGGGTTGTAAACGCTTTTCAGGCTCAGTACTGCGCTCAAAAGATGCAGCCCTGAGGTCTCTCCTGATAGGAGGTAGTTAAGTAGAAATTCACTGCTCAGCTGACCCGGCAGAAGCAAATGTATACCAAAAATGTACCCAGAATGAGCTTTTCAGTGAATAGCAGCCAGGCACATTTTAGCTAGTTTTACTTGTAACTGGGGTCGTAAACGCTTTTCAGGCTCAGTACTGCGCTCAAAAGATGCAGCCCTGAGGTCTCTCCTGATAGGAGGTAGTTAAGTAGAAATTCACTGCTCAGCTGACCCGGCAGAAGCAAATGTATACGAATAATGTACCCAGAATGAGCTTTTCAGTGAACAGCAGCCAGGCACATTTTAGCTAGTTTTACTTGTAAGTGGGGTTGGAAATGCTTTTCAGGCTCAGTACTGCGCTCAAAAGATGCAGCCCTGAGGTCTCTCCTGATAGGAGGTAGTTAAGTAGAAATTCACTGCTCAGCTGACCCGGCAGAAGCAAATGTATACCAAAAATGTACCCAGAATGAGCTTTTCAGTGAACAGCAGCCAGGCACATTTTAGCTAGTTTTACTTGTAAGAGGGGTTGGAAACGCTTTTCAGGCTCAGTACTGCGCTCAAAAGATGCAGCCCTGAGGTCTCTCCTGATAGGAGATAGTTAAGTAGAAATTCACTGCTCAGCTGACCCGGCAGAAGCAAATGTATACCAAAAATGTACCCAGAATGAGCTTTTCAGTGAACAGCAGCCAGGCACATTTTAGCTAGTTTTACTTGTAAGAGGGGTTGGAAACGCTTTTCAGGCTCAGTACTGCGCTCAAAAGATGCCGCCCTGAGGTCTCTCCTGATAGGAGATAGTTAAGTAGAAATTCACTGCTCAGCTGACCCGGCAGAAGCAAATGTATACCAAAAATGTACCCAGAATGAGCTTTTCAGTGAACAGCAGCCAGGCACATTTTAGCTAGTTTTACTTGTAAGTGGGGTTGTAAACGCTTTTCAGGCTCAGTACTGCGCTCAAAATATGCAGCCCTGAGGTCTCTCCTGATAGGAGGTAGTTAAGTAGAAATTCACTGCTCAGCTGACCCGGCAGAAGCAAATGTATACCAAAAATGTACCCAGAATGAGCTTTTCAGTGAACAGCAGCCAGGCACATTTTAGCTAGTTTTACTTGTAAGTGGGGTTGTAAACGCTTTTCAGGCTCAGTACTGCGCTCAAAAGATGCAGCCCTGAGGTCTCTCCTGATAGGAGGTAGTTAAGTAGAAATTCACTGCTCAGCTGACCCGGCAGAAGCAAATGTATACCAAAAATGTACCCAGAATGAGCTTTTCAGTGAACAGCAGCCAGGCACATTTTAGCTAGTTTTACTTGTAACTGGGGTTGTAAAACGCTTTTCAGGCTCAGTACTGCGCTCAAAAGATGCAGCCCTGAGGTCTCTCCTGATAGGGGGTAGTTAAGTAGAAATTCACTGCTCAGCTGACCCGGCAGAAGCAAATGTATACCAAAATGTACCCAGAATGAGCTTTTCAGTGAACAGCAGCCAGGCACATTTTAGCTAGTTTTACTTGTAAGTGGGGTTGTAAACGCTTTTCAGGCTCAGTACTGCGCTCAAAAGATGCAGCCCTGAGGTCTCTCCTGATAGGAGGTAGTTAAGTAGAAATTCACTGCCCAGCTGACCCGGCAGAAGCAAATGTATACCAAAAATGTACCCAGAATTAGCTTTCAGTGAACACTAGCCAGGCACATTTTAGCTAGTTTTACTTGTAAGTGGGGTTGTAAACGCTTTTCAGGCTCAGTACTGCGCTCAAAAGATGCAGCCCTGAGGTCTCTCCTGATAGGAGGTAGTTAAGTAGAAATTCACTGCTCAGCTGACCCGGCAGAAGCAAATGTATACCAAAAATGTACCCAGAATGAGCTTTTCAGTGAATAGCAGCCAGGCACATTTTAGCTAGTTTTACTTGTAACTGGGGTTGTAAACGGTTTTCAGGCTCAGTACTGCGCTCAAAAGATGCAGCCCTGAGGTCTCTCCTGATAGGAGGTAGTTAAGTAGAAATTCACTGCTCAGCTGACCTGGCAGAAGCAAATGTATACCAAAATGTACCCAGAATGAGCTTTTCAGTGAACAGCAGCCAGGCACATTTTAGCTAGTTTTACTTGTAACTGGGGTTGTAAACGGTTTTCAGGCTCAGTACTGCGCTCAAAAGATGCAGCCCTGAGGTCTCTCCTGATAGGGGGTAGTTAAGTAGAAATTCACTGCTCAGCTGACCCGGCAGAAGCAAATGTATACCAAAAATGTACCCAGAATGAGCTTTTCAGTGAACAGCAGCCAGGCACATTTTAGCTAGTTTTACTTGTGACTGGGGTTGTAAACGCTTTTCAGGCTCAGTACTGCGCTCAAAAGATGCAGCCCTGAGGTCTCTCCTGATAGGAGGTAGTTAAGTAGAAATTCACTGCTCAGCTGACCCGGCAGAAGCAAATGTATACCAAAAATGTACCCAGAATGAGCTTTTCAGTGAACAGCAGCCAGGCACATTTTAGCTAGTTTTACTTGTAAGTGGGGTTGTAACGCTTTTCAGGCTCAGTACTGCGCTCAAAAGATGCAGCCCTGAAGTCTCTCCTGATAGGAGATAGTTAAGTAGAAATTCACTGCTCAGCCTGACCCGGCAGAAGCAAATGTATACCAAAAATGTACCCAGAATGAGCTTTTCAGTGAACAGCAGCCAGGCACATTTTAGCTAGTTTTACTTGTAAGTGGGGTTGTAAACGCTTTTCAGGCTCAGTACTGCGCTCAAAAGATGCAGCCCTGAGGTCTCTCCTGATAGGAGGTAGTTAAGTAGAAATTCACTGCTCAGCTGACCCGGCAGAAGCAAATGTATACCAAAAATGTACCCAGAATGAGCTTTTCAGTGAACAGCAGCCAGGCACATTTTAGCTAGTTTTACTTGTAAGTGGGGTTGTAAACGCTTTTCAGGCTCAGTACTGCGCTCAAAAGATGCAGCCCTGAGGTCTCTCCTGATAGGAGGTAGTTAAGTAGAAATTCACTGCTCAGCTGACCCGGCAGAAGCAAATGTATACCAAAAATGTACCCAGAATGAGCTTTTCAGTGAACAGCAGCCAGGCACATTTTAGCTAGTTTTACTTGTAAGTGGGGTTGTAAACGCTTTTCAGGCTCAGTACTGCGCTCAAAAGATGCAGCCCTGAGGTCTCTCCTGATAGGAGGTAGTTAAGTAGAAATTCACTGCTCAGCTGACCCGGCAGAAGCAAATGTATACCAAAAATGTACCCAGAATGAGCTTTTCAGTGAACAGCAGCCAGGCACATTTTAGCTAGTTTTACTTGTAACTGGGGTTGTAAACGCTTTTCAGGCTCAGTACTGCGCTCAAAAGATGCAGCCCTGAGGTCTCTCCTGATAGGGGGTAGTTAAGTAGAAATTCACTGCTCAGCTGACCCGGCAGAAGCAAAGGTATACCAAAAATGTACCCAGAATGAGCTTTTCAGTGAACAGCAGCCAGGCACATTTTAGCTAGTTTTACTTGTAAGTGGGGTTGTAAACGCTTTTCAGGCTCAGTACTGCGCTCAAAAGATGCAGCCCTGAGGTCTCTCCTGATAGGAGGTAGTTAAGTAGAAATTCACTGCTCAGCTGACCCGGCAGAAGCAAATGTATACCAAAAATGTACCCAGAATTAGCTTTTCAGTGAACACTAGCCAGGCACATTTTAGCTAGTTTTACTTGTAAGTGGGGTTGTAAACACTTTTCTGGCTCAGTACTGCGCTCAAAAGATGCAGCCCTGAGGTCTCTCCTGATAGGAGGTAGTTAAGTAGAAATTCACTGCTCAGCTGACCCGGCAGAAGCAAATGTATACCAAAAATGTACCCAGAATGAGCTTTTCAGTGAATAGCAGCCCAGGCACATTTTAGCTAGTTTTACTTGTAACTGGGGTTGTAAACGGTTTTCAGGCTCAGTACTGCGCTCAAAAGATGCAGCCCTGAGGTCTCTCCTGATAGGAGGTAGTTAAGTAGAAATTCACTGCTCAGCTGACCCGGCAGAAGCAAATGTATACCAAAAATGTACCCAGAATGAGCTTTTCAGTGAACAGCAGCCAGGCACATTTTAGCTAGTTTTACTTGTAACTGGGGTTGTAAACGGTTTTCAGGCTCAGTACTGCGCTCAAAAGATGCAGCCCTGAGGTCTCTCCTGATAGGGGATAGTTAAGTAGAAATTCACTGCTCAGCTGACCCGGCAGAAGCAAATGTATACCAAAAATGTACCCAGAATGAGCTTTTCAGTGAACAGCAGCCAGGCACATTTTAGCTAGTTTTACTTGTGACTGGGGTTGTAAACGCTTTTCAGGCTCAGTACTGCGCTCAAAAGATGCAGCCCTGAGGTCTCTCCTGATAGGAGGTAGTTAAGTAGAAATTCGCTGCTCAGCTGACCCGGCAGAAGCAAATGTATACCAAAAATGTACCCAGAATGAGCTTTTCAGTGAACAGCAGCCAGGCACATTTTAGCTAGTTTTACTTGTAAGTGGGGTTGGAAACGCTTTTCAGGCTCAGTACTGCGCTCAAAAGATGCAGCCCTGACGTCTCTCCTGATAGGAGATAGTTAAGTAGAAATTCACTGCTCAGCTGACCCGGCAGAAGCAAATGTATACCAAAAATGTACCCAGAATGAGCTTTTCAGTGAACAGCAGCCAGGCACATTTTAGCTAGTTTTACTTGTAAGTGGGGTTGTAAACGCTTTTCAGGCTCAGTACTGCGCTCAAAAGATGCAGCCCTGAGGTCTCTCCTGATAGGAGGTAGTTAAGTAGAAATTCACTGCTCAGCTGACCCGGCAGAAGCAAATGTATACCAAAAATGTACCCAGAATGAGCTTTTCAGTGAACAGCAGCCAGGCACATTTTAGCTAGTTTTACTTGTAAGTGGGGTTGTAAACGCTTTTCAGGCTCAGTACTGCGCTCAAAAGATGCAGCCCTGAGGTCTCTCCTGATAGGAGGTAGTTAAGTAGAAATTCACTGCTCAGCTGACCCGGCAGAAGCAAATGTATACCAAAAATGTACCCAGAATTAGCTTTTCAGTGAACACTAGCCAGGCACATTTTAGCTAGTTTTACTTGTAAGTGGGGTTGTAAACGCTTTTCAGGCTCAGTACTGCGCTCAAAAGATGCAGCCCTGAGGTCTCTCCTGATAGGAGGTAGTTAAGTAGAAATTCACTGCTCAGCTGACCCGGCAGAAGCAAATGTATACCAAAAATTTACCCAGAATGAGCTTTTCAGTGAATAGCAGCCAGGCACATTTTAGCTAGTTTTACTTGTAACTGGGGTTGTAAACGGTTTTCAGGCTCAGTACTGCGCTCAAAAGATGCAGCCCTGAGGTCTCTCCTGATAGGAGGTAGTTAAGTAGAAATTCACTGCTCAGCTGACCCGGCAGAAGCAAATGTATACCAAAAATGTACCCAGAATGAGCTTTTCAGTGAACAGCAGCCAGGCACATTTTAGCTAGTTTTACTTGTAACTGGGGTTGTAAACGGTTTTCAGGCTCAGTAGTGCGCTCAAAAGATGCAGCCCTGAGGTCTCTCCTGATAGGGGATAGTTAAGTAGAAATTCACTGCTCAGCTGACCCGGCAGAAGCAAATGTATACCAAAAATGTACCCAGAATGAGCTTTTCAGTGAACAGCAGCCAGGCACATTTTAGCTAGTTTTACTTGTGACTGGGGTTGTAAACGCTTTTCAGGCTCAGTACTGCGCTCAAAAGATGCAGCCCTGAGGTCTCTCCTGATAGGAGGTAGTTAAGTAGAAATTCGCTGCTCAGCTGACCCGGCAGAAGCAAATGTATACCAAAAATGTACCCAGAATGAGCTTTTCAGTGAACAGCAGCCAGGCACATTTTAGCTAGTTTTACTTGTAAGTGGGGTTGGAAACGCTTTTCAGGCTCAGTACTGCGCTCAAAAGATGCAGCCCTGACGTCTCTCCTGATAGGAGATAGTTAAGTAGAAATTCACTGCTCAGCTGACCCGGCAGAAGCAAATGTATACCAAAAATGTACCCAGAATGAGCTTTTCAGTGAACAGCAGCCAGGCACATTTTAGCTAGTTTTACTTGTAAGTGGGGTTGTAAACGCTTTTCAGGCTCAGTACTGCGCTCAAAAGATGCAGCCCTGAGGTCTCTCCTGATAGGAGGTAGTTAAGTAGAAATTCACTGCTCAGCTGACCCGGCAGAAGCAAATGTATACCAAAAATGTACCCAGAATGAGCTTTTCAGTGAACAGCAGCCAGGCACATTTTAGCTAGTTTTACTTGTAAGTGGGGTTGTAAACGCTTTTCAGGCTCAGTACTGCACTCAAAAGATGCAGCCCTGAGGTCTCTCCTGATAGGAGGTAGTTAAGTAGAAATTCACTGCTCAGCTGACCCGGCAGAAGCAAATGTATACCAAAAATGTACCCAGAATGAGCTTTTCAGTGAATAGCAGCCAGGCACATTTTAGCTAGTTTTACTTGTAACTGGGGTTGTAAACGCTTTTCAGGCTCAGTACTGCGCTCAAAAGATGCAGCCCTGAGGTCTCTCCTGATAGGAGGTAGTTAAGTAGAAATTCACTGCTCAGCTGACCCGGCAGAAGCAAATGTATACGAATAATGTACCCAGAATGAGCTTTTCAGTGAACAGCAGCCAGGCACATTTTAGCTAGTTTTACTTGTAAGTGGGGTTGGAAACGCTTTTCAGGCTCAGTACTGCGCTCAAAAGATGCAGCCCTGAGGTCTCTCCTGATAGGAGGTAGTTAAGTAGAAATTCACTGCTCAGCTGACCCGGCAGAAGCAAATGTATACCAAAAATGTACCCAGAATGAGCTTTTCAGTGAACAGCAGCCAGGCACATTTTAGCTAGTTTTACTTGTAAGAGGGGTTGGAAACGCTTTTCAGGCTCAGTACTGCGCTCAAAAGATGCAGCCCTGAGGTCTCTCCTGATAGGAGATAGTTAAGTAGAAATTCACTGCTCAGCTGACCCGGCAGAAGCAAATGTATACCAAAAATGTACCCAGAATGAGCTTTTCAGTGAACAGCAGCCAGGCACATTTTAGCTAGTTTTACTTGTAAGAGGGGTTGGAAACGCTTTTCAGGCTCAGTACTGCGCTCAAAAGATGCAGCCCTGAGGTCTCTCCTGATAGGAGATAGTTAAGTAGAAATTCACTGCTCAGCTGACCCGGCAGAAGCAAATGTATACCAAAAATGTACCCAGAATGAGCTTTTCAGTGAACAGCAGCCAGGCACATTTTAGCTAGTTTTACTTGTAAGTGGGGTTGTAAACGCTTTTCAGGCTCAGTACTGCGCTCAAAAGATGCAGCCCTGAGGTCTCTCCTGATAGGAGGTAGTTAAGTAGAAATTCACTGCTCAGCTGACCCGGCAGAAGCAAATGTATACCAAAAATGTACCCAGAATGAGCTTTTCAGTGAACAGCAGCCAGGCACATTTTAGCTAGTTTTACTTGTAAGTGGGGTTGTAAACGCTTTTCAGGCTCAGTACTGCGCTCAAAAGATGCAGCCCTGAGGTCTCTCCTGATAGGAGGTAGTTAAGTAGAAATTCACTGCTCAGCTGACCCGGCAGAAGCAAATGTATACCAAAAATGTACCCAGAATGAGCTTTTCAGTGAACAGCAGCCAGGCACATTTTAGCTAGTTTTACTTGTAACTGGGGTTGTAAACGCTTTTCAGGCTCAGTACTGCGCTCAAAAGATGCAGCCGTGAGGTCTCTCCTGATAGGGGGTAGTTAAGTAGAAATTCACTGCTCAGCTGACCCGGCAGAAGCAAATGTATACCAAAAATGTACCCAGAATGAGCTTTTCAGTGAACAGCAGCCAGGCACATTTTAGCTAGTTTTACTTGTAAGTGGGGTTGTAAACGCTTTTCAGGCTCAGTACTGCGCTCAAAAGATGCAGCCCTGAGGTCTCTCCTGATAGGAGGTAGTTAAGTAGAAATTCACTGCCCAGCTGACCCGGCAGAAGCAAATGTATACCAAAAATGTACCCAGAATTAGCTTTTCAGTGAACACTAGCCAGGCACATTTTAGCTAGTTTTACTTGTAAGTGGGGTTGTAAACGCTTTTCAGGCTCAGTACTGCGCTCAAAAGATGCAGCCCTGAGGTCTCTCCTGATAGGAGGTAGTTAAGTAGAAATTCACTGCTCAGCTGACCCGGCAGAAGCAAATGTATACCAAAAATGTACCCAGAATGAGCTTTTCAGTGAATAGCAGCCAGGCACATTTTAGCTAGTTTTACTTGTAACTGGGGTTGTAAACGGTTTTCAGGCTCAGTACTGCGCTCAAAAGATGCAGCCCTGAGGTCTCTCCTGATAGGAGGTAGTTAAGTAGAAATTCACTGCTCAGCTGACCTGGCAGAAGCAAATGTATACCAAAAATGTACCCAGAATGAGCTTTTCAGTGAACAGCAGCCAGGCACATTTTAGCTAGTTTTACTTGTAACTGGGGTTGTAAACGGTTTTCAGGCTCAGTACTGCGCTCAAAAGATGCAGCCCTGAGGTCTCTCCTGATAGGGGGTAGTTAAGTAGAAATTCACTGCTCAGCTGACCCGGCAGAAGCAAATGTATACCAAAAATGTACCCAGAATGAGCTTTTCAGTGAACAGCAGCCAGGCACATTTTAGCTAGTTTTACTTGTGACTGGGGTTGTAAACGCTTTTCAGGCTCAGTACTGCGCTCAAAAGATGCAGCCCTGAGGTCTCTCCTGATAGGAGGTAGTTAAGTAGAAATTCACTGCTCAGCTGACCCGGCAGAAGCAAATGTATACCAAAAATGTACCCAGAATGAGCTTTTCAGTGAACAGCAGCCAGGCACATTTTAGCTAGTTTTACTTGTAAGTGGGGTTGGAAACGCTTTTCAGGCTCAGTACTGCGCTCAAAAGATGCAGCCCTGAAGTCTCTCCTGATAGGAGATAGTTAAGTAGAAATTCACTGCTCAGCTGACCCGGCAGAAGCAAATGTATACCAAAAATGTACCCAGAATGAGCTTTTCAGTGAACAGCAGCCAGGCACATTTTAGCTAGTTTTACTTGTAAGTGGGGTTGTAAACGCTTTTCAGGCTCAGTACTGCGCTCAAAAGATGCAGCCCTGAGGTCTCTCCTGATAGGAGGTAGTTAAGTAGAAATTCACTGCTCAGCTGACCCGGCAGAAGCAAATGTATACCAAAAATGTACCCAGAATGAGCTTTTCAGTGAACAGCAGCCAGGCACATTTTAGCTAGTTTTACTTGTAAGTGGGGTTGTAAACGCTTTTCAGGCTCAGTACTGCGCTCAAAAGATGTAGCCCTGAGGTCTCTCCTGATAGGAGGTAGTTAAGTAGAAATTCGCTGCTCAGCTGACCCGGCAGAAGCAAATGTATACCAAAAATTTACCCAGAATGAGCTTTTCAGTGAACAGCAGCCATGCACATTTTAGCTAGTTTTACTTGTAAGTGGGGTTGTAAACGCTTTTCAGGCTCAGTACTGCGCTCAAAAGATGCAGCCCTGAGGTCTCTCCTGATAGGAGGTAGTTAAGTAGAAATTCACTGCTCAGCTGACCCGGCAGAAGCAAATGTATACCAAAAATGTACCCAGAATGAGCTTTTCAGTGAACAGCAGCCAGGCACATTTTAGCTAGTTTTACTTGTAACTGGGGTTGTAAACGCTTTTCAGGCTCAATACTGCGCTTAAAAGATGCAGCCCTGAGGTCTCTCCTGATAGGGGGTAGTTAAGTAGAAATTCACTGCTCAGCTGACCCGGCAGAAGCAAATGTATACCAAAATTTTACCCAGAATGAGCTTTTCAGTGAACAGCAGCCAGGCACATTTTAGCTAGTTTTACTTGTAAGTGGGGTTGGAAACGCTTTTCAGGCTCAGTACTGCGCTCAAAAGATGCAGCCCTGAGGTCTCTCCTGATAGGAGATAGTTAAGTAGAAATTCACTGCTCAGCTGACCCGGCAGAAGCAAATGTATACCAAAAATGTACCCAGAATGAGCTTTTCAGTGAACAGCAGCCAGGCACATTTTAGCTAGTTTTACTTGTAAGTGGGGTTGTAAACGCTTTTCAGGCTCAGTACTGCGCTCAAAAGATGCAGCCCTGAGGTCTCTCCTGATAGGAGGTAGTTAAGTAGAAATTCACTGCTCAGCTAGAAGCAAATGTATACCAAAAATGTACACAGAATGAGCTTTTCAGTGAACAGCAGCCAGGCACATTTTAGCTAGTTTTACTTGTAAGTGGGGTTGTAAACGCTTTTCAGGCTCAGTACTGCGCTCAAAAGATGCAGCCCTGAGGTCTCTCCTGATAGGAGGTAGTTAAGTAGAAATTCACTGCTCAGCTGACCCGGCAGAAGCAAATGTATACCAAAAATGTACCCAGAATGAGTGAACAGCAGCCAGGCACATTTTAGCTAGTTTTACTTGTAACTGGGGTTGTAAACGCTTTTTCAGGCTCAGTACTGCGCTCAAAAGATGCAGCCATGAGGTCTCTTCTGATAGGGGGTAGTTAAGTAGAAATTCACTGCTCAGCTGACCCGGCAGAAGCAAATGTATACCAAAAATGTACCCAGAATGAGCTTTTCAGTGAACAGCAGCCAGGCACATTTTAGCTAGTTTTACTTGTAAGTGGGGTTGTAAACGCTTTTCAGGCTCAGTACTGCGCTCAAAAGATGCAGCCCTGAGGTCTCTCCTGATAGGGGGTAGTTAAGTAGAAATTCACTGCTCAGCTGACCCGGCAGAAGCAAATGTATACCAAAAATGTACCCAGAATGAGCTTTTCAGTGAACAGCAGCCAGGCACATTTTAGCTAGTTTTACTTGTAAGTGGGGTTGTAAACGCTTTTCAGGCTCAGTACTGCGCTCAAAAGATGCAGCCCTGAGGTCTCTCCTGATAGGAGGTAGTTAAGTAGAAATTCACTGCTCAGCTGACCCGGCAGAAGCAAATGTATACCAAAAATGTACCCAGAATGAGCTTTTCAGTGAACAGCAGCCAGGCACATTTTAGCTAGTTTTACTCGTGACTGGGGTTGTAAACACTTTTCAGGCTCAGCACTGCGCTCAAAAGATGCAGCCCTGAGGTCTCTCCTGATAGGAGGTAGTTAAGTAGAAATTCACTGCTCAGCTGACCCGGCAGAAGCAAATGTATACCAAAAATGTACCCAGAATGAGCTTTTCAGTGAACAGCAGCCAGGCACATTTTAGCTAGTTTTACTTGTAAGTGGGGTTGGAAACGCTTTTCAGGCTCAGTACTGCACTCAAAAGATGCAGCCCTGAGGTCTCTCCTGATAGGAGGTAGTTAAGTAGAAATTCACTGCTCAGCTGACCCGGCAGAAGCAAATGTATACCAAAAAAGTACCCAGAATTAGCTTTTCAGTGAACAGCAGCCAGGCACATTTTAGCTAGTTTTACTTGTAAGTGGGGTTGTAAACGCTTTGCAGGCTCAGTACTGCACTCAAAAGATGCAGCCCTGAGGTCTCTCCTGATAGGAGGTAGTTAAGTAGAAATTCACTGCTCAGCTGACCCGGCAGAAGCAAATGTATACCAAAAATGTACCCAGAATGAGCTTTTCAGTGAATAGCAGCCAGGCACATTTTAGCTAGTTTTACTTGTGACTGGGGTTGTAAACGGTTTTCAGGCTCAGTACTGCGCTCAAAAGATGCAACCCTGAGGTCTCTCCTGATAGGAGGTAGTTAAGTAGAAATTCACTGCTCAGCTGACCCGGCAGAAGCAAATGTATACGAAAAATGTACCCAGAATGAGCTTTTCAGTGAACAGCAGCCAGGCACATTTTAGCTAGTTTTACTTGTAAGTGGGGTTGGAAACGCTTTTCAGGCTCAGTACTGCGCTCAAAAGATGCAGCCCTGAGGTCTCTCCTGATAGGAGGTAGTTAAGTAGAAATTCACTGCTCAGCTGACCCGGCAGAAGCAAATGTATACCAAAAATGTACCCAGAATGAGCTTTTCAGTGAACAGCAGCCAGGCACATTTTAGCTAGTTTTACTTGTAACTGGGGTTGTAAACGCTTTTCAGGCTCAGTACTGCGCTCAAAAGATGCAGCCCTGAGGTCTCTCCTGATAGGAGGTAGTTAAGTAGAAATTCACTGCTCAGCTGACCCGGCAGAACCAAATGTATACCAAAAATGTACCCAGAATGAGCTTTTCAGTGAACAGCAGCCAGGCACATTTTAGCTAGTTTTACTTGTAACTGGGGTTGTAAACGCTTTTCAGGCTCAGTACTGCGCTCAAAAGATGCAGCCCTGAGGCCTCTCCTGATAGGGGGTAGTTAAGTAGAAATTCACTGCTCAGCTGACCCGGCAGAAGCAAATGTATACCAAAAATGTACCCAGAATGAGCTTTTCAGTGAACACTAGCCAGGCACATTTTAGCTAGTTTTACTTGTAAGTGGGGTTGTAAACGCTTTTCAGGCTCAGTACTGCGCTCAAAAGATGCAGCCCTGAGGTCTCTCCTGATAGGAGGTAGTTAAGTAGAAATTCACTGCTCAGCTGACCCGGCAGAAGCAAATGTATACCAAAAATGTACCCAGAATGAGCTTTTCAGTGAATAGCAGCCAGGCACATTTTAGCTAGTTTTACTTGTAACTGGGGTCGTAAACGCTTTTCAGGCTCAGTACTGCGCTCAAAAGATGCAGCCCTGAGGTCTCTCCTGATAGGAGGTAGTTAAGTAGAAATTCACTGCTCAGCTGACCCGGCAGAAGCAAATGTATACGAATAATGTACCCAGAATGAGCTTTTCAGTGAACAGCAGCCAGGCACATTTTAGCTAGTTTTACTTGTAAGTGGGGTTGGAAATGCTTTTCAGGCTCAGTACTGCGCTCAAAAGATGCAGCCCTGAGGTCTCTCCTGATAGGAGGTAGTTAAGTAGAAATTCACTGCTCAGCTGACCCGGCAGAAGCAAATGTATACCAAAAATGTACCCAGAATGAGCTTTTCAGTGAACAGCAGCCAGGCACATTTTAGCTAGTTTTACTTGTAAGAGGGGTTGGAAACGCTTTTCAGGCTCAGTACTGCGCTCAAAAGATGCAGCCCTGAGGTCTCTCCTGATAGGAGATAGTTAAGTAGAAATTCACTGCTCAGCTGACCCGGCAGAAGCAAATGTATACCAAAAATGTACCCAGAATGAGCTTTTCAGTGAACAGCAGCCAGGCACATTTTAGCTAGTTTTACTTGTAAGAGGGGTTGGAAACGCTTTTCAGGCTCAGTACTGCGCTCAAAAGATGCCGCCCTGAGGTCTCTCCTGATAGGAGATAGTTAAGTAGAAATTCACTGCTCAGCTGACCCGGCAGAAGCAAATGTATACCAAAAATGTACCCAGAATGAGCTTTTCAGTGAACAGCAGCCAGGCACATTTTAGCTAGTTTTACTTGTAAGTGGGGTTGTAAACGCTTTTCAGGCTCAGTACTGCGCTCAAAATATGCAGCCCTGAGGTCTCTCCTGATAGGAGGTAGTTAAGTAGAAATTCACTGCTCAGCTGACCCGGCAGAAGCAAATGTATACCAAAAATGTACCCAGAATGAGCTTTTCAGTGAACAGCAGCCAGGCACATTTTAGCTAGTTTTACTTGTAAGTGGGGTTGTAAACGCTTTTCAGGCTCAGTACTGCGCTCAAAAGATGCAGCCCTGAGGTCTCTCCTGATAGGAGGTAGTTAAGTAGAAATTCACTGCTCAGCTGACCCGGCAGAAGCAAATGTATACCAAAAATGTACCCAGAATGAGCTTTTCAGTGAACAGCAGCCAGGCACATTTTAGCTAGTTTTACTTGTAACTGGGGTTGTAAACGCTTTTCAGGCTCAGTACTGCGCTCAAAAGATGCAGCCCTGAGGTCTCTCCTGATAGGGGGTAGTTAAGTAGAAATTCACTGCTCAGCTGACCCGGCAGAAGCAAATGTATACCAAAAATGTACCCAGAATGAGCTTTTCAGTGAACAGCAGCCAGGCACATTTTAGCTAGTTTTACTTGTAAGTGGGGTTGTAAACGCTTTTCAGGCTCAGTACTGCGCTCAAAAGATGCAGCCCTGAGGTCTCTCCTGATAGGAGGTAGTTAAGTAGAAATTCACTGCCCAGCTGACCCGGCAGAAGCAAATGTATACCAAAAATGTACCCAGAATTAGCTTTTCAGTGAACACTAGCCAGGCACATTTTAGCTAGTTTTACTTGTAAGTGGGGTTGTAAACGCTTTTCAGGCTCAGTACTGCGCTCAAAAGATGCAGCCCTGAGGTCTCTCCTGATAGGAGGTAGTTAAGTAGAAATTCACTGCTCAGCTGACCCGGCAGAAGCAAATGTATACCAAAAATGTACCCAGAATGAGCTTTTCAGTGAATAGCAGCCAGGCACATTTTAGCTAGTTTTACTTGTAACTGGGGTTGTAAACGGTTTTCAGGCTCAGTACTGCGCTCAAAAGATGCAGCCCTGAGGTCTCTCCTGATAGGAGGTAGTTAAGTAGAAATTCACTGCTCAGCTGACCTGGCAGAAGCAAATGTATACCAAAAATGTACCCAGAATGAGCTTTTCAGTGAACAGCAGCCAGGCACATTTTAGCTAGTTTTACTTGTAACTGGGGTTGTAAACGGTTTTCAGGCTCAGTACTGCGCTCAAAAGATGCAGCCCTGAGGTCTCTCCTGATAGGGGGTAGTTAAGTAGAAATTCACTGCTCAGCTGACCCGGCAGAAGCAAATGTATACCAAAAATGTACCCAGAATGAGCTTTTCAGTGAACAGCAGCCAGGCACATTTTAGCTAGTTTTACTTGTGACTGGGGTTGTAAACGCTTTTCAGGCTCAGTACTGCGCTCAAAAGATGCAGCCCTGAGGTCTCTCCTGATAGGAGGTAGTTAAGTAGAAATTCACTGCTCAGCTGACCCGGCAGAAGCAAATGTATACCAAAAATGTACCCAGAATGAGCTTTTCAGTGAACAGCAGCCAGGCACATTTTAGCTAGTTTTACTTGTAAGTGGGGTTGGAAACGCTTTTCAGGCTCAGTACTGCGCTCAAAAGATGCAGCCCTGAAGTCTCTCCTGATAGGAGATAGTTAAGTAGAAATTCACTGCTCAGCTGACCCGGCAGAAGCAAATGTATACCAAAAATGTACCCAGAATGAGCTTTTCAGTGAACAGCAGCCAGGCACATTTTAGCTAGTTTTACTTGTAAGTGGGGTTGTAAACGCTTTTCAGGCTCAGTACTGCGCTCAAAAGATGCAGCCCTGAGGTCTCTCCTGATAGGAGGTAGTTAAGTAGAAATTCACTGCTCAGCTGACCCGGCAGAAGCAAATGTATACCAAAAATGTACCCAGAATGAGCTTTTCAGTGAACAGCAGCCAGGCACATTTTAGCTAGTTTTACTTGTAAGTGGGGTTGTAAACGCTTTTCAGGCTCAGTACTGCGCTCAAAAGATGCAGCCCTGAGGTCTCTCCTGATAGGAGGTAGTTAAGTAGAAATTCACTGCTCAGCTGACCCGGCAGAAGCAAATGTATACCAAAAATGTACCCAGAATGAGCTTTTCAGTGAACAGCAGCCAGGCACATTTTAGCTAGTTTTACTTGTAAGTGGGGTTGTAAACGCTTTTCAGGCTCAGTACTGCGCTCAAAAGATGCAGCCCTGAGGTCTCTCCTGATAGGAGGTAGTTAAGTAGAAATTCACTGCTCAGCTGACCCGGCAGAAGCAAATGTATACCAAAAATGTACCCAGAATGAGCTTTTCAGTGAACAGCAGCCAGGCACATTTTAGCTAGTTTTACTTGTAACTGGGGTTGTAAACGCTTTTCAGGCTCAGTACTGCGCTCAAAAGATGCAGCCCTGAGGTCTCTCCTGATAGGGGGTAGTTAAGTAGAAATTCACTGCTCAGCTGACCCGGCAGAAGCAAAGGTATACCAAAAATGTACCCAGAATGAGCTTTTCAGTGAACAGCAGCCAGGCACATTTTAGCTAGTTTTACTTGTAAGTGGGGTTGTAAACGCTTTTCAGGCTCAGTACTGCGCTCAAAAGATGCAGCCCTGAGGTCTCTCCTGATAGGAGGTAGTTAAGTAGAAATTCACTGCTCAGCTGACCCGGCAGAAGCAAATGTATACCAAAAATGTACCCAGAATTAGCTTTTCAGTGAACACTAGCCAGGCACATTTTAGCTAGTTTTACTTGTAAGTGGGGTTGTAAACACTTTTCTGGCTCAGTACTGCGCTCAAAAGATGCAGCCCTGAGGTCTCTCCTGATAGGAGGTAGTTAAGTAGAAATTCACTGCTCAGCTGACCCGGCAGAAGCAAATGTATACCAAAAATGTACCCAGAATGAGCTTTTCAGTGAATAGCAGCCAGGCACATTTTAGCTAGTTTTACTTGTAACTGGGGTTGTAAACGGTTTTCAGGCTCAGTACTGCGCTCAAAAGATGCAGCCCTGAGGTCTCTCCTGATAGGAGGTAGTTAAGTAGAAATTCACTGCTCAGCTGACCCGGCAGAAGCAAATGTATACCAAAAATGTACCCAGAATGAGCTTTTCAGTGAACAGCAGCCAGGCACATTTTAGCTAGTTTTACTTGTAACTGGGGTTGTAAACGGTTTTCAGGCTCAGTACTGCGCTCAAAAGATGCAGCCCTGAGGTCTCTCCTGATAGGGGATAGTTAAGTAGAAATTCACTGCTCAGCTGACCCGGCAGAAGCAAATGTATACCAAAAATGTACCCAGAATGAGCTTTTCAGTGAACAGCAGCCAGGCACATTTTAGCTAGTTTTACTTGTGACTGGGGTTGTAAACGCTTTTCAGGCTCAGTACTGCGCTCAAAAGATGCAGCCCTGAGGTCTCTCCTGATAGGAGGTAGTTAAGTAGAAATTCGCTGCTCAGCTGACCCGGCAGAAGCAAATGTATACCAAAAATGTACCCAGAATGAGCTTTTCAGTGAACAGCAGCCAGGCACATTTTAGCTAGTTTTACTTGTAAGTGGGGTTGGAAACGCTTTTCAGGCTCAGTACTGCGCTCAAAAGATGCAGCCCTGACGTCTCTCCTGATAGGAGATAGTTAAGTAGAAATTCACTGCTCAGCTGACCCGGCAGAAGCAAATGTATACCAAAAATGTACCCAGAATGAGCTTTTCAGTGAACAGCAGCCAGGCACATTTTAGCTAGTTTTACTTGTAAGTGGGGTTGTAAACGCTTTTCAGGCTCAGTACTGCGCTCAAAAGATGCAGCCCTGAGGTCTCTCCTGATAGGAGGTAGTTAAGTAGAAATTCACTGCTCAGCTGACCCGGCAGAAGCAAATGTATACCAAAAATGTACCCAGAATGAGCTTTTCAGTGAACAGCAGCCAGGCACATTTTAGCTAGTTTTACTTGTAAGTGGGGTTGTAAACGCTTTTCAGGCTCAGTACTGCGCTCAAAAGATGCAGCCCTGAGGTCTCTCCTGATAGGAGGTAGTTAAGTAGAAATTCACTGCTCAGCTGACCCGGCAGAAGCAAATGTATACCAAAAATGTACCCAGAATTAGCTTTTCAGTGAACACTAGCCAGGCACATTTTAGCTAGTTTTACTTGTAAGTGGGGTTGTAAACGCTTTTCAGGCTCAGTACTGCGCTCAAAAGATGCAGCCCTGAGGTCTCTCCTGATAGGAGGTAGTTAAGTAGAAATTCACTGCTCAGCTGACCCGGCAGAAGCAAATGTATACCAAAAATTTACCCAGAATGAGCTTTTCAGTGAATAGCAGCCAGGCACATTTTAGCTAGTTTTACTTGTAACTGGGGTTGTAAACGGTTTTCAGGCTCAGTACTGCGCTCAAAAGATGCAGCCCTGAGGTCTCTCCTGATAGGAGGTAGTTAAGTAGAAATTCACTGCTCAGCTGACCCGGCAGAAGCAAATGTATACCAAAAATGTACCCAGAATGAGCTTTTCAGTGAACAGCAGCCAGGCACATTTTAGCTAGTTTTACTTGTAACTGGGGTTGTAAACGGTTTTCAGGCTCAGTAGTGCGCTCAAAAGATGCAGCCCTGAGGTCTCTCCTGATAGGGGATAGTTAAGTAGAAATTCACTGCTCAGCTGACCCGGCAGAAGCAAATGTATACCAAAAATGTACCCAGAATGAGCTTTTCAGTGAACAGCAGCCAGGCACATTTTAGCTAGTTTTACTTGTGACTGGGGTTGTAAACGCTTTTCAGGCTCAGTACTGCGCTCAAAAGATGCAGCCCTGAGGTCTCTCCTGATAGGAGGTAGTTAAGTAGAAATTCGCTGCTCAGCTGACCCGGCAGAAGCAAATGTATACCAAAAATGTACCCAGAATGAGCTTTTCAGTGAACAGCAGCCAGGCACATTTTAGCTAGTTTTACTTGTAAGTGGGGTTGGAAACGCTTTTCAGGCTCAGTACTGCGCTCAAAAGATGCAGCCCTGACGTCTCTCCTGATAGGAGATAGTTAAGTAGAAATTCACTGCTCAGCTGACCCGGCAGAAGCAAATGTATACCAAAAATGTACCCAGAATGAGCTTTTCAGTGAACAGCAGCCAGGCACATTTTAGCTAGTTTTACTTGTAAGTGGGGTTGTAAACGCTTTTCAGGCTCAGTACTGCGCTCAAAAGATGCAGCCCTGAGGTCTCTCCTGATAGGAGGTAGTTAAGTAGAAATTCACTGCTCAGCTGACCCGGCAGAAGCAAATGTATACCAAAAATGTACCCAGAATGAGCTTTTCAGTGAACAGAAGCCAGGCACATTTTAGCTAGTTTTACTTGTAAGTGGGGTTGTAAACGCTTTTCAGGCTCAGTACTGCGCTCGAAAGATGCAGCCCTGAGGTCTCTCCTGATAGGAGGTAGTTAAGTAGAAATTCACTGCTCAGCTGACCCGGCAGAAGCAAATGTATACCAAAAATGTACCCAGAATTAGCTTTTCAGTGAACACTAGCCAGGCACATTTTAGCTAGTTTTACTTGTAAGTGGGGTTGTAAACGCTTTTCAGGCTCAGTACTGCGCTCAAAAGATGCAGCCCTGAGGTCTCTCCTGATAGGAGGTAGTTAAGTAGAAATTCACTGCTCAGCTGACCCGGCAGAAGCAAATGTATACCAAAAATTTACCCAGAATGAGCTTTTCAGTGAATAGCAGCCAGGCACATTTTAGCTAGTTTTACTTGTAACTGGGGTTGTAAACGGTTTTCAGGCTCAGTACTGCGCTCAAAAGATGCAGCCCTGAGGTCTCTCCTGATAGGAGGTAGTTAAGTAGAAATTCACTGCTCAGCTGACCCGGCAGAAGCAAATGTATACCAAAAATGTACCCAGAATGAGCTTTTCAGTGAACAGCAGCCAGGCACATTTTAGCTAGTTTTACTTGTAACTGGGGTTGTAAACGGTTTTCAGGCTCAGTACTGCGCTCAAAAGATGCAGCCCTGAGGTCTCTCCTGATAGGGGGTAGTTAAGTAGAAATTCACTGCTCAGCTGACCCGGCAGAAGCAAATGTATACCAAAAATGTACCCAGAATGAGCTTTTCAGTGAACAGCAGCCAGGCACATTTTAGCTAGTTTTACTTGTGACTGGGGTTGTAAACGCTTTTCAGGCTCAGTACTGCGCTCAAAAGATGCAGCCCTGAGGTCTCTCCTGATAGGAGGTAGTTAAGTAGAAATTCACTGCTCAGCTGACCCGGCAGAAGCAAATGTATACCAAAAATGTACCCAGAATGAGCTTTTCAGTGAACAGCAGCCAGGCACATTTTAGCTGGTTTTACTTGTAAGTGGGGTTGGAAACGCTTTTCAGGCTCAGTACTGCGCTCAAAAGATGCAGCCCTGAAGTCTCTCCTGATAGGAGATAGTTAAGTAGAAATTCACTGCTCAGCTGACCCGGCAGAAGCAAATGTATACCAAAAATGTACCCAGAATGAGCTTTTCAGTGAACAGCAGCCAGGCACATTTTAGCTAGTTTTACTTGTAAGTGGGGTTGTAAACGCTTTTCAGGCTCAGTACTGCGCTCAAAAGATGCAGCCCTGAGGTCTCTCCTGATAGGAGGTAGTTAAGTAGAAATTCACTGCTCAGCTGACCCGGCAGAAGCAAATGTATACCAAAAATGTACCCAGAATGAGCTTTTCAGTGAACAGCAGCCAGGCACATTTTAGCTAGTTTTACTTGTAAGTGGGGTTGTAAACTCTTTTCAGGCTCAGTACTGCGCTCAAAAGATGCAGCCCTGAGGTCTCTCCTGATAGGGGGTAGTTAAGTAGAAATTCACTGCTCAGCTGACCCGGCAGAAGCAAATGTATACCAAAAATGTACCCAGAATGAGCTTTTCAGTGAACAGCAGCCAGGCACATTTTAGCTAGTTTTACTTGTAAGTGGGGTTGTAAACGCTTTTCAGGCTCAGTACTGCGCTCAAAAGATGCAGCCCTGAGGTCTCTCCTGATAGGGGGTAGTTAAGTAGAAATTCACTGCTCAGCTGACCCGGCAGAAGCAAATGTATACCAAAAATGTACCCAGAATGAGCTTTTCAGTGAACAGCAGCCAGGCACATTTTAGCTAGTTTTACTTGTAAGTGGGGTTGTAAACGCTTTTCAGGCTCAGTACTGCGCTCAAAAGATGCAGCCCTGAGGTCTCTCCTGATAGGAGGTAGTTAAGTAGAAATTCACTGCTCAGCTGACCCGGCAGAAGCAAATGTATACCAAAAATGTACCCAGAATGAGCTTTTCAGTGAACAGCAGCCAGGCACATTTTAGCTAGTTTTACTTGTAAGTGGGGTTGTAAACGCTTTTCAGGCTCAGTACTGCACTCAAAAGATGCAGCCCTGAGGTCTCTCCTGATAGGAGGTAGTTAAGTAGAAATTCACTGCTCAGCTGACCCGGCAGAAGCAAATGTATGCCAAAAATGTACCCAGAATGAGCTTTTCAGTGAACAGCAGCCAGGCACATTTTAGCTAGTTTTACTTGTAACTGGGGTTGTAAACGGTTTTCAGGCTCAGTACTGCGCTCAAAAGATGCAGCCCTGAGGTCTCTCCTGATAGGAGGTAGTTAAGTAGAAATTCACTGCTCAGCTGACCCGGCAGAAGCAAATGTATACCAAAAATGTACCCAGAATGAGCTTTTCAGTGAACAGCAGCCAGGCACATTTTAGCTAGTTTTACTTGTAACTGGGGTTGTAAACGGTTTTCAGGCTCAGTACTGCGCTCAAAAGATGCAGCCCTGAGTTCTCTCCTGATAGGGGGTAGTTAAGTAGAAATTCACTGCTCAGCTGACCCAGCAGAAGCAAATGTATACCAAAAATGTACCCAGAATGAGCTTTTCAGTGAACAGCAGCCAGGCACATTTTAGCTAGTTTTACTTGTAACTGGGGTTGTAAACGCTTTTCAGGCTCAGTACTGCGCTCAAAAGATGCAGCCCTGAGGTCTCTCCTGATAGGAGGTAGTTAAGTAGAAATTCACTGCTCAGCTGACCCGGCAGAAGCAAATGTATACCAAAAATGTACCCAGAATGAGCTTTTCAGTGAACAGCAGCCAGGCACATTTTAGCTAGTTTTACTTGTAAGTGGGGTTGGAAACGCTTTTCAGGCTCAGTACTGCGCTCAAAAGATGCAGCCCTGAGGTCTCTCCTGATAGGAGATAGTTAAGTAGAAATTCACTGCTCAGCTGACCCGGCAGAAGCAAATGTATACCAAAAATGTACCCAGAATGAGCTTTTCAGTGAACAGCAGCCAGGCACATTTTAGCTAGTTTTACTTGTAAGTGGGGTTGTAAACGCTTTTCAGGCTCAGTACTGCGCTCAAAAGATGCAGCCCTGAGGTCTCTCCTGATAGGAGGTAGTTAAGTAGAAATTCACTGCTCAGCTGACCCGGCAGAAGCAAATGTATACCAAAAATGTACACAGAATAAGCTTTTCAGTGAACAGCAGCCAGGCACATTTTAGCTAGTTTTACTTGTAAGTGGGGTTGTAAACTCTTTTCAGGCTCAGTACTGCGCTCAAAAGATGCAGCCCTGAGGTCTCTCCTGATAGTGGGTAGTTAAGTAGAAATTCACTGCTCAGCTGACCCGGCAGAAGCAAATGTATACCAAAAATGTACCCAGAATGAGCTTTTCAGTGAACAGCAGCCAGGCACATTTTAGCTAGTTTTACTTGTAACTGGGGTTGTAAACGCTTTTCAGGCTCAGTACTGCGCTCAAAAGATGCAGCCCTGAGGTCTCTCCTGATAGGGGGTAGTTAAGTAGAAATTCACTGCTCAGCTGACCCGGCAGAAGCAAATGTATACCAAAAATGTACCCAGAATGAGCTTTTCAGTGAACAGCAGCCAGGCACATTTTAGCTAGTTTTACTTGTAAATGGGGTTGGAAACGGTTTTCAGGCTCAGTACTGTGCTCAAAAGATGCAGCCCTGAGGTCTCTCCTGATAGGGGCTAGTTAAGTAGAAATTCACTGCTCAGCTGACCCGGCAGAAGCAAATGTATACCAAAAATGTACCCAGAATGAGCTTTTCAGTGAACAGCAGCCAGGCACATTTTAGCTAGTTTTACTTGTAAGTGGGGTTGTAAACGCTTTTCAGGCTCAGTACTGCGCTCAAAAGATGCAGCCCTGAGGTCTCTCCGGATAGGGGGTAGTTAAGTAGAAATTCACTGCTCAGCTGACCCGGCAGAAGCAAATGTATACCAAAAATGTACCCAGAATTAGCTTTTCAGTGAACAGCAGCCAGGCACATTTTTGCTAGTTTTACTTGTAAGTGGGGTTGTAAACGTTTTTCAGGCTCAGTACTGCACTCAAAAGATGCAGCCCTGAGGTCTCTCCTGATAGGAGGTAGTTAAGTAGAAATTCACTGCTCAGCTGACCCGGCAGAAGCAAATGTATACCAAAAATGTACCCAGAATGAGCTTTTCAGTGAACAGCAGCCAGGCACATTTTAGCTAGTTTTACTTGTAAGTGGGGTTGTAAACGCTTTTCAGGCTCAGTACTGCGCTCAAAAGATGCAGCCCTGAGGTCTCTCCGGATAGGGGGTAGTTAAGTAGAAATTCACTGCTCAGCTGACCCGGCAGAAGCAAATGTATACCAAAAATGTACCCAGAATTAGCTTTTCAGTGAACAGCAGCCAGGCACATTTTAGCTAGTTTTACTTGTAAGTGGGGTTGGAAACGCTTTTCAGGCTCAGTACTGCGCTCAAAAGATGCAGCCCTGAGGTCTCTCCTGATAGGAGATAGTTAAGTAGAAATTCACTGCTCAGCAGACCCGGCAGAAGCAAATGTATACCAAAAATGTACCCAGAATGAGCTTTTCAGTGAACAGCAGCCAGGCACATTTTAGCTAGTTTTACTTGTAACTGGGGTTGTAAACGCTTTTCAGGCTCAGTACTGCGCTCAAAAGATGCAGCCCTGAGGTCTCTCCTGATAGGGGGTAGTTAAGTAGAAATTCACTGCTCAGCTGACCCGGCAGAAGCAAATGTATACCAAAAATGTACCCAGAATGAGCTTTTCAGTGAACAGCAGCCAGGCACATTTTAGCTAGTTTTACTTGTAAATGGGGTTGGAAACGGTTTTCAGGCTCAGTACTGTGCTCAAAAGATGCAGCCCTGAGGTCTCTCCTGATAGGGGCTAGTTAAGTAGAAATTCACTGCTCAGCTGACCCGGCAGAAGCAAATGTATACCAAAAATGTACCCAGAATTAGCTTTTCAGTGAACAGCAGCCAGGCACATTTTTGCTAGTTTTACTTGTAAGTGGGGTTGTAAACGTTTTTCAGGCTCAGTACTGCACTCAAAAGATGCAGCCCTGAGGTCTCTCCTGATAGGAGGTAGTTAAGTAGAAATTCACTGCTCAGCTGACCCGGCAGAAGCAAATGTATACCAAAAATGTACCCAGAATGAGCTTTTCAGTGAACAGCAGCCAGGCACATTTTAGCTAGTTTTACTTGTAAGTGGGGTTGTAAACGCTTTTCAGGCTCAGTACTGCGCTCAAAAGATGCAGCCCTGAGGTCTCTCCGGATAGGGGGTAGTTAAGTAGAAATTCACTGCTCAGCTGACCCGGCAGAAGCAAATGTATACCAAAAATGTACCCAGAATTAGCTTTTCAGTGAACAGCAGCCAGGCACATTTTAGCTAGTTTTACTTGTAAGTGGGGTTGGAAACGCTTTTCAGGCTCAGTACTGCGCTCAAAAGATGCAGCCCTGAGGTCTCTCCTGATAGGAGATAGTTAAGTAGAAATTCACTGCTCAGCAGACCCGGCAGAAGCAAATGTATACCAAAAATGTACCCAGAATGAGCTTTTCAGTGAACAGCAGCCAGGCACACTTTAGCTAGTTTTACTTGTAAGTGGGGTTGTAAACGCTTTTCAGGCTCAGTACTGCGCTCAAAAGATGCAGCCCTGAGGTCTCTCCTGATAGGAGGTAGTTAAGTAGAAATTCACTGCTCAGCTGACCCGGCAGAAGCAAATGTATACCAAAAATGTACCCAGAATGAGCTTTTCAGTGAACAGCAGCCAGGCACATTTTAGCTAGTTTTACTTGTAAGTGGGGTTGTAAACGCTTTTCAGGCTCAGTACTGCGCTCAAAAGATGCAGCCCTGAGGTCTCTCCTGATAGGAGGTAGTTAAGTAGAAATTCACTGCTCAGCTGACCCGGCAGAAGCAAATGTATACCAAAAATGTACCCAGAATGATCTTTTCAGTGAACAGCAGCCAGGCACATTTTAGCTAGTTTTACTTGTAAGTGGGATTGTAAACTCTTTTCAGGCTCAGTACTGCGCTCAAAAGATGCAGCCCTGAGGTCTCTCCTGATAGTGGGTAGTTAAGTAGAAATTCACTGCTCAGCTGACCCGGCAGAAGCAAATGTATACCAAAAATGTACCCAGAATGAGCTTTTCAGTGACCAGAAGCCAGGCACATTTTAGCTAGTTTTACTTGTAACTGGGGTTGTAAACGCTTTTCAGGCTCAGTACTGCGCTCAAAAGATGCAGCCCTGAGGTCTCTCCTGATAGGAGGTAGTTAAGTAGAAATTCACTGCTCAGCTGACCCGGCAGAAGCAAATGTATACCAAAAATGTACCCAGAATGAGCTTTTCAGTGAACAGCAGCCAGGCACATTTTAGCTAGTTTTACTTGTAAGTGGGGTTGTAAACGCTTTTCAGGCTCAGTACTGCGCTCAAAAGATGCAGCCCTGAGGTCTCTCCTGATAGGAGGTAGTTAAGTAGAAATTCACTGCTCAGCTGACCCGGCAGAAGCAAATGTATACCAAAAATGTACCCAGAATTAGCTTTTCAGTGAACACTAGCCAGGCACATTTTAGCTAGTTTTACTTGTAAGTGGGGTTGTAAACGCTTTTCAGGCTCAGTACTGCACTCAAAAGATGCAGCCCTGAGGTCTCTCCTGATAGGAGGTAGTTAAGTAGAAATTCACTGCTCAGCTGACCCGGCAGAAGCAAATGTATACCAAAAATGTACCCAGAATGAGCTTTTCAGTGAATAGCAGCCAGGCACATTTTAGCTAGTTTTACTTGTAACTGGGGTTGTAAACGGTTTTCAGGCTCAGTACTGCGCTCAAAAGATGCAGCCCTGAGGTCTCTCCTGATAGGAGGTAGTTAAGTAGAAATTCACTGCTCAGCTGACCCGGCAGAAGCAAATGTATACCAAAAATGTACCCAGAATGAGCTTTTCAGTGAACAGCAGCCAGGCACATTTTAGCTAGTTTTACTTGTAACTGGGGTTGTAAACGGTTTTCAGGCTCAGTACTGCGCTCAAAAGATACAGCCCTGAGGTCTCTCCTGATAGGGGGTAGTTAAGTAGAAATTCACTGCTCAGCTGACCCGGCAGAAGCAAATGTATACCAAAAATGTACCCAGAATGAGCTTTTCAGTGAACAGCAGCCAGGCACATTTTAGCTAGTTTTACTTGTGACTGGGGTTGTAAACGCTTTTCAGGCTCAGTACTGCGCTCAAAAGATGCAGCCCTGAGGTCTCTCCTGATAGGAGGTAGTTAAGTAGAAATTCACTGCTCAGCTGACCTGGCAGAAGCAAATGTATACCAAAAATGTACCCAGAATGAGCTTTTCAGTGAACAGCAGCCAGGCACATTTTAGCTAGTTTTACTTGTAAGTGGGGTTGTAAACGCTTTTCAGGCTCAGTACTGCGCTCAAAAGATGCAGCCCTGAGGTCTCTCCTGATAGGAGGTAGTTAAGTAGAAATTCACTGCTCAGCTGACCCGGCAGAAGCAAATGTATACCAAAAATGTACCCAGAATGAGCTTTTCAGTGAACAGCAGCCAGGCACATTTTAGCTAGTTTTACTTGTAAGTGGGGTTGTAAACGCTTTTCAGGCTCAGTACTGCGCTCAAAAGATGCAGCCCTGAGGTCTTTCCTGATAGGAGGTAGTTAAGTAGAAATTCACTGCTCAGCTGACCCGGCAGAAGCAAATGTATACCAAAAATGTACCCAGAATGAGCTTTTCAGTGAACACTAGCCAGGCACATTTTAGCTAGTTTTACTTGTAAGTGGGGTTGTAAACGCTTTTCAGGCTCAGTACTGCGCTCAAAAGATGCAGCCCTGAGGTCTCTCCTGATAGGAGGTAGTTAAGTAGAAATTCACTGCTCAGCTGACCCGGCAGAAGCAAATGTATACCAAAAATGTACCCAGAATGAGCTTTTCAGTGAATAGCAGCCAGGCACATTTTAGCTAGTTTTACTTGTAACTGGGGTTGTAAACGGTTTTCAGGCTCAGTACTGCGCTCAAAAGATGCAGCCCTGAGGTCTCTCCTGATAGGAGGTAGTTAAGTAGAAATTCACTGCTCAGCTGACCTGGCAGAAGCAAATGTATACCAAAAATGTACCCAGAATGAGCTTTTCAGTGAACAGCAGCCAGGCACATTTTAGCTAGTTTTACTTGTAACTGGGGTTGTAAACGGTTTTCAGGCTCAGTACTGCGCTCAAAAGATGCAGCCCTGAGGTCTCTCCTGATAGGGGGTAGTTAAGTAGAAATTCACTGCTCAGCTGACCCGGCAGAAGCAAATGTATACCAAAAATGTACCCAGAATGAGCTTTTCAGTGAACAGCAGCCAGGCACATTTTAGCTAGTTTTACTTGTGACTGGGGTTGTAAACGCTTTTCAGGCTCAGTACTGCGCTCAAAAGATGCAGCCCTGAGGTCTCTCCTGATAGGAGGTAGTTAAGTAGAAATTCACTGCTCAGCTGACCCGGCAGAAGCAAATGTATACCAAAAATGTACCCAGAATGAGCTTTTCAGTGAACAGCAGCCAGGCACATTTTAGCTAGTTTTACTTGTAAGTGGGGTTGTAAACTCTTTTCAGGCTCAGTACTGCGCTCAAAAGATGCAGCCCTGAGGTCTCTCC
The DNA here is from genome assembly GCF_964263255.1 of Lissotriton vulgaris. Lineage (NCBI taxonomy): Eukaryota > Metazoa > Chordata > Amphibia > Caudata > Salamandridae > Lissotriton > Lissotriton vulgaris. The sequence goes on from NW_028242375.1 coordinate 74,635, forward strand.
TGATAGGAGGTAGTTAAGTAGAAATTCACTGCTCAGCTGACCCGGCAGAAGCAAATGTATACCAAAAATGTACCCAGAATGAGCTTTTCAGTGAACAGCAGCCAGGCACATTTTAGCTAGTTTTACTTGTAAGTGGGGTTGTAAACGCTTTTCAGGCTCAGTACTGCGCTCAAAAGATGCAGCCCTGAGGTCTCTCCTGATAGGAGGTAGTTAAGTAGAAATTCACTGCTCAGCTGACCCGGCAGAAGCAAATGTATACCAAAAATGTACCCAGAATGAGCTTTTCAGTGAACAGCAGCCAGGCACATTTTAGCTAGTTTTACTTGTAACTGGGGTTGTAAACGCTTTTCAGGCTCAGTACTGCGCTCAAAAGATGCAGCCCTGAGGTCTCTCCTGATAGGGGGTAGTTAAGTAGAAATTCACTGCTCAGCTGACCCGGCAGAAGCAAATGTATACCAAAAATGTACCCAGAATGAGCTTTTCAGTGAACAGCAGCCAGGCACATTTTAGCTAGTTTTACTTGTAAGTGGGGTTGTAAACGCTTTTCAGGCTCAGTACTGCGCTCAAAAGATGCAGCCCTGAGGTCTCTCCTGATAGGAGGTAGTTAAGTAGAAATTCACTGCTCAGCTGACCCGGCAGAAGCAAATGTATACCAAAAATGTACCCAGAATTAGCTTTTCAGTGAACACTAGCCAGGCACATTTTAGCTAGTTTTACTTGTAAGTGGGGTTGTAAACGCTTTTCTGGCTCAGTACTGCGCTCAAAAGATGCAGCCCTGAGGTCTCTCCTGATAGGAGGTAGTTAAGTAGAAATTCACTGCTCAGCTGACCCGGCAGAAGCAAATGTATACCAAAAATGTACCCAGAATGAGCTTTTCAGTGAATAGCAGCCAGGCACATTTTAGCTAGTTTTACTTGTAACTGGGGTTGTAAACGGTTTTCAGGCTCAGTACTGCGCTCAAAAGATGCAGCCCTGAGGTCTCTCCTGATAGGAGGTAGTTAAGTAGAAATTCACTGCTCAGCTGACCCGGCAGAAGCAAATGTATACCAAAAATGTACCCAGAATGAGCTTTTCAGTGAACAGCAGCCAGGCACATTTTAGCTAGTTTTACTTGTAACTGGGGTTGTAAACGGTTTTCAGGCTCAGTACTGCGCTCAAAAGATGCAGCCCTGAGGTCTCTCCTGATAGGGGATAGTTAAGTAGAAATTCACTGCTCAGCTGACCCGGCAGAAGCAAATGTATACCAAAAATGTACCCAGAATGAGCTTTTCAGTGAACAGCAGCCAGGCACATTTTAGCTAGTTTTACTTGTGACTGGGGTTGTAAACGCTTTTCAGGCTCAGTACTGCGCTCAAAAGATGCAGCCCTGAGGTCTCTCCTGATAGGAGGTAGTTAAGTAGAAATTCGCTGCTCAGCTGACCCGGCAGAAGCAAATGTATACCAAAAATGTACCCAGAATGAGCTTTTCAGTGAACAGCAGCCAGGCACATTTTAGCTAGTTTTACTTGTAAGTGGGGTTGGAAACGCTTTTCAGGCTCAGTACTGCGCTCAAAAGATGCAGCCCTGACGTCTCTCCTGATAGGAGATAGTTAAGTAGAAATTCACTGCTCAGCTGACCCGGCAGAAGCAAATGTATACCAAAAATGTACCCAGAATGAGCTTTTCAGTGAACAGCAGCCAGGCACATTTTAGCTAGTTTTACTTGTAAGTGGGGTTGTAAACGCTTTTCAGGCTCAGTACTGCGCTCAAAAGATGCAGCCCTGAGGTCTCTCCTGATAGGAGGTAGTTAAGTAGAAATTCACTGCTCAGCTGACCCGGCAGAAGCAAATGTATACCAAAAATGTACCCAGAATGAGCTTTTCAGTGAACAGCAGCCAGGCACATTTTAGCTAGTTTTACTTGTAAGTGGGGTTGTAAACGCTTTTCAGGCTCAGTACTGCGCTCAAAAGATGCAGCCCTGAGGTCTCTCCTGATAGGAGGTAGTTAAGTAGAAATTCACTGCTCAGCTGACCCGGCAGAAGCAAATGTATACCAAAAATGTACCCAGAATTAGCTTTTCAGTGAACACTAGCCAGGCACATTTTAGCTAGTTTTACTTGTAAGTGGGGTTGTAAACGCTTTTCAGGCTCAGTACTGCGCTCAAAAGATGCAGCCCTGAGGTCTCTCCTGATAGGAGGTAGTTAAGTAGAAATTCACTGCTCAGCTGACCCGGCAGAAGCAAATGTATACCAAAAATTTACCCAGAATGAGCTTTTCAGTGAATAGCAGCCAGGCACATTTTAGCTAGTTTTACTTGTAACTGGGGTTGTAAACGGTTTTCAGGCTCAGTACTGCGCTCAAAAGATGCAGCCCTGAGGTCTCTCCTGATAGGAGGTAGTTAAGTAGAAATTCACTGCTCAGCTGACCCGGCAGAAGCAAATGTATACCAAAAAATGTACCCAGAATGAGCTTTTCAGTGAACAGCAGCCAGGCACATTTTAGCTAGTTTTACTTGTAACTGGGGTTGTAAACGGTTTTCAGGCTCAGTACTGCGCTCAAAAGATGCAGCCCTGAGGTCTCTCCTGATAGGGGATAGTTAAGTAGAAATTCACTGCTCAGCTGACCCGGCAGAAGCAAATGTATACCAAAAATGTACCCAGAATGAGCTTTTCAGTGAACAGCAGCCAGGCACATTTTAGCTAGTTTTACTTGTGACTGGGGTTGTAAACGCTTTTCAGGCTCAGTACTGCGCTCAAAAGATGCAGCCCTGAGGTCTCTCCTGATAGGAGGTAGTTAAGTAGAAATTCGCTGCTCAGCTGACCCGGCAGAAGCAAATGTATACCAAAAATGTACCCAGAATGAGCTTTTCAGTGAACAGCAGCCAGGCACATTTTAGCTAGTTTTACTTGTAAGTGGGGTTGGAAACGCTTTTCAGGCTCAGTACTGCGCTCAAAAGATGCAGCCCTGACGTCTCTCCTGATAGGAGATAGTTAAGTAGAAATTCACTGCTCAGCTGACCCGGCAGAAGCAAATGTATACCAAAAATGTACCCAGAATGAGCTTTTCAGTGAACAGCAGCCAGGCACATTTTAGCTAGTTTTACTTGTAAGTGGGGTTGTAAACGCTTTTCAGGCTCAGTACTGCGCTCAAAAGATGCAGCCCTGAGGTCTCTCCTGATAGGAGGTAGTTAAGTAGAAATTCACTGCTCAGCTGACCCGGCAGAAGCAAATGTATACCAAAAATGTACCCAGAATGAGCTTTTCAGTGAACAGCAGCCAGGCACATTTTAGCTAGTTTTACTTGTAAGTGGGGTTGTAAACGCTTTTCAGGCTCAGTACTGCGCTCAAAAGATGCAGCCCTGAGGTCTCTCCTGATAGGAGGTAGTTAAGTAGAAATTCACTGCTCAGCTGACCCGGCAGAAGCAAATGTATACCAAAAATGTACCCAGAATTAGCTTTTCAGTGAACACTAGCCAGGCACATTTTAGCTAGTTTTACTTGAAAGTGGGGTTGTAAACGCTTTTCAGGCTCAGTACTGCGCTCAAAAGATGCAGCCCTGAGGTCTCTCCTGATAGGAGGTAGTTAAGTAGAAATTCACTGCTCAGCTGACCCGGCAGAAGCAAATGTATACCAAAAATTTACCCAGAATGAGCTTTTCAGTGAATAGCAGCCAGGCACATTTTAGCTAGTTTTACTTGTAACTGGGGTTGTAAACGGTTTTCAGGCTCAGTACTGCGCTCAAAAGATGCAGCCCTGAGGTCTCTCCTGATAGGAGGTAGTTAAGTAGAAATTCACTGCTCAGCTGACCCGGCAGAAGCAAATGTATACCAAAAATGTACCCAGAATGAGCTTTTCAGTGAACAGCAGCCAGGCACATTTTAGCTAGTTTTACTTGTAACTGGGGTTGTAAACGGTTTCCAGGCTCAGTACTGCGCTCAAAAGATGCAGCCCTGAGGTCTCTCCTGATAGGGGGTAGTTAAGTAGAAATTCACTGCTCAGCTGACCCGGCAGAAGCAAATGTATACCAAAAATGTACCCAGAATGAGCTTTTCAGTGAACAGCAGCCAGGCACATTTTAGCTAGTTTTACTTGTGACTGGGGTTGTAAACGCTTTTCAGGCTCAGTACTGCGCTCAAAAGATGCAGCCCTGAGGTCTCTCCTGATAGGAGGTAGTTAAGTAGAAATTCACTGCTCAGCTGACCCGGCAGAAGCAAATGTATACCAAAAATGTACCCAGAATGAGCTTTTCAGTGAACAGCAGCCAGGCACATTTTAGCTGGTTTTACTTGTAAGTGGGGTTGGAAACGCTTTTCAGGCTCAGTACTGCGCTCAAAAGATGCAGCCCTGAAGTCTCTCCTGATAGGAGATAGTTAAGTAGAAATTCACTGCTCAGCTGACCCGGCAGAAGCAAATGTATACCAAAAATGTACCCAGAATGAGCTTTTCAGTGAACAGCAGCCAGGCACATTTTAGCTAGTTTTACTTGTAAGTGGGGTTGTAAACGCTTTTCAGGCTCAGTACTGCGCTCAAAAGATGCAGCCCTGAGGTCTCTCCTGATAGGAGGTAGTTAAGTAGAAATTCACTGCTCAGCTGACCCGGCAGAAGCAAATGTATACCAAAAATGTACCCAGAATGAGCTTTTCAGTGAACAGCAGCCAGGCACATTTTAGCTAGTTTTACTTGTAAGTGGGGTTGTAAACTCTTTTCAGGCTCAGTACTGCGCTCAAAAGATGCAGCCCTGAGGTCTCTCCTGATAGGGGGTAGTTAAGTAGAAATTCACTGCTCAGCTGACCCGGCAGAAGCAAATGTATACCAAAAATGTACCCAGAATGAGCTTTTCAGTGAACAGCAGCCAGGCACATTTTAGCTAGTTTTACTTGTAAGTGGGGTTGTAAACGCTTTTCAGGCTCAGTACTGCGCTCAAAAGATGCAGCCCTGAGGTCTCTCCTGATAGGGGGTAGTTAAGTAGAAATTCACTGCTCAGCTGACCCGGCAGAAGCAAATGTATACCAAAAATGTACCCAGAATGAGCTTTTCAGTGAACAGCAGCCAGGCACATTTTAGCTAGTTTTACTTGTAAGTGGGGTTGTAAACGCTTTTCAGGCTCAGTACTGCGCTCAAAAGATGCAGCCCTGAGGTCTCTCCTGATAGGAGGTAGTTAAGTAGAAATTCACTGCTCAGCTGACCCGGCAGAAGCAAATGTATACCAAAAATGTACCCAGAATGAGCTTTTCAGTGAACAGCAGCCAGGCACATTTTAGCTAGTTTTACTTGTAAGTGGGGTTGTAAACGCTTTTCAGGCTCAGTACTGCACTCAAAAGATGCAGCCCTGAGGTCTCTCCTGATAGGAGGTAGTTAAGTAGAAATTCACTGCTCAGCTGACCCGGCAGAAGCAAATGTATGCCAAAAATGTACCCAGAATGAGCTTTTCAGTGAACAGCAGCCAGGCACATTTTAGCTAGTTTTACTTGTAACTGGGGTTGTAAACGGTTTTCAGGCTCAGTACTGTGCTCAAAAGATGCAGCCCTGAGGTCTCTCCTGATAGGAGGTAGTTAAGTAGAAATTCACTGCTCAGCTGACCCGGCAGAAGCAAATGTATACCAAAAATGTACCCAGAATGAGCTTTTCAGTGAACAGCAGCCAGGCACATTTTAGCTAGTTTTACTTGTAACTGGGGTTGTAAACGGTTTTCAGGCTCAGTACTGCGCTCAAAAGATGCAGCCCTGAGTTCTCTCCTGATAGGGGGTAGTTAAGTAGAAATTCACTGCTCAGCTGACCCAGCAGAAGCAAATGTATACCAAAAATGTACCCAGAATGAGCTTTTCAGTGAACAGCAGCCAGGCACATTTTAGCTAGTTTTACTTGTAACTGGAGTTGTAAACGCTTTTCAGGCTCAGTACTGCGCTCAAAAGATGCAGCCCTGAGGTCTCTCCTGATAGGAGGTAGTTAAGTAGAAATTCACTGCTCAGCTGACCCGGCAGAAGCAAATGTATACCAAAAATGTACCCAGAATGAGCTTTTCAGTGAACAGCAGCCAGGCACATTTTAGCTAGTTTTACTTGTAAGTGGGGTTGGAAACGCTTTTCAGGCTCAGTACTGCGCTCAAAAGATGCAGCCCTGAGGTCTCTCCTGATAGGAGATAGTTAAGTAGAAATTCACTGCTCAGCTGACCCGGCAGAAGCAAATGTATACCAAAAATGTACCCAGAATGAGCTTTTCAGTGAACAGCAGCCAGGCACATTTTAGCTAGTTTTACTTGTAAGTGGGGTTGTAAACGCTTTTCAGGCTCAGTACTGCGCTCAAAAGATGCAGCCCTGAGGTCTCTCCTGATAGGAGGCAGTTAAGTAGAAATTCACTGCTCAGCTGACCCAGCAGAAGCAAATGTATACCAAAAATGTACCCAGAATGAGCTTTTCAGTGAACAGCAGCCAGGCACATTTTAGCTAGTTTTACTTGTAAGTGGGGTTGTAAACGCTTTTCAGGCTCAGTACTGCGCTCAAAAGATGCAGCCCTGAGGTCTCTCCTGATAGGAGGTAGTTAAGTAGAAATTCACTGCTCAGCTGACCCGGCAGAAGCAAATGTATACCAAAAATGTACACAGAATGAGCTTTTCAGTGAACAGCAGCCAGGCACATTTTAGCTAGTTTTACTTGTAAGTGGGGTTGTAAACTCTTTTCAGGCTCAGTACTGCGCTCAAAAGATGCAGCCCTGAGGTCTCTCCTGATAGTGGGTAGTTAAGTAGAAATTCACTGCTCAGCTGACCCGGCAGAAGCAAATGTATACCAAAAATGTACCCAGAATGAGCTTTTCAGTGAACAGCAGCCAGGCACATTTTAGCTAGTTTTACTTGTAACTGGGGTTGTAAACGCTTTTCAGGCTCAGTACTGCGCTCAAAAGATGCAGCCCTGAGGTCTCTCCTGATAGGGGGTAGTTAAGTAGAAATTCACTGCTCAGCTGACCCGGCAGAAGCAAATGTATACCAAAAATGTACCCAGAATGAGCTTTTCAGTGAACAGCAGCCAGGCACATTTTAGCTAGTTTTACTTGTAAATGGGGTTGGAAACGGTTTTCAGGCTCAGTACTGTGCTCAAAAGATGCAGCCCTGAGGTCTCTCCTGATAGGGGCTAGTTAAGTAGAAATTCACTGCTCAGCTGACCCGGCAGAAGCAAATGTATACCAAAAATGTACCCAGAATGAGCTTTTCAGTGAACAGCAGCCAGGCACATTTTAGCTAGTTTTACTTGTAAGTGGGGTTGTAAACGCTTTTCAGGCTCAGTACTGCGCTCAAAAGATGCAGCCCTGAGGTCTCTCCGGATAGGGGGTAGTTAAGTAGAAATTCACTGCTCAGCTGACCCGGCAGAAGCAAATGTATACCAAAAATGTACCCAGAATTAGCTTTTCAGTGAACAGCAGCCAGGCACATTTTTGCTAGTTTTACTTGTAAGTGGGGTTGTAAACGTTTTTCAGGCTCAGTACTGCACTCAAAAGATGCAGCCCTGAGGTCTCTCCTGATAGGAGGTAGTTAAGTAGAAATTCACTGCTCAGCTGACCCGGCAGAAGCAAATGTATACCAAAAATGTACCCAGAATGAACTTTTCAGTGAACAGCAGCCAGGCACATTTTAGCTAGTTTTACTTGTAAGTGGGGTTGTAAACGCTTTTCAGGCTCAGTACTGCGCTCAAAAGATGCAGCCCTGAGGTCTCTCCGGATAGGGGGTAGTTAAGTAGAAATTCACTGCTCAGCTGACCCGGCAGAAGCAAATGTATACCAAAAATGTACCCAGAATTAGCTTTTCAGTGAACAGCAGCCAGGCACATTTTAGCTAGTTTTACTTGTAAGTGGGGTTGGAAACGCTTTTCAGGCTCAGTACTGCGCTCAAAAGATGCAGCCCTGAGGTCTCTCCTGATAGGAGATAGTTAAGTAGAAATTCACTGCTCAGCAGACCCGGCAGAAGCAAATGTATACCAAAAATGTACCCAGAATGAGCTTTTCAGTGAACAGCAGCCAGGCACACTTTAGCTAGTTTTACTTGTAAGTGGGGTTGTAAACGCTTTTCAGGCTCAGTACTGCGCTCAAAAGATGCAGCCCTGAGGTCTCTCCTGATAGGAGGTAGTTAAGTAGAAATTCACTGCTCAGCTGACCCGGCAGAAGCAAATGTATACCAAAAATGTACCCAGAATGAGCTTTTCAGTGAACAGCAGCCAGGCACATTTTAGCTAGTTTTACTTGTAAGTGGGGTTGTAAACGCTTTTCAGGCTCAGTACTGCGCTCAAAAGATGCAGCCCTGAGGTCTCTCCTGATAGGAGGTAGTTAAGTAGAAATTCACTGCTCAGCTGACCCGGCAGAAGCAAATGTATACCAAAAATGTACCCAGAATGATCTTTTCAGTGAACAGCAGCCAGGCACATTTTAGCTAGTTTTACTTGTAAGTGGGGTTGTAAACTCTTTTCAGGCTCAGTACTGCGCTCAAAAGATGCAGCCCTGAGGTCTCTCCTGATAGTGGGTAGTTAAGTAGAAATTCACTGCTCAGCTGACCCGGCAGAAGCAAATGTATACCAAAAATGTACCCAGAATGAGCTTTTCAGTGACCAGAAGCCAGGCACATTTTAGCTAGTTTTACTTGTAACTGGGGTTGTAAACGCTTTTCAGGCTCAGTACTGCGCTCAAAAGATGCAGCCCTGAGGTCTCTCCTGATAGGAGGTAGTTAAGTAGAAATTCACTGCTCAGCTGACCCGGCAGAAGCAAATGTATACCAAAAATGTACCCAGAATGAGCTTTTCAGTGAACAGCAGCCAGGCACATTTTAGCTAGTTTTACTTGTAAGTGGGGTTGTAAACTCTTTTCAGGCTCAGTACTGCGCTCAAAAGATGCAGCCCTGAGGTCTCTCCTGATAGTGGGTAGTTAAGTAGAAATTCACTGCTCAGCTGACCCGGCAGAAGCAAATGTATACCAAAAATGTACCCAGAATGAGCTTTTCAGTGAACAGCAGCCAGGCACATTTTAGCTAGTTTTACTTGTAACTGGGGTTGTAAACGCTTTTCAGGCTCAGTACTGCGCTCAAAAGATGCAGCCCTGAGGTCTCTCCTGATAGGGGGTAGTTAAGTAGAAATTCACTGCTCAGCTGACCCGGCAGAAGCAAATGTATACCAAAAATGTACCCAGAATGAGCTTTTCAGTGAACAGCAGCCAGGCACATTTTAGCTAGTTTTACTTGTAAATGGGGTTGGAAACGGTTTTCAGGCTCAGTACTGTGCTCAAAAGATGCAGCCCTGAGGTCTCTCCTGATAGGGGCTAGTTAAGTAGAAATTCACTGCTCAGCTGACCCGGCAGAAGCAAATGTATACCAAAAATGTACCCAGAATGAGCTTTTCAGTGAACAGCAGCCAGGCACATTTTAGCTAGTTTTACTTGTAAGTGGGGTTGTAAACGCTTTTCAGGCTCAGTACTGCGCTCAAAAGATGCAGCCCTGAGGTCTCTCCGGATAGGGGGTAGTTAAGTAGAAATTCACTGCTCAGCTGACCCGGCAGAAGCAAATGTATACCAAAAATGTACCCAGAATTAGCTTTTCAGTGAACAGCAGCCAGGCACATTTTTGCTAGTTTTACTTGTAAGTGGGGTTGTAAACGTTTTTCAGGCTCAGTACTGCACTCAAAAGATGCAGCCCTGAGGTCTCTCCTGATAGGAGGTAGTTAAGTAGAAATTCACTGCTCAGCTGACCCGGCAGAAGCAAATGTATACCAAAAATGTACCCAGAATGAGCTTTTCAGTGAACAGCAGCCAGGCACATTTTAGCTAGTTTTACTTGTAAGTGGGGTTGTAAACGCTTTTCAGGCTCAGTACTGCGCTCAAAAGATGCAGCCCTGAGGTCTCTCCGGATAGGGGGTAGTTAAGTAGAAATTCACTGCTCAGCTGACCCGGCAGAAGCAAATGTATACCAAAAATGTACCCAGAATTAGCTTTTCAGTGAACAGCAGCCAGGCACATTTTAGCTAGTTTTACTTGTAAGTGGGGTTGGAAACGCTTTTCAGGCTCAGTACTGCGCTCAAAAGATGCAGCCCTGAGGTCTCTCCTGATAGGAGATAGTTAAGTAGAAATTCACTGCTCAGCAGACCCGGCAGAAGCAAATGTATACCAAAAATGTACCCAGAATGAGCTTTTCAGTGAACAGCAGCCAGGCACACTTTAGCTAGTTTTACTTGTAAGTGGGGTTGTAAACGCTTTTCAGGCTCAGTACTGCGCTCAAAAGATGCAGCCCTGAGGTCTCTCCTGATAGGAGGTAGTTAAGTAGAAATTCACTGCTCAGCTGACCCGGCAGAAGCAAATGTATACCAAAAATGTACCCAGAATGAGCTTTTCAGTGAACAGCAGCCAGGCACATTTTAGCTAGTTTTACTTGTAAGTGGGGTTGTAAACGCTTTTCAGGCTCAGTACTGCGCTCAAAAGATGCAGCCCTGAGGTCTCTCCTGATAGGAGGTAGTTAAGTAGAAATTCACTGCTCAGCTGACCCGGCAGAAGCAAATGTATACCAAAAATGTACCCAGAATGATCTTTTCAGTGAACAGCAGCCAGGCACATTTTAGCTAGTTTTACTTGTAAGTGGGGTTGTAAACTCTTTTCAGGCTCAGTACTGCGCTCAAAAGATGCAGCCCTGAGGTCTCTCCTGATAGTGGGTAGTTAAGTAGAAATTCACTGCTCAGCTGACCCGGCAGAAGCAAATGTATACCAAAAATGTACCCAGAATGAGCTTTTCAGTGACCAGAAGCCAGGCACATTTTAGCTAGTTTTACTTGTAACTGGGGTTGTAAACGCTTTTCAGGCTCAGTACTGCGCTCAAAAGATGCAGCCCTGAGGTCTCTCCTGATAGGAGGTAGTTAAGTAGAAATTCACTGCTCAGCTGACCCGGCAGAAGCAAATGTATACCAAAAATGTACCCAGAATGAGCTTTTCAGTGAACAGCAGCCAGGCACATTTTAGCTAGTTTTACTTGTAAGTGGGGTTGTAAACGCTTTTCAGGCTCAGTACTGCGCTCAAAAGATGCAGCCCTGAGGTCTCTCCTGATAGGAGGTAGTTAAGTAGAAATTCACTGCTCAGCTGACCCGGCAGAAGCAAATGTATACCAAAAATGTACCCAGAATTAGCTTTTCAGTGAACACTAGCCAGGCACATTTTAGCTAGTTTTACTTGTAAGTGGGGTTGTAAACGCTTTTCAGGCTCAGTACTGCACTCAAAAGATGCAGCCCTGAGGTCTCTCCTGATAGGAGGTAGTTAAGTAGAAATTCACTGCTCAGCTGACCCGGCAGAAGCAAATGTATACCAAAAATGTACCCAGAATGAGCTTTTCAGTGAATAGCAGCCAGGCACATTTTAGCTAGTTTTACTTGTAACTGGGGTTGTAAACGGTTTTCAGGCTCAGTACTGCGCTCAAAAGATGCAGCCCTGAGGTCTCTCCTGATAGGAGGTAGTTAAGTAGAAATTCACTGCTCAGCTGACCCGGCAGAAGCAAATGTATACCAAAAATGTACCCAGAATGAGCTTTTCAGTGAACAGCAGCCAGGCACATTTTAGCTAGTTTTACTTGTAACTGGGGTTGTAAACGGTTTTCAGGCTCAGTACTGCGCTCAAAAGATACAGCCCTGAGGTCTCTCCTGATAGGGGGTAGTTAAGTAGAAATTCACTGCTCAGCTGACCCGGCAGAAGCAAATGTATACCAAAAATGTACCCAGAATGAGCTTTTCAGTGAACAGCAGCCAGGCACATTTTAGCTAGTTTTACTTGTGACTGGGGTTGTAAACGCTTTTCAGGCTCAGTACTGCGCTCAAAAGATGCAGCCCTGAGGTCTCTCCTGATAGGAGGTAGTTAAGTAGAAATTCACTGCTCAGCTGACCTGGCAGAAGCAAATGTATACCAAAAATGTACCCAGAATGAGCTTTTCAGTGAACAGCAGCCAGGCACATTTTAGCTAGTTTTACTTGTAAGTGGGGTTGGAAACGCTTTTCAGGCTCAGTACTGCGCTCAAAAGATGCAGCCCTAAGGTCTCTCCTGATAGGAGATAGTTAAGTAGAAATTCACTGCTCAGCTGACCCGGCAGAAGCAAATGTACACCAAAAATGTACCCAGAATGAGCTTTTCAGTGGACAGCAGCCAGGCACATTTTAGCTAGTTTTACTTGTAAGTGGGGTTGTAAACGCTTTTCAGGCTCAGTACTGCGCTCAAAAGATGCAGCCCTGAGGTCTCTCCTGATAGGAGGTAGTTAAGTAGAAATTCACTGCTCAGCTGACCCGGCAGAAGCAAATGTATACCAAAAATGTACCCAGAATGAGCTTTTCAGTGAACAGCAGCCAGGCACATTTTAGCTAGTTTTACTTGTAAGTGGGGTTGTAAACGCTTTTCAGGCTCAGTACTGCGCTCAAAAGATGCAGCCCTGAGGTCTTTCCTGATAGGAGGTAGTTAAGTAGAAATTCACTGCTCAGCTGACCCGGCAGAAGCAAATGTATACCAAAAATGTACCCAGAATGAGCTTTTCAGTGAACAGCAGCCAGGCACATTTTAGCTAGTTTTACTTGTAAGTGGGGTTGTAAACTCTTTTCAGGCTCAGTACTGCGCTCAAAAGATGCAGCCCTGAGGTCTCTCCTGATAGGGGGTAGTTAAGTAGAAATTCACTGCTCAGCTGACCCGGCAGAAGCAAATGTATTCCAAAAATGTACCCAGAATGAGCTTTTCAGTGAACAACAGCCAGGCACATTTTAGCTAGTTTTACTTGTAAGTGGGGTTGGAAAGGCTTTTCAGGCTCAGTACTGCGCTCAAAAGATGCAGCCCTGAGGTCTCTCCTGATAGGGGGTAGTTAAGTAGAAATTCACTGCTCAGCTGACCCGGCAGAAGCAAATGTATACCAAAAATGTACCCAGAATGAGCTTTTCAGTGAACAGCAGCCAGGCACATTTTAGCTAGTTTTACTTGTAAGTGGGGTTGTAAACGTTTTTCAGGCTCAGTACTGCGCTCAAAAGATGCAGCCCTGAGGTCTCTCCAGATAGGAGGTAGTTAAGTAGAAATTCACTGCTCAGCTGACCGGGCAGAAGCAAATGTATACTAAAAATGTACCCAGAATTAGCTTTTCAGTGAACAGCAGCCAGGCACATTTTAGCTAGTTTTACTTGTAAGTGGGGTTGTAAACGCTTTTCAGGCTCAGTACTGCACTCAAAAGATGCAGACCTGAGGTCTCTCCTGATAGGAGGTAGTTAAGTAGAAATTCACTGCTCAGCTGACCCGGCAGAAGCAAATGTATACCAAAAATGTACCCAGAATGAGCTTTTCAGTGAACAGCAGCCAGGCACATTTTAGCTAGTTTTACTTGTAACTGGGGTTGTAAACGCTTTTCAGGCTCAGTACTGCGCTCAAAAGATGCAGCCCTGAGGTCTCTCCTGATAGGAGGTAGTTAAGTAGAAATTCACTGCTCAGCTGACCCGGCAGAAGCAAATGTATACCAAAAGTGTACCCAGAATGAGCTTTTCAGTGAACAGCAGCCAGGCACATTTTAGCTAGTTTTACTTGTAACTGGGGTTGTAAACGCTTTTCAGGATCAGTACTGCGCTCAAAAGATGCAGCCCTGAGGTCTCTCCTGATAGGAGGTAGTTAAGTAGAAATTCACTGCTCAGCTGACCCGGCAGAAGCAAATGTATACCAAAAATGTACCCAGAATGAGCTTTTCAGTGAACAGCAGCCAGGCACATTTTAGCTAGTTTTACTTGTAAGTGGGGTTGGAAACGCTTTTCAGGCTCAGTACTGCGCTCAAAAGATGCAGCCCTGAGGTCTCTCCTGATAGGAGATAGTTAAGTAGAAATTCACTGCTCAGCTGACCCGGCAGAAGCAAATGTATACCAAAAATGTACCCAGAATGAGCTTTTCAGTGAACAGCAGCCAGGCACATTTTAGCTAGTTTTACTTGTAAGTGGGGTTGTAAACGCTTTTCAGGCTCAGTACTGCGCTCAAAAGATGCAGCCCTGAGGTCTCTCCTGATAGGAGGTAGTTAAGTAGAAATTCACTGCTCAGCTGACCCGGCAGAAGCAAATGTATACCAAAAATGTACCCAGAATGAGCTTTTTAGTGAACAGCAGCCAGGCACATTTTAGCTAGTTTTACTTGTAAGTGGGGTTGTAAACGCTTTTCAGGCTCAGTACTGCGCTCAAAAGATGCAGCCCTGAGGTCTCTCCTGATAGGAGGTAGTTAAGTAGAAATTCACTGCTCAGCTGACCCGGCAGAAGCAAATGTATACCAAAAATGTACCCAGAATGAGCTTTTCAGGGAACAGCAGCCAGGCACATTTTAGCTAGTTTTACTTGTAAGTGGGGTTGTAAACTCTTTTCAGGCTCAGTACTGCGCTCAAAAGATGCAGCCCTGAGGTCTCTCCTGATAGTGGGTAGTTAAGTAGAAATTCACTGCTCAGCTGACCCGGCAGAAGCAAATGTATACCAAAAATGTACCCAGAATGAGCTTTTCAGTGAACAGCAGCCAGGCACATTTTAGCTAGTTTTACTTGTAACTGGGGTTGTAAACGCTTTTCAGGCTCAGTACTGCGCTCAAAAGATGCAGCCCTGAGGTCTCTCCTGATAGGGGGTAGTTAAGTAGAAATTCACTGCTCAGCTGACCCGGCAGAAGCAAATGTATACCAAAAATGTACCCAGAATGAGCTTTTCAGTGAACAGCAGCCAGGCACATTTTAGCTAGTTTTACTTGTAAATGGGGTTGGAAACGGTTTTCAGGCTCAGTACTGTGCTCAAAAGATGCAGCCCTGAGGTCTCTCCTGATAGGGGGTAGTTAAGTAGAAATTCACTGCTCAGCTGACCCGGCAGAAGCAAATGTATACCAAAAATGTACCCAGAATGAGCTTTTCAGTGAACAGCAGCCAGGCACATTTTAGCTAGTTTTACTTGTAAGTGGGGTTGTAAACGCTTTTCAGGCTCAGTACTGCGCTCAAAAGATGCAGCCCTGAGGTCTCTCCTGATAGGGGGTAGTTAAGTAGAAATTCACTGCTCAGCTGACCCGGCAGAAGCAAATGTTTACCAAAAATGTACCCAGAATGAGCTTTTCAGTGAACAGCAGCCAGGCACATTTTAGCTAGTTTTACTTGTAAGTGGGGTTGTAAACGCTTTTCAGGCTCAGTACTGCGCTCAAAAGATGCAGCCCTGAGGTCTCTCCTGATAGGAGGTAGTTAAGTAGAAATTCACTGCTCAGCTGACCCGGCAGAAGCAAATGTATACAAAAAATGTACCCAGAATTAGCTTTTCAGTGAACAGCAGCCAGGCACATTTTAGCTAGTTTTGCTTGTAAGTGGGGTTGTAAACGTTTTTCAGGCTCAGTACTGCACTCAAAAGATGCAGCCCTGAGGTCTCTCCTGATAGGAGGTAGTTAAGTAGAAATTCACTGCTCAGCTGACCCGGCAGAAGCAAATGTATACCAAAAATGTACCCAGAATGAGCTTTTCAGTGAACAGCAGCCAGGCACATTTTAGCTAGTTTTACTTGTAAGTGGGGTTGGAAACGCTTTTCAGGCTCAGTACTGCGCTCAAAAGATGCAGCCCTGAGGTCTCTCCTGATAGGAGATAGTTAAGTAGAAATTCACTGCTCAGCAGACCCAGCAGAAGCAAATGTATACCAAAAATGTACCCAGAATGAGCTTTTCAGTAAACAGCAGCCAGGCACATTTTAGCTAGTTTTACTTGTAAGTGGGGTTGGAAACGCTTTTTCAGGCTCAGTACTGCGCTCAAAAGATGCAGCCCTGAGGTCTCTCCTGATAGGAGATAGTTAAGTAGAAATTCACTGCTCAGCAGACCCGGCAGAAGCAAATGTATACCAAAAATTTACCCAGAATGAGCTTTTCAGTGAACAGCAGCCAGGCACACTTTAGCTAGTTTTACTTGTAAGTGGGGTTGTAAACGCTTTTCAGGCTCAGTACTGCGCTCAAAAGATGCAGCCCTGAGGTCTCTCCTGATAGGAGGTAGTTAAGTAGAAATTCACTGCTCAGCTGACCCGGCAGAAGCAAATGTATACCAAAAATGTACCCAGAATGAGCTTTTCAGTGAACAGCAGCCAGGCACATTTTAGCTAGTTTTACTTGTAAGTGGGGTTGGAAACGCTTTTCAGGCTCAGTACTGCGCTCAAAAGATGCAGCCCTGAGGTCTCTCCTGATAGGAGGTAGTTAAGTAGAAATTCACTGCTCAGCTGACCCGGCAGAAGCAAATGTATACCAAAAATGTACCCAGAATGAGCTTTTCAGTGAACAGCAGCCAGGCACATTTTAGCTAGTTTTACTTGTAAGTGGGGTTGTAAACTCTTTTCAGGCTCAGTAATGCGCTCAAAAGATGCAGCCCTGAGGTCTCTCCTGATAGTGGGTAGTTAAGTAGAAATTCACTGCTCAGCTGACCCGGCAGAAGCAAATGTATACCACAAATGTACCCAGAATGAGCTTTTCAGTGAACAGCAGCCAGGCACATTTTAGCTAGTTTTACTTGTAACTGGGGTTGTAAACGCTTTTCAGGCTCAGTACTGCGCTCAAAAGATGCAGCCCTGAGGTCTCTCCTGATAGGGGGTAGTTAAGTAGAAATTCACTGCTCAGCTGACCCGGCAGAAGCAAATGTATACCAAAAATGTACCCAGAATGAGCTTTTTAGTGAACAGCAGCCAGGCACATTTTAGCTAGTTTTACATGTAAATGGGGTTGGAAACGGTTTTGAGGCTCAGTACTGCGCTCAAAAGATGCAGCCCTGAGGTCTCTCCTGATAGGGGGTAGTTAAGTAGAAATTCACTGCTCAGCTGACCCGGCAGAAGCAAATGTATACCAAAAATGTACCCAGAATGAGCTTTTCAGTGAACAGCAGCCAGGCACATTTTAGCTAGTTTTACTTGTAAGTGGGGTTGTAAACGCTTTTCAGGCTCAGTACTGCGCTCAAAAGATGCAGCCCTGAGGTCTCTCCTGATAGGGGGTAGTTAAGTAGAAATTCACTGCTCAGCTGACCCGGCAGAAGCAAATGTATACCAAAAATGTACCCAGAATGAGCTTTTCAGTGAACAGCAGCCAGGCACATTTTAGCTAGTTTTACTTGTAAGTGGGGTTGGAAAGGCTTTTCAGGCTCAGTACTGCGCTCAAAAGATGCAGCCCTGAGGTCTCTCCTGATAGGGGGTAGTTAGTAGAAATTCACTGCTCAGCTGACCCGGCAGAAGCAAATGTATACCAAAAATGTACCCAGAATGAGCTTTTCAGTGAACAGCAGCCAGGCACATTTTAGCTAGTTTTACTTGTAAGTGGGGTTGTAAACGCTTTTCAGGCTCAGTACTGCGCTCAAAAGATGCAGCCCTGAGGTCTCTCCTGATAGGAGGTAGTTAAGTAGAAATTCACTGCTCAGCTGACCCGGCAGAAGCAAATGTATACCAAAAATGTACCCAGAATTAGCTTTTCAGTGAACAGCAGCCAGGCACATTTTAGCTAGTTTTACTTGTAAGTGGGGTTGTAAACGCTTTTCAGGCTCAGTACTGCACTCAAAAGATGCAGCCCTGAGGTCTCTCCTGATAGGGGGTAGTTAAGTAGAAATTCACTGCTCAGCTGACCCGGCAGAAGCAAATGTATACCAAAAATGTACCCAGAATGAGCTTTTCAGTGAACAGCAGCCAGGCACATTTTAGCTAGTTTTACTTGTAAGTGGGGTTGGAAACGCTTTTCAGGCTCAGTACTGCGCTCAAAAGATGCAGCCCTGAGGTATCTCCTGATAGGAGATAGTTAAGTAGAAATTCAATGCTCAGCTGACCCGGCAGAAGCAAATGTATACCAAAAATGTACCCAGAATGAGCTTTTCAGTGAACAGCAGCCAGGCACATTTTAGCTAGTTTTACTTGTAAGTGGGGTTGTAAACGCTTTTCAGGCTCAGTACTGCGCTCAAAAGATGCAGCCCTGAGGTCTCTCCCGATAGGAGGTAGTTAAGTAGAAATTCACTGCTCAGCTGACCCGGAAGAAGCAAATGTATTCCAAAAAGGTACCCAGAATGAGCTTTTCAGTGAACAGCAGCCAGGCACATTTTAGCTAGTTTTACTTGTAAGTGGGGTTGTAAACGCTTTTCAGGCTCAGTACTGCGCTCAAAAGATGCAGCCCTGAAGTCTCTCCTGATAGGAGGTAGTTAAGTAGAAATTCACTGCTCAGCTGATCCGGCAGAAGCAAATGTATACCAAAAATGTACCCTGAATGAGCTTTTCAGTGAACGGCAGCCAGGCACATTTTAGCTAGTTTTACTTGTAAGTAGGGTTGTAAACTCTTTTCAGGCTCAGTACTGCGCTCAAAAGATGCAGCCCTGAGGTCTCTCCTGATAGGGGGTAGTTAAGTAGAAATTCACTGCTCAGCTGACCCGGCAGAAGCAAATGTATACCAAAAATGTACCCAGAATGAGCTTTTCAGTGAACAGCAGCCAGGCACATTTTAGCTAGTTTTACTTGTAAGTGGGGTTGAAAAGGCTTTTCAGGCTCAGTACTGCGCTCAAAAGATGCAGCCCTGAGGTCTCTCCTGATAGGAGGTAGTTAAGTAGAAATTCACTGCTCAGCTGACCCGGCAGAAGCAAATGTATACCAAAAATGTACCCAGAATGAGCTTTTCAGTGAACAGCAGCCAGGCACATTTTAGCTAGTTTTACTTGTAAGTGGGGTTGTAAACGCTTTTCAGGCTCAGTACTGCGCTCAAAAGATGCAGCCCTGAGGTCTCTCCTGATAGGAGGTAGTTAAGTAGAAATTCACTGCTCAGCTGACCCGGCAGAAGCAAATGTATACCAAAAATGTACCCAGAATGAGCTTTTCAGTGAACAGCAGCCAGGCACATTTTAGCTAGTTTTACTTGTAAGTGGGGTTGTAAACTCTTTTCAGGCTCAGTACTGCGCTCAAAAGATGCAGCCCTGAGGTCTCTCCTGATAGTGGGTAGTTAAGTAGAAATTCACTGCTCAGCTGACCCGGCAGAAGCAAATGTATACCAAAAATGTACCCAGAATGAGCTTTTCAGTGAACAGCAGCCAGGCACATTTTAGCTAGTTTTACTTGTAACTGGGGTTGTAAACGCTTTTCAGGCTCAGTACTGCGCTCAAAAGATGCAGCCCTGGGGTCTCTCCTGATAGGGGGTAGTTAAGTAGAAATTCACTGCTCAGCTGACCCGGCAGAAGCAAATGTATACCAAAAATGTACCCAGAATGAGCTTTTCAGTGAACAGCAGCCAGGCACATTTTAGCTAGTTTTACTTGTAAATGGGGTTGGAAACGGTTTTTAGGCTCAGTACTGCGCTCAAAAGATGCAGCCCTGAGGTCTCTCCTGATAGGGGGTAATTAAGTAGAAATTCACTGCTCAGCTGACCCGGCAGAAGCAAATGTATACCAAAAATGTACCCAGAATGTGCTTTCCGGTGAACAGCAGCCAGGCACATTTTAGCTAGTTTTACTTGTAAGTGGGGTTGTAAACGCTTTTCAGGCTCAGTACTGCGCTCAAAAGATGCAGCCCTGAGGTCTCTCCTGATAGGGGGTAGTTAAGTAGAAATTCACTGCTCAGCTGACCCGGCAGAAGCAAATGTATACCAAAAATGTACCCAGAATGAGCTTTTCAGTGAACAGCAGCCAGGCACATTTTAGCTAGTTTTACTTGTAACTGGGGTTGTAAACGCTTTTCAGGCTCAGTACTGCGCTCAAAAGATGCAGCCCTGAGGTCTCTCCTGATAGGGGGTAGTTAAGTAGAAATTCACTGCTCAGCTGACCCGGCAGAAGCAAATGTATACCAAAAATGTACCCAGAATGAGCTTTTCAGTGAACAGCAGCCAGGCACATTTTAGCTAGTTTTACTTGTAAATGGGGTTGGAAACGGTTTTGAGGCTCAGTACTGCGCTCAAAAGATGCAGCCCTGAGGTCTCTCCTGATAGGGGGTAGTGAAGTAGAAATTCACTGCTCAGCTGTCCCGGCAGAAGCAAATGTATACCAAAAATGTACCCAGAATGAGCTTTTCAGTGAACAGCAGCCAGGCACATTTTAGCTAGTTTTACTTGTAAGTGGGGTTGTAAACGCTTTTCAGGCTCAGTACTGCGCTCAAAAGATGCAGCCCTGAGGTCTCTCCTGATAGGGGGTAGTTAAGTAGAAATTCACTGCTCAGCTGACCCGGCAGAAGCAAATGTATACCAAAAATGTACCCAGAATGAGCTTTTCAGTGAACAGCAGCCAGGCACATTTTAGCTAGTTTTACTTGTAAGTGGGGTTGTAAACGCTTTTCAGGCTCAGTAGTGCGCTCAAAAGATGCAGCCCTGAGGTCTCTCCTGATAGGAGGTAGTTAAGTAGAAATTCACTGCTCAGCTGACCCGGCAGAAGCAAATGTATACCAAAAATGTACCCAGAATAAGCTTTTCAGTGAACAGCAGCCAGGCACATTTTAGCTAGTTTTACTTGTAAGTGGGGTTGTAAACTCTTTTCAGGCTCAGTACTGCGCTCAAAAGATGCAGCCCTGAGGTTTCTCCTGATAGGGGGTAGTTAAGTAGAAATTCACTGCTCAGCTGACCCGGCAGAAGCAAATGTATACCAAAAATGTACCCAGAATGAGCTTTTCAGTGAACAGCAGCCAGGCACATTTTAGCTAGTTTTACTTGTAAGTGGGGTTGGAAAGGCTTTTCAGGCTCAGTACTGCGCTCAAAAGATGCAGCCCTGAGGTCTCTCCTGATAGGGGGTAGTTAAGTAGAAATTTACTGCTCAGCTGACCCGGCAGAAGCAAATGTATACCAAAAATGTACCCAGAATGAGCTTTTCAGTGAACAGCAGCCAGGCACATTTTAGCTAGTTTTACTTGTAAGTGGGGTTGTAAACGCTTTTCAGGCTCAGTACTGCGCTCAAAAGATGCAGCCCTGAGGTCTCTCCTGATAGGAGGTAGTTAAGTAGAAATTCACTGCTCAGCTGACCCGGCAGAAGCAAATGTATACCAAAAATGTACCCAGAATTAGCTTTTCAGTGAACAGCAGCCAGGCACATTTTAGCTAGTTTTACTTGTAAGTGGGGTTGTAAATGCTTTTCAGGCTCAGTACTGCACTCAAAAGATGCAGCCCTGAGGTCTCTCCTGATAGGAGGTAGTTAAGTAGAAATTCACTGCTCAGCTGACCCGGCAGAAGCAAATGTATACCAAAAATATACCCAGAATGAGCTTTTCAGTGAATAGCAGCCAGGCACATTTTAGCTAGTTTTACTTGTAACTGGGGTTGTAAACGGTTTTCAGGCTCAGTACTGCGCTCAAAAGATGCAGCCCTGAGGTCTCTCCTGATAGGAGGTAGTTAAGTAGAAATTCACTGCTCAGCTGACCCGGCAGAAGCAAATGTATACCAAAAATGTACCCAGAATGAGCTTTTCAGTGAACAGCAGCCAGGCACATTTTAGCTAGTTTTACTTGTAACTGGGGTTGTAAACGGTTTTCAGGATCAGTACTGCGCTCAAAAGATGCAGCCCTGAGGTCTCTCCTGATAGGAGGTAGTTAAGTAGATATTCACTGCTCAGCTGACCCGGCAGAAGCAAATGTATACCAAAAATGTACCCAGAATGAGCTTTTCAGTGAACAGCAGCCAGGCACATTTTAGCTAGTTTTACTTGTAAGTGGGGTTGGAAACGCTTTTCAGGCTCAGTACTGCGCTCAAAAGATGCAGCCCTGAGGTCTCTCCTGATAGGAGGTAGTTAAGTAGAAATTCACTGCTCAGCTGACCCGGCAGAAGCAAATGTATACCAAAAATGTACCCAGAATGAGCTTTTCAGTGAACAGCAGCCAGGCACATTTTAGCTAGTTTTACTTGTAACTGGGGTTGTAAACGCTTTTCAGGCTCAGTACTGCGCTCAAAAGATGCAGTCTCTCCTGATAGGAGGTAGTTAAGTAGAAATTCACTGCTCAGCTGACCCGGCAGAAGCAAATGTATACCAAAAATGTACCCAGAATTAGCTTTTCTGTGAACAGCAGCCAGGCACATTTTAGCTAGTTTTACGTGTAAGTGGGGTTGGAAACGCTTTTCAGGCTCAGTACTGCGCTCAAAAGATGCAGCCCTGAGGTCTCTCCTGATAGGAGGTAGTTAAGTAGAAATTCACTGCTCAGCTGACCCGGCAGAAGCAAATGTATACCAAAAATGTACCCAGAATGAGCTTTTCAGTGAATAGCAGCCAGGCACATTTTAGCTAGTTTTACTTGTAACTGGGGTTGTAAACGGTTTTCAGGCTCAGTACTGCGCTCAAAAGATGCAGCCCTGAGGTCTCTCCTGATAGGAGGTAGTTAAGAAGAAATTCACTGCTCAGCTGACCCGGCAGAAGCAAATGTATACCAAAAATGTACCCAGAATGAGCTTTTCAGTGAACAGCAGCCAGGCACATTTTAGCTAGTTTTACTTGTGACTGGGGTTGTAAACGCTTTTCAGGCTCAGTACTGCGCTCAAAAGATGCAGCCCTGAGGTCTCTCCTGATAGGAGGTAGTTAAGTAGAAATTCACTGCTCAGCTGACCTGGCAGAAGCAAATGTATACCAAAAATGTACCCAGAATGAGCTTTTCAGTGAACAGCAGCCAGGCACATTTTAGCTAGTTTTACTTGTAAGTGGGGTTGGAAACGCTTTTCAGGCTCAGTACTGCGCTCAAAAGATGCAGCCCTGAGGTCTCTCCTGATAGGAGGTAGTTAAGTAGAAATTCACTGCTCAGCTGACCCGGCAGAAGCAAATGTATACCAAAAATGTACCCAGAATGAGCTTTTCAGTGAACAGCAGCCAGGCACATTTTAGCTAGTTT
This sequence comes from Lissotriton vulgaris, assembly GCF_964263255.1. Lineage (NCBI taxonomy): Eukaryota > Metazoa > Chordata > Amphibia > Caudata > Salamandridae > Lissotriton > Lissotriton vulgaris. The sequence goes on from NW_028242375.1 coordinate 97,406, forward strand.
TACTTGTAAGTGGGGTTGGAAACGCTTTTCAGGCTCAGTACTGCGCTCAAAAGATGCAGCCCTGAGGTCTCTCCTGATAGGAGATAGTTAAGTAGAAATTCACTGCTCAGCTGACCCGGCAGAAGCAAATGTATACCAAAAATGTACCCAGAATGAGCTTTTCAGTGAACAGCAGCCAGGCACATTTTAGCTGGTTTTACTTGTAACTGGGGTTGTAAACGGTTTTCAGGCTCAGTACTGCGCTCAAAAGATGCAGCCCTGAGGTCTCTCCTGATAGGAGGTAGTTAAGTAGAAATTCACTGCTCAGCTGACCCGGCAGAAGCAAATATATACCAAAAATGTACCCAGAATGAGCTTTTCAGTGAACAGCAGCCAGGCACATTTTAGCTAGTTTTACTTGTGACTGGGGTTGTAAACGCTTTTCAGGCTCAGTACTGCGCTCAAAAGATGCAGCCCTGAGGTCTCTCCTGATAGGAGGTAGTTAAGTAGAAATTCACTGCTCAGCTGACCAGGCAGAAGCAAATGTATACCAAAAATGTACCCAGAATGAGCTTTTCAGTGAACAGCAGCCAGGCACATTTTAGCTAGTTTTACTTGTAAGTGGGGTTGTAAACGCTTTTCAGGCTCAGTACTGCGCTCAAAAGATGCAGCCCTGAGGTCTCTCCTGATAGGAGGTAGTTAAGTAGAAATTCACTGCTCAGCTGACCCGGCAGAAGCAAATGTATACCAAAAATGTACCCTGAATGAGCTTTTCAGTGAACAGCAGCCAGGCACATTTTAGCTAGTTTTACTTGTAAGTGGGGTTGTAAACTCTTTTCAGGCTCAGTACTGCGCTCAAAAGATGCAGCCCTGAGGTCTCTCCTGATAGGGGGTAGTTAAGTAGAAATTCACTGCTCAGCTGACCCGGCAGAAGCAAATGTATACCAAAAATGTACCCAGAATGAGCTTTTCAGTGAACAGCAGCCAGGCACATTTTAGCTAGTTTTACTTGTAAGTGGGGTTGAAAAGGCTTTTCAGGCTCAGTACTGCGCTCAAAAGATGCAGCCATGAGGTCTCTCCTGATAGGAGGTAGTTAAGTAGAAATTCACTGCTCAGCTGACCCGGCAGAAGCAAATGTATACCAAAAATGTACCCAGAATGAGCTTTTCAGTGAACAGCAGCCAGGCACATTTTAGCTAGTTTTACTTGTAAGTGGGGTTGTAAACGCTTTTCAGGCTCAGTACTGCGCTCAAAAGATGCAGCCCTGAGGTCTCTCCTGATAGGAGGTAGTTAAGTAGAAATTCACTGCTCAGCTGACCCGGCAGATGCAAATGTATACCAAAAATGTACCCAGAATGAGCTTTTCAGTGAACAGCAGCCAGGCACATTTTAGCTAGTTTTACTTGTAAGTGGGGTTGTAAACTCTTTTCAGGCTCAGTACTGCGCTCAAAAGATGCAGCCCTGAGGTCTCTCCTGATAGTGGGTAGATAAGTAGAAATTCACTGCTCAGCTGACCCGGCAGAAGCAAATGTATACCAAAAATGTACCCAGAATGAGCTTTTCAGTGAACAGCAGCCAGGCACATTTTAGCTAGTTTTACTTGTAACTGGGGTTGTAAACGCTTTTCAGGCTCAGTACTGCGCTCAAAAGATGCAGCCCTGAGGTCTCTCCTGATAGGGGGTAGTTAAGTAGAAATTCACTGCTCAGCTGACCTGGCAGAAGCAAATGTATACCAAACAGAATGAGCTTTTCAGTGAACAGCAGCCAGGCACATTTTAGCTAGTTTTACTTGTAAATGGGGTTGGAAACGGTTTTGAGGCTCAGTACTGCGCTCAAAAGATGCAGCCCTGAGGTCTCTCCTGATAGGGGGTAGTTAAGTAGAAATTCACTGCTCAGCTGACCCGGCAGAAGCAAATGTATACCAAAAATGTACCCAGAATGAGCTTTTCAGTGAACAGCAGCCAGGCACATTTTAGCTATTTTTACTTGTAAGTGGGGTTGTAAACGCTTTTCAGGCTCAGTACTGCGCTCAAAAGATGCAGCCCTGAGGTCTCTCCTGATAGGGGGTAGTTAAGTAGAAATTCACTGCTCAGCTGACCCGGCAGAAGCAAATGTATACCAAAAATGTACCCAGAATGAGCTTTTCAGTGAACAGCAGCCAGGCACATTTTAGCTAGTTTTACTTGTAAGTGGGGTTGTAAACGCTTTTCAGGCTCAGTACTGCGCTCAAAAGATGCAGCCCTGAGGTCTCTCCTGATAGGAGGTAGTTAAGTAGAAATTCACTGCTCAGCTGACCCGGCAGAAGCAAATGTATACCAAAAATGTACCCAGAATTAGCTTTTCAGTGAACAGCAGCCAGGCACATTTTAGCTAGTTTTACTTGTAACTGGGGTTGTAAACGCTTTTCAGGCTCAGTACTGCACTCAAAAGATGCAGCCTTGAGGTCTCTCCTGATAGGGGGTAGTTAAGTAGAAATTCACCGCTCAGCTGACCCGGCAGAAGCAAATGTATACCAAAAATGTACCCAGAATGAGCTTTTCATTGAACAGCAGCCAGGCACATTTTAGCTAGCTTTACTTGTAACTGGGGTTGTAAACGCTTTTCAGGCTCAGTACTGCGCTCAAAAGATGCAGCCCTGAGGTCTCTCCTGATAGGAGGTAGTTAAGTAGAAATTCACTGCTCAGCTGACCCGGCAGAAGCAAATGTATACCAAAAATGTACCCAGAATGAGCTTTTCAGTGAACAGCAGCCAGGCACATTTTAGCTAGTTTTACTTGTAAGTGGGGTCGGAAACGCTTTTCAGGCTCAGTACTGCGCTCAAAAGATGCAGCCCTGAGGTCTCTCCTGATAGGGGGTAGTTAAGTAGAAATTCACTGCTCAGCTGACCCGGCAGAAGCAAATGTATACCAAAAATGTACCCGAAATGAGCTTTTCAGTGAACAGCAGCCAGGCACATTTTAGCTAGTTTTACTTGTAACTGGGGTTGTAAACGCTTTTCAGGCTCAGTACTGCGCTCAAAAGATGCAGCCCTGAGGTCTCTCCTGATAGGGGGTAGTTAAGTAGAAATTCACTGCTCAGCTGACCCGGCAGAAGCAAATGTATACCAAAAATGTACCCAGAATGAGCTTTTCAGTGAACAGCAGCCAGGCACATTTTAGCTAGTTTTACTTGTAAATGGGGTTGGAAACGGTTTTGAGGCTCAGTACTGCGCTCAAAAGATGCAGCCCTGAGGTCTCTCCTGATAGGGGGTAGTTAAGTAGAAATTCACTGCTCAGCTGACCCGGCAGAAGCAAATGTATACCAAAAATGTACCCAGAATGAGCTTTTCAGTGAACAGCAGCCAGGCACATTTTAGCTAGTTTTACTTGTAAGTGGGGTTGTAAACGCTTTTCAGGCTCAGTACTGCGCTCAAAAGATGCAGCCCTCAGGTCTCTCCTGATAGGGGGTAGTTAAGTAGAAATTCACTGCTCAGCTGACCCGGCAGAAGCAAATGTATACCAAAAATGTACCCAGAATGAGCTTTTCAGTGAACAGCAGCCAGGCACATTTTAGCTAGTTTTACTTGTAAGTGGGGTTGTAAACGCTTTTCAGGCTCAGTAGTGCGCTCAAAAGATGCAGCCCTGAGGTCTCTCCTGATAGGAGGTAGTTAAGTAGAAATTCACTGCTCAGCTGACCCGGCAGAAGCAAATGTATACCAAAAATGTACCCAGAATAAGCTTTTCAGTGAACAGCAGCCAGGCACATTTTAGCTAGTTTTACTTGTAAGTGGGGTTGTAAACTCTTTTCAGGCTCAGTACTGCGCTCAAAAGATGCAGCCCTGAGGTCTCTCCTGATAGGGGGTAGTTAAGTAGAAATTCACTGCTCAGCTGACCCGGCAGAAGCAAATGTATACCAAAAATGTACCCAGAATGAGCTTTTCAGTGAACAGCAGCCAGGCACATTTTAGCTAGTTTTACTTGTAAGTGGGGTTGGAAAGGCTTTTCAGGCTCAGTACTGCGCTCAAAAGATGCAGCCCTGAGGTCTCTCCTGATAGGGGGTAGTTAAGTAGAAATTTACTGCTCAGCTGACCCGGCAGAAGCAAATGTATACCAAAAATGTACCCAGAATGAGCTTTTCAGTGAACAGCAGCCAGGCACATTTTAGCTAGTTTTACTTGTAAGTGGGGTTGTAAACGCTTTTCAGGCTCAGTACTGCGCTCAAAAGATGCAGCCCTGAGGTCTCTCCTGATAGGAGGTAGTTAAGTAGAAATTCACTGCTCAGCTGACCCGGCAGAAGCAAATGTATACCAAAAATGTACCCAGAATTAGCTTTTCAGTGAACAGCAGCCAGGCACATTTTAGCTAGTTTTACTTGTAAGTGGGGTTGTAAATGCTTTTCAGGCTCAGTACTGCACTCAAAAGATGCAGCCCTGAGGTCTCTCCTGATAGGAGGTAGTTAAGTAGAAATTCACTGCTCAGCTGACCCGGCAGAAGCAAATGTATACCAAAAATATACCCAGAATGAGCTTTTCAGTGAATAGCAGCCAGGCACATTTTAGCTAGTTTTACTTGTAACTGGGGTTGTAAACGGTTTTCAGGCTCAGTACTGCGCTCAAAAGATGCAGCCCTGAGGTCTCTCCTGATAGGAGGTAGTTAAGTAGAAATTCACTGCTCAGCTGACCCGGCAGAAGCAAATGTATACCAAAAATGTACCCAGAATGAGCTTTTCAGTGAACAGCAGCCAGGCACATTTTAGCTAGTTTTACTTGTAACTGGGGTTGTAAACGGTTTTCAGGCTCAGTACTGCGCTCAAAAGATGCAGCCCTGAGGTCTCTCCTGATAGGAGGTAGTTAAGTAGAAATTCACTGCTCAGCTGACCCGGCAGAAGCAAATGTATACCAAAAATGTACCCAGAATGAGCTTTTCAGTGAACAGCAGCCAGGCACATTTTAGCTAGTTTTACTTGTAAGTGGGGTTGGAAACGCTTTTCAGGCTCAGTACTGCGCTCAAAAGATGCAGGCCTGAGGTCTCTCCTGATAGGAGGTAGTTAAGTAGAAATTCACTGCTCAGCTGACCCGGCAGAAGCAAATGTATACCAAAAATGTACCCAGAATGAGCTTTTCAGTGAACAGCAGCCAGGCACATTTTAGCTAGTTTTACTTGTAACTGGGGTTGTAAACGCTTTTCAGGCTCAGTACTGCGCTCAAAAGATGCAGTCTCTCCTGATAGGAGGTAGTTAAGTAGAAATTCACTGCTCAGCTGACCCGGCAGAAGCAAATGTATACCAAAAATTTACCCAGAATTAGCTTTTCTGTGAACAGCAGCCAGGCACATTTTAGCTAGTTTTACGTGTAAGTGGGGTTGGAAACGCTTTTCAGGCTCAGTACTGCGCTCAAAAGATGCAGCCCTGAGGTCTCTCCTGATAGGAGGTAGTTAAGTAGAAATTCACTGCTCAGCTGACCCGGCAGAAGCAAATGTATACCAAAAATGTACCCAGAATGAGCTTTTCAGTGAATAGCAGCCAGGCACATTTTAGCTAGTTTTACTTGTAACTGGGGTTGTAAACGGTTTTCAGGCTCAGTACTGCGCTCAAAAGATGCAGCCCTGAGGTCTCTCCTGATAGGAGGTAGTTAAGTAGAAATTCACTGCTCAGCTGACCCGGCAGAAGCAAATGTATACCAAAAATGTACCCAGAATGAGCTTTTCAGTGAACAGCAGCCAGGCACATTTTAGCTAGTTTTACTTGTGACTGGGGTTGTAAACGCTTTTCAGGCTCAGTACTGCGCTCAAAAGATGCAGCCCTGAGGTCTCTCCTGATAGGAGGTAGTTAAGTAGAAATTCACTGCTCAGCTGACCTGGCAGAAGCAAATGTATACCAAAAATGTACCCAGAATGAGCTTTTCAGTGAACAGCAGCCAGGCACATTTTAGCTAGTTTTACTTGTAAGTGGGGTTGGAAACGCTTTTCAGGCTCAGTACTGCGCTCAAAAGATGCAGCTCTGAGGTCTCTCCTGATAGGAGGTAGTTAAGTAGAAATTCACTGCTCAGCTGACCCGGCAGAAGCAAATGTATACCAAAAATGTACCCAGAATGAGCTTTTCAGTGAACAGCAGCCAGGCACATTTTAGCTAGTTTTACTTGTAAGTAGGGTTGGAAACGCTTTTCAGGCTCAGTACTGCGCTCAAAAGATGCAGCCCTGAGGTCTCTCCTGATAGGAGATAGTTAAGTAGAAATTCACTGCTCAGCTGACCCGGCAGAAGCAAATGTATACCAAAAATGTACCCAGAATGAGCTTTTCAGTGAACAGCAGTCAGGCACATTTTAGCTGGTTTTACTTGTAACTGGGGTTGTAAACGGTTTTCAGGCTCAGTACTGCGCTCAAAAGATGCAGCCCTGAGGTCTCTCCTGATAGGAGGTAGTTAAGTAGAAATTCACTGCTCAGCTGACCCGGCAGAAGCAAATGTATACCAAAAATGTACCCAGAATGAGCTTTTCAGTGAACAGCAGCCAGGCACATTTTAGCTAGTTTTACTTGTGACTGGGGTTGTAAACGCTTTTCAGGCTCAGTACTGCGCTCAAAAGATGCAGCCCTGAGGTCTCTCCTGATAGGAGGTAGTTAAGTAGAAATTCACTGCTCAGCTGACCAGGCAGAAGCAAATGTATACCAAAAATGTACCCAGAATGAGCTTTTCAGTGAACAGCAGCCAGGCACATTTTAGCTAGTATTACTTGTAAGTGGGGTTGTAAACGCTTTTCAGGCTCAGTACTGCGCTCAAAAGATGCAGCCCTGAGGTCTCTCCTGATAGGAGGTAGTTAAGTAGAAATTCACTGCTCAGCTGACCCGGCAGAAGCAAATGTATACCAAAAATGTACCCTGAATGAGCTTTTCAGTGAACAGCAGCCAGGCACATTTTAGCTAGTTTTACTTGTAAGTGGGGTTGTAAACTCTTTTCAGGCTCAGTACTGCGCTCAAAAGATGCAGCCCTGAGGTCTCTCCTGATAGGGGGTAGTTAAGTAGAAATTCACTGCTCAGCTGACCCGGCAGAAGCAAATGTATACCAAAAATGTACCCAGAATTAGCTTTTCAGTGAACAGCAGCCAGGCACATTTTAGCTAGTTTTACTTGTAAGTGGGGTTGTAAATGCTTTTCAGGCTCAGTACTGCACTCAAAAGATGCAGCCCTGAGGTCTCTCCTGATAGGAGGTAGTTAAGTAGAAATTCACTGCTCAGCTGACCCGGCAGAAGCAAATGTATACCAAAAATATACCCAGAATGAGCTTTTCAGTGAATAGCAGCCAGGCACATTTTAGCTAGTTTTACTTGTAACTGGGGTTGTAAACGGTTTTCAGGCTCAGTACTGCGCTCAAAAGATGCAGCCCTGAGGTCTCTCCTGATAGGAGGTAGTTAAGTAGAAATTCACTGCTCAGCTGACCCGGCAGAAGCAAATGTATACCAAAAATGTACCCAGAATGAGCTTTTCAGTGAACAGCAGCCAGGCACATTTTAGCTAGTTTTACTTGTAACTGGGGTTGTAAACGGTTTTCAGGCTCAGTACTGCGCTCAAAAGATGCAGCCCTGAGGTCTCTCCTGATAGGAGGTAGTTAAGTAGAAATTCACTGCTCAGCTGACCCGGCAGAAGCAAATGTATACCAAAAATGTACCCAGAATGAGCTTTTCAGTGAACAGCAGCCAGGCACATTTTAGCTAGTTTTACTTGTAAGTGGGGTTGGAAACGCTTTTCAGGCTCAGTACTGCGCTCAAAAGATGCAGCCCTGAGGTCTCTCCTGATAGGAGGTAGTTAAGTAGAAATTCACTGCTCAGCTGACCCGGCAGAAGCAAATGTATACCAAAAATGTACCCAGAATGAGCTTTTCAGTGAACAGCAGCCAGGCACATTTTAGCTAGTTTTACTTGTAACTGGGGTTGTAAACGCTTTTCAGGCTCAGTACTGCGCTCAAAAGATGCAGTCTCTCCTGATAGGAGGTAGTTAAGTAGAAATTCACTGCTCAGCTGACCCGGCAGAAGCAAATGTATACCAAAAATGTACCCAGAATTAGCTTTTCTGTGAACAGCAGCCAGGCACATTTTAGCTAGTTTTACGTGTAAGTGGGGTTGGAAACGCTTTTCAGGCTCAGTACTGCGCTCAAAAGATGCAGCCCTGAGGTCTCTCCTGATAGGAGGTAGTTAAGTAGAAATTCACTGCTCAGCTGACCCGGCAGAAGCAAATGTATACCAAAAATGTACCCAGAATGAGCTTTTCAGTGAATAGCAGCCAGGCACATTTTAGCTAGTTTTACTTGTAACTGGGGTTGTAAACGGTTTTCAGGCTCAGTACTGCGCTCAAAAGATGCAGCCCTGAGGTCTCTCCTGATAGGAGGTAGTTAAGTAGAAATTCACTGCTCAGCTGACCCGGCAGAAGCAAATGTATACCAAAAATGTACCCAGAATGAGCTTTTCAGTGAACAGCAGCCAGGCACATTTTAGCTAGTTTTACTTGTGACTGGGGTTGTAAACGCTTTTCAGGCTCAGTACTGCGCTCAAAAGATGCAGCCCTGAGGTCTCTCCTGATAGGAGGTAGTTAAGTAGAAATTCACTGCTCAGCTGACCTGGCAGAAGCAAATGTATACCAAAAATGTACCCAGAATGAGCTTTTCAGTGAACAGCAGCCAGGCACATTTTAGCTAGTTTTACTTGTAAGTGGGGTTGGAAACGCTTTTCAGGCTCAGTACTGCGCTCAAAAGATGCAGCCCTGAGGTCTCTCCTGATAGGAGGTAGTTAAGTAGAAATTCACTGCTCAGCTGACCCGGCAGAAGCAAATGAAACCAAAAATGTACCCAGAATGAGCTTTTCAGTGAACAGCAGCCAGGCACATTTTAGCTAGTTTTACTTGTAAGTGGGGTTGGAAACGCTTTTCAGGCTCAGTACTGCGCTCAAAAGATGCAGCCCTGAGGTCTCTCCTGATAGGAGATAGTTAAGTAGAAATTCACTGCTCAGCTGACCCGGCAGAAGCAAATGTATACCAAAAATGTACCCAGAATGAGCTTTTCAGTGAACAGCAGCCAGGCACATTTTAGCTGGTTTTACTTGTAACTGGGGTTGTAAACGGTTTTCAGGCTCAGTACTGAGCTCAAAAGATGCAGCCCTGAGGTCTCTCCTGATAGGAGGTAGTTAAGTAGAAATTCACTGCTCAGCTGACCCGGCAGAAGCAAATGTATACCAAAAATGTACCCAGAATGAGCTTTTCAGTGAACAGCAGCCAGGCACATTTTAGCTAGTTTTACTTGTGACTGGGGTTGTAAACGCTTTTCAGGCTCAGTACTGCGCTCAAAAGATGCAGCCCTGAGGTCTCTCCTGATAGGAGGTAGTTAAGTAGAAATTCACTGCTCAGCTGACCAGGCAGAAGCAAATGTATACCAAAAATGTACCCAGAATGAGCTTTTCAGTGAACAGCAGCCAGGCACATTTTAGCTAGTTTTACTTGTAAGTGGGGTTGTAAACGCTTTTCAGGCTCAGTACTGCGCTCAAAAGATGCAGCCCTGAGGTCTCTCCTGATAGGAGGTAGTTAAGTAGAAATTCACTGCTCAGCTGACCCGGCAGAAGCAAATGTATACCAAAAATGTACCCTGAATGAGCTTTTCAGTGAACAGCAGCCAGGCACATTTTAGCTAGTTTTACTTGTAAGTGGGGTCGTAAACTCTTTTCAGGCTCAGTACTGCGCTCAAAAGATGCAGCCCTGAGGTCTCTCCTGATAGGGGGTAGTTAAGTAGAAATTCACTGCTCAGCTGACCCGGCAGAAGCAAATGTATACCAAAAATGTACCCAGAATGAGCTTTTCAGTGAACAGCAGCCAGGCACATTTTAGCTAGTTTTACTTGTAAGTGGGGTTGAAAAGGCTTTTCAGGCTCAGTACTGCGCTCAAAAGATGCAGCCATGAGGTCTCTCCTGATAGGAGGTAGTTAAGTAGAAATTCACTGCTCAGCTGACCCGGCAGAAGCAAATGTATACCAAAAATGTACCCAGAATGAGCTTTTCAGTGAACAGCAGCCAGGCACATTTTAGCTAGTTTTACTTGTAAGTGGGGTTGTAAACGCTTTTCAGGCTCAGTACTGCGCTCAAAAGATGCAGCCCTGAGGTCTCTCCTGATAGGAGGTAGTTAAGTAGAAATTCACTGCTCAGCTGACCCGGCAGATGCAAATGTATACCAAAAATGTACCCAGAATGAGCTTTTCAGTGAACAGCAGCCAGGCACATTTTAGCTAGTTTTACTTGTAAGTGGGGTTGTAAACTCTTTTCAGGCTCAGTACTGCGCTCAAAAGATGCAGCCCTGAGGTCTCTCCTGATAGTGGGTAGATAAGTAGAAATTCACTGCTCAGCTGACCCGGCAGAAGCAAATGTATACCAAAAATGTACCCAGAATGAGCTTTTCAGTGAACAGCAGCCAGGCACATTTTAGCTAGTTTTACTTGTAACTGGGGTTGTAAACGCTTTTCAGGCTCAGTACTGCGCTCAAAAGATGCAGCCCTGAGGTCTCTCCTGATAGGGGGTAGTTAAGTAGAAATTCACTGCTCAGCTGACCTGGCAGAAGCAAATGTATACCAAACAGAATGAGCTTTTCAGTGAACAGCAGCCAGGCACATTTTAGCTAGTTTTACTTGTAAATGGGGTTGGAAACGGTTTTGAGGCTCAGTACTGCGCTCAAAAGATGCAGCCCTGAGGTCTCTCCTGATAGGGGGTAGTTAAGTAGAAATTCACTGCTCAGCTGACCCGGCAGAAGCAAATGTATACCAAAAATGTACCCAGAATGAGCTTTTCAGTGAACAGCAGCCAGGCACATTTTAGCTATTTTTACTTGTAAGTGGGATTGTAAACGCTTTTCAGGCTCAGTACTGCGCTCAAAAGATGCAGCCCTGAGGTCTCTCCTGATAGGGGGTAGTTAAGTAGAAATTCACTGCTCAGCTGACCCGGCAGAAGCAAATGTATACCAAAAATGTACCCAGAATGAGCTTTTCAGTGAACAGCAGCCAGGCACATTTTAGCTAGTTTTACTTGTAAGTGGGGTTGGAAAGGCTTTTCAGGCTCAGTACTGCGCTCAAAAGATGCAGCCCTGAGGTCTCTCCTGATAGGGGGTAGTTAAGTAGAAATTCACTGCTCAGCTGACCCGGCAGAAGCAAATGTATACCAAAAATGTACCCAGAATGAGCTTTTCAGTGAACAGCAGCCAGGCACATTTTAGCTAGTTTTACTTGTAAGTGGGGTTGTAAACGCTTTTCAGGCTCAGTACTGTGCTCAAAAGATGCAGCCCTGAGGTCTCTCCTGATAGGAGGTAGTTAAGTAGAAATTCACTGCTCAGCTGACCCGGCAGAAGCAAATGTATACCAAAAATGTACCCAGAATTAGCTTTTCAGTGAACAGCAGCCAGGCACATTTTAGCTAGTTTTACTTGTAACTGGGGTTGTAAACGCTTTTCAGGCTCAGTACTGCACTCAAAAGATGCAGCCTTGAGGTCTCTCCTGATAGGGGGTAGTTAAGTAGAAATTCACCGCTCAGCTGACCCGGCAGAAGCAAATGTATACCAAAAATGTACCCAGAATGAGCTTTTCATTGAACAGCAGCCAGGCACATTTTAGCTAGCTTTACTTGTAACTGGGGTTGTAAACGCTTTTCAGGCTCAGTACTGCGCTCAAAAGATGCAGCCCTGAGGTCTCTCCTGATAGGAGGTAGTTAAGTAGAAATTCACTGCTCAGCTGACCCGGCAGAAGCAAATGTATACCAAAAATGTACCCAGAATGAGCTTTTCAGTGAACAGCAGCCAGGCACATTTTAGCTAGTTTTACTTGTAAGTGGGGTTGGAAACGCTTTTCAGGCTCAGTACTGCGCTCAAAAGATGCAGCCCTGAGGTCTCTCCTGATAGGGGGTAGTTAAGTAGAAATTCACTGCTCAGCTGACCCGGCAGAAGCAAATGTATACCAAAAATGTACCCAGAATGAGCTTTTCAGTGAACAGCAGCCAGGCACATTTTAGCTAGTTTTACTTGTAAGTGGGGTTGTAAACGCTTTTCAGGCTCAGTACTGCGCTCAAAAGATGCAGCCCTGAGGTCTCTCCTGATAGGAGGTAGTTAAGTAGAAATTCACTGCTCAGCTGACCCGGCAGAAGCAAATGTATACCAAAAATGTACCCAGAATTAGCTTTTCAGTGAACAGCAGCCAGGCACATTTTAGCTAGTTTTACTTGTAACTGGGGTTGTAAACGCTTTTCAGGCTCAGTACTGCACTCAAAAGATGCAGCCTTGAGGTCTCTCCTGATAGGGGGTAGTTAAGTAGAAATTCACCGCTCAGCTGACCCGGCAGAAGCAAATGTATACCAAAAATGTACCCAGAATGAGCTTTTCATTGAACAGCAGCCAGGCACATTTTAGCTAGCTTTACTTGTAACTGGGGTTGTAAACGCTTTTCAGGCTCAGTACTGCGCTCAAAAGATGCAGCCCTGAGGTCTCTCCTGATAGGAGGTAGTTAAGTAGAAATTCACTGCTCAGCTGACCCGGCAGAAGCAAATGTATACCAAAAATGTACCCAGAATGAGCTTTTCAGTGAACAGCAGCCAGGCACATTTTAGCTAGTTTTACTTGTAAGTGGGGTTGGAAACGCTTTTCAGGCTCAGTACTGCGCTCAAAAGATGCAGCCCTGAGGTCTCTCCTGATAGGGGGTAGTTAAGTAGAAATTCACTGCTCAGCTGACCCGGCAGAAGCAAATGTATACCAAAAATGTACCCAGAATGAGCTTTTCAGTGAACAGCAGCCAGGCACATTTTAGCTAGTTTTACTTGTAACTGGGGTTAGAAACGGTTTTGAGGCTCAGTACTGCGCTCAAAAGATGCAGCCCTGAGGTCTCTCCTGATAGGGGGTAGTTAAGTAGAAATTCACTGCTCAGCTGACCCGGCAGAAGCAAATGTATACCAAAAATGTACCCAGAATGAGCTTTTCAGTGAACAGCAGCCAGGCACATTTTAGCTAGTTTTACTTGTAAGTGGGGTTGTAAACGCTTTTCAGGCTCAGTACTGCGCTCAAAAGATGCAGCCCTGAGGTCTCTCCTGATAGGGGGTAGTTAAGTAGAAATTCACTGCTCAGCTGACCCGGCAGAAGCAAATGTATACCAAAAATGTACCCAGAATGAGCTTTTCAGTGAACAGCAGCCAGGCACATTTTAGCTAGTTTTACTTGTAAGTGGGGTTGTAAACGCTTTTCAGGCTCAGTACTGCGCTCAAAAGATGCAGCCCTGAGGTCTCTCCTGATAGGAGGTAGTTAAGTAGAAATTCACTGCTCAGCTGACCCGGCAGAAGCAAATGTATACCAAAAATGTACCCAGAATTAGCTTTTCAGTGAACAGCAGCCAGGCACATTTTAGCTAGTTTTACTTGTAACTGGGGTTGTAAACGCTTTTCAGGCTCAGTACTGCACTCAAAAGATGCAGCCTTGAGGTCTCTCCTGATAGGGGGTAGTTAAGTAGAAATTCACCGCTCAGCTGACCCGGCAGAAGCAAATGTATACCAAAAATGTACCCAGAATGAGCTTTTCATTGAACAGCAGCCAGGCACATTTTAGCTAGCTTTACTTGTAACTGGGGTTGTAAACGCTTTTCAGGCTCAGTACTGCGCTCAAAAGATGCAGCCCTGAGGTCTCTCCTGATAGGAGGTAGTTAAGTAGAAATTCACTGCTCAGCTGACCCGGCAGAAGCAAATGTATACCAAAAATGTACCCAGAATGAGCTTTTCAGTGAACAGCAGCCAGGCACATTTTAGCTAGTTTTACTTGTAAGTGGGGTTGGAAACGCTTTTCAGGCTCAGTACTGCGCTCAAAAGATGCAGCCCTGAGGTCTCTCCTGATAGGGGGTAGTTAAGTAGAAATTCACTGCTCAGCTGACCCGGCAGAAGCAAATGTATACCAAAAATGTACCCAGAATGAGCTTTTCAGTGAACAGCAGCCAGGCACATTTTAGCTAGTTTTACTTGTAACTGGGGTTGGAAACGGTTTTGAGGCTCAGTACTGCGCTCAAAAGATGCAGCCCTGAGGTCTCTCCTGATAGGGGGTAGTTAAGTAGAAATTCACTGCTCAGCTGACCCGGCAGAAGCAAATGTATACCAAAAATGTACCCAGAATGAGCTTTTCAGTGAACAGCAGCCAGGCACATTTTAGCTAGTTTTACTTGTAAGTGGGGTTGTAAACGCTTTTCAGGCTCAGTACTGCGCTCAAAAGATGCAGCCCTGAGGTCTCTCCTGATAGGGGGTAGTTAAGTAGAAATTCACTGCTCAGCTGACCCGGCAGAAGCAAATGTATACCAAAAATGTACCCAGAATGAGCTTTTCAGTGAACAGCAGCCAGGCACATTTTAGCTAGTTTTACTTGTAAGTGGGGTTGTAAACGCTTTTCAGGCTCAGTAGTGCGCTCAAAAGATGCAGCCCTGAGGTCTCTCCTGATAGGAGGTAGTTAAGTAGAAATTCACTGCTCAGCTGACCCGGCAGAAGCAAATGTATACCAAAAATGTACCCAGAATAAGCTTTTCAGTGAACAGCAGCCAGGCACATTTTAGCTAGTTTTACTTGTAAGTGGGGTTGTAAACTCTTTTCAGGCTCAGTACTGCGCTCAAAAGATGCAGCCCTGAGGTCTCTCCTGATAGGGGGTAGTTAAGTAGAAATTCACTGCTCAGCTGACCCGGCAGAAGCAAATGTATACCAAAAATGTACCCAGAATGAGCTTTTCAGTGAACAGCAGCCAGGCACATTTTAGCTAGTTTTACTTGTAAGTGGGGTTGTAAACGCTTTTCAGGCTCAGTACTGCGCTCAAAAGATGCAGCCCTGAGGTCTCTCCTGATAGGAGGTAGTTAAGTAGAAATTCACTGCTCAGCTGACCCGGCAGAAGCAAATGTATACCAAAAATGTACCCAGAATTAGCTTTTCAGTGAACAGCAGCCAGGCACATTTTAGCTAGTTTTACTTGTAACTGGGGTTGTAAACGCTTTTCAGGCTCAGTACTGCACTCAAAAGATGCAGCCTTGAGGTCTCTCCTGATAGGGGGTAGTTAAGTAGAAATTCACCGCTCAGCTGACCCGGCAGAAGCAAATGTATACCAAAAATGTACCCAGAATGAGCTTTTCATTGAACAGCAGCCAGGCACATTTTAGCTAGCTTTACTTGTAACTGGGGTTGTAAACGCTTTTCAGGCTCAGTACTGCGCTCAAAAGATGCAGCCCTGAGGTCTCTCCTGATAGGAGGTAGTTAAGTAGAAATTCACTGCTCAGCTGACCCGGCAGAAGCAAATGTATACCAAAAATGTACCCAGAATGAGCTTTTCAGTGAACAGCAGCCAGGCACATTTTAGCTAGTTTTACTTGTAAGTGGGGTTGGAAACGCTTTTCAGGCTCAGTACTGCGCTCAAAAGATGCAGCCCTGAGGTCTCTCCTGATAGGGGGTAGTTAAGTAGAAATTCACTGCTCAGCTGACCCGGCAGAAGCAAATGTATACCAAAAATGTACCCAGAATGAGCTTTTCAGTGAACAGCAGCCAGGCACATTTTAGCTAGTTTTACTTGTAAGTGGGGTTGTAAACGCTTTTCAGGCTCAGTAGTGCGCTCAAAAGATGCAGCCCTGAGGTCTCTCCTGATAGGAGGTAGTTAAGTAGAAATTCACTGCTCAGCTGACCCGGCAGAAGCAAATGTATACCAAAAATGTACCCAGAATAAGCTTTTCAGTGAACAGCAGCCAGGCACATTTTAGCTAGTTTTACTTGTAAGTGGGGTTGTAAACTCTTTTCAGGCTCAGTACTGCGCTCAAAAGATGCAGCCCTGAGGTCTCTCCTGATGGGGGGTAGTTAAGTAGAAATTCACTGCTCAGCTGACCCGGCAGAAGCAAATGTATACCAAAAATGTACCCAGAATGAGCTTTTCAGTGAACAGCAGCCAGGCACATTTTAGCTAGTTTTACTTGTAAGTGGGGTTGTAAACTCTTTTCAGGCTCAGTACTGCGCTCAAAAGATGCAGCCCTGAGATCTCTCCTGATAGGGGGTAGTTAAGTAGAAATTCACTGCTCAGCTGACCCGGCAGAAGCAAATGTATACCAAAAATGTACCCAGAATGAGCTTTTCAGTGAACAGCAGCCAGGCACATTTTAGCTAGTTTTACTTGTAAGTGGGATTGGAAAGGCTTTTCAGGCTCAGTACTGCGCTCAAAAGATGCAGCCCTGAGGTCTCTCCTGATAGGGGGTAGTTAAGTAGAAATTTACTGCTCAGCTGACCCGGCAGAAGCAAATGTATACCAAAAATGTACCCAGAATGAGCTTTTCAGTGAACAGCAGCCAGGCACATTTTAGCTAGTTTTACTTGTAAGTGGGGTTGTAAACGCTTTTCAGGCTCAGTACTGCGCTCAAAAGATGCAGCCCTGAGGTCTCTCCTGATAGGAGGTAGTTAAGTAGAAATTCACTGCTCAGCTGACCCGGCAGAAGCAAATGTATACCAAAAATGTACCCAGAATAAGCTTTTCAGTGAACAGCAGCCAGGCACATTTTAGCTAGTTTTACTTGTAAGTGGGGTTATAAACTCTTTTCAGGCTCAGTACTGCGCTCAAAAGATGCAGCCCTGAGGTCTCTCCTGATAGGGGGTAGTTAAGTAGAAATTCACTGCTCAGCTGACCCGGCAGAAGCAAATGTATACCAAAAATGTACCCAGAATGAGCTTTTCAGTGAACAGCAGCCAGGCACATTTTAGCTAGTTTTACTTGTAAGTGGGGTTGTAAACGCTTTTCAGGCTCAGTACTGCGCTCAAAAGATGCAGCCCTGAGGTCTCTCCTGATAGGAGGTAGTTAAGTAGAAATTCACTGCTCAGCTGACCCGGCAGAAGCAAATGTATACCAAAAATGTACCCAGAATTAGCTTTTCAGTGAACAGCAGCCAGGCACATTTTAGCTAGTTTTACTTGTAACTGGGGTTGTAAACGCTTTTCAGGCTCAGTACTGCACTCAAAAGATGCAGCCTTGAGGTCTCTCCTGATAGGGGGTAGTTAAGTAGAAATTCACCGCTCAGCTGACCCGGCAGAAGCAAATGTATACCAAAAATGTACCCAGAATGAGCTTTTCATTGAACAGCAGCCAGGCACATTTTAGCTAGCTTTACTTGTAACTGGGGTTGTAAACGCTTTTCAGGCTCAGTACTGCGCTCAAAAGATGCAGCCCTGAGGTCTCTCCTGATAGGAGGTAGTTAAGTAGAAATTCACTGCTCAGCTGACCCGGCAGAAGCAAATGTATACCAAAAATGTACCCAGAATGAGCTTTTCAGTGAACAGCAGCCAGGCACATTTTAGCTAGTTTTACTTGTAAGTGGGGTTGGAAACGCTTTTCAGGCTCAGTACTGCGCTCAAAAGATGCAGCCCTGAGGTCTCTCCTGATAGGGGGTAGTTAAGTAGAAATTCACTGCTCAGCTGACCCGGCAGAAGCAAATGTATACCAAAAATGTACCCAGAATGAGCTTTTCAGTGAACAGCAGCCAGGCACATTTTAGCTAGTTTTACTTGTAAGTGGGGTTGTAAACGCTTTTCAGGCTCAGTACTGCGCTCAAAAGATGCAGCCCTGAGGTCTCTCCTGATAGGAGGTAGTTAAGTAGAAATTCACTGCTCAGCTGACCCGGCAGAAGCAAATGTATACCAAAAATGTACCCAGAATTAGCTTTTCAGTGAACAGCAGCCAGGCACATTTTAGCTAGTTTTACTTGTAACTGGGGTTGTAAACGCTTTTCAGGCTCAGTACTGCACTCAAAAGATGCAGCCTTGAGGTCTCTCCTGATAGGGGGTAGTTAAGTAGAAATTCACCGCTCAGCTGACCCGGCAGAAGCAAATGTATACCAAAAATGTACCCAGAATGAGCTTTTCATTGAACAGCAGCCAGGCACATTTTAGCTAGCTTTACTTGTAACTGGGGTTGTAAACGCTTTTCAGGCTCAGTACTGCGCTCAAAAGATGCAGCCCTGAGGTCTCTCCTGATAGGAGGTAGTTAAGTAGAAATTCACTGCTCAGCTGACCCGGCAGAAGCAAATGTATACCAAAAATGTACCCAGAATGAGCTTTTCAGTGAACAGCAGCCAGGCACATTTTAGCTAGTTTTACTTGTAAGTGGGGTTGGAAACGCTTTTCAGGCTCAGTACTGCGCTCAAAAGATGCAGCCCTGAGGTCTCTCCTGATAGGGGGTAGTTAAGTAGAAATTCACTGTTCAGCTGACCCGGCAGAAGCAAATGTATACCAAAAATGTACCCAGAATGAGCTTTTCAGTGAACAGCAGCCAGGCACATTTTAGCTAGTTTTACTTGTAACTGGGGTTGGAAACGGTTTTGAGGCTCAGTACTGCGCTCAAAAGATGCAGCCCTGAGGTCTCTCCTGATAGGGGGTAGTTAAGTAGAAATTCACTGCTCAGCTGACCCGGCAGAAGCAAATGTATACCAAAAATGTACCCAGAATGAGCTTTTCAGTGAACAGCAGCCAGGCACATTTTAGCTAGTTTTACTTGTAAGTGGGGTTGTAAACGCTTTTCAGGCTCAGTACTGCGCTCAAAAGATGCAGCCCTGAGGTCTCTCCTGATAGGGGGTAGTTAAGTAGAAATTCACTGCTCAGCTGACCCGGCAGAAGCAAATGTATACCAAAAATGTACCCAGAATGAGCTTTTCAGTGAACAGCAGCCAGGCACATTTTAGCTAGTTTTACTTGTAAGTGGGGTTGTAAACGCTTTTCAGGCTCAGTACTGCGCTCAAAAGATGCAGCCCTGAGGTCTCTCCTGATAGGAGGTAGTTAAGTAGAAATTCACTGCTCAGCTGACCCGGCAGAAGCAAATGTATACCAAAAATGTACCCAGAATTAGCTTTTCAGTGAACAGCAGCCAGGCACATTTTAGCTAGTTTTACTTGTAACTGGGGTTGTAAACGCTTTTCAGGCTCAGTACTGCACTCAAAAGATGCAGCCTTGAGGTCTCTCCTGATAGGGGGTAGTTAAGTAGAAATTCACCGCTCAGCTGACCCGGCAGAAGCAAATGTATACCAAAAATGTACCCAGAATGAGCTTTTCATTGAACAGCAGCCAGGCACATTTTAGCTAGCTTTACTTGTAACTGGGGTTGTAAACGCTTTTCAGGCTCAGTACTGCGCTCAAAAGATGCAGCCCTGAGGTCTCTCCTGATAGGAGGTAGTTAAGTAGAAATTCACTGCTCAGCTGACCCGGCAGAAGCAAATGTATACCAAAAATGTACCCAGAATGAGCTTTTCAGTGAACAGCAGCCAGGCACATTTTAGCTAGTTTTACTTGTAAGTGGGGTTGGAAACGCTTTTCAGGCTCAGTACTGCGCTCAAAAGATGCAGCCCTGAGGTCTCTCCTGATAGGGGGTAGTTAAGTAGAAATTCACTGCTCAGCTGACCCGGCAGAAGCAAATGTATACCAAAAATGTACCCAGAATGAGCTTTTCAGTGAACAGCAGCCAGGCACATTTTAGCTAGTTTTACTTGTAACTGGGGTTGGAAACGGTTTTGAGGCTCAGTACTGCGCTCAAAAGATGCAGCCCTGAGGTCTCTCCTGATAGGGGGTAGTTAAGTAGAAATTCACTGCTCAGCTGACCCGGCAGAAGCAAATGTATACCAAAAATGTACCCAGAATGAGCTTTTCAGTGAACAGCAGCCAGGCACATTTTAGCTAGTTTTACTTGTAAGTGGGGTTGTAAACGCTTTTCAGGCTCAGTACTGCGCTCAAAAGATGCAGCCCTGAGGTCTCTCCTGATAGGGGGTAGTTAAGTAGAAATTCACTGCTCAGCTGACCCGGCAGAAGCAAATGTATACCAAAAATGTACCCAGAATGAGCTTTTCAGTGAACAGCAGCCAGGCACATTTTAGCTAGTTTTACTTGTAAGTGGGGTTGTAAACGCTTTTCAGGCTCAGTAGTGCGCTCAAAAGATGCAGCCCTGAGGTCTCTCCTGATAGGAGGTAGTTAAGTAGAAATTCACTGCTCAGCTGACCCGGCAGAAGCAAATGTATACCAAAAATGTACCCAGAATAAGCTTTTCAGTGAACAGCAGCCAGGCACATTTTAGCTAGTTTTACTTGTAAGTGGGGTTGTAAACTCTTTTCAGGCTCAGTACTGCGCTCAAAAGATGCAGCCCTGAGGTCTCTCCTGATAGGGGGTAGTTAAGTAGAAATTCACTGCTCAGCTGACCCGGCAGAAGCAAATGTATACCAAAAATGTACCCAGAATGAGCTTTTCAGTGAACAGCAGCCAGGCACATTTTAGCTAGTTTTACTTGTAAGTGGGGTTGTAAACGCTTTTCAGGCTCAGTACTGCGCTCAAAAGATGCAGCCCTGAGGTCTCTCCTGATAGGAGGTAGTTAAGTAGAAATTCACTGCTCAGCTGACCCGGCAGAAGCAAATGTATACCAAAAATGTACCCAGAATTAGCTTTTCAGTGAACAGCAGCCAGGCACATTTTAGCTAGTTTTACTTGTAACTGGGGTTGTAAACGCTTTTCAGGCTCAGTACTGCACTCAAAAGATGCAGCCTTGAGGTCTCTCCTGATAGGGGGTAGTTAAGTAGAAATTCACCGCTCAGCTGACCCGGCAGAAGCAAATGTATACCAAAAATGTACCCAGAATGAGCTTTTCATTGAACAGCAGCCAGGCACATTTTAGCTAGCTTTACTTGTAACTGGGGTTGTAAACGCTTTTCAGGCTCAGTACTGCGCTCAAAAGATGCAGCCCTGAGGTCTCTCCTGATAGGAGGTAGTTAAGTAGAAATTCACTGCTCAGCTGACCCGGCAGAAGCAAATGTATACCAAAAATGTACCCAGAATGAGTTTTTCAGTGAACAGCAGCCAGGCACATTTTAGCTAGTTTTACTTGTAAGTGGGGTTGGAAACGCTTTTCAGGCTCAGTACTGCGCTCAAAAGATGCAGCCCTGAGGTCTCTCCTGATAGGGGGTAGTTAAGTAGAAATTCACTGCTCAGCTGACCCGGCAGAAGCAAATGTATACCAAAAATGTACCCAGAATGAGCTTTTCAGTGAACAGCAGCCAGGCACATTTTAGCTAGTTTTACTTGTAACTGGGGTTGGAAACGGTTTTGAGGCTCAGTACTGCGCTCAAAAGATGCAGCCCTGAGGTCTCTCCTGATAGGGGGTAGTTAAGTAGAAATTCACTGCTCAGCTGACCCGGCAGAAGCAAATGTATACCAAAAATGTACCCAGAATGAGCTTTTCAGTGAACAGCAGCCAGGCACATTTTAGCTAGTTTTACTTGTAAGTGGGGTTGTAAACGCTTTTCAGGCTCAGTACTGCGCTCAAAAGATGCAGCCCTGAGGTCTCTCCTGATAGGGGGTAGTTAAGTAGAAATTCACTGCTCAGCTGACCCGGCAGAAGCAAATGTATACCAAAAATGTACCCAGAATGAGCTTTTCAGTGAACAGCAGCCAGGCACATTTTAGCTAGTTTTACTTGTAAGTGGGGTTGTAAACGCTTTTCAGGCTCAGTAGTGCGCTCAAAAGATGCAGCCCTGAGGTCTCTCCTGATAGGAGGTAGTTAAGTAGAAATACACTGCTCAGCTGACCCGGCATAAGCAAATGTATACCAAAAATGTACCCAGAATAAGCTTTTCAGTGAACAGCAGCCAGGCACATTTTAGCTAGTTTTACTTGTAAGTGGGGTTGTAAACTCTTTTCAGGCTCAGTACTGCGCTCAAAAGATGCAGCCCTGAGGTCTCTCCTGATGGGGGTAGTTAAGTAGAAATTCACTGCTCAGCTGACCCGGCAGAAGCAAATGTATACCAAAAATGTACCCAGAATGAGCTTTTCAGTGAACAGCAGCCAGGCACATTTTAGCTAGTTTTACTTGTAAGTGGGGTTGTAAACTCTTTTCAGGCTCAGTACTGCGCTCAAAAGATGCAGCCCTGAGATCTCTCCTGATAGGGGGTAGTTAAGTAGAAATTCACTGCTCAGCTGACCCGGCAGAAGCAAATGTATACCAAAAATGTACCCAGAATGAGCTTTTCAGTGAACAGCAGCCAGGCACATTTTAGCTAGTTTTACTTGTAAGTGGGATTGGAAAGGCTTTTCAGGCTCAGTACTGCGCTCAAAAGATGCAGCCCTGAGGTCTCTCCTGATAGGGGGTAGTTAAGTAGAAATTTACTGCTCAGCTGACCCGGCAGAAGCAAATGTATACCAAAAATGTACCCAGAATGAGCTTTTCAGTGAACAGCAGCCAGGCACATTTTAGCTAGTTTTACTTGTAAGTGGGGTTGTAAACGCTTTTCAGGCTCAGTACTGCGCTCAAAAGATGCAGCCCTGAGGTCTCTCCTGATAGGAGGTAGTTAAGTAGAAATTCACTGCTCAGCTGACCCGGCAGAAGCAAATGTATACCAAAAATGTACCCAGAATAAGCTTTTCAGTGAACAGCAGCCAGGCACATTTTAGCTAGTTTTACTTGTAAGTGGGGTTATAAACTCTTTTCAGGCTCAGTACTGCGCTCAAAAGATGCAGCCCTGAGGTCTCTCCTGATAGGGGGTAGTTAAGTAGAAATTCACTGCTCAGCTGACCCGGCAGAAGCAAATGTATACCAAAAATGTACCCAGAATGAGCTTTTCAGTGAACAGCAGCCAGGCACATTTTAGCTAGTTTTACTTGTAAGTGGGGTTGTAAACGCTTTTCAGGCTCAGTACTGCGCTCAAAAGATGCAGCCCTGAGGTCTCTCCTGATAGGAGGTAGTTAAGTAGAAATTCACTGCTCAGCTGACCCGGCAGAAGCAAATGTATACCAAAAATGTACCCAGAATTAGCTTTTCAGTGAACAGCAGCCAGGCACATTTTAGCTAGTTTTACTTGTAACTGGGGTTGTAAACGCTTTTCAGGCTCAGTACTGCACTCAAAAGATGCAGCCTTGAGGTCTCTCCTGATAGGGGGTAGTTAAGTAGAAATTCACCGCTCAGCTGACCCGGCAGAAGCAAATGTATACCAAAAATGTACCCAGAATGAGCTTTTCATTGAACAGCAGCCAGGCACATTTTAGCTAGCTTTACTTGTAACTGGGGTTGTAAACGCTTTTCAGGCTCAGTACTGCGCTCAAAAGATGCAGCCCTGAGGTCTCTCCTGATAGGAGGTAGTTAAGTAGAAATTCACTGCTCAGCTGACCCGGCAGAAGCAAATGTATACCAAAAATGTACCCAGAATGAGCTTTTCAGTGAACAGCAGCCAGGCACATTTTAGCTAGTTTTACTTGTAAGTGGGGTTGGAAACGCTTTTCAGGCTCAGTACTGCGCTCAAAAGATGCAGCCCTGAGGTCTCTCCTGATAGGGGGTAGTTAAGTAGAAATTCACTGCTCAGCTGACCCGGCAGAAGCAAATGTATACCAAAAATGTACCCAGAATGAGCTTTTCAGTGAACAGCAGCCAGGCACATTTTAGCTAGTTTTACTTGTAACTGGGGTTGGAAACGGTTTTGAGGCTCAGTACTGCGCTCAAAAGATGCAGCCCTGAGGTCTCTCCTGATAGGGGGTAGTTAAGTAGAAATTCACTGCTCAGCTGACCCGGCAGAAGCAAATGTATACCAAAAATGTACCCAGAATGAGCTTTTCAGTGAACAGCAGCCAGGCACATTTTAGCTAGTTTTACTTGTAAGTGGGGTTGTAAACGCTTTTCAGGCTCAGTAGTGCGCTCAAAAGATGCAGCCCTGAGGTCTCTCCTGATAGGAGGTAGTTAAGTAGAAATTCACTGCTCAGCTGACCCGGCAGAAGCAAATGTATACCAAAAATGTACCCAGAATAAGCTTTTCAGTGAACAGCAGCCAGGCACATTTTAGCTAGTTTTACTTGTAAGTGGGGTTGTAAACTCTTTTCAGGCTCAGTACTGCGCTCAAAAGATGCAGCCCTGAGGTCTCTCCTGATAGGGGGTAGTTAAGTAGAAATTCACTGCTCAGCTGACCCGGCAGAAGCAAATGTATACCAAAAATGTACCCAGAATGAGCTTTTCAGTGAACAGCAGCCAGGCACATTTTAGCTAGTTTTACTTGTAAGTGGGGTTGGAAAGGCTTTTCAGGCTCAGTACTGCGCTCAAAAGATGCAGCCCTGAGGTCTCTCCTGATAGGGGGTAGTTAAGTAGAAATTTACTGCTCAGCTGACCCGGCAGAAGCAAATGTATACCAAAAATGTACCCAGAATGAGCTTTTCAGTGAACAGCAGCCAGGCACATTTTAGCTAGTTTTACTTGTAAGTGGGGTTGTAAACGCTTTTCAGGCTCAGTACTGCGCTCAAAAGATGCAGCCCTGAGGTCTCTCCTGATAGGAGGTAGTTAAGTAGAAATTCACTGCTCAGCTGACCCGGCAGAAGCAAATGTATACCAAAAATGTACCCAGAATGAGCTTTTCAGTGAACAGCAGCCAGGCACATTTTAGCTAGTTTTACTTGTAAGTGGGGTTGTAAATGCTTTTCAGGCTCAGTACTGCACTCAAAAGATGCAGCCCTGAGGTCTCTCCTGATAGGAGGTAGTTAAGTAGAAATTCACTGCTCAGCTGACCCGGCAGAAGCAAATGTATACCAAAAATATACCCAGAATGAGCTTTTCAGTGAATAGCAGCCAGGCACATTTTAGCTAGTTTTACTTGTAACTGGGGTTGTAAACGGTTTTCAGGCTCAGTACTGCGCTCAAAAGATGCAGCCCTGAGGTCTCTCCTGATAGGAGGTAGTTAAGTAGAAATTCACTGCTCAGCTGACCCGGCAGAAGCAAATGTATACCAAAAATGTACCCAGAATGAGCTTTTCAGTGAACAGCAGCCAGGCACATTTTAGCTAGTTTTACTTGTAACTGGGGTTGTAAACGGTTTTCAGGCTCAGTACTGCGCTCAAAAGATGCAGCCCTGAGGTCTCTCCTGATAGGAGGTAGTTAAGTAGAAATTCACTGCTCAGCTGACCCGGCAGAAGCAAATGTATACCAAAAATGTACCCAGAATGAGCTTTTCAGTGAACAGCAGCCAGGCACATTTTAGCTAGTTTTACTTGTAAGTGGGGTTGGAAACGCTTTTCAGGCTCAGTACTGCGCTCAAAAGATGCAGGCCTGAGGTCTCTCCTGATAGGAGGTAGTTAAGTAGAAATTCACTGCTCAGCTGACCCGGCAGAAGCAAATGTATACCAAAAATGTACCCAGAATGAGCTTTTCAGTGAACAGCAGCCAGGCACATTTTAGCTAGTTTTACTTGTAACTGGGGTTGTAAACGCTTTTCAGGCTCAGTACTGCGCTCAAAAGATGCAGTCTCTCCTGATAGGAGGTAGTTAAGTAGAAATTCACTGCTCAGCTGACCCGGCAGAAGCAAATGTATACCAAAAATGTACCCAGAATTAGCTTTTCTGTGAACAGCAGCCAGGCACATTTTAGCTAGTTTTACGTGTAAGTGGGGTTGGAAACGCTTTTCAGGCTCAGTAC
Organism: Lissotriton vulgaris; assembly: GCF_964263255.1. Lineage (NCBI taxonomy): Eukaryota > Metazoa > Chordata > Amphibia > Caudata > Salamandridae > Lissotriton > Lissotriton vulgaris. The sequence continues at coordinate 122,818 of NW_028242375.1, forward strand.
TGCGCTCAAAAGATGCAGCCCTGAGGTCTCTCCTGATAGGAGGTAGTTAAGTAGAAATTCACTGCTCAGCTGACCCGGCAGAAGCAAATGTATACCAAAAATGTACCCAGAATGAGCTTTTCAGTGAATAGCAGCCAGGCACATTTTAGCTAGTTTTACTTGTAACTGGGGTTGTAAACGGTTTTCAGGCTCAGTACTGCGCTCAAAAGATGCAGCCCTGAGGTCTCTCCTGATAGGAGGTAGTTAAGTAGAAATTCACTGCTCAGCTGACCCGGCAGAAGCAAATGTATACCAAAAATGTACCCAGAATGAGCTTTTCAGTGAACAGCAGCCAGGCACATTTTAGCTAGTTTTACTTGTGACTGGGGTTGTAAACGCTTTTCAGGCTCAGTACTGCGCTCAAAAGATGCAGCCCTGAGGTCTCTCCTGATAGGAGGTAGTTAAGTAGAAATTCACTGCTCAGCTGACCTGGCAGAAGCAAATGTATACCAAAAATGTACCCAGAATGAGCTTTTCAGTGAACAGCAGCCAGGCACATTTTAGCTGGTTTTACTTGTAACTGGGGTTGTAAACGGTTTTCAGGCTCAGTACTGCGCTCAAAAGATGCAGCCCTGAGGTCTCTCCTGATAGGAGGTAGTTAAGTAGAAATTCACTGCTCAGCTGACCCGGCAGAAGCAAATGTATACCAAAAATGTACCCAGAATGAGCTTTTCAGTGAACAGCAGCCAGGCACATTTTAGCTAGTTTTACTTGTGACTGGGGTTGTAAACGCTTTTCAGGCTCAGTACTGCGCTCAAAAGATGCAGCCCTGAGGTCTCTCCTGATAGGAGGTAGTTAAGTAGAAATTCACTGCTCAGCTGACCAGGCAGAAGCAAATGTATACCAAAAATGTACCCAGAATGAGCTTTTCAGTGAACAGCAGCCAGGCACATTTTAGCTAGTTTTACTTGTAAGTGGGGTTGTAAACGCTTTTCAGGCTCAGTACTGCGCTCAAAAGATGCAGCCCTGAGGTCTCTCCTGATAGGAGGTAGTTAAGTAGAAATTCACTGCTCAGCTGACCCGGCAGAAGCAAATGTATACCAAAAATGTACCCTGAATGAGCTTTTCAGTGAACAGCAGCCAGGCACATTTTAGCTAGTTTTACTTGTAAGTGGGGTTGTAAACTCTTTTCAGGCTCAGTACTGCGCTCAAAAGATGCAGCCCTGAGGTCTCTCCTGATAGGGGGTAGTTAAGTAGAAATTCACTGCTCAGCTGACCCGGCAGAAGCAAATGTATACCAAAAATGTACCCAGAATGAGCTTTTCAGTGAACAGCAGCCAGGCACATTTTAGCTAGTTTTACTTGTAAGTGGGGTTGTAAACTCTTTTCAGGCTCAGTACTGCGCTCAAAAGATGCAGCCCTGAGGTCTCTCCTGATAGTGGGTAGATAAGTAGAAATTCACTGCTCAGCTGACCCGGCAGAAGCAAATGTATACCAAAAATGTACCCAGAATGAGCTTTTCAGTGAACAGCAGCCAGGCACATTTTAGCTAGTTTTACTTGTAACTGGGGTTGTAAACGCTTTTCAGGCTCAGTACTGCGCTCAAAAGATGCAGCCCTGAGGTCTCTCCTGATAGGGGGTAGTTAAGTAGAAATTCACTGCTCAGCTGACCTGGCAGAAGCAAATGTATACCAAACAGAATGAGCTTTTCGGTGAACAGCAGCCAGGCACATTTTAGCTAGTTTTACTTGTAAATGGGGTTGGAAACGGTTTTGAGGCTCAGTACTGCGCTCAAAAGATGCAGCCCTGAGGTCTCTCCTGATAGGGGGTAGTTAAGTAGAAATTCACTGCTCAGCTGACCCGGCAGAAGCAAATGTATACCAAAAATGTACCCAGAATGAGCTTTTCAGTGAACAGCAGCCAGGCACATTTTAGCTATTTTTACTTGTAAGTGGGGTTGTAAACGCTTTTCAGGCTCAGTACTGCGCTCAAAAGATGCAGCCCTGAGGTCTCTCCTGATAGGGGGTAGTTAAGTAGAAATTCACTGCTCAGCTGACCCGGCAGAAGCAAATGTATACCAAAAATGTACCCAGAATGAGCTTTTCAGTGAACAGCAGCCAGGCACATTTTAGCTAGTTTTACTTGTAAGTGGGGTTGGAAAGGCTTTTCAGGCTCAGTACTGCGCTCAAAAGATGCAGCCCTGAGGTCTCTCCTGATAGGGGGTAGTTAAGTAGAAATTCACTGCTCAGCTGACCCGGCAGAAGCAAATGTATACCAAAAATGTACCCAGAATGAGCTTTTCAGTGAACAGCAGCCAGGCACATTTTAGCTAGTTTTACTTGTAAGTGGGGTTGTAAACGCTTTTCAGGCTCAGTACTGCGCTCAAAAGATGCAGCCCTGAGGTCTCTCCTGATAGGAGGTAGTTAAGTAGAAATTCACTGCTCAGCTGACCCGGCAGAAGCAAATGTATACCAAAAATGTACCCAGAATTAGCTTTTCAGTGAACAGCAGCCAGGCACATTTTAGCTAGTTTTACTTGTAACTGGGGTTGTAAACGCTTTTCAGGCTCAGTACTGCACTCAAAAGATGCAGCCTTGAGGTCTCTCCTGATAGGGGGTAGTTAAGTAGAAATTCACCGCTCAGCTGACCCGGCAGAAGCAAATGTATACCAAAAATGTACCCAGAATGAGCTTTTCATTGAACAGCAGCCAGGCACATTTTAGCTAGCTTTACTTGTAACTGGGGTTGTAAACGCTTTTCAGGCTCAGTACTGCGCTCAAAAGATGCAGCCCTGAGGTCTCTCCTGATAGGAGGTAGTTAAGTAGAAATTCACTGCTCAGCTGACCCGGCAGAAGCAAATGTATACCAAAAATGTACCCAGAATGAGCTTTTCAGTGAACAGCAGCCAGGCACATTTTAGCTAGTTTTACTTGTAAGTGGGGTTGGAAACGCTTTTCAGGCTCAGTACTGCGCTCAAAAGATGCAGCCCTGAGGTCTCTCCTGATAGGAGATAGTTAAGTAGAAATTCACTGCTCAGCTGACCCGGCAGAAGCAAATGTATACCAAAAATGTACCCAGAATGAGCTTTTCAGTGAACAGCAGCCAGGCACATTTTAGCTAGTTTCACTTGTAAGTGGGGTTGTAAACGCTTTTCAGGCTCAGTACTGTGCTCAAAAGATGCAGCCCTGAGGTCTCTCCTGATAGGAGGTAGTTAAGTAGAAATTCACTGCTCAGCTGACCCGGCAGAAGCAAATGTATACCAAAAATTTACCCAGAATGAGCTTTTCAGTGAACAGCAGCCAGGCACATTTTAGCTAGTTTTACTTGTAAGTGGGGTTGGAAACGCTTTTCAGGCTCAGTACTGCGCTCAAAAGATGCAGCCCTGAGGTCTCTCCTGATAGGAGGTAGTTAAGTAGAAATTCACTGCTCAGCTGACCCGGCAGAAGCAAATGTATACCAAAAATGTACCCAGAATGAGCTTTTCAGTGAACAGCAGCCAGGCACATTTTAGCTAGTTTTACTTGTAAGTGGGGTTGGAAACGCTTTTCAGGCTCAGTACTGCGCTCAAAAGATGCAGCCCTGAGGTCTCTCCTGATAGGAGATAGTTAAGTAGAAATTCACTGCTCAGCTGACCCGGCAGAAGCAAATGTATACCAAAAATGTACCCAGAATGAGCTTTTCAGTGAACAGCAGCCAGGCACATTTTAGCTGGTTTTACTTGTAACTGGGGTTGTAAACGGTTTTCAGGCTCAGTACTGCGCTCAAAAGATGCAGCCCTGAGGTCTCTCCTGATAGGAGGTAGTTAAGTAGAAATTCACTGCTCAGCTGACCCGGCAGAAGCAAATGTATACCAAAAATGTACCCAGAATGAGCTTTTCAGTGAACAGCAGCCAGGCACATTTTAGCTAGTTTTACTTGTGACTGGGGTTGTAAACGCTTTTCAGGCTCAGTACTGCGCTCAAAAGATGCAGCCCTGAGGTCTCTCCTGATAGGAGGTAGTTAAGTAGAAATTCACTGCTCAGCTGACCAGGCAGAAGCAAATGTATACCAAAAATGTACCCAGAATGAGCTTTTCAGTGAACAGCAGCCAGGCACATTTTAGCTAGTTTTACTTGTAAGTGGGGTTGTAAACGCTTTTCAGGCTCAGTACTGCGCTCAAAAGATGCAGCCCTGAGGTCTCTCCTGATAGGAGGTAGTTAAGTAGAAATTCACTGCTCAGCTGACCCGGCAGAAGCAAATGTATACCAAAAATGTACCCTGAATGAGCTTTTCAGTGAACAGCAGCCAGGCACATTTTAGCTAGTTTTACTTGTAAGTGGGGTTGTAAACTCTTTTCAGGCTCAGTACTGCGCTCAAAAGATGCAGCCCTGAGGTCTCTCCTGATAGGGGGTAGTTAAGTAGAAATTCACTGCTCAGCTGACCCGGCAGAAGCAAATGTATACCAAAAATGTACCCAGAATGAGCTTTTCAGTGAACAGCAGCCAGGCACATTTTAGCTAGTTTTACTTGTAAGTGGGGTTGTAAACTCTTTTCAGGCTCAGTACTGCGCTCAAAAGATGCAGCCCTGAGGTCTCTCCTGATAGTGGGTAGATAAGTAGAAATTCACTGCTCAGCTGACCCGGCAGAAGCAAATGTATACCAAAAATGTACCCAGAATGAGCTTTTCAGTGAACAGCAGCCAGGCACATTTTAGCTAGTTTTACTTGTAACTGGGGTTGTAAACGCTTTTCAGGCTCAGTACTGCGCTCAAAAGATGCAGCCCTGAGGTCTCTCCTGATAGGGGGTAGTTAAGTAGAAATTCACTGCTCAGCTGACCTGGCAGAAGCAAATGTATACCAAACAGAATGAGCTTTTCGGTGAACAGCAGCCAGGCACATTTTAGCTAGTTTTACTTGTAAATGGGGTTGGAAACGGTTTTGAGGCTCAGTACTGCGCTCAAAAGATGCAGCCCTGAGGTCTCTCCTGATAGGGGGTAGTTAAGTAGAAATTCACTGCTCAGCTGACCCGGCAGAAGCAAATGTATACAAAAAATGTACCCAGAATGAGCTTTTCAGTGAACAGCAGCCAGGCACATTTTAGCTATTTTTACTTGTAAGTGGGGTTGTAAACGCTTTTCAGGCTCAGTACTGCGCTCAAAAGATGCAGCCCTGAGGTCTCTCCTGATAGGGGGTAGTTAAGTAGAAATTCACTGCTCAGCTGACCCGGCAGAAGCAAATGTATACCAAAAATGTACCCAGAATGAGCTTTTCAGTGAACAGCAGCCAGGCACATTTTAGCTAGTTTTACTTGTAAGTGGGGTTGGAAAGGCTTTTCAGGCTCAGTACTGCGCTCAAAAGATGCAGCCCTGAGGTCTCTCCTGATAGGGGGTAGTTAAGTAGAAATTCACTGCTCAGCTGACCCGGCAGAAGCAAATGTATACCAAAAATGTACCCAGAATGAGCTTTTCAGTGAACAGCAGCCAGGCACATTTTAGCTAGTTTTACTTGTAAGTGGGGTTGTAAACGCTTTTCAGGCTCAGTACTGCGCTCAAAAGATGCAGCCCTGAGGTCTCTCCTGATAGGAGGTAGTTAAGTAGAAATTCACTGCTCAGCTGACCCGGCAGAAGCAAATGTATACCAAAAATGTACCCAGAATTAGCTTTTCAGTGAACAGCAGCCAGGCACATTTTAGCTAGTTTTACTTGTAACTGGGGTTGTAAACGCTTTTCAGGCTCAGTACTGCACTCAAAAGATGCAGCCTTGAGGTCTCTCCTGATAGGGGGTAGTTAAGTAGAAATTCACCGCTCAGCTGACCCGGCAGAAGCAAATGTATACCAAAAATGTACCCAGAATGAGCTTTTCATTGAACAGCAGCCAGGCACATTTTAGCTAGCTTTACTTGTAACTGGGGTTGTAAACGCTTTTCAGGCTCAGTACTGCGCTCAAAAGATGCAGCCCTGAGGTCTCTCCTGATAGGAGGTAGTTAAGTAGAAATTCACTGCTCAGCTGACCCGGCAGAAGCAAATGTATACCAAAAATGTACCCAGAATGAGCTTTTCAGTGAACAGCAGCCAGGCACATTTTAGCTAGTTTTACTTGTAAGTGGGGTTGGAAATGCTTTTCAGGCTCAGTACTGCGCTCAAAAGATGCAGCCCTGAGGTCTCTCCTGATAGGAGATAGTTAAGTAGAAATTCACTGCTCAGCTGACCCGGCAGAAGCAAATGTATACCAAAAATGTACCCAGAATGAGCTTTTCAGTGAACAGCAGCCAGGCACATTTTAGCTAGTTTCACTTGTAAGTGGGGTTGTAAACGCTTTTCAGGCTCAGTACTGTGCTCAAAAGATGCAGCCCTGAGGTCTCTCCTGATAGGAGGTAGTTAAGTAGAAATTCACTGCTCAGCTGACCCGGCAGAAGCAAATGTATACCAAAAATTTACCCAGAATGAGCTTTTCAGTGAACAGCAGCCAGGCACATTTTAGCTAGTTTTACTTGTAAGTGGGGTTGTAAACTCTTTTCAGGCTCAGTACTGCGCTCAAAAGATGCAGCCCTGAGGTCTCTCCTGATAGTGGGTAGTTAAGTAGAAATTCACTGCTCAGCTGACCCGGCAGAAGCAAATGTATACCAAAAATGTACCCAGAATGAGCTTTTCAGTGAACAGCAGCCAGGCACATTTTAGCTAGTTTTACTTGTAACTGGGGTTGTAAACGCTTTTCAGGCTCAGTACTGCGCTCAAAAGATGCAGCCCTGAGGTCTCTCCTGATAGGGGGTAGTTAAGTAGAAATTCACTGCTTAGCTGACCCGGCAGAAGCAAATGTATACCAAAAATGTACCCAGAATGAGCTTTTCAGTGAACAGCAGCCAGGCACATTTTAGCTAGTTTTACTTGTAAATGGGGTTGGAAACGGTTTTGAGGCTCAGTACTGCGCTCAAAAGATGCAGCCCTGAGGTCTCTCCTGATAGGGGGTAGTTAAGTAGAAATTCACTGCTCAGCTGACCCGGCAGAAGCAAATGTATACCAAAAATGTACCCAGAATGAGCTTTTCAGTGAACAGCAGCCAGGCACATTTTAGCTAGTTTTACTTGTAAGTGGGGTTGTAAACGCTTTTCAGGCTCAGTACTGCGCTCAAAAGATGCAGCCCTGAGCTCTCTCCTGAGAGGGGGTAGTTAAGTAGAAATTCACTGCTCAGCTGACCCGGCAGAAGCAAATGTATACCAAAAATGTACCCAGAATGAGCTTTTCAGTGAACAGCAGCCAGGCACATTTTAGCTAGTTTTACTTGTAAGTGGGGTTGTAAACGCTTTTCAGGCTCAGTACTGCGCTCAAAAGATGCAGCCCTGAGGTCTCTCCTGATAGGAGGTAGTTAAGTAGAAATTCACTGCTCAGCTGACCCGGCAGAAGCAAATGTATACCAAAAATGTACCCAGAATTAGCTTTTCAGTGAACAGCAGCCAGGCACATTTTAGCTAGTTTTACTTGTAACTGGGGTTGTAAACGCTTTTCAGGCTCAGTACTGCACTCAAAAGATGCAGCCTTGAGGTCTCTCCTGATAGGGGGTAGTTAAGTAGAAATTCACCGCTCAGCTGACCCGGCAGAAGCAAATGTATACCAAAAATGTACCCAGAATGAGCTTTTCAGTGAACAGCAGCCAGGCACATTTTAGCTAGCTTTACTTGTAACTTGGGTTGTAAACGCTTTTCAGGCTCAGTACTGCGCTCAAAAGATGCAGCCCTGAGGTCTCTCCTGATAGGAGGTAGTTAAGTAGAAATTCACTGCTCAGCTGACCCGGCAGAAGCAAATGTATACCAAAAATGTACCCAGAATGAGCTTTTCAGTGAACAGCAGCCAGGCACATTTTAGCTAGTTTTACTTGTAACTGGGGTTGTAAACGCTTTTCAGGCTCAGTACTGCGCTCAAAAGATGCAGCCCTGAGGTCTCTCCTGATAGGAGGTAGTTAAGTAGAAATTCACTGCTCAGCTGACTCGGCAGAAGCAAATGTATACCAAAAATGTACCCAGAATGAGCTTTTCAGTGAACAGCAGCCAGGCACATTTTAGCTAGTTTTACTTGTAAGTGGGGTTGGAAACGCTTTTCAGGCTCAGTACTGCGCTCAAAAGATGCAGCCCTGAGGTCTCTCCTGATAGGAGGTAGTTAAGTAGAAATTCACTGCTCAGCTCACCCGGCAGAAGCAAATGTATACCAAAAATTTACCCAGAATGAGCTTTTCAGTGAACAGCAGCCAGGCACATTTTAGCTAGTTTTACTTGTAAGTGGGGTTGTAACTCTTTTCAGGCTCAGTACTGCGCTCAAAAGATGCAGCCCTGAGGTCTCTCCTGATAGTGGGTAGTTAAGTAGAAATTCACTGCTCAGCTGACCCGGCAGAAGCAAATGTATACCAAAAATGTACCCAGAATGAGCTTTTCAGTGAACAGCAGCCAGGCACATTTTAGCTAGTTTTACTTGTAACTGGGGTTGTAAATGCTTTTCAGGCTCAGTACTGCACTCAAAAGATGCAGCCTTGAGGTCTCTCCTGATAGGGGGTAGTTAAGTAGAAATTCACCGCTCAGCTGACCCGGCAGAAGCAAATGTATACCAAAAATGTACCCAGAATGAGCTTTTCAGTGAACAGCAGCCAGGCACATTTTAGCTAGCTTTACTTGTAACTTGGGTTGTAAACGCTTTTCAGGCTCAGTACTGCGCTCAAAAGATGCAGCCCTGAGGTCTCTCCTGATAGGAGGTAGTTAAGTAGAAATTCACTGCTCAGCTGACCCGGCAGAAGCAAATGTATACCAAAAATGTACCCAGAATGAGCTTTTCAGTGAACAGCAGCCAGGCACATTTTAGCTAGTTTTACTTGTAACTGGGGTTGTAAACGCTTTTCAGGCTCAGTACTGCGCTCAAAAGATGCAGCCCTGAGGTCTCTCCTGATAGGAGGTAGTTAAGTAGAAATTCACTGCTCAGCTGACTCGGCAGAAGCAAATGTATACCAAAAATGTACCCAGAATGAGCTTTTCAGTGAACAGCAGCCAGGCACATTTTAGCTAGTTTTACTTGTAAGTGGGGTTGGAAACGCTTTTCAGGCTCAGTACTGCGCTCAAAAGATGCAGCCCTGAGGTCTCTCCTGATAGTGGGTAGTTAAGTAGAAATTCACTGCTCAGCTGACCCGGCAGAAGCAAATGTATACCAAAAATGTACCCAGAATGAGCTTTTCAGTGAACAGCAGCCAGGCACATTTTAGCTAGTTTTACTTGTAAGTGGGGTTGTAAACGCTTTTCAGGCTCAGTACTGCGCTCAAAAGATGCAGCCCTGAGGTCTCTCCTGATAGGAGGTAGTTAAGTAGAAATTCACTGCTCAGCTCACCCGGCAGAAGCAAATGTATACCAAAAATTTACCCAGAATGAGCTTTTCAGTGAACAGCAGCCAGGCACATTTTAGCTAGTTTTACTTGTAAGTGGGGTTGTAACTCTTTTCAGGCTCAGTACTGCGCTCAAAAGATGCAGCCCTGAGGTCTCTCCTGATAGTGGGTAGTTAAGTAGAAATTCACTGCTCAGCTGACCCGGCAGAAGCAAATGTATACCAAAAATGTACCCAGAATGAGCTTTTCAGTGAACAGCAGCCAGGCACATTTTAGCTAGTTTTACTTGTAACTGGGGTTGTAAACGCTTTTCAGGCTCAGTACTGCGCTCAAAAGATGCAGCCCTGAGGTCTCTCCTGATAGGGGGTAGTTAAGTAGAACTTCACTGCTCAGCTGACCCGGCAGAAGCAAATGTATACCAAAAATGTACCCAGAATGAGCTTTTCAGTGAACAGCAGCCAGGCACATTTTAGCTAGTTTTACTTGTAAATGGGGTTGGAAACGGTTTTGAGGCTCAGTACTGCGCTCAAAAGATGCAGCCCTGAGGTCTCTCCTGATAGGGGGTAGTTAAGTAGAAATTCACTGCTCAGCTGACCCGGCAGAAGCAAATGTATACCAAAAATGTACCCAGAATGAGCTTTTCAGTGAACAGCAGCCAGGCACATTTTAGCTAGTTTTACTTGTAAGTGGGGTTGTAAACGCTTTTCAGGCTCAGTACTGCGCTCAAAAGATGCAGCCCTGAGCTCTCTCCTGATAGGGGGTAGTTAAGTAGAAATTCACTGCTCAGCTGACCCGGCAGAAGCAAATGTATACCAAAAATGTACCCAGAATGAGCTTTTCAGTGAACAGCAGCCAGGCACATTTTAGCTAGTTTTACTTGTAAGTGGGGTTGGAAAGGCTTTTCAGGCTCAGTACTGCGCTCAAAAGATGCAGCCCTGAGGTCTCTCCTGATAGGGGGTAGTTAAGTAGAAATTCACTGCTCAGCTGACCCGGCAGAAGCAAATGTATACCAAAAATGTACCCAGAATGAGCTTTTCAGTGAACAGCAGCCAGGCACATTTTAGCTAGTTTTACTTGTAAGTGGGGTTGTAAACGCTTTTCAGGCTCAGTACTGCGCTCAAAAGATGCAGCCCTGAGGTCTCTCCTGATAGGAGGTAGTTAAGTAGAAATTCACTGCTCAGCTGACCCGGCAGAAGCAAATGTATACAAAAAATGTACCCAGAATAAGCTTTTCAGTGAACAGCAGCCAGGCACATTTTAGCTAGTTTTACTTGTAAGTGGGGTTGTAAACTCTTTTCAGGCTCAGTACTGCGCTCAAAAGATGCAGCCCTGAGGTCTCTCCTGATAGGGGGTAGTTAAGTAGAAATTCACTGCTCAGCTGACCCGGCAGAAGCAAATGTATACCAAAAATGTACCCAGAATGAGCTTTTCAGTGAACAGCAGCCAGGCACATTTTAGCTAGTTTTACTTGTAAGTGGGGTTGGAAAGGCTTTTCAGGCTCAGTACTGCGCTCAAAAGATGCAGCCCTGAGGTCTCTCCTGATAGGGGGTAGTTAAGTAGAAATTTACTGCTCAGCTGACCCGGCAGAAGCAAATGTATACCAAAAATGTACCCAGAATGAGCTTTTCAGTGAACAGCAGCCAGGCACATTTTAGCTAGTTTTACTTGTAAGTGGGGTTGTAAACGCTTTTCAGGCTCAGTACTGCGCTCAAAAGATGCAGCCCTGAGGTCTCTCCTGATAGGAGGTAGTTAAGTAGAAATTCACTGCTCAGCTGACCCGGCAGAAGCAAATGTATACCAAAATGTACCCAGAATTAGCTTTTCAGTGAACAGCAGCCAGGCACATTTTAGCTAGTTTTACTTGTAAGTGGGGTTGTAAACGCTTTTCAGGCTCAGTACTGCACTCAAAAGATGCAGCCCTGAGGTCTCTCCTGATAGGAGGTAGTTAAGTAGAAATTCACTGCTCAGCTGACCCGGCAGAAGCAAATGTATACCAAAAATATACCCAGAATGAGCTTTTCAGTGAATAGCAGCCAGGCACATTTTAGCTAGTTTTACTTGTAACTGGGGTTGTAAACGGTTTTCAGGCTCAGTACTGCGCTCAAAAGATGCAGCCCTGAGGTCTCTCCTGATAGGAGGTAGTTAAGTAGAAATTCACTGCTCAGCTGACCCGGCAGAAGCAAATGTATACCAAAAATGTACCCAGAATGAGCTTTTCAGTGAACAGCAGCCAGGCACATTTTAGCTAGTTTTACTTGTAACTGGGGTTGTAAACGGTTTTCAGGCTCAGTACTGCACTCAAAAGATGCAGCCCTGAGGTCTCTCCTGATAGGAGGTAGTTAAGTAGAAATTCACTGCTCAGCTGACCCGGCAGAAGCAAATGTATACCAAAAATGTACCCAGAATGAGCTTTTCAGTGAACAGCAGCCAGGCACATTTTAGCTAGTTTTACTTGTAAGTGGGGTTGGAAACGCTTTTCAGGCTCAGTACTGCGCTCAAAAGATGCAGCCCTGAGGTCTCTCCTGATAGGAGGTAGTTAAGTAGAAATTCACTGCTCAGCTGACCCGGCAGAAGCAAATGTATACCAAAAATGTACCCAGAATGAGCTTTTCAGTGAACAGCAGCCAGGCACATTTTAGCTACTTTTACTTGTAACTGGGGTTGTAAACGCTTTTCAGGCTCAGTACTGCGCTAAAAAGATGCAGTCTCTCCTGATAGGAGGTAGTTAAGTAGAAATTCACTGCTCAGCTGACCCGGCAGAAGCAAATGTATACCAAAAATGTACCCAGAATTAGCTTTTCTGTGAACAGCAGCCAGGCACATTTTAGCTAGTTTTACTTGTAAGTGGGGTTGGAAACACTTTTCAGGCTCAGTACTGCGCTCAAAAGATGCAGCCCTGAGGTCTCTCCTGATAGGAGGTAGTTAAGTAGAAATTCACTGCTCAGCTGACCCGGCAGAAGCAAATGTATACCAAAAATGTACCCAGAATGAGCTTTTCAGTGAATAGCAGCCAGGCACATTTTAGCTAGTTTTACTTGTAACTGGGGTTGTAAACGGTTTTCAGGCTCAGTACTGCGCTCAAAAGATGCAGCCCTGAGGTCTCTCCTGATAGGAGGTAGTTAAGTAGAAATTCACTGCTCAGCTGACCCGGCAGAAGCAAATGTATACCAAAAATGTACCCAGAATGAGCTTTTCAGTAAACAGCAGCCAGGCACATTTTAGCTAGTTTTACTTGTGACTGGGGTTGTAAACGCTTTTCAAGCTCAGTACTGCGCTCAAAAGATGCAGCCCTGAGGTCTCTCCTGATAGGAGGTAGTTAAGTAGAAATTCACTGCTCAGCTGACCTGGCAGAAGCAAATGTATACCAAAAATGTACCCAGAATGAGCTTTTCAGTGAACAGCAGCCAGGCACATTTTAGCTAGTTTTACTTGTAAGTGGGGTTGGAAACGCTTTTCAGGCTCAGTACTGCGCTCAAAAGATGCAGCCCTGAGGTCTCTCCTGATAGGAGGTAGTTAAGTAGAAATTCACTGCTCAGCTGACCCGGCAGAAGCAAATGTATACCAAAAATGTACCCAGAATGAGCTTTTCAGTGAACAGCAGCCAGGCACATTTTAGCTAGTTTTACTTGTAAGTGGGGTTGGAAACGCTTTTCAGGCTCAGTACTGCGCTCAAAAGATGCAGCCCTGAGGTCTCTCCTGATAGGAGATAGTTAAGTAGAAATTCACTGCTCAGCTGACCCGGCAGAAGCAAATGTATACCAAAAATGTACCCAGAATGAGCTTTTCAGTGAACAGCAGCCAGGCACATTTTAGCTACTTTTACTTGTAACTGGGGTTGTAAACGGTTTTCAGGCTCAGTACTGCGCTCAAAAGATGCAGCCCTGAGGTCTCTCCTGATAGGAGGTCGTTAAGTAGAAATTCACTGCTCAGCTGACCCGGCAGAAGCAAATGTATACCAAAAATGTACCCAGAATGAGCTTTTCAGTGAACAGCAGCCAGGCACATTTTAGCTAGTTTTACTTGTGACTGGGGTTGTAAACGCTTTTCAGGCTCAGTACTGCGCTCAAAAGATGCAGCCCTGAGGTCTCTCCTGATAGGAGGTAGTTAAGTAGAAATTCACTGCTCAGCTGACCCGGCAGAAGCAAATGTATACCAAAAATGTACCCTGAATGAGCTTTTCAGTGAACAGCAGCCAGGCACATTTTAGCTAGTTTTACTTGTAAGTGGGGTTGTAAACTCTTTTCAGGCTCAGTACTGCGCTCAAAAGATGCAGCCCTGAGGTCTCTCCTGATAGGGGGTAGTTAAGTAGAAATTCACTGCTCAGCTGACCCGGCAGAAGCAAATGTATACCAAAAATGTACCCAGAATGAGCTTTTCAGTGAACAGCAGCCAGGCACATTTTAGCTAGTTTTACTTGTAAGTGGGGTTGAAAAGGCTTTTCAGGCTCAGTACTGCGCTCAAAAGATGCAGCCCTGAGGTCTCTCCTGATAGGAGGTAGTTAAGTAGAAATTCACTGCTCAGCTGACCCGGCAGAAGCAAATGTATACCAAAAATGTACCCAGAATGAGCTTTTCAGTGAACAGCAGCCAGGCACATTTTAGCTAGTTTTACTTGTAAGTGGGGTTGTAAACGCTTTTCAGGCTCAGTACTGCGCTCAAAAGATGCAGCCCTGAGGTCTCTCCTGATAGGAGGTAGTTAAGTAGAAATTCACTGCTCAGCTGACCCGGCAGAAGCAAATGTATACCAAAAATGTACCCAGAATGAGCTTTTCAGTGAACAGCAGCCAGGCACATTTTAGCTAGTTTTACTTGTAAGTGGGGTTGTAAACTCTTTTCAGGCTCAGTACTGCGCTCAAAAGATGATAGTGGGTAGTTAAGTAGAAATTCACTGCTCAGCTGACCCGGCAGAAGCAACTGTATACCAAAAATGTACCCAGAATGAGCTTTTCAGTGAACAGCAGCCAGGCACATTTTAGCTAGTTTTACTTGTAACTGGGGTTGTAAACGCTTTTCAGGCTCAGTACTGCGCTCAAAAGATGCAGCCCTGAGGTCTCTCCTGATAGGGGGTAGTTAAGTAGAAATTCACTGCTCAGCTGACCCGGCAGAAGCAAATGTATACCAAAAATGTACCCAGAATGAGCTTTTCAGTGAACAGCAGCCAGGCACATTTTAGCTAGTTTTACTTGTAAATGGGGTTGGAAACGGTTTTGAGGCTCAGTACTGCGCTCAAAAGATGCAGCCCTGAGGTCTCTCCTGATAGGGGGTAGTTAAGTAGAAATTCACTGCTCAGCTGACCCGGCAGAAGCAAATGTATACCAAAAATGTACCCAGAATTAGCTTTTCAGTGAACAGCAGCCAGGCACATTTTAGCTAGTTTTACTTGTAACTGGGGTTGTAAACGCTTTTCAGGCTCAGTACTGCACTCAAAAGATGCAGCCTTGAGGTCTCTCCTGATAGGGGGTAGTTAAGTAGAAATTCACCGCTCAGCTGACCCGGCAGAAGCAAATGTATACCAAAAATGTACCCAGAATGAGCTTTTCAGTGAACAGCAGCCAGGCACATTTTAGCTAGCTTTACTTGTAACTGGGGTTGTAAACGCTTTTCAGGCTCAGTACTGCGCTCAAAAGATGCAGCCCTGAGGTCTCTCCTGATAGGAGGTAGTTAAGTAGAAATTCACTGCTCAGCTGACCCGGCAGAAGCAAATGTATACCAAAAATGTACCCAGAATGAGCTTTTCAGTGAACAGCAGCCAGGCACATTTTAGCTAGTTTTACTTGTAACTGGGGTTGTAAACGCTTTTCAGGCTCAGTACTGCGCTCAAAAGATGCAGCCCTGAGGTCTCTCCTGATAGGAGGTAGTTAAGTAGAAATTCACTGCTCAGCTGACCCGGCAGAAGCAAATGTATACCAAAAATGTACCCAGAATGAGCTTTTCAGTGAACAGCAGCCAGGCACATTTTAGCTAGTTTTACTTGTAAGTGGGGTTGGAAACGCTTTTCAGGCTCAGTACTGCGCTCAAAAGATGCAGCCCTGAGGTCTCTCCTGATAGGAGGTAGTTAAGTAGAAATTCACTGCTCAGCTGACCCGGCAGAAGCAAATGTATACCAAAAATGTACCCAGAATGAGCTTTTCAGTGAACAGCAGCCAGGCACATTTTAGCTAGTTTTACTTGTAAGTGGGGTTGGAAACGCTTTTCAGGCTCAGTACTGCGCTCAAAAGATGCAGCCCTGAGGTCTCTCCTGATAGGAGATAGTTAAGTAGAAATTCACTGCTCAGCTGACCCGGCAGAAGCAAATGTATACCAAAAATGTACCCAGAATGAGCTTTTCAGTGAACAGCAGCCAGGCACATTTTAGCTACTTTTACTTGTAACTGGGGTTGTAAACGGTTTTCAGGCTCAGTACTGCGCTCAAAAGATGCAGCCCTGAGGTCTCTCCTGATAGGAGGTCGTTAAGTAGAAATTCACTGCTCAGCTGACCCGGCAGAAGCAAATGTATACCAAAAATGTACCCAGAATGAGCTTTTCAGTGAACAGCAGCCAGGCACATTTTAGCTAGTTTTACTTGTGACTGGGGTTGTAAACGCTTTTCAGGCTCAGTACTGCGCTCAAAAGATGCAGCCCTGAGGTCTCTCCTGATAGGAGGTAGTTAAGTAGAAATTCACTGCTCAGCTGACCCGGCAGAAGCAAATGTATACCAAAAATGTACCCTGAATGAGCTTTTCAGTGAACAGCAGCCAGGCACATTTTAGCTAGTTTTACTTGTAAGTGGGGTTGTAAACTCTTTTCAGGCTCAGTACTGCGCTCAAAAGATGCAGCCCTGAGGTCTCTCCTGATAGGGGGTAGTTAAGTAGAAATTCACTGCTCAGCTGACCCGGCAGAAGCAAATGTATACCAAAAATGTACCCAGAATGAGCTTTTCAGTGAACAGCAGCCAGGCACATTTTAGCTAGTTTTACTTGTAAGTGGGGTTGAAAAGGCTTTTCAGGCTCAGTACTGCGCTCAAAAGATGCAGCCCTGAGGTCTCTCCTGATAGGAGGTAGTTAAGTAGAAATTCACTGCTCAGCTGACCCGGCAGAAGCAAATGTATACCAAAAATGTACCCAGAATGAGCTTTTCAGTGAACAGCAGCCAGGCACATTTTAGCTAGTTTTACTTGTAAGTGGGGTTGTAAACGCTTTTCAGGCTCAGTACTGCGCTCAAAAGATGCAGCCCTGAGGTCTCTCCTGATAGGAGGTAGTTAAGTAGAAATTCACTGCTCAGCTGACCCGGCAGAAGCAAATGTATACCAAAAATGTACCCAGAATGAGCTTTTCAGTGAACAGCAGCCAGGCACATTTTAGCTAGTTTTACTTGTAAGTGGGGTTGTAAACTCTTTTCAGGCTCAGTACTGCGCTCAAAAGATGATAGTGGGTAGTTAAGTAGAAATTCACTGCTCAGCTGACCCGGCAGAAGCAACTGTATACCAAAAATGTACCCAGAATGAGCTTTTCAGTGAACAGCAGCCAGGCACATTTTAGCTAGTTTTACTTGTAACTGGGGTTGTAAACGCTTTTCAGGCTCAGTACTGCGCTCAAAAGATGCAGCCCTGAGGTCTCTCCTGATAGGGGGTAGTTAAGTAGAAATTCACTGCTCAGCTGACCCGGCAGAAGCAAATGTATACCAAAAATGTACCCAGAATGAGCTTTTCAGTGAACAGCAGCCAGGCACATTTTAGCTAGTTTTACTTGTAAATGGGGTTGGAAACGGTTTTGAGGCTCAGTACTGCGCTCAAAAGATGCAGCCCTGAGGTCTCTCCTGATAGGGGGTAGTTAAGTAGAAATTCACTGCTCAGCTGACCCGGCAGAAGCAAATGTATACCAAAAATGTACCCAGAATTAGCTTTTCAGTGAACAGCAGCCAGGCACATTTTAGCTAGTTTTACTTGTAACTGGGGTTGTAAACGCTTTTCAGGCTCAGTACTGCACTCAAAAGATGCAGCCTTGAGGTCTCTCCTGATAGGGGGTAGTTAAGTAGAAATTCACCGCTCAGCTGACCCGGCAGAAGCAAATGTATACCAAAAATGTACCCAGAATGAGCTTTTCAGTGAACAGCAGCCAGGCACATTTTAGCTAGCTTTACTTGTAACTGGGGTTGTAAACGCTTTTCAGGCTCAGTACTGCGCTCAAAAGATGCAGCCCTGAGGTCTCTCCTGATAGGAGGTAGTTAAGTAGAAATTCACTGCTCAGCTGACCCGGCAGAAGCAAATGTATACCAAAAATGTACCCAGAATGAGCTTTTCAGTGAACAGCAGCCAGGCACATTTTAGCTAGTTTTACTTGTAACTGGGGTTGTAAACGCTTTTCAGGCTCAGTACTGCGCTCAAAAGATGCAGCCCTGAGGTCTCTCCTGATAGGAGGTAGTTAAGTAGAAATTCACTGCTCAGCTGACCCGGCAGAAGCAAATGTATACCAAAAATGTACCCAGAATGAGCTTTTCAGTGAACAGCAGCCAGGCACATTTTAGCTAGTTTTACTTGTAAGTGGGGTTGGAAACGCTTTTCAGGCTCAGTACTGCGCTCAAAAGATGCAGCCCTGAGGTCTCTCCTGATAGGAGGTAGTTAAGTAGAAATTCACTGCTCAGCTGACCCGGCAGAAGCAAATGTATACCAAAAATGTACCCAGAATGAGCTTTTCAGTGAACAGCAGCCAGGCACATTTTAGCTAGTTTTACTTGTGACTGGGGTTGTAAACGCTTTTCAGGCTCAGTACTGCGCTCAAAAGATGCAGCCCTGAGGTCTCTCCTGATAAGAGGTAGTTAAGTAGAAATTCACTGCTCAGCTGACCCGGCAGAAGCAAATGTATACCAAAAATGTACCCAGAATGAGCTTTTCAGTGAACAGCAGCCAGGCACATTTTAGCTAGTTTTACTTGTAAGTGGGGTTGGAAACGCTTTTCAGGCTCAGTACTGCGCTCAAAAGATGCAGCCCTGAGGTCTCTCCTGATAGGAGATAGTTAAGTAGAAATTCACTGCTCAGCTGACCCGGCAGAAGCAAATGTATACCAAAAATGTACCCAGAATGAGCTTTTCAGTGAACAGCAGCCAGGCACATTTTAGCTAGTTTTACTTGTAAGTGGGGTTGTAAACGCTTTTCAGGCTCAGTACTGCCCTCAAAAGATGCAGCCATGAGGTCTCTCCTGATAGGAGGTAGTTAAGTAGAAATTCACTGCTCAGCTGACCCGGCAGAAGCAAATGTATACCAAAAATGTACCCAGAATGAGCTTTTCAGTGAACAGCAGCCAGGCACATTTTAGCTAGTTTTACTTGTAAGTGGGGTTGTAAACGCTTTTCAGGCTCAGTACTGCACTCAAAAGATGCAGCCCTGAGGTCTCTCCTGATAGGAGGTAGTTAAGTAGAAATTCACTGCTCAGCTGACCCGGCAGAAGCAAATGTATACCAAAAATGTACCCAGAATGAGCTTTTCAGTGAACAGCAGCCAGGCACATTTTAGCTAGTTTTACTTGTAAGTGGGGTTGGAAACGCTTTTCAGGCTCAGTACTGCGCTCAAAAGATGCAGCCCTGAGGTCTCTCCTGATAGGAGATAGTTAAGTAGAAATTCACTGCTCAGCTGACCCGGCAGAAGCAAATGTATACCAAAAATGTACCCAGAATGAGCTTTTCAGTGAACAGCAGCCAGGCACATTTTAGCTAGTTTCACTTGTAAGTGGGGTTGTAAACGCTTTTCAGGCTCAGTACTGCGCTCAAAAGATGCAGCCCTGAGGTCTCTCCTGATAGGAGGTAGTTAAGTAGAAATTCACTGCTCAGCTGACCCGGCAGAAGCAAATGTATACCAAAAATTTACCCAGAATGAGCTTTTCAGTGAACAGCAGCCAGGCACATTTTAGCTAGTTTTACTTGTAAGTGGGGTTGTAAACTCTTTTCAGGCTCAGTACTGCGCTCAAAAGATGCAGCCCTGAGGTCTCTCCTGATAGTGGGTAGTTAAGTAGAAATTCACTGCTCAGCTGACCCGGCAGAAGCAAATGTATACCAAAAATGTACCCAGAATGAGCTTTTCAGTGAACAGCAGCCAGGCACATTTTAGCTAGTTTTACTTGTAACTGGGGTTGTAAACGCTTTTCAGGCTCAGTACTGCGCTCAAAAGATGCAGCCCTGAGGTCTCTCCTGATAGGGGGTAGTTAAGTAGAAATTCACTGCTCAGCTGACCCGGCAGAAGCAAATGTATACCAAAAATGTACCCAGAATGAGCTTTTCAGTGAACAGCAGCCAGGCACATTTTAGCTAGTTTTACTTGTAAATGGGGTTGGAAACGGTTTTGAGGCTCAGTACTGCGCTCAAAAGATGCAGCCCTGAGGTCTCTCCTGATAGGGGGTAGTTAAGTAGAAATTCACTGCTCAGCTGACCCGGCAGAAGCAAATGTATACCAAAAATGTACCCAGAATGAGCTTTTCAGTGAACAGCAGCCAGGCACATTTTAGCTAGTTTTACTTGTAAGTGGGGTTGTAAACGCTTTTCAGGCTCAGTACTGCGCTCAAAAGATGCAGCCCTGAGCTCTCTCCTGATAGGGGGTAGTTAAGTAGAAATTCACTGCTCAGCTGACCCGGCAGAAGCAAATGTATACCAAAAATGTACCCAGAATGAGCTTTTCAGTGAACAGCAGCCAGGCACATTTTAGCTAGTTTTACTTGTAAGTGGGGTTGGAAAGGCTTTTCAGGCTCAGTACTGCGCTCAAAAGATGCAGCCCTGAGGTCTCTCCTGATAGGGGGTAGTTAAGTAGAAATTCACTGCTCAGCTGACCCGGCAGAAGCAAATGTATACCAAAAATGTACCCAGAATGAGCTTTTCAGTGAACAGCAGCCAGGCACATTTTAGCTAGTTTTACTTGTAAGTGGGGTTGTAAACGCTTTTCAGGCTCAGTACTGCGCTCAAAAGATGCAGCCCTGAGGTCTCTCCTGATAGGAGGTAGTTAAGTAGAAATTCACTGCTCAGCTGACCCGGCAGAAGCAAATGTATACCAAAAATGTACCCAGAATTAGCTTTTCAGTGAACAGCAGCCAGGCACATTTTAGCTAGTTTTACTTGTAACTGGGGTTGTAAACGCTTTTCAGGCTCAGTACTGCACTCAAAAGATGCAGCCTTGAGGTCTCTCCTGATAGGGGGTAGTTAAGTAGAAATTCACCGCTCAGCTGACCCGGCAGAAGCAAATGTATACCAAAAATGTACCCAGAATGAGCTTTTCAGTGAACAGCAGCCAGGCACATTTTAGCTAGCTTTACTTGTAACTTGGGTTGTAAACGCTTTTCAGGCTCAGTACTGCGCTCAAAAGATGCAGCCCTGAGGTCTCTCCTGATAGGAGGTAGTTAAGTAGAAATTCACTGCTCAGCTGACCCGGCAGAAGCAAATGTATACCAAAAATGTACCCAGAATGAGCTTTTCAGTGAACAGCAGCCAGGCACATTTTAGCTAGTTTTACTTGTAACTGGGGTTGTAAACGCTTTTCAGGCTCAGTACTGCGCTCAAAAGATGCAGCCCTGAGGTCTCTCCTGATAGGAGGTAGTTAAGTAGAAATTCACTGCTCAGCTGACTCGGCAGAAGCAAATGTATACCAAAAATGTACCCAGAATGAGCTTTTCAGTGAACAGCAGCCAGGCACATTTTAGCTAGTTTTACTTGTAAGTGGGGTTGGAAACGCTTTTCAGGCTCAGTACTGCGCTCAAAAGATGCAGCCCTGAGGTCTCTCCTGATAGTGGGTAGTTAAGTAGAAATTCACTGCTCAGCTGACCCGGCAGAAGCAAATGTATACCAAAAATGTACCCAGAATGAGCTTTTCAGTGAACAGCAGCCAGGCACATTTTAGCTAGTTTTACTTGTAAGTGGGGTTGTAAACGCTTTTCAGGCTCAGTACTGCGCTCAAAAGATGCAGCCCTGAGGTCTCTCCTGATAGGAGGTAGTTAAGTAGAAATTCACTGCTCAGCTCACCCGGCAGAAGCAAATGTATACCAAAAATTTACCCAGAATGAGCTTTTCAGTGAACAGCAGCCAGGCACATTTTAGCTAGTTTTACTTGTAAGTGGGGTTGTAAACTCTTTTCAGGCTCAGTACTGCGCTCAAAAGATGCAGCCCTGAGGTCTCTCCTGATAGTGGGTAGTTAAGTAGAAATTCACTGCTCAGCTGACCCGGCAGAAGCAAATGTATACCAAAAATGTACCCAGAATGAGCTTTTCAGTGAACAGCAGCCAGGCACATTTTAGCTAGTTTTACTTGTAACTGGGGTTGTAAACGCTTTTCAGGCTCAGTACTGCGCTCAAAAGATGCAGCCCTGAGGTCTCTCCTGATAGGGGGTAGTTAAGTAGAAATTCACTGCTCAGCTGACCCGGCAGAAGCAAATGTATACCAAAAATGTACCCAGAATGAGCTTTTCAGTGAACAGCAGCCAGGCACATTTTAGCTAGTTTTACTTGTAAGTGGGGTTGTAAACTCTTTTCAGGCTCAGTACTGCGCTCAAAAGATGCAGCCCTGAGGTCTCTCCTGATAGTGGGTAGTTAAGTAGAAATTCACTGCTCAGCTGACCCGGCAGAAGCAAATGTATACCAAAAATGTACCCAGAATGAGCTTTTCAGTGAACAGCAGCCAGGCACATTTTAGCTAGTTTTACTTGTAACTGGGGTTGTAAACGCTTTTCAGGCTCAGTACTGCGCTCAAAAGATGCAGCCCTGAGGTCTCTCCTGATAGGGGGTAGTTAAGTAGAAATTCACTGCTCAGCTGACCCGGCAGAAGCAAATGTATACCAAAAATGTACCCAGAATGAGCTTTTCAGTGAACAGCAGCCAGGCACATTTTAGCTAGTTTTACTTGTAAATGGGGTTGGAAACGGTTTTGAGGCTCAGTACTGCGCTCAAAAGATGCAGCCCTGAGGTCTCTCCTGATAGGGGGTAGTTAAGTAGAAATTCACTGCTCAGCTGACCCGGCAGAAGCAAATGTATACCAAAAATGTACCCAGAATGAGCTTTTCAGTGAACAGCAGCCAGGCACATTTTAGCTAGTTTTACTTGTAAGTGGGGTTGTAAACGCTTTTCAGGCTCAGTACTGCGCTCAAAAGATGCAGCCCTGAGCTCTCTCCTGATAGGGGGTAGTTAAGTAGAAATTCACTGCTCAGCTGACCCGGCAGAAGCAAATGTATACCAAAAATGTACCCAGAATGAGCTTTTCAGTGAACAGCAGCCAGGCACATTTTAGCTAGTTTTACTTGTAAGTGGGGTTGGAAAGGCTTTTCAGGCTCAGTACTGCGCTCAAAAGATGCAGCCCTGAGGTCTCTCCTGATAGGGGGTAGTTAAGTAGAAATTCACTGCTCAGCTGACCCGGCAGAAGCAAATGTATACCAAAAATGTACCCAGAATGAGCTTTTCAGTGAACAGCAGCCAGGCACATTTTAGCTAGTTTTACTTGTAAGTGGGGTTGTAAACGCTTTTCAGGCTCAGTACTGCGCTCAAAAGATGCAGCCCTGAGGTCTCTCCTGATAGGAGGTAGTTAAGTAGAAATTCACTGCTCAGCTGACCCGGCAGAAGCAAATGTATACAAAAAATGTACCCAGAATAAGCTTTTCAGTGAACAGCAGCCAGGCACATTTTAGCTAGTTTTACTTGTAAGTGGGGTTGTAAACTCTTTTCAGGCTCAGTACTGCGCTCAAAAGATGCAGCCCTGAGGTCTCTCCTGATAGGGGGTAGTTAAGTAGAAATTCACTGCTCAGCTGACCCGGCAGAAGCAAATGTATACCAAAAATGTACCCAGAATGAGCTTTTCAGTGAACAGCAGCCAGGCACATTTTAGCTAGTTTTACTTGTAAGTGGGGTTGGAAAGGCTTTTCAGGCTCAGTACTGCGCTCAAAAGATGCAGCCCTGAGGTCTCTCCTGATAGGGGGTAGTTAAGTAGAAATTTACTGCTCAGCTGACCCGGCAGAAGCAAATGTATACCAAAAATGTACCCAGAATGAGCTTTTCAGTGAACAGCAGCCAGGCACATTTTAGCTAGTTTTACTTGTAAGTGGGGTTGTAAACGCTTTTCAGGCTCAGTACTGCGCTCAAAAGATGCAGCCCTGAGGTCTCTCCTGATAGGAGGTAGTTAAGTAGAAATTCACTGCTCAGCTGACCCGGCAGAAGTAAATGTATACCAAAATGTACCCAGAATTAGCTTTTCAGTGAACAGCAGCCAGGCACATTTTAGCTAGTTTTACTTGTAAGTGGGGTTGTAAACGCTTTTCAGGCTCAGTACTGCACTCAAAAGATGCAGCCCTGAGGTCTCTCCTGATAGGAGGTAGTTAAGTAGAAATTCACTGCTCAGCTGACCCGGCAGAAGCAAATGTATACCAAAAATATACCCAGAATGAGCCTTTCAGTGAATAGCAGCCAGGCACATTTTAGCTAGTTTTACTTGTAACTGGGGTTGTAAACGGTTTTCAGGCTCAGTACTGCGCTCAAAAGATGCAGCCCTGAGGTCTCTCCTGATAGGAGGTAGTTAAGTAGAAATTCACTGCTCAGCTGACCCGGCAGAAGCAAATGTATACCAAAAATGTACCCAGAATGAGCTTTTCAGTGAACAGCAGCCAGGCACATTTTAGCTAGTTTTACTTGTAACTGGGGTTGTAAACGGTTTTCAGGCTCAGTACTGCACTCAAAAGATGCAGCCCTGAGGTCTCTCCTGATAGGAGGTAGTTAAGTAGAAATTCACTGCTCAGCTGACCCGGCAGAAGCAAATGTATACCAAAAATGTACCCAGAATGAGCTTTTCAGTGAACAGCAGCCAGGCACATTTTAGCTAGTTTTACTTGTAAGTGGGGTTGGAAACGCTTTTCAGGCTCAGTACTGCGCTCAAAAGATGCAGCCCTGAGGTCTCTCCTGATAGGAGGTAGTTAAGTAGAAATTCACTGCTCAGCTGACCCCGCAGAAGCAAATGTATACCAAAAATGTACCCAGAATGAGCTTTTCAGTGAACAGCAGCCAGGCACATTTTAGCTACTTTTACTTGTAACTGGGGTTGTAAACGCTTTTCAGGCTCAGTACTGCGCTAAAAAGATGCAGTCTCTCCTGATAGGAGGTAGTTAAGTAGAAATTCAGTGCTCAGCTGACCCGGCAGAAGCAAATGTATACCAAAAATGTACCCAGAATTAGCTTTTCTGTGAACAGCAGCCAGGCACATTTTAGCTAGTTTTACTTGTAAGTGGGGTTGGAAACACTTTTCAGGCTCAGTACTGCGCTCAAAAGATGCAGCCCTGAGGTCTCTCCTGATAGGAGGTAGTTAAGTAGAAATTCACTGCTCAGCTGACCCGGCAGAAGCAAATGTATACCAAAAATGTACCCAGAATGAGCTTTTCAGTGAATAGCAGCCAGGCACATTTTAGCTAGTTTTACTTGTAACTGGGGTTGTAAACGGTTTTCAGGCTCAGTACTGCGCTCAAAAGATGCAGCCCTGAGGTCTCTCCTGATAGGAGGTAGTTAAGTAGAAATTCACTGCTCAGCTGACCCGGCAGAAGCAAATGTATACCAAAAATGTACCCAGAATGAGCTTTTCAGTAAACAGCAGCCAGGCACATTTTAGCTAGTTTTACTTGTGACTGGGGTTGTAAACGCTTTTCAAGCTCAGTACTGCACTCAAAAGATGCAGCCCTGAGGTCTCTCCTGATAGGAGGTAGTTAAGTAGAAATTCACTGCTCAGCTGACCTGGCAGAAGCAAATGTATACCAAAAATGTACCCAGAATGAGCTTTTCAGTGAACAGCAGCCAGGCACATTTTAGCTAGTTTTACTTGTAAGTGGGGTTGGAAACGCTTTTCAGGCTCAGTACTGCGCTCAAAAGATGCAGCCCTGAGGTCTCTCCTGATAGGAGGTAGTTAAGTAGAAATTCACTGCTCAGCTGACCCGGCAGAAGCAAATGTATACCAAAAATGTACCCAGAATGAGCTTTTCAGTGAACAGCAGCCAGGCACATTTTAGCTAGTTTTACTTGTAAGTGGGGTTGGAAACGCTTTTCAGGCTCAGTACTGCGCTCAAAAGATGCAGCCCTGAGGTCTCTCCTGATAGGAGATAGTTAAGTAGAAATTCACTGCTCAGCTGACCCGGCAGAAGCAAATGTATACCAAAAATGTACCCAGAATGAGCTTTTCAGTGAACAGCAGCCAGGCACATTTTAGCTAGTTTTACTTGTAACTGGGGTTGTAAACGGTTTTCAGGCTCAGTACTGCGCTCAAAAGATGCAGCCCTGAGGTCTCTCCTGATAGGAGGTCGTTAAGTAGAAATTCACTGCTCAGCTGACCCGGCAGAAGCAAATGTATACCAAAAATGTACCCAGAATGAGCTTTTCAGTGAACAGCAGCCAGGCACATTTTAGCTAGTTTTACTTGTGACTGGGGTTGTAAACGCTTTTCAGGCTCAGTACTGCGCTCAAAAGATGCAGCCCTGAGGTCTCTCCTGATAGGAGGTAGTTAAGTAGAAATTCACTGCTCAGCTGACCCGGCAGAAGCAAATGTATACCAAAAATGTACCCTGAATGAGCTTTTCAGTGAACAGCAGCCAGGCACATTTTAGCTAGTTTTACTTGTAAGTGGGGTTGTAAACTCTTTTCAGGCTCAGTACTGCGCTCAAAAGATGCAGCCCTGAGGTCTCTCCTGATAGGGGGTAGTTAAGTAGAAATTCACTGCTCAGCTGACCCGGCAGAAGCAAATGTATACCAAAAATGTACCCAGAATGAGCTTTTCAGTGAACAGCAGCCAGGCACATTTTAGCTAGTTTTACTTGTAAGTGGGGTTGAAAAGGCTTTTCAGGCTCAGTACTGCGCTCAAAAGATGCAGCCCTGAGGTCTCTCCTGATAGGAGGTAGTTAAGTAGAAATTCACTGCTCAGCTGACCCGGCAGAAGCAAATGTATACCAAAAATGTACCCAGAATGAGCTTTTCAGTGAACAGCAGCCAGGCACATTTTAGATAGTTTTACTTGTAAGTGGGGTTGTAAACGCTTTTCAGGCTCAGTACTGCGCTCAAAAGATGCAGCCCTGAGGTCTCTCCTGATAGGAGGTAGTTAAGTAGAAATTCACTGCTCAGCTGACCCGGCAGAAGCAAATGTATACCAAAAATGTACCCAGAATGAGCTTTTCAGTGAACAGCAGCCAGGCACATTTTAGCTAGTTTTACTTGTAAGTGGGGTTGTAAACTCTTTTCAGGCTCAGTACTGCGCTCAAAAGATGATAGTGGGTAGTTAAGTAGAAATTCACTGCTCAGCTGACCCGGCAGAAGCAACTGTATACCAAAAATGTACCCAGAATGAGCTTTTCAGTGAACAGCAGCCAGGCACATTTTAGCTAGTTTTACTTGTAACTGGGGTTGTAAACGCTTTTCAGGCTCAGTACTGCGCTCAAAAGATGCAGCCCTGAGGTCTCTCCTGATAGGGGGTAGTTAAGTAGAAATTCACTGCTCAGCTGACCCGGCAGAAGCAAATGTATACCAAAAATGTACCCAGAATGAGCTTTTCAGTGAACAGCAGCCAGGCACATTTTAGCTAGTTTTACTTGTAAGTGGGGTTGTAAACTCTTTTCAGGCTCAGTACTGCGCTCAAAAGATGCAGCCCTGAGGTCTCTCCTGATAGTGGGTAGTTAAGTAGAAATTCACTGCTCAGCTGACCCGGCAGAAGCAAATGTATACCAAAAATGTACCCAGAATGAGCTTTTCAGTGAACAGCAGCCAGGCACATTTTAGCTAGTTTTACTTGTAACTGGGGTTGTAAACGCTTTTCAGGCTCAGTACTGCGCTCAAAAGATGCAGCCCTGAGGTCTCTCCTGATAGGGGGTAGTTAAGTAGAAATTCACTGCTCAGCTGACCCGGCAGAAGCAAATGTATACCAAAAATGTACCCAGAATGAGCTTTTCAGTGAACAGCAGCCAGGCACATTTTAGCTAGTTTTACTTGTAAATGGGGTTGGAAACGGTTTTGAGGCTCAGTACTGCGCTCAAAAGATGCAGCCCTGAGGTCTCTCCTGATAGGGGGTAGTTAAGTAGAAATTCACTGCTCAGCTGACCCGGCAGAAGCAAATGTATACCAAAAATGTACCCAGAATGAGCTTTTCAGTGAACAGCAGCCAGGCACATTTTAGCTAGTTTTACTTGTAAGTGGGGTTGTAAACGCTTTTCAGGCTCAGTACTGCGCTCAAAAGATGCAGCCCTGAGCTCTCTCCTGATAGGGGGTAGTTAAGTAGAAATTCACTGCTCAGCTGACCCGGCAGAAGCAAATGTATACCAAAAATGTACCCAGAATGAGCTTTTCAGTGAACAGCAGCCAGGCACATTTTAGCTAGTTTTACTTGTAAGTGGGGTTGGAAAGGCTTTTCAGGCTCAGTACTGCGCTCAAAAGATGCAGCCCTGAGGTCTCTCCTGATAGGGGGTAGTTAAGTAGAAATTCACTGCTCAGCTGACCCGGCAGAAGCAAATGTATACCAAAAATGTACCCAGAATGAGCTTTTCAGTGAACAGCAGCCAGGCACATTTTAGCTAGTTTTACTTGTAAGTGGGGTTGTAAACGCTTTTCAGGCTCAGTACTGCGCTCAAAAGATGCAGCCCTGAGGTCTCTCCTGATAGGAGGTAGTTAAGTAGAAATTCACTGCTCAGCTGACCCGGCAGAAGCAAATGTATACAAAAAATGTACCCAGAA
Source organism: Lissotriton vulgaris (assembly GCF_964263255.1). Taxonomy (NCBI): domain Eukaryota; kingdom Metazoa; phylum Chordata; class Amphibia; order Caudata; family Salamandridae; genus Lissotriton; species Lissotriton vulgaris. The sequence goes on from NW_028242375.1 coordinate 150,808, forward strand.
TAAGCTTTTCAGTGAACAGCAGCCAGGCACATTTTAGCTAGTTTTACTTGTAAGTGGGGTTGTAAACTCTTTTCAGGCTCAGTACTGCGCTCAAAAGATGCAGCCCTGAGGTCTTTCCTGATAGGGGGTAGTTAAGTAGAAATTCACTGCTCAGCTGACCCGGCAGAAGCAAATGTATACCAAAAATGTACCCAGAATGAGCTTTTCAGTGAACAGCAGCCAGGCACATTTTAGCTAGTTTTACTTGTAAGTGGGGTTGGAAAGGCTTTTCAGGCTCAGTACTGCGCTCAAAAGATGCAGCCCTGAGGTCTCTCCTGATAGGGGGTAGTTAAGTAGAAATTTACTGCTCAGCTGACCCGGCAGAAGCAAATGTATACCAAAAATGTACCCAGAATGAGCTTTTCAGTGAACAGCAGCCAGGCACATTTTAGCTAGTTTTACTTGTAAGTGGGGTTGTAAACGCTTTTCAGGCTCAGTACTGCGCTCAAAAGATGCAGCCCTGAGGTCTCTCCTGATAGGAGGTAGTTAAGTAGAAATTCACTGCTCAGCTGACCCGGCAGAAGTAAATGTATACCAAAATGTACCCAGAATTAGCTTTTCAGTGAACAGCAGCCAGGCACATTTTAGCTAGTTTTACTTGTAAGTGGGGTTGTAAACGCTTTTCAGGCTCAGTACTGCACTCAAAAGATGCAGCCCTGAGGTCTCTCCTGATAGGAGGTAGTTAAGTAGAAATTCACTGCTCAGCTGACCCGGCAGAAGCAAATGTATACCAAAAATATACCCAGAATGAGCCTTTCAGTGAATAGCAGCCAGGCACATTTTAGCTAGTTTTACTTGTAACTGGGGTTGTAAACGGTTTTCAGGCTCAGTACTGCGCTCAAAAGATGCAGCCCTGAGGTCTCTCCTGATAGGAGGTAGTTAAGTAGAAATTCACTGCTCAGCTGACCCGGCAGAAGCAAATGTATACCAAAAATGTACCCAGAATGAGCTTTTCAGTGAACAGCAGCCAGGCACATTTTAGCTAGTTTTACTTGTAACTGGGGTTGTAAACGGTTTTCAGGCTCAGTACTGCACTCAAAAGATGCAGCCCTGAGGTCTCTCCTGATAGGAGGTAGTTAAGTAGAAATTCACTGCTCAGCTGACCCGGCAGAAGCAAATGTATACCAAAAATGTACCCAGAATGAGCTTTTCAGTGAACAGCAGCCAGGCACATTTTAGCTAGTTTTACTTGTAAGTGGGGTTGGAAACGCTTTTCAGGCTCAGTACTGCGCTCAAAAGATGCAGCCCTGAGGTCTCTCCTGATAGGAGGTAGTTAAGTAGAAATTCACTGCTCAGCTGACCCGGCAGAAGCAAATGTATACCAAAAATGTACCCAGAATGAGCTTTTCAGTGAACAGCAGCCAGGCACATTTTAGCTAGTTTTACTTGTAAGTGGGGTTGGAAACGCTTTTCAGGCTCAGTACTGCGCTCAAAAGATGCAGCCCTGAGGTCTCTCCTGATAGGAGATAGTTAAGTAGAAATTCACTGCTCAGCTGACCCGGCAGAAGCAAATGTATACCAAAAATGTACCCAGAATGAGCTTTTCAGTGAACAGCAGCCAGGCACATTTTAGCTAGTTTTACTTGTAACTGGGGTTGTAAACGGTTTTCAGGCTCAGTACTGCGCTCAAAAGATGCAGCCCTGAGGTCTCTCCTGATAGGAGGTCGTTAAGTAGAAATTCACTGCTCAGCTGACCCGGCAGAAGCAAATGTATACCAAAAATGTACCCAGAATGAGCTTTTCAGTGAACAGCAGCCAGGCACATTTTAGCTAGTTTTACTTGTGACTGGGGTTGTAAACGCTTTTCAGGCTCAGTACTGCGCTCAAAAGATGCAGCCCTGAGGTCTCTCCTGATAGGAGGTAGTTAAGTAGAAATTCACTGCTCAGCTGACCCGGCAGAAGCAAATGTATACCAAAAATGTACCCTGAATGAGCTTTTCAGTGAACAGCAGCCAGGCACATTTTAGCTAGTTTTACTTGTAAGTGGGGTTGTAAACTCTTTTCAGGCTCAGTACTGCGCTCAAAAGATGCAGCCCTGAGGTCTCTCCTGATAGGGGGTAGTTAAGTAGAAATTCACTGCTCAGCTGACCCGGCAGAAGCAAATGTATACCAAAAATGTACCCAGAATGAGCTTTTCAGTGAACAGCAGCCAGGCACATTTTAGCTAGTTTTACTTGTAAGTGGGGTTGAAAAGGCTTTTCAGGCTCAGTACTGCGCTCAAAAGATGCAGCCCTGAGGTCTCTCCTGATAGGAGGTAGTTAAGTAGAAATTCACTGCTCAGCTGACCCGGCAGAAGCAAATGTATACCAAAAATGTACCCAGAATGAGCTTTTCAGTGAACAGCAGCCAGGCACATTTTAGATAGTTTTACTTGTAAGTGGGGTTGTAAACGCTTTTCAGGCTCAGTACTGCGCTCAAAAGATGCAGCCCTGAGGTCTCTCCTGATAGGAGGTAGTTAAGTAGAAATTCACTGCTCAGCTGACCCGGCAGAAGCAAATGTATACCAAAAATGTACCCAGAATGAGCTTTTCAGTGAACAGCAGCCAGGCACATTTTAGCTAGTTTTACTTGTAAGTGGGGTTGTAAACTCTTTTCAGGCTCAGTACTGCGCTCAAAAGATGATAGTGGGTAGTTAAGTAGAAATTCACTGCTCAGCTGACCCGGCAGAAGCAACTGTATACCAAAAATGTACCCAGAATGAGCTTTTCAGTGAACAGCAGCCAGGCACATTTTAGCTAGTTTTACTTGTAACTGGGGTTGTAAACGCTTTTCAGGCTCAGTACTGCGCTCAAAAGATGCAGCCCTGAGGTCTCTCCTGATAGGGGGTAGTTAAGTAGAAATTCACTGCTCAGCTGACCCGGCAGAAGCAAATGTATACCAAAAATGTACCCAGAATGAGCTTTTCAGTGAACAGCAGCCAGGCACATTTTAGCTAGTTTTACTTGTAAGTGGGGTTGTAAACTCTTTTCAGGCTCAGTACTGCGCTCAAAAGATGCAGCCCTGAGGTCTCTCCTGATAGTGGGTAGTTAAGTAGAAATTCACTGCTCAGCTGACCCGGCAGAAGCAAATGTATACCAAAAATGTACCCAGAATGAGCTTTTCAGTGAACAGCAGCCAGGCACATTTTAGCTAGTTTTACTTGTAACTGGGGTTGTAAACGCTTTTCAGGCTCAGTACTGCGCTCAAAAGATGCAGCCCTGAGGTCTCTCCTGATAGGGGGTAGTTAAGTAGAAATTCACTGCTCAGCTGACCCGGCAGAAGCAAATGTATACCAAAAATGTACCCAGAATGAGCTTTTCAGTGAACAGCAGCCAGGCACATTTTAGCTAGTTTTACTTGTAAATGGGGTTGGAAACGGTTTTGAGGCTCAGTACTGCGCTCAAAAGATGCAGCCCTGAGGTCTCTCCTGATAGGGGGTAGTTAAGTAGAAATTCACTGCTCAGCTGACCCGGCAGAAGCAAATGTATACCAAAAATGTACCCAGAATGAGCTTTTCAGTGAACAGCAGCCAGGCACATTTTAGCTAGTTTTACTTGTAAGTGGGGTTGTAAACGCTTTTCAGGCTCAGTACTGCGCTCAAAAGATGCAGCCCTGAGCTCTCTCCTGATAGGGGGTAGTTAAGTAGAAATTCACTGCTCAGCTGACCCGGCAGAAGCAAATGTATACCAAAAATGTACCCAGAATGAGCTTTTCAGTGAACAGCAGCCAGGCACATTTTAGCTAGTTTTACTTGTAAGTGGGGTTGGAAAGGCTTTTCAGGCTCAGTACTGCGCTCAAAAGATGCAGCCCTGAGGTCTCTCCTGATAGGGGGTAGTTAAGTAGAAATTCACTGCTCAGCTGACCCGGCAGAAGCAAATGTATACCAAAAATGTACCCAGAATGAGCTTTTCAGTGAACAGCAGCCAGGCACATTTTAGCTAGTTTTACTTGTAAGTGGGGTTGTAAACGCTTTTCAGGCTCAGTACTGCGCTCAAAAGATGCAGCCCTGAGGTCTCTCCTGATAGGAGGTAGTTAAGTAGAAATTCACTGCTCAGCTGACCCGGCAGAAGCAAATGTATACAAAAAATGTACCCAGAATAAGCTTTTCAGTGAACAGCAGCCAGGCACATTTTAGCTAGTTTTACTTGTAAGTGGGGTTGTAAACTCTTTTCAGGCTCAGTACTGCGCTCAAAAGATGCAGCCCTGAGGTCTCTCCTGATAGGGGGTAGTTAAGTAGAAATTCACTGCTCAGCTGACCCGGCAGAAGCAAATGTATACCAAAAATGTACCCAGAATGAGCTTTTCAGTGAACAGCAGCCAGGCACATTTTAGCTAGTTTTACTTGTAAGTGGGGTTGGAAAGGCTTTTCAGGCTCAGTACTGCGCTCAAAAGATGCAGCCCTGAGGTCTCTCCTGATAGGGGGTAGTTAAGTAGAAATTTACTGCTCAGCTGACCCGGCAGAAGCAAATGTATACCAAAAATGTACCCAGAATGAGCTTTTCAGTGAACAGCAGCCAGGCACATTTTAGCTAGTTTTACTTGTAAGTGGGGTTGTAAACGCTTTTCAGGCTCAGTACTGCGCTCAAAAGATGCAGCCCTGAGGTCTCTCCTGATAGGAGGTAGTTAAGTAGAAATTCACTGCTCAGCTGACCCGGCAGAAGTAAATGTATACCAAAATGTACCCAGAATTAGCTTTTCAGTGAACAGCAGCCAGGCACATTTTAGCTAGTTTTACTTGTAAGTGGGGTTGTAAACGCTTTTCAGGCTCAGTACTGCACTCAAAAGATGCAGCCCTGAGGTCTCTCCTGATAGGAGGTAGTTAAGTAGAAATTCACTGCTCAGCTGACCCGGCAGAAGCAAATGTATACCAAAAATATACCCAGAATGAGCCTTTCAGTGAATAGCAGCCAGGCACATTTTAGCTAGTTTTACTTGTAACTGGGGTTGTAAACGGTTTTCAGGCTCAGTACTGCGCTCAAAAGATGCAGCCCTGAGGTCTCTCCTGATAGGAGGTAGTTAAGTAGAAATTCACTGCTCAGCTGACCCGGCAGAAGCAAATGTATACCAAAAATGTACCCAGAATGAGCTTTTCAGTGAACAGCAGCCAGGCACATTTTAGCTAGTTTTACTTGTAACTGGGGTTGTAAACGGTTTTCAGGCTCAGTACTGCACTCAAAAGATGCAGCCCTGAGGTCTCTCCTGATAGGAGGTAGTTAAGTAGAAATTCACTGCTCAGCTGACCCGGCAGAAGCAAATGTATACCAAAAATGTACCCAGAATGAGCTTTTCAGTGAACAGCAGCCAGGCACATTTTAGCTAGTTTTACTTGTAAGTGGGGTTGGAAACGCTTTTCAGGCTCAGTACTGCGCTCAAAAGATGCAGCCCTGAGGTCTCTCCTGATAGGAGGTAGTTAAGTAGAAATTCACTGCTCAGCTGACCCCGCAGAAGCAAATGTATACCAAAAATGTACCCAGAATGAGCTTTTCAGTGAACAGCAGCCAGGCACATTTTAGCTACTTTTACTTGTAACTGGGGTTGTAAACGCTTTTCAGGCTCAGTACTGCGCTAAAAAGATGCAGTCTCTCCTGATAGGAGGTAGTTAAGTAGAAATTCAGTGCTCAGCTGACCCGGCAGAAGCAAATGTATACCAAAAATGTACCCAGAATTAGCTTTTCTGTGAACAGCAGCCAGGCACATTTTAGCTAGTTTTACTTGTAAGTGGGGTTGGAAACACTTTTCAGGCTCAGTACTGCGCTCAAAAGATGCAGCCCTGAGGTCTCTCCTGATAGGAGGTAGTTAAGTAGAAATTCACTGCTCAGCTGACCCGGCAGAAGCAAATGTATACCAAAAATGTACCCAGAATGAGCTTTTCAGTGAATAGCAGCCAGGCACATTTTAGCTAGTTTTACTTGTAACTGGGGTTGTAAACGGTTTTCAGGCTCAGTACTGCGCTCAAAAGATGCAGCCCTGAGGTCTCTCCTGATAGGAGGTAGTTAAGTAGAAATTCACTGCTCAGCTGACCCGGCAGAAGCAAATGTATACCAAAAATGTACCCAGAATGAGCTTTTCAGTAAACAGCAGCCAGGCACATTTTAGCTAGTTTTACTTGTGACTGGGGTTGTAAACGCTTTTCAAGCTCAGTACTGCGCTCAAAAGATGCAGCCCTGAGGTCTCTCCTGATAGGAGGTAGTTAAGTAGAAATTCACTGCTCAGCTGACCTGGCAGAAGCAAATGTATACCAAAAATGTACCCAGAATGAGCTTTTCAGTGAACAGCAGCCAGGCACATTTTAGCTAGTTTTACTTGTAAGTGGGGTTGGAAACGCTTTTCAGGCTCAGTACTGCGCTCAAAAGATGCAGCCCTGAGGTCTCTCCTGATAGGAGGTAGTTAAGTAGAAATTCACTGCTCAGCTGACCCGGCAGAAGCAAATGTATACCAAAAATGTACCCAGAATGAGCTTTTCAGTGAACAGCAGCCAGGCACATTTTAGCTAGTTTTACTTGTAAGTGGGGTTGGAAACGCTTTTCAGGCTCAGTACTGCGCTCAAAAGATGCAGCCCTGAGGTCTCTCCTGATAGGAGATAGTTAAGTAGAAATTCACTGCTCAGCTGACCCGGCAGAAGCAAATGTATACCAAAAATGTACCCAGAATGAGCTTTTCAGTGAACAGCAGCCAGGCACATTTTAGCTAGTTTTACTTGTAACTGGGGTTGTAAACGGTTTTCAGGCTCAGTACTGCGCTCAAAAGATGCAGCCCTGAGGTCTCTCCTGATAGGAGGTCGTTAAGTAGAAATTCACTGCTCAGCTGACCCGGCAGAAGCAAATGTATACCAAAAATGTACCCAGAATGAGCTTTTCAGTGAACAGCAGCCAGGCACATTTTAGCTAGTTTTACTTGTGACTGGGGTTGTAAACGCTTTTCAGGCTCAGTACTGCGCTCAAAAGATGCAGCCCTGAGGTCTCTCCTGATAGGAGGTAGTTAAGTAGAAATTCACTGCTCAGCTGACCCGGCAGAAGCAAATGTATACCAAAAATGTACCCTGAATGAGCTTTTCAGTGAACAGCAGCCAGGCACATTTTAGCTAGTTTTACTTGTAAGTGGGGTTGTAAACTCTTTTCAGGCTCAGTACTGCGCTCAAAAGATGCAGCCCTGAGGTCTCTCCTGATAGGGGGTAGTTAAGTAGAAATTCACTGCTCAGCTGACCCGGCAGAAGCAAATGTATACCAAAAATGTACCCAGAATGAGCTTTTCAGTGAACAGCAGCCAGGCACATTTTAGCTAGTTTTACTTGTAAGTGGGGTTGAAAAGGCTTTTCAGGCTCAGTACTGCACTCAAAAGATGCAGCCCTGAGGTCTCTCCTGATAGGAGGTAGTTAAGTAGAAATTCACTGCTCAGCTGACCCGGCAGAAGCAAATGTATACCAAAAATGTACCCAGAATGAGCTTTTCAGTGAACAGCAGCCAGGCACATTTTAGATAGTTTTACTTGTAAGTGGGGTTGTAAACGCTTTTCAGGCTCAGTACTGCGCTCAAAAGATGCAGCCCTGAGGTCTCTCCTGATAGGAGGTAGTTAAGTAGAAATTCACTGCTCAGCTGACCCGGCAGAAGCAAATGTATACCAAAAATGTACCCAGAATGAGCTTTTCAGTGAACAGCAGCCAGGCACATTTTAGCTAGTTTTACTTGTAAGTGGGGTTGTAAACTCTTTTCAGGCTCAGTACTGCGCTCAAAAGATGATAGTGGGTAGTTAAGTAGAAATTCACTGCTCAGCTGACCCGGCAGAAGCAACTGTATACCAAAAATGTACCCAGAATGAGCTTTTCAGTGAACAGCAGCCAGGCACATTTTAGCTAGTTTTACTTGTAACTGGGGTTGTAAACGCTTTTCAGGCTCAGTACTGCGCTCAAAAGATGCAGCCCTGAGGTCTCTCCTGATAGGGGGTAGTTAAGTAGAAATTCGCTGCTCAGCTGACCCGGCAGAAGCAAATGTATACCAAAAATGTACCCAGAATGAGCTTTTCAGTGAACAGCAGCCAGGCACATTTTAGCTAGTTTTACTTGTAAATGGGGTTGGAAACGGTTTTGAGGCTCAGTACTGCGCTCAAAAGATGCAGCCCTGAGGTCTCTCCTGATAGGGGGTAGTTAAGTAGAAATTCACTGCTCAGCTGACCCGGCAGAAGCAAATGTATACCAAAAATGTACCCAGAATTAGCTTTTCAGTGAACAGCAGCCAGGCACATTTTAGCTAGTTTTACTTGTAACTGGGGTTGTAAACGCTTTTCAGGCTCAGTACTGCACTCAAAAGATGCAGCCTTGAGGTCTCTCCTGATAGGGGGTAGTTAAGTAGAAATTCACCGCTCAGCTGACCCGGCAGAAGCAAATGTATACCAAAAATGTACCCAGAATGAGCTTTTCAGTGAACAGCAGCCAGGCACATTTTAGCTAGCTTTACTTGTAACTGGGGTTGTAAACGCTTTTCAGGCTCAGTACTGCGCTCAAAAGATGCAGCCCTGAGGTCTCTCCTGATAGGAGGTAGTTAAGTAGAAATTCACTGCTCAGCTGACCCGGCAGAAGCAAATGTATACCAAAAATGTACCCAGAATGAGCTTTTCAGTGAACAGCAGCCAGGCACATTTTAGCTAGTTTTACTTGTAACTGGGGTTGTAAACGCTTTTCAGGCTCAGTACTGCGCTCAAAAGATGCAGCCCTGAGGTCTCTCCTGATAGGAGGTAGTTAAGTAGAAATTCACTGCTCAGCTGACCCGGCAGAAGCAAATGTATACCAAAAATGTACCCAGAATGAGCTTTTCAGTGAACAGCAGCCAGGCACATTTTAGCTAGTTTTACTTGTAAGTGGGGTTGGAAACGCTTTTCAGGCTCAGTACTGCGCTCAAAAGATGCAGCCCTGAGGTCTCTCCTGATAGGAGGTAGTTAAGTAGAAATTCACTGCTCAGCTGACCCGGCAGAAGCAAATGTATACCAAAAATGTACCCAGAATGAGCTTTTCAGTGAACAGCAGCCAGGCACATTTTAGCTAGTTTTACTTGTGACTGGGGTTGTAAACGCTTTTCAGGCTCAGTACTGCGCTCAAAAGATGCAGCCCTGAGGTCTCTCCTGATAAGAGGTAGTTAAGTAGAAATTCACTGCTCAGCTGACCCGGCAGAAGCAAATGTATACCAAAAATGTACCCAGAATGAGCTTTTCAGTGAACAGCAGCCAGGCACATTTTAGCTAGTTTTACTTGTAAGTGGGGTTGGAAACGCTTTTCAGGCTCAGTACTGCGCTCAAAAGATGCAGCCCTGAGGTCTCTCCTGATAGGAGATAGTTAAGTAGAAATTCACTGCTCAGCTGACCCGGCAGAAGCAAATGTATACCAAAAATGTACCCAGAATGAGCTTTTCAGTGAACAGCAGCCAGGCACATTTTAGCTAGTTTTACTTGTAAGTGGGGTTGTAAACGCTTTTCAGGCTCAGTACTGCCCTCAAAAGATGCAGCCCTGAGGTCTCTCCTGATAGGAGGTAGTTAAGTAGAAATTCACTGCTCAGCTGACCCGGCAGAAGCAAATGTATACCAAAAATGTACCCAGAATGAGCTTTTCAGTGAACAGCAGCCAGGCACATTTTAGCTAGTTTTACTTGTAAGTGGGGTTGTAAACGCTTTTCAGGCTCAGTACTGCACTCAAAAGATGCAGCCCTGAGGTCTCTCCTGATAGGAGGTAGTTAAGTAGAAATTCACTGCTCAGCTGACCCGGCAGAAGCAAATGTATACCAAAAATGTACCCAGAATGAGCTTTTCAGTGAACAGCAGCCAGGCACATTTTAGCTAGTTTTACTTGTGACTGGGGTTGTAAACGCTTTTCAGGCTCAGTACTGCGCTCAAAAGATGCAGCCCTGAGGTCTCTCCTGATAGGAGGTAGTTAAGTAGAAATTCACTGCTCAGCTGACCCAGCAGAAGCAAATGTATACCAAAAATGTACCCAGAATGAGCTTTTCAGTGAATAGCAGCCAGGCACATTTTAGCTAGTTTTACTTGTAACTGGGGTTGTAAACGGTTTTCAGGCTCAGTACTGCGCTCAAAAGATGCAGCCCTGAGGTCTCTCCTGATAGGAGGTAGTTAAGTAGAAATTCACTGCTCAGCTGACCCGGCAGAAGCAAATGTATACCAAAAATGTACCCAGAATGAGCTTTTCAGTGAACAGCAGCCAGGCACATTTTAGCTAGTTTTACTTGTAAGTGGGGTTGTAAACGCTTTTCAGGCTCAGTACTGCGCTCAAAAGATGCAGCCCTGAGGTCTCTCCTGATAGGAGGTAGTTAAGTAGAAATTCACTGCTCAGCTGACCCGGCAGAAGCAAATGTATACCAAAAATGTACCCAGAATGAGCTTTTCAGTGAACAGCAGCCAGGCACATTTTAGCTAGTTTTACTTGTAAGTGGGGTTGGAAACGCTTTTCAGGCTCAGTACTGCGCTCAAAAGATGCAGCCCTGAGGTCTCTCCTGATAGGAGGTAGTTAAGTAGAAATTCACTGCTCAGCTGACCCGGCAGAAGCAAATGTATACCAAAAATGTACCCAGAATTAGCTTTTCAGTGAACAGCAGCCAGGCACATTTTAGCTAGTTTTACTTGTAAGTGGGGTTGTAAACGCTTTTCAGGCTCAGTACTGCACTCAAAAGATGCAGCCCTGAGGTCTCTCCTGATAGGAGGTAGTTAAGTAGAAATTCACTGCTCAGCTGACCCGGCAGAAGCAAATGTATACCAAAAATGTACCCAGAAAGAGCTTTTCAGTGAATAGCAGCCAGGCACATTTTAGCTAGTTTTACTTGTAAGTGGGGTTGTAAACGGTTTTCAGGCTCAGTACTGCGCTCAAAAGATGCAGCCCTGAGGTCTCTCCTGATAGGAGGTAGTTAAGTAGAAATTCACTGCTCAGCTGACCCGGCAGAAGCAAATGTATACCAAAAATGTACCCAGAATGAGCTTTTCAGTGAACAGCAGCCAGGCACATTTTAGCTAGTTTTACTTGTAAGTGGGGTTGTAAACGCTTTTCAGGCTCAGTACTGCGCTCAAAAGATGCAGCCCTGAGGTCTCTCCTGATAGGAGGTAGTTAAGTAGAAATTCACTGCTCAGCTGACCCGGCAGAAGCAAATGTATACCAAAAATGTACCCAGAATTAGCTTTTCAGTGAACAGCAGCCAGGCACATTTTAGCTAGTTTTACTTGTAAGTGGGGTTGTAAACGCTTTTCAGGCTCAGTACTGCACTCAAAAGATGCAGCCCTGAGGTCTCTCCTGATAGGAGGTAGTTAAGTAGAAATTCACTGCTCAGCTGACCCGGCAGAAGCAAATGTATACCAAAAATGTACCCAGAAAGAGCTTTTCAGTGAATAGCAGCCAGGCACATTTTAGCTAGTTTTACTTGTAACTGGGGTTGTAAACGGTTTTCAGGCTCAGTACTGCGCTCAAAAGATGCAGCCCTGAGGTCTCTCCTGATAGGAGGTAGTTAAGTAGAAATTCACTGCTCAGCTGACCCGGCAGAAGCAAATGTATACCAAAAATGTACCCAGAATGAGCTTTTCAGTGAACAGCAGCCAGGCACATTTTAGCTAGTTTTACTTGTAACTGGGGTTGTAAACGCTTTTCAGGCTCAGTACTGCGCTCAAAAGATGCAGCCCTGAGGTCTCTCCTGATAGGGGGTAGTAAGTAGAAATTCACTGCTCAGCTGACCCGGCAGAAGCAAATGTATACCAAAAATGTACCCAGAATGAGCTTTTCAGTGAACAGCAGCCAGGCACATTTTAGCTAGTTTTACTTGTAAGTGGGGTTGTAAACGCTTTTCAGGCTCAGTACTGCGCTCAAAAGATGCAGCCCTGAGGTCTCTCCTGATAGGGGGTAGTTAAGTAGAAATTCACTGCTCAGCTGACCCGGCAGAAGCAAATGTATACCAAAAATGTACCCAGAATGAGCTTTTCAGTGAACAGCAGCCAGGCACATTTTAGCTAGTTTTACTTGTAACTGGGGTTGTAAACGCTTTTCAGGCTCAGTACTGCGCTCAAAAGATGCAGTCTCTCCTGATAGGAGGTAGTTAAGTAGAAATTCACTGCTCAGCTGACCCGGCAGAAGCAAATGTATACCAAAAATGTACCCAGAATTAGCTTTTCTGTGAACAGCAGCCAGGCACATTTTAGCTAGTTTTACTTGTAAGTGGGGTTGGAAACGCTTTTCAGGCTCAGTACTGCGCTCAAAAGATGCAGCCCTGAGGTCTCTCCTGATAGGAGGTAGTTAAGTAGAAATTCACTGCTCAGCTGACCCGGCAGAAGCAAATGTATACCAAAAATGTACCCAGAATGAGCTTTTCAGTGAATAGCAGCCAGGCACATTTTAGCTAGTTTTACTTGTAACTGGGGTTGTAAACGGTTTTCAGGCTCAGTACTGCGCTCAAAAGATGCAGCTCTGAGGTCTCTCCTGATAGGAGGTAGTTAAGTAGAAATTCACTGCTCAGCTGACCCGGCAGAAGCAAATGTATACCAAAAATGTACGCAGAATGAGCTTTTCAGTGAACAGCAGCCAGGCACATTTTAGCTAGTTTTACTTGTGACTGGGGTTGTAAACGCTTTTCAGGCTCAGTACTGCGCTCAAAAGATGCAGCCCTGAGGTCTCTCCTGATAGGAGGTAGTTAAGTAGAAATTCACTGCTCAGCTGACCCGGCAGAAGCAAATGTATACCAAAAATGTACCCAGAATGAGCTTTTCAGTGAACAGCAGCCAGGCACATTTTAGCTAGTTTTACTTGTAAGTGGGGTTGGAAACGCTTTTCAGGCTCAGTACTGCGCTCAAAAGATGCAGCCCTGAGGTCTCTCCTGATAGGAGGTAGTTAAGTAGAAATTCACTGCTCAGCTGACCCGGCAGAAGCAAATGTATACCAAAAATGTACCCAGAATTAGCTTTTCAGTGAACAGCAGCCAGGCACATTTTAGCTAGTTTTACTTGTAAGTGGGGTTGTAAACGCTTTTCAGGCTCAGTACTGCACTCAAAAGATGCAGCCCTGAGGTCTCTCCTGATAGGAGGTAGTTAAGTAGAAATTCACTGCTCAGCTGACCCGGCAGAAGCAAATGTATACCAAAAATGTACCCAGAAAGAGCTTTTCAGTGAATAGCAGCCAGGCACATTTTAGCTAGTTTTACTTGTAAGTGGGGTTGTAAACGGTTTTCAGGCTCAGTACTGCGCTCAAAAGATGCAGCCCTGAGGTCTCTCCTGATAGGAGGTAGTTAAGTAGAAATTCACTGCTCAGCTGACCCGGCAGAAGCAAATGTATACAAAAAATGTACCCAGAATGAGCTTTTCAGTGAACAGCAGCCAGGCACATTTTAGCTAGTTTTACTTGTAAGTGGGGTTGTAAACGCTTTTCAGGCTCAGTACTGCGCTCAAAAGATGCAGCCCTGAGGTCTCTCCTGATAGGAGGTAGTTAAGTAGAAATTCACTGCTCAGCTGACCCGGCAGAAGCAAATGTATACCAAAAATGTACCCAGAATTAGCTTTTCAGTGAACAGCAGCCAGGCACATTTTAGCTAGTTTTACTTGTAAGTGGGGTTGTAAACGCTTTTCAGGCTCAGTACTGCACTCAAAAGATGCAGCCCTGAGGTCTCTCCTGATAGGAGGTAGTTAAGTAGAAATTCACTGCTCAGCTGACCCGGCAGAAGCAAATGTATACCAAAAATGTACCCAGAAAGAGCTTTTCAGTGAATAGCAGCCAGGCACATTTTAGCTAGTTTTACTTGTAACTGGGGTTGTAAACGGTTTTCAGGCTCAGTACTGCGCTCAAAAGATGCAGCCCTGAGGTCTCTCCTGATAGGAGGTAGTTAAGTAGAAATTCACTGCTCAGCTGACCCGGCAGAAGCAAATGTATACCAAAAATGTACCCAGAATGAGCTTTTCAGTGAACAGCAGCCAGGCACATTTTAGCTAGTTTTACTTGTAACTTGGGTTGTAAACGCTTTTCAGGCTCAGTACTGCGCTCAAAAGATGCAGCCCTGAGGTCTCTCCTGATAGGGGGTAGTAAGTAGAAATTCACTGCTCAGCTGACCCGGCAGAAGCAAATGTATACCAAAAATGTACCCAGAATGAGCTTTTCAGTGAACAGCAGCCAGGCACATTTTAGCTAGTTTTACTTGTAAGTGGGGTTGTAAACGCTTTTCAGGCTCAGTACTGCGCTCAAAAGATGCAGCCCTGAGGTCTCTCCTGATAGGGGGTAGTTAAGTAGAAATTCACTGCTCAGCTGACCCGGCAGAAGCAAATGTATACCAAAAATGTACCCAGAATGAGCTTTTCAGTGAACAGCAGCCAGGCACATTTTAGCTAGTTTTACTTGTAACTGGGGTTGTAAACGCTTTTCAGGCTCAGTACTGCGCTTAAAAGATGCAGTCTCTCCTGATAGGAGGTAGTTAAGTAGAAATTCACTGCTCAGCTGACCCGGCAGAAGCAAATGTATACCAAAAATGTACCCAGAATTAGGTTTTCTGTGAACAGCAGCCAGGCACATTTTAGCTAGTTTTACTTGTAAGTGGGGTTGGAAACGCTTTTCAGGCTCAGTACTGCGCTCAAAAGATGCAGCCCTGAGGTCTCTCCTGATAGGAGGTAGTTAAGTAGAAATTCACTGCTCAGCTGACCCGGCAGAAGCAAATGTATACCAAAAATGTACCCAGAATGAGCTTTTCAGTGAATAGCAGCCAGGCACATTTTAGCTAGTTTTACTTGTAACTGGGGTTGTAAACGGTTTTCAGGCTCAGTACTGCGCTCAAAAGATGCAGCTCTGAGGTCTCTCCTGATAGGAGGTAGTTAAGTAGAAATTCACTGCTCAGCTGACCCGGCAGAAGCAAATGTATACCAAAAATGTACCCAGAATGAGCTTTTCAGTGAACAGCAGCCAGGCACATTTTAGCTAGTTTTACTTGTGACTGGGGTTGTAAACGCTTTTCAGGCTCAGTACTGCGCTCAAAAGATGCAGCCCTGAGGTCTCTCCTGATAGGAGGTAGTTAAGTAGAAATTCACTGCTCAGCTGACCCGGCAGAAGCAAATGTATACCAAAAATGTACCCAGAATGAGCTTTTCAGTGAACAGCAGCCAGGCACATTTTAGCTAGTTTTACTTGTAAGTGGGGTTGTAAACGCTTTTCAGGCTCAGTACTGCGCTCAAAAGATGCAGCCCTGAGGTCTCTCCTGATAGGAGGTAGTTAAGTAGAAATTCACTGCTCAGCTGACCCGGCAGAAGCAAATGTATACCAAAAATGTACCCAGAATGAGCTTTTCAGTGAACAGCAGCCAGGCACATTTTAGCTAGTTTTACTTGTAACTGGGGTTGTAAACGGTTTTCAGGCTCAGTACTGCGCTCAAAAGATGCAGCCCTGAGGTCTCTCCTGATAGGAGGTAGTTAAGTAGAAATTCACTGCTCAGCTGACCCGGCAGAAGCAAATGTATACCAAAAATGTACCCAGAATGAGCTTTTCAGTGAACAGCAGCCAGGCACATTTTAGCTAGTTTTACTTGTAACTGGGGTTGTAAACGCTTTTCAGGCTCAGTACTGCGCTCAAAAGATGCAGCCCTGAGGTCTCTCCTGATAGGGGGTAGTTAAGTAGAAATTCACTGCTCAGCTGACCCGGCAGAAGCAAATGTATACCAAAAATGTACCCAGAATGAGCTTTTCAGTGAACAGCAGCCAGGCACATTTTAGCTAGTTTTACTTGTAAGTGGGGTTGTAAACGCTTTTCAGGCTCAGTACTGCGCTCAAAAGATGCAGCCCTGAGGTCTCTCCTGATAGGGGGTAGTTAAGTAGAAATTCACTGCTCAGCTGACCCGGCAGAAGCAAATGTATACCAAAAATGTACCCAGAATGAGCTTTTCAGTGAACAGCAGCCAGGCACATTTTAGCTAGTTTTACTTGTAACTGGGGTTGTAAACGCTTTTCAGGCTCAGTACTGCGCTCAAAAGATGCAGCCCTGAGGTCTCTCCTGATAGGGGGTAGTTAAGTAGAAATTCACTGCTCAGCTGACCCGGCAGAAGCAAATGTATACCAAAAATGTACCCAGAATTAGCTTTTCTGTGAACAGCAGCCAGGCACATTTTAGCTAGTTTTACTTGTAAGTGGGGTTGGAAACGCTTTTCAGGCTCAGTACTGCGCTCAAAAGATGCAGCCCTGAGGTCTCTCCTGATAGGAGGTAGTTAAGTAGAAATTCACTGCTCAGCTGACCCGGCAGAAGCAAATGTATACCAAAAATGTACCCAGAATGAGCTTTTCAGTGAATAGCAGCCAGGCACATTTTAGCTAGTTTTACTTGTAACTGGGGTTGTAAACGGTTTTCAGGCTCAGTACTGCGCTCAAAAGATGCAGCTCTGAGGTCTCTCCTGATAGGAGGTAGTTAAGTAGAAATTCACTGCTCAGCTGACCCGGCAGAAGCAAATGTATACCAAAAATGTACCCAGAATGAGCTTTTCAGTGAACAGCAGCCAGGCACATTTTAGCTAGTTTTACTTGTGACTGGGGTTGTAAACGCTTTTCAGGCTCAGTACTGCGCTCAAAAGATGCAGCCCTGAGGTCTCTCCTGATAGGAGGTAGTTAAGTAGAAATTCACTGCTCAGCTGACCCGGCAGAAGCAAATGTATACCAAAAATGTACCCAGAATGAGCTTTTCAGTGAACAGCAGCCAGGCACATTTTAGCTAGTTTTACTTGTAAGTGGGGTTGTAAACGCTTTTCAGGCTCAGTACTGCGCTCAAAAGATGCAGCCCTGAGGTCTCTCCTGATAGGAGGTAGTTAAGTAGAAATTCACTGCTCAGCTGACCCGGCAGAAGCAAATGTATACCAAAAATGTACCCAGAATGAGCTTTTCAGTGAACAGCAGCCAGGCACATTTTAGCTAGTTTTACTTGTAACTGGGGTTGTAAACGGTTTTCAGGCTCAGTACTGCGCTCAAAAGATGCAGCCCTGAGGTCTCTCCTGATAGGAGGTAGTTAAGTTGAAATTCACTGCTCAGCTGACCCGGCAGAAGCAAATGTATACCAAAAATGTACCCAGAATGAGCTTTTCAGTGAACAGCAGCCAGGCACATTTTAGCTAGTTTTACTTGTAACTGGGGTTGTAAACGCTTTTCAGGCTCAGTACTGCGCTCAAAAGATGCAGCCCTGAGGTCTCTCCTGATAGGGGGTAGTTAAGTAGAAATTCACTGCTCAGCTGACCCGGCAGAAGCAAATGTATACCAAAAATGTACCCAGAATGAGCTTTTCAGTGAACAGCAGCCAGGCACATTTTAGCTAGTTTTACTTGTAAGTGGGGTTGTAAACGCTTTTCAGGCTCAGTACTGCGCTCAAAAGATGCAGCCCTGAGGTCTCTCCTGATAGGGGGTAGTTAAGTAGAAATTCACTGCTCAGCTGACCCGGCAGAAGCAAATGTATACCAAAAATGTACCCAGAATGAGCTTTTCAGTGAACAGCAGCCAGGCACATTTTAGCTAGTTTTACTTGTAACTGGGGTTGTAAACGCTTTTCAGGCTCAGTACTGCGCTCAAAAGATGCAGCCCTGAGGTCTCTCCTGATAGGGGGTAGTTAAGTAGAAATTCACTGCTCAGCTGACCCGGCAGAAGCAAATGTATACCAAAAATGTACCCAGAATTAGCTTTTCTGTGAACAGCAGCCAGGCACATTTTAGCTAGTTTTACTTGTAAGTGGGGTTGGAAACGCTTTTCAGGCTCAGTACTGCGCTCAAAAGATGCAGCCCTGAGGTCTCTCCTGATAGGAGGTAGTTAAGTAGAAATTCACTGCTCAGCTGACCCGGCAGAAGCAAATGTATACCAAAAATGTACCCAGAATGAGCTTTTCAGTGAATAGCAGCCAGGCACATTTTAGCTAGTTTTACTTGTAACTGGGGTTGTAAACGGTTTTCAGGCTCAGTACTGCGCTCAAAAGATGCAGCTCTGAGGTCTCTCCTGATAGGAGGTAGTTAAGTAGAAATTCACTGCTCAGCTGACCCGGCAGAAGCAAATGTATACCAAAAATGTACCCAGAATGAGCTTTTCAGTGAACAGCAGCCAGGCACATTTTAGCTAGTTTTACTTGTGACTGGGGTTGTAAACGCTTTTCAGGCTCAGTACTGCGCTCAAAAGATGCAGCCCTGAGGTCTCTCCTGATAGGAGGTAGTTAAGTAGAAATTCACTGCTCAGCTGACCCGGCAGAAGCAAATGTATACCAAAAATGTACCCAGAATGAGCTTTTCAGTGAACAGCAGCCAGGCACATTTGTTATGTTATGTTATTAAAAATTTATAAAGCGCGCATACGCCCGAAGGCTTCTTGGCGCTGGAAAGAAATAAAAAAACATAACAAGGGGTGAGTCTGCAGGGATCTTTATTTCAAGTAAGCCTGAGTGAAGAGGTGAGTCTTGAAAGCCTTCCTGAAGGCAAGGAGGTCCTTACTCTGTCTAAGGGCTAGTGGCAGAGAATTCCATAGGGTAGCTGCTAAGAAGTGGAAGCTGCTGCCACCTTGTCGTTTTTTCTTGAAGCGAGGTACTTCAAGTAGGTCTTTGTAGGCTGATCTCAGGTTACGTGAGGGAACATATCTTCCAATCAGCTGCCTGATGAATAGAGGTCCCTTGCCTTGCAAAGCCTTGAAGATGATGCACCCGGCTTTAAATTCGGCTCTTTGAGCCACTGGTAGCCAGTGCAGGGACTCTAGGCCTGATTTGATCGATTCCCATTTGGGTACATTGCAGATCAGCCTGGCGGCCTGATTCTGCAAGTACTGCAATCTTCTAAGTTGTCCTACAGGTAGGCCAAGGTATAGGCTGTTTGAGAAGTCGATATGGGAGAGGACTAGGGCAATGACCACCTGGATTAAGGCGGAAGGAGTGAGGAAATGGGCGATCTTCCTAATTTTCCTCAATTGGAAAAATCCAGAGGAAACCACGGTTCCAATTTGGGATTTTAGCGAGAGGTCCTCGTTGATGGTTATCCCCAGACTCTTTACAGTCAAAGATTTCTTAGGGGGAAGGCCCATATCAGCAGGCCAGAAGTTAGGGCTCCAACTGATTTCGCTCTTGCCGGGCAGGATCAGCTCAGTTTTCCCTGGGTTTAATTTAAGATGATTAGAGGACATCCAACTCTGGATTAAAGTCATAGTGGCTTGGAAGTCCTCCACAGCATTTAGGGAATTAAGAACGAAAACTAGCTGCAAGTCGTCTGCATAATTGTATACAGTGACTTTATGCTTTCTCAGGGCAAAAAGAAGGGGCCGCATGTACAGGTTGAACAATAGGGGAGATAACGAAGAGCCTTGAGGCACCCCACAGAAAGACTTGACCTTGGCAGCAGAAAAGGAGCCCAGGCGGACAGACTGAGTACGTTCAGAAATGAACGATTTCAACCAGGCTAGGGCAGAGTCTCTAATGCCCGCCTTTTTTTAGCTAGTTTTACTTGTAAGTGGGGTTGGAAACGCTTTTCAGGCTCAGTACTGCGCTCAAAAGATGCAGCCCTGAGGTCTCTCCTGATAGGAGATAGTTAAGTAGAAATTCACTGCTCAGCTGACCCGGCAGAAGCAAATGTATACCAAAAATGTACCCAGAATGAGCTTTTCAGTGAACAGCAGCCAGGCACATTTTAGCTAGTTTTACTTGTAAGTGGGGTTGTAAACGCTTTTCAGGCTCAGTACTGCGCTCAAAAGATGCAGCCCTGAGGTCTCTCCTGATAGGAGGTAGTTAAGTAGAAATTCACTGCTCAGCTGACCCGGCAGAAGCAAATGTATACCAAAAATGTACCCAGAATGAGCTTTTCAGTGAACAGCAGCCAGGCACATTTTAGCTAGTTTTACTTGTAAGTGGGGTTGTAAACGCTTTTCAGGCTCAGTACTGCGCTCAAAAGATGCAGCCCTGAGGTCTCTCCAGATAGGAGGTAGTTAAGTAGAAATTCACTGCTCAGCTGACCCGGCAGAAGCAAATGTATACCAAAAATTTACCCAGAATGAGCTTTTCTGTGAACAGCAGCCAGGCACATTTTAGCTAGTTTTACTTGTAACTGGGGTTGTAAACGCTTTTCAGGCTCAGTACTGCGCTCAAAAGATGCAGCCCTGAGGTCTCTCCTGATAGGGGGTAGTTAAGTAGAAATTCACTGCTCAGCTGACCCGGCAGAAGCAAATGTATACCAAAAATGTACCCAGAATGAGCTTTTCAGTGAACAGCAGCCAGGCACATTTTAGCTAGTTTTACTTGTAAATGGGGTTGGAAACGGTTTTCAGGCTCAGTACTGCGCTCAAAAGATGCAGCCCTGAGGTCTCTCCTGATAGGGGGTAGTTAAGTAGAAATTCACTGCTCAGCTGACCCGGCAGAAGTAAATGTATACCAAAAATGTACCCAGAATTAGCTTTTCAGTGAACAGCAGCCAGGCACATTTTAGCTAGTTTTACTTGTAAGTGGGGTTGTAAACGCTTTTCAGGCTCAGTACTGCGCTCAAAAGATGCAGCCCTGAGGTCTCTCCTGATAGGGGGTAGTTAAGTAGAAATTCACTGCTCAGCTG
The DNA here is from genome assembly GCF_964263255.1 of Lissotriton vulgaris. Lineage (NCBI taxonomy): Eukaryota > Metazoa > Chordata > Amphibia > Caudata > Salamandridae > Lissotriton > Lissotriton vulgaris. The sequence goes on from NW_028242375.1 coordinate 171,360, forward strand.
ACCCGGCAGAAGCAAATGTATACCAAAAATGTACCCAGAATGAGCTTTTCAGTGAACAGCAGCCAGGCACATTTTAGCTAGTTTTACTTGTAAGTGGGGTTGGAAAGGCTTTTCAGGCTCAGTACTGAGCTCAAAAGATGCAGCCCTGAGGTCTCTCCTGATAGGGGGTAGTTAAGTAGAAATTCACTGCTCAGCTGACCCGGCAGAAGCAAATGTATACCAAAAATGTACCCAGAATGAGCTTTTCAGTGAACAGCAGCCAGGCACATTTTAGCTAGTTTTACTTGTAAGTGGGGTTGGAAACGCTTTTCAGGCTCAGTACTGCGCTCAAAAGATGCAGCCCTGAGGTCTCTCCTGATAGGAGATAGTTAAGTAGAAATTCACTGCTCAGCTGACCCGGCAGAAGCAAATGTATACCAAAAATGTACCCAGAATGAGCTTTTCAGTGAACAGCAGCCAGGCACATTTTAGCTAGTTTTACTTGTAAGTGGGGTTGTAAACGCTTTTCAGGCTCAGTACTGCGCTCAAAAGATGCAGCCCTGAGGTCTCTCCTGATAGGAGGTAGTAAAGTAGAAATTCACTGCTCAGCTGACCCGGCAGAAGCAAATGTATACCAAAAATGTACCCAGAATGAGCTTTTCAGTGAACAGCAGCCAGGCACATTTTAGCTAGTTTTACTTGTAACTGGGGTTGTAAACGCTTTTCAGGCTCAGTACTGCGCTCAAAAGATGCAGCCCTGAGGTCTCTCCTGATAGGAGGTAGTTAAGTAGAAATTCACTGCTCAGCTGACCCGGCAGAAGCAAATGTATACCAAAAATGTACCCAGAATGAGCTTTTCAGTGAACAGCAGCCAGGCACATTTTAGCTAGTTTTACTTGTAAGTGGGGTTGTAAATGCTTTTCAGGCTCAGTACTGCGCTCAAAAGATGCAGCCCTGAGGTCTCTCCTGATAGGGGGTAGTTAAGTAGAAATTCACTGCTCAGCTGACCCGGCAGAAGCAAATGTATACCAAAAATGTACCCAGAATGAGCTTTTCAGTGAACAGCAGCCAGGCACATTTTAGCTAGTTTTACTTGTAACTTGGGTTGTAAACGCTTTTCAGGCTCAGTACTGCGCTCAAAAGATGCAGCCCTGAGGTCTCTCCTGATAGGGGGTAGTTAAGTAGAAATTCACTGCTCAGCTGACCCGGCAGAAGCAAATGTATACCAAAAATGTACCCAGAATGAGCTTTTCAGTGAACAGCAGCCAGGCACATTTTAGCTAGTTTTACTTGTAAGTGGGGTTGTAAACGCTTTTCAGGCTCAGTACTGCACTCAAAAGATGCAGCCCTGAGGTCTCTCCTGATAGGGGGTAGTTAAGTAGAAATTCACTGCTCAGCTGACCCGGCAGAAGCAAATGTATACCAAAAATGTACCCAGAATGAGCTTTTCAGTGAACAGCAGCCAGGCACATTTTAGCTAGTTTTACTTGTAAGTGGGGTTGTAAACGCTTTTCAGGCTCAGTACTGCGCTCAAAAGATGCAGCCCTGAGGTCTCTCCTGATAGGAGGTAGTAAAGTAGAAATTCACTGCTCAGCTGACCCGGCAGAAGCCAATGTATACCAAAAATGTACCCAGAATGAGCTTTTCAGTGAACAGCAGCCAGGCACATTTTAGCTAGTTTTACTTGTAACTGGGGTTGTAAACGCTTTTCAGGCTCAGTACTGCGCTCAAAAATGTATACCAAAAATGTACCCAGAATGAGCTTTTCAGTGAACAGCAGCCAGGCACATTTTAGCTAGTTTTACTTGTAAGTGGGGTTGTAAACGCTTTTCAGGCTCAGTACTGCGCTCAAAAGATGCAGCCCTGAGGTCTCTCCTGATAGGGGGTAGTTAAGTAGAAATTCACTGCTCAGCTGACCCGGCAGAAGCAAATGTATACCAAAAATGTACCCAGAATGAGCTTTTCAGTGAACAGCAGCCAGGCACATTTTAGCTAGTTTTACTTGTAACTGGGGTTGTAAACGCTTTTCAGGCTCAGTACTGCGCTCAAAAGATGCAGCCCTGAGGTCTCTCCTGGTAGGGGGTAGTTAAGTAGAAATTCACTGCTCAGCTGACCCGGCAGAAGCAAATGTATACCAAAAATGTACCCAGAATGAGCTTTTCAGTGAACAGCAGCCAGGCACATTTTAGCTAGTTTTACTTGTAAGTGGGGTTGTAAACGCTTTTCAGGCTCAGTACTGCGCTCAAAAGATGCAGCCCTGAGGTCTCTCCTGATAGGGGGTAGTTAAGTAGAAATTCACTGCTCAGCTGACCCGGCAGAAGCAAATGTATACCAAAAATGTACCCAGAATGAGCTTTTCAGTGAACAGCAGCCAGGCACATTTTAGCTAATTTTACTTGTAACTGGGGTTGTAAACGCTTTTCAGGCTCAGTACTGCGCTCAAAAGATGCAATCTCTCCTGATAGGAGGTAGTTAAGTAGAAATTCACTGCTCAGCTGACCCGGCAGAAGCAAATGTATACCAAAAATGTACCCAGAATTAGCTTTTCTGTGAACAGCAGCCAGGCACATTTTAGCTAGTTTTACTTGTAACTGGGGTTGTAAACGGTTTTCAGGCTCAGTACTGCGCTCAAAAGATGCAGCTCTGAGGTCTCTCCTGATAGGAGGTAGTTAAGCAGAAATTCACTGCTCAGCTGACCCGGCAGAAGCAAATGTATACCAAAAATGTACCCAGAATGAGCTTTTCAGTGAACAGCAGCCAGGCACATTTTAGCTAGTTTTACTTGTAACTGGGGTTGTAAACGCTTTTCAGGCTCAATACTGCGCTCAAAAGATGCAGCCCTGAGGTCTCTCCTGATAGGGGGTAGTTAAGTAGAAATTCACTGCTCAGCTGACCCGGCAGAAGCAAATGTATACCAAAAATGTACCCAGAATGAGCTTTTCAGTGAACAGCAGCCAGGCACATTTTAGCTAGTTTTACTTGTAAGTGGGGTTGTAAACGCTTTTCAGGCTCAGTACTGCGCTCAAAAGATGCAGCCCTGAGGTCTCTCCTGATAGGGGGTAGTTAAGTAGAAATTCACTGCTCAGCTGACCCGGCAGAAGCAAATGTATACCAAAAATGTACCCAGAATGAGCTTTTCAGTGAACAGCAGCCAGGCACATTTTAGCTAGTTTTACTTGTAACTGGGGTTGTAAACGCTTTTCAGGCTCAGTACTGCGCTCAAAAGATGCAGTCTCTCCTGATAGGAGGTAGTTAAGTAGAAATTCACTGCTCAGCTGACCCGGCAGAAGCAAATGTATACCAAAAATGTACCCAGAATTAGCTTTTCTGTGAACAGCAGCCAGGCACATTTTAGCTAGTTTTACTTGTAAGTGGGGTTGGAAACGCTTTTCAGGCTCAGTACTGCGCTCAAAAGATGCAGCCCTGAGGTCTCTCCTGATAGGAGGTAGTTAAGTAGAAATTCACTGCTCAGCTGACCCGGCAGAAGCAAATGTATACCAAAAATGTACCCAGAATGAGCTTTTCAGTGAATAGCAGCCAGGCACATTTTAGCTAGTTTTACTTGTAACTGGGGTTGTAAACGGTTTTCAGGCTCAGTACTGCACTCAAAAGATGCAGCTCTGAGGTCTCTCCTGATAGAAGGTAGTTAAGTAGAAATTCACTGCTCAGCTGACCCGGCAGAAGCAAATGTATACCAAAAATGTACCCAGAATGAGCTTTTCAGTGAACAGCAGCCAGGCACATTTTAGCTAGTTTTACTTGTGACTGGGGTTGTAAACGCTTTTCAGGCTCAGTACTGCGCTCAAAAGATGCAGCCCTGAGGTCTCTCCTGATAGGAGGTAGTTAAGTAGAAATTCACTGCTCAGCTGACCCGGCAGAAGCAAATGTATACCAAAAAAGTACCCAGAATGAGCTTTTCAGTGAACAGCAGCCAGGCACATTTTAGCTAGTTTTACTTGTAAGTGGGGTTGGAAACGCTTTTCAGGCTCAGTACTGCGCTCAAAAGATGCAGCCCTGAGGTCTCTCCTGATAGGAGATAGTTAAGTAGAAATTCACTGCTCAACTGACCCGGCAGAAGCAAATGTATACCAAAAATGTATCCAGAATGAGCTTTTCAGTGAACAGCAGCCAGGCACATTTTAGCTAGTTTTACTTGTAAGTGGGGTTGTAAACGCTTTTCAGGCTCAGTACTGCCCTCAAAAGATGCAGCCCTGAGGTCTCTCCTGATAGGAGGTAGTTAAGTAGAAATTCACTGCTCAGCTGACCCGGCAGAAGCAAATGTATACCAAAAATGTACCCAGAATGAGCTTTTCAGTGAACAGCAGCCAGGCACATTTTAGCTAGTTTTACTTGTAAGTGGGGTTGTAAACGCTTTTCAGGCTCAGTACTGCACTCAAAAGATGCAGCCCTGAGGTCTCTCCTGATAGGAGGTAGTTAAGTAGAAATTCACTGCTCAGCTGACCCGGCAGAAGCAAATGTATACCAAAAATGTACCCAGAATGAGCTTTTCAGTGAACAGCAGCCAGGCACATTTTAGCTAGTTTTACTTGTGACTGGGGTTGTAAACGCTTTTCAGGCTCAGTACTGCGCTCAAAAGATGCAGCCCTGAGGTCTCTCCTGATAGGAGGTAGTTAAGTAGAAATTCACTGCTCAGCTGACCCAGCAGAAGCAAATGTATACCAAAAATGTACCCAGAATGAGCTTTTCAGTGAATAGCAGCCAGGCACATTTTAGCTAGTTTTACTTGTAACTGGGGTTGTAAACGGATTTCAGGCTCAGTACTGCGCTCAAAAGATGCAGCCCTGAGGTCTCTCCTGATAGGAGGTAGTTAAGTAGAAATTCACTGCTCAGCTGACCCGGCAGAAGCAAATGTATACCAAAAATGTACCCAGAATGAGCTTTTCAGTGAACAGCAGCCAGGCACATTTTAGCTAGTTTTACTTGTAAGTGGGGTTGTAAACGCTTTTCAGGCTCAGTACTGCGCTCAAAAGATGCAGCCCTGAGGTCTCTCCTGATAGGAGGTAGTTAAGTAGAAATTCACTGCTCAGCTGACCCGGCAGAAGCAAATGTATACCAAAAATGTACCCAGAATGAGCTTTTCAGTGAACAGCAGCCAGGCACATTTTAGCTAGTTTTACTTGTAAGTGGGGTTGGAAACGCTTTTCAGGCTCAGTACTGCACTCAAAAGATGCAGCCCTGAGGTCTCTCCTGATAGGAGGTAGTTAAGTAGAAATTCACTGCTCAGCTGACCCGGCAGAAGCAAATGTATACCAAAAATGTACCCAGAATTAGCTTTTCAGTGAACAGCAGCCAGGCACATTTTAGCTAGTTTTACTTGTAAGTGGGGTTGTAAACGCTTTTCAGGCTCAGTACTGCACTCAAAAGATGCAGCCCTGAGGTCTCTCCTGATAGGAGGTAGTTAAGTAGAAATTCACTGCTCAGCTGACCCGGCAGAAGCAAATGTATACCAAAAATGTACCCAGAAAGAGCTTTTCAGTGAATAGCAGCCAGGCACATTTTAGCTAGTTTTACTTGTAAGTGGGGTTGTAAACGGTTTTCAGGCTCAGTACTGCGCTCAAAAGATGCAGCCCTGAGGTCTCTCCTGATAGGAGGTAGTTAAGTAGAAATTCACTGCTCAGCTGACCCGGCAGAAGCAAATGTATACCAAAAATGTACCCAGAATGAGCTTTTCAGTGAACAGCAGCCAGGCACATTTTAGCTAGTTTTACTTGTAAGTGGGGTTGTAAACGCTTTTCAGGCTCAGTACTGCGCTCAAAAGATGCAGCCCTGTGTCTCTCCTGATAGGAGGTAGTTAAGTAGAAATTCACTGCTCAGCTGACCCGGCAGAAGCAAATGTATACCAAAAATGTACCCAGAATTAGCTTTTCAGTGAACAGCAGCCAGGCACATTTTAGCTAGTTTTACTTGTAAGTGGGGTTGTAAACGCTTTTCAGGCTCAGTACTGCACTCAAAAGATGCAGCCCTGAGGTCTCTCCTGATAGGAGATAGTTAAGTAGAAATTCACTGCTCAGCTAACCCGGCAGAAGCAAATGTATACCAAAAATGTACCCAGAAAGAGCTTTTCAGTGAATAGCAGCCAGGCACATTTTAGCTAGTTTTACTTGTAACTGGGGTTGTAAACGGTTTTCAGGCTCAGTACTGCGCTCAAAAGATGCAGCCCTGAGGTCTCATCTGATAGGAGGTAGTTAAGTAGAAATTCACTGCTCAGCTGACCCGGCAGAAGCAAATGTATACCAAAAATGTACCCAGAATGAGCTTTTCAGTGAACAGCAGCCAGGCACATTTTAGCTAGTTTTACTTGTGACTGGGGTTGTAAACGCTTTTCAGGCTCAGTACTGCGCTCAAAAGATGCAGCCCTGAGGTCTCTCCTGATAGGAGGTAGTTAAGTAGAAATTCACTGCTCAGCTGACCCGGCAGAAGCAAATGTATACCAAAAATGTACCCAGAATGAGCTTTTCAGTGAACAGCAGCCAGGCACATTTTAGCTAGTTTTACTTGTAAGTGGGGTTGTAAACGCTTTTCAGGCTCAGTACTGCGCTCAAAAGATGCAGCCCTGAGGTCTCTCCTGATAGGAGGTAGTTAAGTAGAAATTCACTGCTCAGCTGACCCGGCAGAAGCAAATGTATACCAAAAATGTACCCAGAATGAGCTTTTCGGTGAACAGCAGCCAGGCACATTTTAGCTAGTTTTACTTGTAACTGGGGTTGTAAACGCTTTTCAGGCTCAGTACTGCGCTCAAAAGATGCAGCCCTGAGGTCTCTCCTGATAGGGGGTAGTTAAGTAGAAATTCACTGCTTAGCTGACCCGGCAGAAGCAAATGTATACCAAAAATGTACCCAGAATGAGCTTTTCAGTGAACAGCAGCCAGGCACATTTTAGCTAGTTTTACTTGTAAGTGGGGTTGTAAACGCTTTTCAGGCTCAGTACTGCGCTCAAAAGATGCAGCCCTGAGGTCTCTCCTGATAGGGGGTAGTTAAGTAGAAATTCACTGCTCAGCTGACCCGGCAGAAGCAAATGTATACCAAAAATGTACCCAGAATGAGCTTTTCAGTGAACAGCAGCCAGGCACATTTTAGCTAGTTTTACTTGTAAGTGGGGTTGTAAAGGCTTTTCAGGCTCAGTACTGCGCTCAAAAGATGCAGCCCTGAGGTCTCTCCTGATAGGAGGTAGTTAAGTAGAAATTCACTGCTCAGCTGACCCGCAGAAGCAAATGTATACCAAAAATGTACCCAGAATGAGCTTTTCAGTGAACAGCAGCCAGGCACATTTTAGCTAGTTTTACTTGTAAGTGGGGTTGTAAACGCTTTTCAGGCTCAGTACTGCGCTCAAAAGATGCAGCCCTGAGGTCTCTCCTGATAGGAGGTAGTTAAGTAGAAATTCACTGCTCAGCTGACCCGGCAGAAGCAAATGTATACCAAAAATGTACCCAGAATTAGCTTTTCAGTGAACAGCAGCCAGGCACATTTTAGCTAGTTTTACTTGTAACTGGGGTTGTAAACGCTTTTCAGGCTCAGTACTGCACTCAAAAGATGCAGGCTTGAGGTCTCTCCTGATAGGGGGTAGTTAAGTAGAAATTCACCGCTCAGCTGACCCGGCAGAAGCAAATGTATACCAAAAATGTACCCAGAATGAGCTTTTCAGTGAACAGCAGCCAGGCACATTTTAGCTAGCTTTACTTGTAACTGGGGTTGTAAACGCTTTTCAGGCTCAGTACTGCGCTCAAAAGATGCAGCCCTGAGGTCTCTCCTGATAGGAGGTAGTTAAGTAGAAATTCACTGCTCAGCTGACCCGGCAGAAGCAAATGTATACCAAAAATGTACCCAGAATGAGCTTTTCAGTGAACAGCAGCCAGGCACATTTTAGCTAGTTTTACTTGTAACTGGGGTTGTAAACGCTTTTCAGGCTCAGTACTGCGCTCAAAAGATGCAGCCCTGAGGTCTCTCCTGATAGGAGGTAGTTAAGTAGAAATTCACTGCTCAGCTGACCCGGCAGAAGCAAATGTATACCAAAAATGTACCCAGAATGAGCTTTTCAGTGAACAGCAGCCAGGCACATTTTAGCTAGTTTTACTTGTAAGTGGGGTTGTAAATGCTTTTCAGGCTCAGTACTGCGCTCAAAAGATGCAGCCCTGAGGTCTCTCCTGATAGGAGGTAGTTAAGTAGAAATTCACTGCTCAGCTGACCCGGCAGAAGCAAATGTATACCAAAAATGTACCCAGAATGAGCTTTTCAGTGAACAGCAGCCAGGCACATTTTAGCTAGTTTTACTTGTAAGTGGGGTTGGAAACGCTTTTCAGGCTCAGTACTGCGCTCAAAAGATGCAGCCCTGAGGTCTCTCCTGATAGGAGGTAGTTAAGTAGAAATTCACTGCTCAGCTGACCCGGCAGAAGCAAATGTATACCAAAAATGTACCCAGAATTAACTTTTCAGTGAACAGCAGCCAGGCACATTTTAGCTAGTTTTACTTGTAAGTGGGGTTGTAAACGCTTTTCAGGCTCAGTACTGCACTCAAAAGATGCAGCCCTGAGGTCTCTCCTGATAGGAGGTAGTTAAGTAGAAATTCACTGCTCAGCTGACCCGGCAGAAGCAAATGTATACCAAAAATGTACCCAGAAAGAGCTTTTCAGTGAATAGCAGCCAGGCACATTTTAGCTAGTTTTACTTGTAAGTGGGGTTGTAAACGGTTTTCAGGCTCAGTACTGCGCTCAAAAGATGCAGCCCTGAGGTCTCTCCTGATAGGAGGTAGTTAAGTAGAAATTCACTGCTCAGCTGACCCGGCAGAAGCAAATGTATACCAAAAATGTACCCAGAATGAGCTTTTCAGTGAACAGCAGCCAGGCACATTTTAGCTAGTTTTACTTGTAAGTGGGGTTGTAAACGCTTTTCAGGCTCAGTACTGCGCTCAAAAGATGCAGCCCTGAGGTCTCTCCTGATAGGAGGTAGTTAAGTAGAAATTCACTGCTCAGCTGACCCGGCAGAAGCAAATGTATACCAAAAATGTACCCAGAATTAGCTTTTCAGTGAACAGCAGCCAGGCACATTTTAGCTAGTTTTACTTGTAAGTGGGGTTGTAAACGCTTTTCAGGCTCAGTACTGCACTCAAAAGATGCAGCCCTGAGGTCTCTCCTGATAGGAGGTAGTTAAGTAGAAATTCACTGCTCAGCTGACCCGGCAGAAGCAAATGTATACCAAAAATGTACCCAGAAAGAGCTTTTCAGTGAATAGCAGCCAGGCACATTTTAGCTAGTTTTACTTGTAACTGGGGTTGTAAACGGTTTTCAGGCTCAGTACTGCGCTCAAAAGATGCAGCCCTGAGGTCTCATCTGATAGGAGGTAGTTAAGTAGAAATTCACTGCTCAGCTGACCCGGCAGAAGCAAATGTATACCAAAAATGTACCCAGAATGAGCTTTTCAGTGAACAGCAGCCAGGCACATTTTAGCTAGTTTTACTTGTGACTGGGGTTGTAAACGCTTTTCAGGCTCAGTACTGCGCTCAAAAGATGCAGCCCTGAGGTCTCTTCTGATAGGAGGTTGTTAAGTAGAAATTCACTGCTCAGCTGACCTGGCAGAAGCAAATGTATACCAAAAATGTACCCAGAATGAGCTTTTCAGTGAACAGCAGCCAGGCACATTTTAGCTAGTTTTACTTGTAAGTGGGGTTGTAAACGCTTTTCAGGCTCAGTACTGCGCTCAAAAGATGCAGCCCTGAGGTCTCTCCTGATAGGAGGTAGTTAAGTAGAAATTCACTGCTCAGCTGACCCGGCAGAAGCAAATGTATACCAAAAATGTACCCAGAATGAGCTTTTCAGTGAACAGCAGCCAGGCACATTTTAGCTAGTTTTACTTGTAACTGGGGTTGTAAACGCTTTTCAGGCTCAGTACTGCGCTCAAAAGATGCAGCCCTGAGGTCTCTCCTGATAGGGGGTAGTTAAGTAGAAATTCACTGCTCAGCTGACCCGGCAGAAGCAAATGTATACCAAAAATGTACCCAGAATGAGCTTTTCAGTGAACAGCAGCCAGGCACATTTTAGCTAGTTTTACTTGTAAGTGGGGTTGTAAACGCTTTTCAGGCTCAGTACTGCGCTCAAAAGATGCAGCCCTGAGGTCTCTCCTGATAGGGGGTAGTTAAGTAGAAATTCACTGCTCAGCTGACCCGGCAGAAGCAAATGTATACCAAAAATGTACCCAGAATGAGCTTTTCAGTGAACAGCAGCCAGGCACATTTTAGCTAGTTTTACTTGTAAGTGGGGTTGTAAACGCTTTTCAGGCTCAGTACTGCGCTCAAAAGATGCAGCCCTGAGGTCTCTCCTGATAGGAGGTAGTTAAGTAGAAATTCACTACTCAGCTGACCCGGCAGAAGCAAATGTATACCAAAAATGTACCCAGAATGAGCTTTTCAGTGAACAGCAGCCAGGCACATTTTAGCTAGTTTTACTTGTAAGTGGGGTTGTAAACGCTTTTCAGGCTCAGTACTGCGCTCAAAAGATGCAGCCCTGAGGTCTCTCCTGATAGGAGGTAGTTAAGTAGAAATTCACTGCTCAGCTGACCCGGCAGAAGCAAATGTATACCAAAAATGTACCCAGAATTAGCTTTTCAGTGAACAGCAGCCAGGCACATTTTAGCTAGTTTTACTTGTAACTGGGGTTGTAAACGCTTTTCAGGCTCAGTACTGCACTCAAAAGATGCAGGCTTGAGGTCTCTCCTAATAGGGGGTAGTTAAGTAGAAATTCACCGCTCAGCTGACCCGGCAGAAGCAAATGTATACCAAAAATGTACCCAGAATGAGCTTTTCAGTGAACAGCAGCCAGGCACATTTTAGCTAGCTTTACTTGTAACTGGGGTTGTAAACACTTTTCAGGCTCAGTACTGCGCTCAAAAGATGCAGCCCTGAGGTCTCTCCTGATAGGAGGTAGTTAAGTAGAAATTCACTGCTCAGCTGACCCGGCAGAAGCTAATGTATACCAAAAATGTACCCAGAATGAGCTTTTCAGTGAACAGCAGCCAGGCACATTTTAGCTAGTTTTACTTGTAAGTGGGGTTGTAAACGCTTTTCAGGCTCAGTACTGCGCTCAAAAGATGCAGCCCTGAGGTCTCTCCTGATAGGAGGTAGTTAAGTAGAAATTCACTGCTCAGCTGACCCGGCAGAAGCAAATGTATACCAAAAATGTACCCAGAATGAGCTTTTCAGTGAACAGCAGCCAGGCACATTTTAGCTAGTTTTACTTGTAAGTGGGGTTGGAAACGCTTTTCAGGCTCAGTACTGCGCTCAAAATATGCAGCCCTGAGGTCTCTCCTGATAGGAGATAGTTAAGTAGAAATTCACTGCTCAGCTGACCCGGCAGAAGCAAATGTATACCAAAAATGTACCCAGAATGAGCTTTTCAGTGAACAGCAGCCAGGCACATTTTAGCTAGTTTTACTTGTAAGTGGGGTTGTAAACGCTTTTCAGGCTCAGTACTGCGCTCAAAAGATGCAGCCCTGAGGTCTCTCCTGATAGAAGGTAGTTAAGTAGAAATTCACTGCTCAGCTGACCCGGCAGAAGCAAATGTATACCAAAAATGTACCCAGAATAAGCTTTTCAGTGAACAGCAGCCAGGCACATTTTAGCTAGTTTTACTTGTAAGTGGGGTTGTAAACTCTTTTCAGGCTCAGTACTGCGCTCAAAAGATGCAGCCCTGAGGTCTCTCCTGATAGGGGGTAGTTAAGTAGAAATTCACTGCTCAGCTGACCCGGCAGAAGCAAATGTATACCAAAAATGTACCCAGAATGAGCTTTTCAGTGAACAGCAGCCAGGCACATTTTAGCTAGTTTTACTTGTAAGTGGGGTTGGAAACGCTTTTCAGGCTCAGTACTGCGCTCAAAAGATGCAGCCCTGAGGTCTCTCCTGATAGGAGGTAGTTAAGTAGAAATTCACTGCTCAGCTGACCCGGCAGAAGCAAATGTATAGCAAAAATGTACCCAGAATTAGCTTTTCAGTGAACAGCAGCCAGGCACATTTTAGCTAGTTTTACTTGTAAGTGGGGTTGTAAACGCTTTTCAGGCTCAGTACTGCACTCAAAAGATGCAGCCCTGAGGTCTCTCCTGATAGGAGGTAGTTAAGTAGAAATTCACTGCTCAGCTGACCTGGCAGAAGCAAATGTATACCAAAAATGTACCCAGAAAGAGCTTTTCAGTGAATAGCAGCCAGGCACATTTTAGCTAGTTTTACTTGTAAGTGGGGTTGTAAACGGTTTTCAGGCTCAGTACTGCGCTCAAAAGATGCAGCCCTGAGGTCTCTCCTGATACGAGGTAGTTAAGTAGAAATTCACTGCTCAGCTGACCCGGCAGAAGCAAATGTATACCAAAAATGTACCCAGAATGAGCTTTTCAGTGAACAGCAGCCAGGCACATTTTAGCTAGTTTTACTTGTAAGTGGGGTTGTAAACGCTTTTCAGGCTCAGTACTGCGCTCAAAAGATGCAGCCCTGAGGTCTCTCCTGATAGGAGGTAGTTAAGAAGAAATTCACTGCTCAGCTGACCCGGCAGAAGCAAATGTATACCAAAAATGTACCCAGAATTAGCTTTTCAGTGAACAGCAGCCAGGCACATTTTAGCTAGTTTTACTTGTAAGTGGGGTTGTAAACGCTTTTCAGGCTCAGTACTGCACTCAAAAGATGCAGCCCTGAGGTCTCTCCTGATAGGAGGTAGTTAAGTAGAAATTCACTGCTCAGCTGACCCGGCAGAAGCAAATGTATACCAAAAATGTACCCAGAAAGAGCTTTTCAGTGAATAGCAGCCAGGCACATTTTAGCTAGTTTTACTTGTAACTGGGGTTGTAAACGGTTTTCAGGCTCAGTACTGCGCTCAAAAGATGCAGCCCTGAGGTCTCATCTGATAGGAGGTAGTTAAGTAGAAATTCACTGCTCAGCTGACCCGGCAGAAGCAAATGTATACCAAAAATGTACCCAGAATGAGCTTTTCGGTGAACAGCAGCCAGGCACATTTTAGCTAGTTTTACTTGTGACTGGGGTTGTAAACGCTTTTCAGGCTCAGTACTGCGCTCAAAAGATGCAGCCCTGAGGTCTCTCCTGATAGGAGGTAGTTAAGTAGAAATTCACTGCTCAGCTGACCCGGCAGAAGCAAATGTATACCAAAAATGTACCCAGAATGAGCTTTTCAGTGAACAGCAGCCAGGCACATTTTAGCTAGTTTTACTTGTAAGTGGGGTTGTAAACGCTTTTCAGGCTCAGTACTGCGCTCAAAAGATGCAGCCCTGAGGTCTCTCCTGATAGGAGGTAGTTAAGTAGAAATTCACTGCTCAGCTGACCCGGCAGAAGCAAATGTATACCAAAAATGTACCCAGAATGAGCTTTTCAGTGAACAGCAGCCAGGCACATTTTAGCTAGTTTTACTTGTAACTGGGGTTGTAAACGCTTTTCAGGCTCAGTACTGCGCTCAAAAGATGCAGCCCTGAGGTCTCTCCTGATAGGGGGTAGTTAAGTAGAAATTCACTGCTCAGCTGACCCGGCAGAAGCAAATGTATACCAAAAATGTACCCAGAATGAGCTTTTCAGTGAACAGCAGCCAGGCACATTTTAGCTAGTTTTACTTGTAAGTGGGGTTGTAAACGCTTTTCAGGCTCAGTACTGCGCTCAAAAGATGCAGCCCTGAGGTCTCTCCTGATAGGAGGTAGTTAAGTAGAAATTCACTGCTCAGCTGACCCGGCAGAAGCAAATGTATACCAAAAATGTACCCAGAATGAGCTTTTCAGTGAACAGCAGCCAGGCACATTTTAGCTAGTTTTACTTGTAAGTGGGGTTGTAAACGCTTTTCAGGCTCAGTACTGCGCTCAAAAGATGCAGCCCTGAGGTCTCTCCTGATAGGAGGTAGTTAAGTAGAAATTCACTGCTCAGCTGACCCGGCAGAAGCAAATGTATACCAAAAATGTACCCAGAATTAGCTTTTCAGTGAACAGCAGCCAGGCACATTTTAGCTAGTTTTACTTGTAACTGGGGTTGTAAACGCTTTTCAGGCTCAGTACTGCACTCAAAAGATGCAGGCTTGAGGTCTCTCCTGATAGGGGGTAGTTAAGTAGAAATTCACCGCTCAGCTGACCCGGTAGAAGCAAATGTATACCAAAAATGTACCCAGAATGAGCTTTTCAGTGAACAGCAGCCAGGCACATTTTAGCTAGCTTTACTTGTAACTGGGGTTGTAAACGCTTTTCAGGCTCAGTACTGCGCTCAAAAGATGCAGCCCTGAGGTCTCTCCTGATAGGAGGTAGTTAAGTAGAAATTCACTGCTCAGCTGACCCGGCAGAAGCAAATGTATACCAAAAATGTACCCAGAATGAGCTTTTCAGTGAACAGCAGCCAGGCACATTTTAGCTAGTTTTACTTGTAAGTGGGGTTGGAAACGCTTTTCAGGCTCAGTACTGCGCTCAAAAGATGCAGCCCTGAGGTCTCTCCTGATAGGAGATAGTTAAGTAGAAATTCACTGCTCAACTGACCCGGCAGAAGCAAATGTATACCAAAAATGTATCCAGAATGAGCTTTTCAGTGAACAGCAGCCAGGCACATTTTAGCTAGTTTTACTTGTAAGTGGGGTTGTAAACGCTTTTCAGGCTCAGTACTGCCCTCAAAAGATGCAGCCCTGAGGTCTCTCCTGATAGGAGGTAGTTAAGTAGAAATTCACTGCTCAGCTGACCCGGCAGAAGCAAATGTATACCAAAAATGTACCCAGAATGAGCTTTTCAGTGAACAGCAGCCAGGCACATTTTAGCTAGTTTTACTTGTAAGTGGGGTTGTAAACGCTTTTCAGGCTCAGTACTGCACTCAAAAGATGCAGCCCTGAGGTCTCTCCTGATAGGAGGTAGTTAAGTAGAAATTCACTGCTCAGCTGACCCGGCAGAAGCAAATGTATACCAAAAATGTACCCAGAATGAGCTTTTCAGTGAACAGCAGCCAGGCACATTTTAGCTAGTTTTACTTGTGACTGGGGTTGTAAACGCTTTTCAGGCTCAGTACTGCGCTCAAAAGATGCAGCCCTGAGGTCTCTCCTGATAGGAGGTAGTTAAGTAGAAATTCACTGCTCAGCTGACCCAGCAGAAGCAAATGTATACCAAAAATGTACCCAGAATGAGCTTTTCAGTGAATAGCAGCCAGGCACATTTTAGCTAGTTTTACTTGTAACTGGGGTTGTAAACGGTTTTCAGGCTCAGTACTGCGCTCAAAAGATGCAGCCCTGAGGTCTCTCCTGATAGGAGGTAGTTAAGTAGAAATTCACTGCTCAGCTGACCCGGCAGAAGCAAATGTATACCAAAAATGTACCCAGAATGAGCTTTTCAGTGAACAGCAGCCAGGCACAT
This sequence comes from Lissotriton vulgaris, assembly GCF_964263255.1. Classification (NCBI taxonomy): domain Eukaryota; kingdom Metazoa; phylum Chordata; class Amphibia; order Caudata; family Salamandridae; genus Lissotriton; species Lissotriton vulgaris. The sequence continues at coordinate 186,704 of NW_028242375.1, forward strand.
TTTAGCTAGTTTTACTTGTAAGTGGGGTTGTAAACGCTTTTCAGGCTCAGTACTGCGCTCAAAAGATGCAGCCCTGAGGTCTCTCCTGATAGGAGGTAGTTAAGTAGAAATTCACTGCTCAGCTGACCCGGCAGAAGCAAATGTATACCAAAAATGTACCCAGAATGAGCTTTTCAGTGAACAGCAGCCAGGCACATTTTAGCTAGTTTTACTTGTAAGTGGGGTTGGAAACGCTTTTCAGGCTCAGTACTGCACTCAAAAGATGCAGCCCTGAGGTCTCTCCTGATAGGAGGTAGTTAAGTAGAAATTCACTGCTCAGCTGACCCGGCAGAAGCAAATGTATACCAAAAATGTACCCAGAATTAGCTTTTCAGTGAACAGCAGCCAGGCACATTTTAGCTAGTTTTACTTGTAAGTGGGGTTGTAAACGCTTTTCAGGCTCAGTACTGCACTCAAAAGATGCAGCCCTGAGGTCTCTCCTGATAGGAGGTAGTTAAGTAGAAATTCACTGCTCAGCTGACCCGGCAGAAGCAAATGTATACCAAAAATGTACCCAGAAAGAGCTTTTCAGTGAATAGCAGCCAGGCACATTTTAGCTAGTTTTACTTGTAAGTGGGGTTGTAAACGGTTTTCAGGCTCAGTACTGCGCTCAAAAGATGCAGCCCTGAGGTCTCTCCTGATAGGAGGTAGTTAAGTAGAAATTCACTGCTCAGCTGACCCGGCAGAAGCAAATGTATACCAAAAATGTACCCAGAATGAGCTTTTCAGTGAACAGCAGCCAGGCACATTTTAGCTAGTTTTACTTGTAAGTGGGGTTGTAAACGCTTTTCAGGCTCAGTACTGCGCTCAAAAGATGCAGCCCTGAGGTCTCTCCTGATAGGAGGTAGTTAAGTAGAAATTCACTGCTCAGCTGACCCGGCAGAAGCAAATGTATACCAAAAATGTACCCAGAATTAGCTTTTCAGTGAACAGCAGCCAGGCACATTTTAGCTAGTTTTACTTGTAAGTGGGGTTGTAAACGCTTTTCAGGCTCAGTACTGCACTCAAAAGATGCAGCCCTGAGGTCTCTCCTGATAGGAGATAGTTAAGTAGAAATTCACTGCTCAGCTAACCCGGCAGAAGCAAATGTATACCAAAAATGTACCCAGAAAGAGCTTTTCAGTGAATAGCAGCCAGGCACATTTTAGCTAGTTTTACTTGTAACTGGGGTTGTAAACGGTTTTCAGGCTCAGTACTGCGCTCAAAAGATGCAGCCCTGAGGTCTCATCTGATAGGAGGTAGTTAAGTAGAAATTCACTGCTCAGCTGACCCGGCAGAAGCAAATGTATACCAAAAATGTACCCAGAATGAGCTTTTCAGTGAACAGCAGCCAGGCACATTTTAGCTAGTTTTACTTGTGACTGGGGTTGTAAACGCTTTTCAGGCTCAGTACTGCGCTCAAAAGATGCAGCCCTGAGGTCTCTCCTGATAGGAGGTAGTTAAGTAGAAATTCACTGCTCAGCTGACCTGGCAGAAGCAAATGTATACCAAAAATGTACCCAGAATGAGCTTTTCAGTGAACAGCAGCCAGGCACATTTTAGCTAGTTTTACTTGTAAGTGGGGTTGTAAACGCTTTTCAGGCTCAGTACTGCGCTCAAAAGATGCAGCCCTGAGGTCTCTCCTGATAGGAGGTAGTTAAGTAGAAATTCACTGCTCAGCTGACCCGGCAGAAGCAAATGTATACCAAAAATGTACCCAGAATGAGCTTTTCGGTGAACAGCAGCCAGGCACATTTTAGCTAGTTTTACTTGTAACTGGGGTTGTAAACGCTTTTCAGGCTCAGTACTGCGCTCAAAAGATGCAGCCCTGAGGTCTCTCCTGATAGGGGGTAGTTAAGTAGAAATTCACTGCTCAGCTGACCCGGCAGAAGCAAATGTATACCAAAAATGTACCCAGAATGAGCTTTTCAGTGAACAGCAGCCAGGCACATTTTAGCTAGTTTTACTTGTAAGTGGGGTTGTAAAGGCTTTTCAGGCTCAGTACTGCGCTCAAAAGATGCAGCCCTGAGGTCTCTCCTGATAGGAGGTAGTTAAGTAGAAATTCACTGCTCAGCTGACCCGCAGAAGCAAATGTATACCAAAAATGTACCCAGAATGAGCTTTTCAGTGAACAGCAGCCAGGCACATTTTAGCTAGTTTTACTTGTAAGTGGGGTTGTAAACGCTTTTCAGGCTCAGTACTGCGCTCAAAAGATGCAGCCCTGAGGTCTCTCCTGATAGGAGGTAGTTAAGTAGAAATTCACTGCTCAGCTGACCCGGCAGAAGCAAATGTATACCAAAAATGTACCCAGAATTAGCTTTTCAGTGAACAGCAGCCAGGCACATTTTAGCTAGTTTTACTTGTAACTGGGGTTGTAAACGCTTTTCAGGCTCAGTACTGCACTCAAAAGATGCAGGCTTGAGGTCTCTCCTGATAGGGGGTAGTTAAGTAGAAATTCACCGCTCAGCAGACCCGGCAGAAGCAAATGTATACCAAAAATGTACCCAGAATGAGCTTTTCAGTGAACAGCAGCCAGGCACATTTTAGCTAGCTTTACTTGTAACTGGGGTTGTAAACGCTTTTCAGGCTCAGTACTGCGCTCAAAAGATGCAGCCCTGAGGTCTCTCCTGATAGGAGGTAGTTAAGTAGAAATTCACTGCTCAGCTGACCCGGCAGAAGCAAATGTATACCAAAAATGTACCCAGAATGAGCTTTTCAGTGAACAGCAGCCAGGCACATTTTAGCTAGTTTTACTTGTAACTTGGGTTGTAAACGCTTTTCAGGCTCAGTACTGCGCTCAAAAGATGCAGCCCTGAGGTCTCTCCTGATAGGAGGTAGTTAAGTAGAAATTCACTGCTCAGCTGACCCGGCAGAAGCAAATGTATACCAAAAATGTACCCAGAATGAGCTTTTCAGTGAACAGCAGCCAGGCACATTTTAGCTAGTTTTACTTGTAAGTGGGGTTGTAAATGCTTTTCAGGCTCAGTACTGCGCTCAAAAGATGCAGCCCTGAGGTCTCTCCTGATAGGAGGTAGTTAAGTAGAAATTCACTGCTCAGCTGACCCGGCAGAAGCAAATGTATACCAAAAATGTACCCAGAATGAGCTTTTCAGTGAACAGCAGCCAGGCACATTTTAGCTAGTTTTACTTGTAAGTGGGGTTGGAAACGCTTTTCAGGCTCAGTACTGCGCTCAAAAGATGCAGCCCTGAGGTCTCTCCTGATAGGAGGTAGTTAAGTAGAAATTCACTGCTCAGCTGACCCGGCAGAAGCAAATGTATACCAAAAATGTACCCAGAATTAACTTTTCAGTGAACAGCAGCCAGGCACATTTTAGCTAGTTTTACTTGTAAGTGGGGTTGTAAACGCTTTTCAGGCTCAGTACTGCACTCAAAAGATGCAGCCCTGAGGTCTCTCCTGATAGGAGGTAGTTAAGTAGAAATTCACTGCTCAGCTGACCCGGCAGAAGCAAATGTATACCAAAAATGTACCCAGAAAGAGCTTTTCAGTGAATAGCAGCCAGGCACATTTTAGCTAGTTTTACTTGTAAGTGGGGTTGTAAACGGTTTTCAGGCTCAGTACTGCGCTCAAAAGATGCAGCCCTGAGGTCTCTCCTGATAGGAGGTAGTTAAGTAGAAATTCACTGCTCAGCTGACCCGGCAGAAGCAAATGTATACCAAAAATGTACCCAGAATGAGCTTTTCAGTGAACAGCAGCCAGGCACATTTTAGCTAGTTTTACTTGTAAGTGGGGTTGTAAACGCTTTTCAGGCTCAGTACTGCGCTCAAAAGATGCAGCCCTGAGGTCTCTCCTGATAGGAGGTAGTTAAGTAGAAATTCACTGCTCAGCTGACCCGGCAGAAGCAAATGTATACCAAAAATGTACCCAGAATTAGCTTTTCAGTGAACAGCAGCCAGGCACATTTTAGCTAGTTTTACTTGTAAGTGGGGTTGTAAACGCTTTTCAGGCTCAGTACTGCACTCAAAAGATGCAGCCCTGAGGTCTCTCCTGATAGGAGGTAGTTAAGTAGAAATTCACTGCTCAGCTGACCCGGCAGAAGCAAATGTATACCAAAAATGTACCCAGAAAGAGCTTTTCAGTGAATAGCAGCCAGGCACATTTTAGCTAGTTTTACTTGTAACTGGGGTTGTAAACGGTTTTCAGGCTCAGTACTGCGCTCAAAAGATGCAGCCCTGAGGTCTCATCTGATAGGAGGTAGTTAAGTAGAAATTCACTGCTCAGCTGACCCGGCAGAAGCAAATGTATACCAAAAATGTACCCAGAATGAGCTTTTCAGTGAACAGCAGCCAGGCACATTTTAGCTAGTTTTACTTGTGACTGGGGTTGTAAACGCTTTTCAGGCTCAGTACTGCGCTCAAAAGATGCAGCCCTGAGGTCTCTTCTGATAGGAGGTAGTTAAGTAGAAATTCACTGCTCAGCTGACCCGGCAGAAGCAAATGTATACCAAAAATGTACCCAGAATGAGCTTTTCAGTGAACAGCAGCCAGGCACATTTTAGCTAGTTTTACTTGTAAGTGGGGTTGTAAACGCTTTTCAGGCTCAGTACTGCGCTCAAAAGATGCAGCCCTGAGGTCTCTCCTGATAGGAGGTAGTTAAGTAGAAATTCACTGCTCAGCTGACCCGGCAGAAGCAAATGTATACCAAAAATGTACCCAGAATGAGCTTTTCAGTGAACAGCAGCCAGGCACATTTTAGCTAGTTTTACTTGTAACTGGGGTTGTAAACGCTTTTCAGGCTCAGTACTGCGCTCAAAAGATGCAGCCCTGAGGTCTCTCCTGATAGGGGGTAGTTAAGTAGAAATTCACTGCTCAGCTGACCCGGCAGAAGCAAATGTATACCAAAAATGTACCCAGAATGAGCTTTTCAGTGAACAGCAGCCAGGCACATTTTAGCTAGTTTTACTTGTAAGTGGGGTTGTAAACGCTTTTCAGGCTCAGTACTGCGCTCAAAAGATGCAGCCCTGAGGTCTCTCCTGATAGGGGGTAGTTAAGTAGAAATTCACTGCTCAGCTGACCCGGCAGAAGCAAATGTATACCAAAAATGTACCCAGAATGAGCTTTTCAGTGAACAGCAGCCAGGCACATTTTAGCTAGTTTTACTTGTAAGTGGGGTTGTAAACGCTTTTCAGGCTCAGTACTGCGCTCAAAAGATGCAGCCCTGAGGTCTCTCCTGATAGGAGGTAGTTAAGTAGAAATTCACTGCTCAGCTGACCCGGCAGAAGCAAATGTATACCAAAAATGTACCCAGAATGAGCTTTTCAGTGAACAGCAGCCAGGCACATTTTAGCTAGTTTTACTTGTAAGTGGGGTTGTAAACGCTTTTCAGGCTCAGTACTGCGCTCAAAAGATGCAGCCCTGAGGTCTCTCCTGATAGGAGGTAGTTAAGTAGAAATTCACTGCTCAGCTGACCCGGCAGAAGCAAATGTATACCAAAAATGTACCCAGAATTAGCTTTTCAGTGAACAGCAGCCAGGCACATTTTAGCTAGTTTTACTTGTAACTGGGGTTGTAAACGCTTTTCAGGCTCAGTACTGCACTCAAAAGATGCAGGCTTGAGGTCTCTCCTAATAGGGGGTAGTTAAGTAGAAATTCACCGCTCAGCTGACCCGGCAGAAGCAAATGTATACCAAAAATGTACCCAGAATGAGCTTTTCAGTGAACAGCAGCCAGGCACATTTTAGCTAGCTTTACTTGTAACTGGGGTTGTAAACACTTTTCAGGCTCAGTACTGCGCTCAAAAGATGCAGCCCTGAGGTCTCTCCTGATAGGAGGTAGTTAAGTAGAAATTCACTGCTCAGCTGACCCGGCAGAAGCTAATGTATACCAAAAATGTACCCAGAATGAGCTTTTCAGTGAACAGCAGCCAGGCACATTTTAGCTAGTTTTACTTGTAACTGGGGTTGTAAACGCTTTTCAGGCTCAGTACTGCGCTCAAAAGATGCAGCCCTGAGGTCTCTCCTGATAGGAGGTAGTTAAGTAGAAATTCACTGCTCAGCTGACCCGGCAGAAGCAAATGTATACCAAAAATGTACCCAGAATGAGCTTTTCAGTGAACAGCAGCCAGGCACATTTTAGCTAGTTTTACTTGTAAGTGGGGTTGGAAACGCTTTTCAGGCTCAGTACTGCGCTCAAAATATGCAGCCCTGAGGTCTCTCCTGATAGGAGATAGTTAAGTAGAAATTCACTGCTCAGCTGACCCGGCAGAAGCAAATGTATACCAAAAATGTACCCAGAATGAGCTTTTCAGTGAACAGCAGCCAGGCACATTTTAGCTAGTTTTACTTGTAAGTGGGGTTGTAAACGCTTTTCAGGCTCAGTACTGCGCTCAAAAGATGCAGCCCTGAGGTCTCTCCTGATAGAAGGTAGTTAAGTAGAAATTCACTGCTCAGCTGACCCGGCAGAAGCAAATGTATACCAAAAATGTACCCAGAATAAGCTTTTCAGTGAACAGCAGCCAGGCACATTTTAGCTAGTTTTACTTGTAAGTGGGGTTGTAAACTCTTTTCAGGCTCAGTACTGCGCTCAAAAGATGCAGCCCTGAGGTCTCTCCTGATAGGGGGTAGTTAAGTAGAAATTCACTGCTCAGCTGACCCGGCAGAAGCAAATGTATACCAAAAATGTACCCAGAATGAGCTTTTCAGTGAACAGCAGCCAGGCACATTTTAGCTAGTTTTACTTGTAAGTGGGGTTGGAAACGCTTTTCAGGCTCAGTACTGCGCTCAAAAGATGCAGCCCTGAGGTCTCTCCTGATAGGAGGTAGTTAAGTAGAAATTCACTGCTCAGCTGACCCGGCAGAAGCAAATGTATACCAAAAATGTACCCAGAATTAGCTTTTCAGTGAACAGCAGCCAGGCACATTTTAGCTAGTTTTACTTGTAAGTGGGGTTGTAAACGCTTTTCAGGCTCAGTACTGCACTCAAAAGATGCAGCCCTGAGGTCTCTCCTGATAGGAGGTAGTTAAGTAGAAATTCACTGCTCAGCTGACCTGGCAGAAGCAAATGTATACCAAAAATGTACCCAGAAAGAGCTTTTCAGTGAATAGCAGCCAGGCACATTTTAGCTAGTTTTACTTGTAAGTGGGGTTGTAAACGGTTTTCAGGCTCAGTACTGCGCTCAAAAGATGCAGCCCTGAGGTCTCTCCTGATACGAGGTAGTTAAGTAGAAATTCACTGCTCAGCTGACCCGGCAGAAGCAAATGTATACCAAAAATGTACCCAGAATGAGCTTTTCAGTGAACAGCAGCCAGGCACATTTTAGCTAGGTTTACTTGTAAGTGGGGTTGTAAACGCTTTTCAGGCTCAGTACTGCGCTCAAAAGATGCAGCCCTGAGGTCTCTCCTGATAGGAGGTAGTTAAGAAGAAATTCACTGCTCAGCTGACCCGGCAGAAGCAAATGTATACCAAAAATGTACCCAGAATTAGCTTTTCAGTGAACAGCAGCCAGGCACATTTTAGCTAGTTTTACTTGTAAGTGGGGTTGTAAACGCTTTTCAGGCTCAGTACTGCACTCAAAAGATGCAGCCCTGAGGTCTCTCCTGATAGGAGGTAGTTAAGTAGAAATTCACTGCTCAGCTGACCCGGCAGAAGCAAATGTATACCAAAAATGTACCCAGAAAGAGCTTTTCAGTGAATAGCAGCCAGGCACATTTTAGCTAGTTTTACTTGTAACTGGGGTTGTAAACGGTTTTCAGGCTCAGTACTGCGCTCAAAAGATGCAGCCCTGAGGTCTCATCTGATAGGAGGTAGTTAAGTAGAAATTCACTGCTCAGCTGACCCGGCAGAAGCAAATGTATACCAAAAATGTACCCAGAATGAGCTTTTCGGTGAACAGCAGCCAGGCACATTTTAGCTAGTTTTACTTGTGACTGGGGTTGTAAACGCTTTTCAGGCTCAGTACTGCGCTCAAAAGATGCAGCCCTGAGGTCTCTCCTGATAGGAGGTAGTTAAGTAGAAATTCACTGCTCAGCTGACCCGGCAGAAGCAAATGTATACCAAAAATGTACCCAGAATGAGCTTTTCAGTGAACAGCAGCCAGGCACATTTTAGCTAGTTTTACTTGTAAGTGGGGTTGTAAACGCTTTTCAGGCTCAGTACTGCGCTCAAAAGATGCAGCCCTGAGGTCTCTCCTGATAGGAGGTAGTTAAGTAGAAATTCACTGCTCAGCTGACCCGGCAGAAGCAAATGTATACCAAAAATGTACCCAGAATGAGCTTTTCAGTGAACAGCAGCCAGGCACATTTTAGCTAGTTTTACTTGTAACTGGGGTTGTAAACGCTTTTCAGGCTCAGTACTGCGCTCAAAAGATGCAGCCCTGAGGTCTCTCCTGATAGGGGGTAGTTAAGTAGAAATTCACTGCTCAGCTGACCCGGCAGAAGCAAATGTATACCAAAAATGTACCCAGAATGAGCTTTTCAGTGAACAGCAGCCAGGCACATTTTAGCTAGTTTTACTTGTAAGTGGGGTTGTAAACGCTTTTCAGGCTCAGTACTGCGCTCAAAAGATGCAGCCCTGAGGTCTCTCCTGATAGGGGGTAGTTAAGTAGAAATTCACTGCTCAGCTGACCCGGCAGAAGCAAATGTATACCAAAAATGTACCCAGAATGAGCTTTTCAGTGAACAGCAGCCAGGCACATTTTAGCTAGTTTTACTTGTAAGTGGGGTTGTAAACGCTTTTCAGGCTCAGTACTGCGCTCAAAAGATGCAGCCCTGAGGTCTCTCCTGATAGGAGGTAGTTAAGTAGAAATTCACTGCTCAGCTGACCCGGCAGAAGCAAATGTATACCAAAAATGTACCCAGAATGAGCTTTTCAGTGAACAGCAGCCAGGCACATTTTAGCTAGTTTTACTTGTAAGTGGGGTTGTAAACGCTTTTCAGGCTCAGTACTGCGCTCAAAAGATGCAGCCCTGAGGTCTCTCCTGATAGGAGGTAGTTAAGTAGAAATTCACTGCTCAGCTGACCCGGCAGAAGCAAATGTATACCAAAAATGTACCCAGAATTAGCTTTTCAGTGAACAGCAGCCAGGCACATTTTAGCTAGTTTTACTTGTAACTGGGGTTGTAAACGCTTTTCAGGCTCAGTACTGCACTCAAAAGATGCAGGCTTGAGGTCTCTCCTGATAGGGGGTAGTTAAGTAGAAATTCACCGCTCAGCTGACCCGGCAGAAGCAAATGTATACCAAAAATGTACCCAGAATGAGCTTTTCAGTGAACAGCAGCCAGGCACATTTTAGCTAGCTTTACTTGTAACTGGGGTTGTAAACGCTTTTCAGGCTCAGTACTGCGCTCAAAAGATGCAGCCCTGAGGTCTCTCCTGATAGGAGGTAGTTAAGTAGAAATTCACTGCTCAGCTGACGCGGCAGAAGCAAATGTATACCAAAAATGTACCCAGAATGAGCTTTTCAGTGAACAGCAGCCAGGCAGATTTTAGCTAGTTTTACTTGTAACTGGGGTTGTAAACGCTTTTCAGGCTCAGTACTGCGCTCAAAAGATGCAGCCCTGAGGTCTCTCCTGATAGGAGGTAGTTAAGTAGAAATTCACTGCTCAGCTGACCCGGCAGAAGCAAATGTATACCAAAAATGTACCCAGAATGAGCTTTTCAGTGAACAGCAGCCAGGCACATTTTAGCTAGTTTTACTTGTAAGTGGAGTTGTAAACGCTTTTCAGGCTCAGTACTGCGCTCAAAAGATGCAGCCCTGAGGTCTCTCCTGATAGGAGGTAGTTAAGTAGAAATTCACTGCTCAGCTGACCCGGCAGAAGCAAATGTATACCAAAAATGTACCCAGAATGAGCTTTTCAGTGAACAGCAGCCAGGCACATTTTAGCTAGTTTTACTTGTAAGTGGGGTTGGAAACGCTTTTCAGGCTCAGTACTGCGCTCAAAAGATGCAGCCCTGAGGTCTCTCCTGATAGGAGGTAGTTAAGTAGAAATTCACTGCTCAGCGGACCCGGCAGAAGCAAATGTATACCAAAAATGTACCCAGAAAGAGCTTTTCAGTGAATAGCAGCCAGGCACATTTTAGCTAGTTTTACTTGTAAGTGGGGTTGTAAACGGTTTTCAGGCTCAGTACTGCGCTCAAAAGATGCAGCCCTGAGGTCTCTCCTGATAGGAGGTAGTTAAGTAGAAATTCACTGCTCAGCTGACCCGGCAGAAGCAAATGTATACCAAAAATGTACCCAGAATGAGCTTTTCAGTGAACAGCAGCCAGGCACATTTTAGCTAGTTTTACTTGTAACTGGGGTTGTAAACGCTTTTCAGGCTCAGTACTGCGCTCAAAAGATGCAGCCCTGAGGTCTCTCCTGATAGGGGGTAGTTAAGTAGAAATTCACTGCTCAGCTGACCCGGCAGAAGCAAATGTATACCAAAAATGTACCCAGAATGAGCTTTTCAGTGAACAGCAGCCAGGCACATTTTAGCTAGTTTTACTTGTAAGTGGGGTTGTAAACGCTTTTCAGGCTCAGTACTGCGCTCAAAAGATGCAGCCCTGAGGTCTCTCCTGATAGGGGGTAGTTAAGTAGAAATTCACTGCTCAGCTGACCCGGCAGAAGCAAATGTATACCAAAAATGTACCCAGAATGAGCTTTTCAGTGAACAGCAGCCAGGCACATTTTAGCTAGTTTTACTTGTAAGTGGGGTTGTAAACGCTTTTCAGGCTCAGTACTGCGCTCAAAAGATGCAGCCCTGAGGTCTCTCCTGATAGGAGGTAGTTAAGTAGAAATTCACTGCTCAGCTGACCCGGCAGAAGCAAATGTATACCAAAAATGTACCCAGAATGAGCTTTTCAGTGAACAGCAGCCAGGCACATTTTAGCTAGTTTTACTTGTAACTGGGGTTGTAAACGCTTTTCAGGCTCAGTACTGCACTCAAAAGATGCAGGCTTGAGGTCTCTCCTGATAGGGGGTAGTTAAGTAGAAATTCACCGCTCAGCTGACCCGGCAGAAGCAAATGTATACCAAAAATGTACCCAGAAGAGCTTTTCAGTGAACAGCAGCCAGGCACATTTTAGCTAGCTTTACTTGTAACTGGGGTTGTAAACGCTTTTCAGGCTCAGTACTGCGCTCAAAAGATGCAGCCCTGAGGTCTCTCCTGATAGGAGGTAGTTAAGTAGAAATTCACTGCTCAGCTGACCCGGCAAAAGCTAATGTATACCAAAAATGTACCCAGAATGAGCTTTTCAGTGAACAGCAGCCAGGCACATTTTAGCTAGTTTTACTTGTAACTGGGGTTGTAAACGCTTTTCAGGCTCAGTACTGCGCTCAAAAGATGCAGCCCTGAGGTCTCTCCTGATAGGAGGTAGTTAAGTAGAAATTCACTGCTCAGCTGACCCGGCAGAAGCAAATGTATACCAAAAATGTACCCAGAATGAGCTTTTCAGTGAACAGCAGCCAGGCACATTTTAGCTAGTTTTACTTGTAAGTGGGGTTGGAAACGCTTTTCAGGCTCAGTACTGCGCTCAAAATATGCAGCCCTGAGGTCTCTCCTGATAGGAGATAGTTAAGTAGAAATTCACTGCTCAGCTGACCCGGCAGAAGCAAATGTATACCAAAAATGTACCCAGAATGAGCTTTTCAGTGAACAGCAGCCAGGCACATTTTAGCTAGTTTTACTTGTAAGTGGGGTTGTAAACGCTTTTCAGGCTCAGTACTGCGCTCAAAAGATGCAGCCCTGAGGTCTCTCCTGATAGGAGGTAGTTAAGTAGAAATTCACTGCTCAGCTGACCCGGCAGAAGCAAATGTATACCAAAAATGTACCCAGAATAAGCTTTTCAGTGAACAGCAGCCAGGCACATTTTAGCTAGTTTTACTTGTAAGTGGGGTTGTAAACTCTTTTCAGGCTCAGTACTGCGCTCAAAAGATGCAGCCCTGAGGTCTCTCCTGATAGGGGGTAGTTAAGTAGAAATTCACTGCTCAGCTGACCCGGCAGAAGCAAATGTATACCAAAAATGTACCCAGAATGAGCTTTTCAGTGAACAGCAGCCAGGCACATTTTAGCTAGTTTTACTTGTAAGTGGGGTTGTAAACGCTTTTCAGGCTCAGTACTGCACTCAAAAGATGCAGGCTTAAGGGCTCCCCTGATAGGGGGTAGTTAAGTAGAAATTCACCGCTCAGCTGACCCGGCAGAAGCAAATGTATACCAAAAATGTACCCAGAATGAGCTTTTCAGTGAACAGCAGCCAGGCACATTTTAGCTAGTTTTACTTGTAAGTGGGGTTGTAAACGCTTTTCAGGCTCAGTACTGCGCTCAAAAGATGCAGCCCTGAGGTCTCTCCTGATAGGAGGTAGTTAAGTAGAAATTCACTGCTCAGCTGACCCGGCAGAAGCAAATGTATACCAAAAATGTACCCAGAATGAGCTTTTCAGTGAACAGCAGCCAGGCACATTTTAGCTAGTTTTACTTGTAACTGGGGTTGTAAACGCTTTTCAGGCTCAGTACTGCGCTCAAAAGATGCAGCCCTGAGGTCTCTCCTGATAGGAGGTAGTTAAGTAGAAATTCACTGCTCAGCTGACCCGGCAGAAGCAAATGTATACCAAAAATGTACCCAGAATGAGCTTTTCAGTGAACAGCAGCCAGGCACATTTTAGCTAGTTTTACTTGTAAGTGGGGTTGTAAATGCTTTTCAGGCTCAGTACTGCGCTCAAAAGATGCAGCCCTGAGGTCTCTCCTGATAGGAGGTAGTTAAGTAGAAATTCACTGCTCAGCTGACCCGGCAGAAGCAAATGTATACCAAAAATGTACCCAGAATGAGCTTTTCAGTGAACAGCAGCCAGGCACATTTTAGCTAGTTTTACTTGTAAGTGGGGTTGGAAACGCTTTTCAGGCTCAGTACTGCGCTCAAAAGATGCAGCCCTGAGGTCTCTCCTGATAGGAGGTAGTTAAGTAGAAATTCACTGCTCAGCTGACCCGGCAGAAGCAAATGTATACCAAAAATGTACCCAGAATTAACTTTTCAGTGAACAGCAGCCAGGCACATTTTAGCTAGTTTTACTTGTAAGTGGGGTTGTAAACGCTTTTCAGGCTCAGTACTGCACTCAAAAGATGCAGCCCTGAGGTCTCTCCTGATAGGAGGTAGTTAAGTAGAAATTCACTGCTCAGCTGACCCGGCAGAAGCAAATGTATACCAAAAATGTACCCAGAAAGAGCTTTTCAGTGAATAGCAGCCAGGCACATTTTAGCTAGTTTTACTTGTAAGTGGGGTTGTAAACGGTTTTCAGGCTCAGTACTGCGCTCAAAAGATGCAGCCCTGAGGTCTCTCCTGATAGGAGGTAGTTAAGTAGAAATTCACTGCTCAGCTGACCCGGCAGAAGCAAATGTATACCAAAAATGTACCCAGAATGAGCTTTTCAGTGAACAGCAGCCAGGCACATTTTAGCTAGTTTTACTTGTAAGTGGGGTTGTAAACGCTTTTCAGGCTCAGTACTGCGCTCAAAAGATGCAGCCCTGAGGTCTCTCCTGATAGGAGGTAGTTAAGTAGAAATTCACTGCTCAGCTGACCCGGCAGAAGCAAATGTATACCAAAAATGTACCCAGAATTAGCTTTTCAGTGAACAGCAGCCAGGCACATTTTAGCTAGTTTTACTTGTAAGTGGGGTTGTAAACGCTTTTCAGGCTCAGTACTGCACTCAAAAGATGCAGCCCTGAGGTCTCTCCTGATAGGAGGTAGTTAAGTAGAAATTCACTGCTCAGCTGACCCGGCAGAAGCAAATGTATACCAAAAATGTACCCAGAAAGAGCTTTTCAGTGAATAGCAGCCAGGCACATTTTAGCTAGTTTTACTTGTAACTGGGGTTGTAAACGGTTTTCAGGCTCAGTACTGCGCTCAAAAGATGCAGCCCTGAGGTCTCATCTGATAGGAGGTAGTTAAGTAGAAATTCACTGCTCAGCTGACCCGGCAGAAGCAAATGTATACCAAAAATGTACCCAGAATGAGCTTTTCAGTGAACAGCAGCCAGGCACATTTTAGCTAGTTTTACTTGTGGCTGGGGTTGTAAACGCTTTTCAGGCTCAGTACTGCGCTCAAAAGATGCAGCCCTGAGGTCTCTTCTGATAGGAGGTAGTTAAGTAGAAATTCACTGCTCAGCTGACCCGGCAGAAGCAAATGTATACCAAAAATGTACCCAGAATGAGCTTTTCAGTGAACAGCAGCCAGGCACATTTTAGCTAGTTTTACTTGTAAGTGGGGTTGTAAACGCTTTTCAGGCTCAGTACTGCGCTCAAAAGATGCAGCCCTGAGGTCTCTCCTGATAGGAGGTAGTTAAGTAGAAATTCACTGCTCAGCTGACCCGGCAGAAGCAAATGTATACCAAAAATGTACCCAGAATGAGCTTTTCAGTGAACAGCAGCCAGGCACATTTTAGCTAGTTTTACTTGTAACTGGGGTTGTAAACGCTTTTCAGGCTCAGTACTGCGCTCAAAAGATGCAGCCCTGAGGTCTCTCCTGATAGGGGGTAGTTAAGTAGAAATTCACTGCTCAGCTGACCCGGCAGAAGCAAATGTATACCAAAAATGTACCCAGAATGAGCTTTTCAGTGAACAGCAGCCAGGCACATTTTAGCTAGTTTTACTTGTAAGTGGGGTTGTAAACGCTTTTCAGGCTCAGTACTGCGCTCAAAAGATGCAGCCCTGAGGTCTCTCCTGATAGGGGGTAGTTAAGTAGAAATTCACTGCTCAGCTGACCCGGCAGAAGCAAATGTATACCAAAAATGTACCCAGAATGAGCTTTTCAGTGAACAGCAGCCAGGCACATTTTAGCTAGTTTTACTTGTAAGTGGGGTTGTAAACGCTTTTCAGGCTCAGTACTGCGCTCAAAAGATGCAGCCCTGAGGTCTCTCCTGATAGGAGGTAGTTAAGTAGAAATTCACTGCTCAGCTGACCCGGCAGAAGCAAATGTATACCAAAAATGTACCCAGAATGAGCTTTTCAGTGAACAGCAGCCAGGCACATTTTAGCTAGTTTTACTTGTAAGTGGGGTTGTAAACGCTTTTCAGGCTCAGTACTGCGCTCAAAAGATGCAGCCCTGAGGTCTCTCCTGATAGGAGGTAGTTAAGTAGAAATTCACTGCTCAGCTGACCCGGCAGAAGCAAATGTATACCAAAAATGTACCCAGAATTAGCTTTTCAGTGAACAGCAGCCAGGCACATTTTAGCTAGTTTTACTTGTAACTGGGGTTGTAAACGCTTTTCAGGCTCAGTACTGCACTCAAAAGATGCAGGCTTGAGGTCTCTCCTGATAGGGGGTAGTTAAGTAGAAATTCACCGCTCAGCTGACCCGGCAGAAGCAAATGTATACCAAAAATGTACCCAGAATGAGCTTTTCAGTGAACAGCAGCCAGGCACATTTTAGCTAGCTTTACTTGTAACTGGGGTTGTAAACACTTTTCAGGCTCAGTACTGCGCTCAAAAGATGCAGCCCTGAGGTCTCTCCTGATAGGAGGTAGTTAAGTAGAAATTCACTGCTCAGCTGACCCGGCAGAAGCTAATGTATACCAAAAATGTACCCAGAATGAGCTTTTCAGTGAACAGCAGCCAGGCACATTTTAGCTAGTTTTACTTGTAACTGGGGTTGTAAACGCTTTTCAGGCTCAGTACTGCGCTCAAAAGATGCAGCCCTGAGGTCTCTCCTGATAGGAGGTAGTTAAGTAGAAATTCACTGCTCAGCTGACCCGGCAGAAGCAAATGTATACCAAAAATGTACCCAGAATGAGCTTTTCAGTGAACAGCAGCCAGGCACATTTTAGCTAGTTTTACTTGTAAGTGGGGTTGGAAACGCTTTTCAGGCTCAGTACTGCGCTCAAAATATGCAGCCCTGAGGTCTCTCCTGATAGGAGATAGTTAAGTAGAAATTCACTGCTCAGCTGACCCGGCAGAAGCAAATGTATACCAAAAATGTACCCAGAATGAGCTTTTCAGTGAACAGCAGCCAGGCACATTTTAGCTAGTTTTACTTGTAAGTGGGGTTGTAAACGCTTTTCAGGCTCAGTACTGCGCTCAAAAGATGCAGCCCTGAGGTCTCTCCTGATAGAAGGTAGTTAAGTAGAAATTCACTGCTCAGCTGACCCGGCAGAAGCAAATGTATACCAAAAATGTACCCAGAATAAGCTTTTCAGTGAACAGCAGCCAGGCACATTTTAGCTAGTTTTACTTGTAAGTGGGGTTGTAAACTCTTTTCAGGCTCAGTACTGCGCTCAAAAGATGCAGCCCTGAGGTCTCTCCTGATAGGGGGTAGTTAAGTAGAAATTCACTGCTCAGCTGACCCGGCAGAAGCAAATGTATACCAAAAATGTACCCAGAATGAGCTTTTCAGTGAACAGCAGCCAGGCACATTTTAGCTAGTTTTACTTGTAAGTGGGGTTGGAAACGCTTTTCAGGCTCAGTACTGCGCTCAAAAGATGCAGCCCTGAGGTCTCTCCTGATAGGAGGTAGTTAAGTAGAAATTCACTGCTCAGCTGACCCGGCAGAAGCAAATGTATACCAAAAATGTACCCAGAATTAGCTTTTCAGTGAACAGCAGCCAGGCACATTTTAGCTAGTTTTACTTGTAAGTGGGGTTGTAAACGCTTTTCAGGCTCAGTACTGCACTCAAAAGATGCAGCCCTGAGGTCTCTCCTGATAGGAGGTAGTTAAGTAGAAATTCACTGCTCAGCTGACCTGGCAGAAGCAAATGTATACCAAAAATGTACCCAGAAAGAGCTTTTCAGTGAATAGCAGCCAGGCACATTTTAGCTAGTTTTACTTGTAAGTGGGGTTGTAAACGGTTTTCAGGCTCAGTACTGCGCTCAAAAGATGCAGCCCTGAGGTCTCTCCTGATACGAGGTAGTTAAGTAGAAATTCACTGCTCAGCTGACCCGGCAGAAGCAAATGTATACCAAAAATGTACCCAGAATGAGCTTTTCAGTGAACAGCAGCCAGGCACATTTTAGCTAGTTTTACTTGTAAGTGGGGTTGTAAACGCTTTTCAGGCTCAGTACTGCGCTCAAAAGATGCAGCCCTGAGGTCTCTCCTGATAGGAGGTAGTTAAGAAGAAATTCACTGCTCAGCTGACCCGGCAGAAGCAAATGTATACCAAAAATGTACCCAGAATTAGCTTTTCAGTGAACAGCAGCCAGGCACATTTTAGCTAGTTTTACTTGTAAGTGGGGTTGTAAACGCTTTTCAGGCTCAGTACTGCACTCAAAAGATGCAGCCCTGAGGTCTCTCCTGATAGGAGGTAGTTAAGTAGAAATTCACTGCTCAGCTGACCCGGCAGAAGCAAATGTATACCAAAAATGTACCCAGAAAGAGCTTTTCAGTGAATAGCAGCCAGGCACATTTTAGCTAGTTTTACTTGTAACTGGGGTTGTAAACGGTTTTCAGGCTCAGTACTGCGCTCAAAAGATGCAGCCCTGAGGTCTCATCTGATAGGAGGTAGTTAAGTAGAAATTCACTGCTCAGCTGACCCGGCAGAAGCAAATGTATACCAAAAATGTACCCAGAATGAGCTTTTCAGTGAACAGCAGCCAGGCACATTTTAGCTAGTTTTACTTGTGACTGGGGTTGTAAACGCTTTTCAGGCTCAGTACTGCGCTCAAAAGATGCAGCCCTGAGGTCTCTCCTGATAGGAGGTAGTTAAGTAGAAATTCACTGCTCAGCTGACCCGGCAGAAGCAAATGTATACCAAAAATGTACCCAGAATAAGCTTTTCAGTGAACAGCAGCCAGGCACATTTTAGCTAGTTTTAGTTGTAAGTGGGGTTGTAAACTCTTTTCAGGCTCAGTACTGCGCTCAAAAGATGCAGCCCTGAGGTCTCTCCTGATAGGGGGTAGTTAAGTAGAAATTCACTGCTCAGCTGACCCGGCAGAAGCAAATGTATACCAAAAATGTACCCAGAATGAGCTTTTCAGTGAACAGCAGCCAGGCACATTTTAGCTAGTTTTACTTGTAAGTGGGGTTGGAAACGCTTTTCAGGCTCAGTACTGCGCTCAAAAGATGCAGCCCTGAGGTCTCTCCTGATAGGGGGTAGTTAAGTAGAAATTCACTGCTCAGCTGACCCGGCAGAAGCAAATGTATACCAAAAATGTACCCAGAATGAGCTTTTCGGTGAACAGCAGCCAGGCACATTTTAGCTAGTTTTACTTGTAACTGGGGTTGTAAACGCTTTTCAGGCTCAGTACTGCGCTCAAAAGATGCAGCCCTGAGGTCTCTCCTGATAGGGGGTAGTTAAGTAGAAATTCACTGCTCAGCTGACCCGGCAGAAGCAAATGTATACCAAAAATGTACCCAGAATGAGCTTTTCAGTGAACAGCAGCCAGGCACATTTTAGCTAGTTTTACTTGTAAGTGGGGTTGTAAACGCTTTTCAGGCTCAGTACTGCGCTCAAAAGATGCAGCCCTGAGGTCTCTCCTGATAGGGGGTAGTTAAGTAGAAATTCACTGCTCAGCTGACCCGGCAGAAGCAAATGTATACCAAAAATGTACCCAGAATGAGCTTTTCAGTGAACAGCAGCCAGGCACATTTTAGCTAGTTTTACTTGTAAGTGGGGTTGTAAAGGCTTTTCAGGCTCAGTACTGCGCTCAAAAGATGCAGCCCTGAGGTCTCTCCTGATAGGAGGTAGTTAAGTAGAAATTCACTGCTCAGCTGACCCGCAGAAGCAAATGTATACCAAAAATGTACCCAGAATGAGCTTTTCAGTGAACAGCAGCCAGGCACATTTTAGCTAGTTTTACTTGTAAGTGGGGTTGTAAACGCTTTTCAGGCTCAGTACTGCGCTCAAAAGATGCAGCCCTGAGGTCTCTCCTGATAGGAGGTAGTTAAGTAGAAATTCACTGCTCAGCTGACCCGGCAGAAGCAAATGTATACCAAAAATGTACCCAGAATTAGCGTTTCAGTGAACAGCAGCCAGGCACATTTTAGCTAGTTTTACTTGTAACTGGGGTTGTAAACGCTTTTCAGGCTCAGTACTGCACTCAAAAGATGCAGGCTTGAGGTCTCTCCTGATAGGGGGTAGTTAAGTAGAAATTCACCGCTCAGCTGACCCGGCAGAAGCAAATGTATACCAAAAATGTACCCAGAATGAGCTTTTCAGTGAACAGCAGCCAGGCACATTTTAGCTAGCTTTACTTGTAACTGGGGTTGTAAACGCTTTTCAGGCTCAGTACTGCGCTCAAAAGATGCAGCCCTGAGGTCTCTCCTGATAGGAGGTAGTTAAGTAGAAATTCACTGCTCAGCTGACCCGGCAGAAGCAAATGTATACCAAAAATGTACCCAGAATGAGCTTTTCAGTGAACAGCAGCCAGGCACATTTTAGCTAGTTTTACTTGTAACTGGGGTTGTAAACGCTTTTCAGGCTCAGTACTGCGCTCAAAAGATGCAGCCCTGAGGTCTCTCCTGATAGGAGGTAGTTAAGTAGAAATTCACTGCTCAGCTGACCCGGCAGAAGCAAATGTATACCAAAAATGTACCCAGAATGAGCTTTTCAGTGAACAGCAGCCAGGCACATTTTAGCTAGTTTTACTTGTAAGTGGGGTTGTAAATGCTTTTCAGGCTCAGTACTGCGCTCAAAAGATGCAGCCCTGAGGTCTCTCCTGATAGGAGGTAGTTAAGTAGAAATTCACTGCTCAGCTGACCCGGCAGAAGCAAATGTATACCAAAAATGTACCCAGAATGAGCTTTTCAGTGAACAGCAGCCAGGCACATTTTAGCTAGTTTTACTTGTAAGTGGGGTTGGAAACGCTTTTCAGGCTCAGTACTGCGCTCAAAAGATGCAGCCCTGAGGTCTCTCCTGATAGGAGGTAGTTAAGTAGAAATTCACTGCTCAGCTGACCCGGCAGAAGCAAATGTATACCAAAAATGTACCCAGAATTAACTTTTCAGTGAACAGCAGCCAGGCACATTTTAGCTAGTTTTACTTGTAAGTGGGGTTGTAAACGCTTTTCAGGCTCAGTACTGCACTCAAAAGATGCAGCCCTGAGGTCTCTCCTGATAGGAGGTAGTTAAGTAGAAATTCACTGCTCAGCTGACCCGGCAGAAGCAAATGTATACCAAAAATGTACCCAGAAAGAGCTTTTCAGTGAATAGCAGCCAGGCACATTTTAGCTAGTTTTACTTGTAAGTGGGGGTGTAAACGGTTTTCAGGCTCAGTACTGCGCTCAAAAGATGCAGCCCTGAGGTCTCTCCTGATAGGAGGTAGTTAAGTAGAAATTCACTGCTCAGCTGACCCGGCAGAAGCAAATGTATACCAAAAATGTACCCAGAATGAGCTTTTCAGTGAACAGCAGCCAGGCACATTTTAGCTAGTTTTACTTGTAAGTGGGGTTGTAAACGCTTTTCAGGCTCAGTACTGCGCTCAAAAGATGCAGCCCTGAGGTCTCTCCTGATAGGAGGTAGTTAAGTAGAAATTCACTGCTCAGCTGACCCGGCAGAAGCAAATGTATACCAAAAATGTACCCAGAATTAGCTTTTCAGTGAACAGCAGCCAGGCACATTTTAGCTAGTTTTACTTGTAAGTGGGGTTGTAAACGCTTTTCAGGCTCAGTACTGCACTCAAAAGATGCAGCCCTGAGGTCTCTCCTGATAGGAGGTAGTTAAGTAGAAATTCACTGCTCAGCTGACCCGGCAGAAGCAAATGTATACCAAAAATGTACCCAGAAAGAGCTTTTCAGTGAATAGCAGCCAGGCACATTTTAGCTAGTTTTACTTGTAACTGGGGTTGTAAACGGTTTTCAGGCTCAGTACTGCGCTCAAAAGATGCAGCCCTGAGGTCTCATCTGATAGGAGGTAGTTAAGTAGAAATTCACTGCTCAGCTGACCCGGCAGAAGCAAATGTATACCAAAAATGTACCCAGAATGAGCTTTTCAGTGAACAGCAGCCAGGCACATTTTAGCTAGTTTTACTTGTGACTGGGGTTGTAAACGCTTTTCAGGCTCAGTACTGCGCTCAAAAGATGCAGCCCTGAGGTCTCTTCTGATAGGAGGTAGTTAAGTAGAAATTCACTGCTCAGCTGACCCGGCAGAAGCAAATGTATACCAAAAATGTACCCAGAATGAGCTTTTCAGTGAACAGCAGCCAGGCACATTTTAGCTAGTTTTACTTGTAAGTGGGGTTGTAAACGCTTTTCAGGCTCAGTACTGCGCTCAAAAGATGCAGCCCTGAGGTCTCTCCTGATAGGAGGTAGTTAAGTAGAAATTCACTGCTCAGCTGACCCGGCAGAAGCAAATGTATACCAAAAATGTACCCAGAATGAGCTTTTCAGTGAACAGCAGCCAGGCACATTTTAGCTAGTTTTACTTGTAACTGGGGTTGTAAACGCTTTTCAGGCTCAGTACTGCGCTCAAAAGATGCAGCCCTGAGGTCTCTCCTGATAGGGGGTAGTTAAGTAGAAATTCACTGCTCAGCTGACCCGGCAGAAGCAAATGTATACCAAAAATGTACCCAGAATGAGCTTTTCAGTGAACAGCAGCCAGGCACATTTTAGCTAGTTTTACTTGTAAGTGGGGTTGTAAACGCTTTTCAGGCTCAGTACTGCGCTCAAAAGATGCAGCCCTGAGGTCTCTCCTGATAGGGGGTAGTTAAGTAGAAATTCACTGCTCAGCTGACCCGGCAGAAGCAAATGTATACCAAAAATGTACCCAGAATGAGCTTTTCAGTGAACAGCAGCCAGGCACATTTTAGCTAGTTTTACTTGTAAGTGGGGTTGTAAACGCTTTTCAGGCTCAGTACTGCGCTCAAAAGATGCAGCCCTGAGGTCTCTCCTGATAGGAGGTAGTTAAGTAGAAATTCACTGCTCAGCTGACCCGGCAGAAGCAAATGTATACCAAAAATGTACCCAGAATGAGCTTTTCAGTGAACAGCAGCCAGGCACATTTTAGCTAGTTTTACTTGTAAGTGGGGTTGTAAACGCTTTTCAGGCTCAGTACTGCGCTCAAAAGATGCAGCCCTGAGGTCTCTCCTGATAGGAGGTAGTTAAGTAGAAATTCACTGCTCAGCTGACCCGGCAGAAGCAAATGTATACCAAAAATGTACCCAGAATTAGCTTTTCAGTGAACAGCAGCCAGGCACATTTTAGCTAGTTTTACTTGTAACTGGGGTTGTAAACGCTTTTCAGGCTCAGTACTGCACTCAAAAGATGCAGGCTTGAGGTCTCTCCTGATAGGGGGTAGTTAAGTAGAAATTCACCGCTCAGCTGACCCGGCAGAAGCAAATGTATACCAAAAATGTACCCAGAATGAGCTTTTCAGTGAACAGCAGCCAGGCACATTTTAGCTAGCTTTACTTGTAACTGGGGTTGTAAACACTTTTCAGGCTCAGTACTGCGCTCAAAAGATGCAGCCCTGAGGTCTCTCCTGATAGGAGGTAGTTAAGTAGAAATTCACTGCTCAGCTGACCCGGCAGAAGCTAATGTATACCAAAAATGTACCCAGAATGAGCTTTTCAGTGAACAGCAGCCAGGCACATTTTAGCTAGTTTTACTTGTAACTGGGGTTGTAAACGCTTTTCAGGCTCAGTACTGCGCTCAAAAGATGCAGCCCTGAGGTCTCTCCTGATAGGAGGTAGTTAAGTAGAAATTCACTGCTCAGCTGACCCGGCAGAAGCAAATGTATACCAAAAATGTACCCAGAATGAGCTTTTCAGTGAACAGCAGCCAGGCACATTTTAGCTAGTTTTACTTGTAAGTGGGGTTGGAAACGCTTTTCAGGCTCAGTACTGCGCTCAAAATATGCAGCCCTGAGGTCTCTCCTGATAGGAGATAGTTAAGTAGAAATTCACTGCTCAGCTGACCCGGCAGAAGCAAATGTATACCAAAAATGTACCCAGAATGAGCTTTTCAGTGAACAGCAGCCAGGCACATTTTAGCTAGTTTTACTTGTAAGTGGGGTTGTAAACGCTTTTCAGGCTCAGTACTGCGCTCAAAAGATGCAGCCCTGAGGTCTCTCCTGATAGAAGGTAGTTAAGTAGAAATTCACTGCTCAGCTGACCCGGCAGAAGCAAATGTATACCAAAAATGTACCCAGAATAAGCTTTTCAGTGAACAGCAGCCAGGCACATTTTAGCTAGTTTTACTTGTAAGTGGGGTTGTAAACTCTTTTCAGGCTCAGTACTGCGCTCAAAAGATGCAGCCCTGAGGTCTCTCCTGATAGGGGGTAGTTAAGTAGAAATTCACTGCTCAGCTGACCCGGCAGAAGCAAATGTATACCAAAAATGTACCCAGAATGAGCTTTTCAGTGAACAGCAGCCAGGCACATTTTAGCTAGTTTTACTTGTAAGTGGGGTTGGAAACGCTTTTCAGGCTCAGTACTGCGCTCAAAAGATGCAGCCCTGAGGTCTCTCCTGATAGGAGGTAGTTAAGTAGAAATTCACTGCTCAGCTGACCCGGCAGAAGCAAATGTATACCAAAAATGTACCCAGAATTAGCTTTTCAGTGAACAGCAGCCAGGCACATTTTAGCTAGTTTTACTTGTAAGTGGGGTTGTAAACGCTTTTCAGGCTCAGTACTGCACTCAAAAGATGCAGCCCTGAGGTCTCTCCTGATAGGAGGTAGTTAAGTAGAAATTCACTGCTCAGCTGACCTGGCAGAAGCAAATGTATACCAAAAATGTACCCAGAAAGAGCTTTTCAGTGAATAGCAGCCAGGCACATTTTAGCTAGTTTTACTTGTAAGTGGGGTTGTAAACGGTTTTCAGGCTCAGTACTGCGCTCAAAAGATGCAGCCCTGAGGTCTCTCCTGATACGAGGTAGTTAAGTAGAAATTCACTGCTCAGCTGACCCGGCAGAAGCAAATGTATACCAAAAATGTACCCAGAATGAGCTTTTCAGTGAACAGCAGCCAGGCACATTTTAGCTAGTTTTACTTGTAAGTGGGGTTGTAAACGCTTTTCAGGCTCAGTACTGCGCTCAAAAGATGCAGCCCTGAGGTCTCTCCTGATAGGAGGTAGTTAAGAAGAAATTCACTGCTCAGCTGACCCGGCAGAAGCAAATGTATACCAAAAATGTACCCAGAATTAGCTTTTCAGTGAACAGCAGCCAGGCACATTTTAGCTAGTTTTACTTGTAAGTGGGGTTGTAAACGCTTTTCAGGCTCAGTACTGCACTCAAAAGATGCAGCCCTGAGGTCTCTCCTGATAGGAGGTAGTTAAGTAGAAATTCACTGCTCAGCTGACCCGGCAGAAGCAAATGTATACCAAAAATGTACCCAGAAAGAGCTTTTCAGTGAATAGCAGCCAGGCACATTTTAGCTAGTTTTACTTGTAACTGGGGTTGTAAACGGTTTTCAGGCTCAGTACTGCGCTCAAAAGATGCAGCCCTGAGGTCTCATCTGATAGGAGGTAGTTAAGTAGAAATTCACTGCTCAGCTGACCCGGCAGAAGCAAATGTATACCAAAAATGTACCCAGAATGAGCTTTTCAGTGAACAGCAGCCAGGCACATTTTAGCTAGTTTTACTTGTGACTGGGGTTGTAAACGCTTTTCAGGCTCAGTACTGCGCTCAAAAGATGCAGCCCTGAGGTCTCTCCTGATAGGAGGTAGTTAAGTAGAAATTCACTGCTCAGCTGACCCGGCTGAAGCAAATGTATACCAAAAATGTACCCAGAATGAGCTTTTCAGTGAACAGCAGCCAGGCACATTTTAGCTAGTTTTACTTGTAAGTGGGGTTGTAAACGCTTTTCAGGCTCAGTACTGCGCTCAAAAGATGCAGCCCTGAGGTCTCTCCTGATAGGAGGTAGTTAAGTAGAAATTCACTGCTCAGCTGACCCGGCAGAAGCAAATGTATACCAAAAATGTACCCAGAATGAGCTTTTCAGTGAACAGCAGCCAGGCACATTTTAGCTAGTTTTACTTGTAACTGGGGTTGTAAACGCTTTTCAGGCTCAGTACTGCGCTCAAAAGATGCAGCCCTGAGGTCTCTCCTGATAGGGGGTAGTTAAGTAGAAATTCACTGCTCAGCTGACCCGGCAGAAGCAAATGTATACCAAAAATGTACCCAGAATGAGCTTTTCAGTGAACAGCAGCCAGGCACATTTTAGCTAGTTTTACTTGTAAGTGGGGTTGTAAACGCTTTTCAGGCTCAGTACTGCGCTCAAAAGATGCAGCCCTGAGGTCTCTCCTGATAGGGGGTAGTTAAGTAGAAATTCACTGCTCAGCTGACCCGGCAGAAGCAAATGTATACCAAAAATGTACCCAGAATGAGCTTTTCAGTGAACAGCAGCCAGGCACATTTTAGCTAGTTTTACTTGTAAGAGGGGTTGTAAACGCTTTTCAGGCTCAGTACTGCGCTCAAAAGATGCAGCCCTGAGGTCTCTCCTGATAGGAGGTAGTTAAGTAGAAATTCACTGCTCAGCTGACCCGGCAGAAGCAAATGTATACCAAAAATGTACCCAGAATGAGCTTTTCAGTGAACAGCAGCCAGGCACATTTTAGCTAGTTTTACTTGTAAGTGGGGTTGTAAACGCTTTTCAGGCTCAGTACTGCGCTCAAAAGATGCAGCCCTGAGGTCTCTCCTGATAGGAGGTAGTTAAGTAGAAATTCACTGCTCAGCTGACCCGGCAGAAGCAAATGTATACCAAAAATGTACCCAGAATTAGCTTTTCAGTGAACAGCAGCCAGGCACATTTTAGCTAGTTTTACTTGTAACTGGGGTTGTAAACGCTTTTCAGGCTCAGTACTGCACTCAAAAGATGCAGGCTTGAGGTCTCTCCTGATAGGGGGTAGTTAAGTAGAAATTCACCGCTCAGCTGACCCGGCAGAAGCAAATGTATACCAAAAATGTACCCAGAATGAGCTTTTCAGTGAACAGCAGCCAGGCACATTTTAGCTAGCTTTACTTGTAACTGGGGTTGTAAACGCTTTTCAGGCTCAGTACTGCGCTCAAAAGATGCAGCCCTGAGGTCTCTCCTGATAGGAGGTAGTTAAGTAGAAATTCACTGCTCAGCTGACCCGGCAGAAGCTAATGTATACCAAAAATGTACCCAGAATGAGCTTTTCAGTGAACAGCAGCCAGGCACATTTTAGCTAGTTTTACTTGTAACTGGGGTTGTAAACGCTTTTCAGGCTCAGTACTGCGCTCAAAAGATGCAGCCCTGAGGTCTCTCCTGATAGGAGGTAGTTAAGTAGAAATTCACTGCTCAGCTGACCCGGCAGAAGCAAATGTATACCAAAAATGTACCCAGAATGAGCTTTTCAGTGAACAGCAGCCAGGCACATTTTAGCTAGTTTTACTTGTAAGTGGGGTTGGAAACGCTTTTCAGGCTCAGTACTGCGCTCAAAATATGCAGCCCTGAGGTCTCTCCTGATAGGAGATAGTTAAGTAGAAATTCACTGCTCAGCTGACCCGGCAGAAGCAAATGTATACCAAAAATGTACCCAGAATGAGCTTTTCAGTGAACAGCAGCCAGGCACATTTTAGCTAGTTTTACTTGTAAGTGGGGTTGTAAACGCTTTTCAGGCTCAGTACTGCGCTCAAAAGATGCAGCCCTGAGGTCTCTCCTGATAGAAGGTAGTTAAGTAGAAATTCACTGCTCAGCTGACCCGGCAGAAGCAAATGTATACCAAAAATGTACCCAGAATAAGCTTTTCAGTGAACAGCAGCCAGGCACATTTTAGCTAGTTTTACTTGTAAGTGGGGTTGTAAACTCTTTTCAGGCTCAGTACTGCGCTCAAAAGATGCAGCCCTGAGGTCTCTCCTGATAGGGGGTAGTTAAGTAGAAATTCACTGCTCAGCTGACCCGGCAGAAGCAAATGTATACCAAAAATGTACCCAGAATGAGCTTTTCAGTGAACAGCAGCCAGGCACATTTTAGCTAGTTTTACTTGTAAGTGGGGTTGGAAACGCTTTTCAGGCTCAGTACTGCGCTCAAAAGATGCAGCCCTGAGGTCTCTCCTGATAGGAGGTAGTTAAGTAGAAATTCACTGCTCAGCTGACCCGGCAGAAGCAAATGTATACCAAAAATGTACCCAGAATTAGCTTTTCAGTGAACAGCAGCCAGGCACATTTTAGCTAGTTTTACTTGTAAGTGGGGTTGTAAACGCTTTTCAGGCTCAGTACTGCACTCAAAAGATGCAGCCCTGAGGTCTCTCCTGATAGGAGGTAGTTAAGTAGAAATTCACTGCTCAGCTGACCTGGCAGAAGCAAATGTATACCAAAAATGTACCCAGAAAGAGCTTTTCAGTGAATAGCAGCCAGGCACATTTTAGCTAGTTTTACTTGTAAGTGGGGTTGTAAACGGTTTTCAGGCTCAGTACTGCGCTCAAAAGATGCAGCCCTGAGGTCTCTCCTGATACGAGGTAGTTAAGTAGAAATTCACTGCTCAGCTGACCCGGCAGAAGCAAATGTATACCAAAAATGTACCCAGAATGAGCTTTTCAGTGAACAGCAGCCAGGCACATTTTAGCTAGTTTTACTTGTAAGTGGGGTTGTAAACGCTTTTCAGGCTCAGTACTGCGCTCAAAAGATGCAGCCCTGAGGTCTCTCCTGATAGGAGGTAGTTAAGAAGAAATTCACTGCTCAGCTGACCCGGCAGAAGCAAATGTATACCAAAAATGTACCCAGAATTAGCTTTTCAGTGAACAGCAGCCAGGCACATTTTAGCTAGTTTTACTTGTAAGTGGGGTTGTAAACGCTTTTCAGGCTCAGTACTGCACTCAAAAGATGCAGCCCTGAGGTCTCTCCTGATAGGAGGTAGTTAAGTAGAAATTCACTGCTCAGCTGACCCGGCAGAAGCAAATGTATACCAAAAATGTACCCAGAAAGAGCTTTTCAGTGAATAGCAGCCAGGCACATTTTAGCTAGTTTTACTTGTAACTGGGGTTGTAAACGGTTTTCAGGCTCAGTACTGCGCTCAAAAGATGCAGCCCTGAGGTCTCATCTGATAGGAGGTAGTTAAGTAGAAATTCACTGCTCAGCTGACCCGGCAGAAGCAAATGTATACCAAAAATGTACCCAGAATGAGCTTTTCAGTGAACAGCAGCCAGGCACATTTTAGCTAGTTTTACTTGTGACTGGGGTTGTAAACGCTTTTCAGGCTCAGTACTGCGCTCAAAAGATGCAGCCCTGAGGTCTCTCCTGATAGGAGGTAGTTAAGTAGAAATTCACTGCTCAGCTGACCCGGCTGAAGCAAATGTATACCAAAAATGTACCCAGAATGAGCTTTTCAGTGAACAGCAGCCAGGCACATTTTAGCTAGTTTTACTTGTAAGTGGGGTTGTAAACGCTTTTCAGGCTCAGTACTGCGCTCAAAAGATGCAGCCCTGAGGTCTCTCCTGATAGGAGGTAGTTAAGTAGAAATTCACTGCTCAGCTGACCCGGCAGAAGCAAATGTATACCAAAAATGTACCCAGAATGAGCTTTTCAGTGAACAGCAGCCAGGCACATTTTAGCTAGTTTTACTTGTAACTAGGGTTGTAAACGCTTTTCAGGCTCAGTACTGCGCTCAAAAGATGCAGCCCTGAGGTCTCTCCTGATAGGGGGTAGTTAAGTAGAAATTCACTGCTCAGCTGACCCGGCAGAAGCAAATGTATACCAAAAATGTACCCAGAATGAGCTTTTCAGTGAACAGCAGCCAGGCACATTTTAGCTAGTTTTACTTGTAAGTGGGGTTGTAAACGCTTTTCAGGCTCAGTACTGCGCTCAAAAGATGCAGCCCTGAGGTCTCTCCTGATAGGGGGTAGTTAAGTAGAAATTCACTGCTCAGCTGACCCGGCAGAAGCAAATGTATACCAAAAATGTACCCAGAATGAGCTTTTCAGTGAACAGCAGCCAGGCACATTTTAGCTAGTTTTACTTGTAAGAGGGGTTGTAAACGCTTTTCAGGCTCAGTACTGCGCTCAAAAGATGCAGCCCTGAGGTCTCTCCTGATAGGAGGTAGTTAAGTAGAAATTCACTGCTCAGCTGACCCGGCAGAAGCAAATGTATACCAAAAATGTACCCAGAATGAGCTTTTCAGTGAACAGCAGCCAGGCACATTTTAGCTAGTTTTACTTGTAAGTGGGGTTGTAAACGCTTTTCAGGCTCAGTACTGCGCTCAAAAGATGCAGCCCTGAGGTCTCTCCTGATAGGAGGTAGTTAAGTAGAAATTCACTGCTCAGCTGACCCGGCAGAAGCAAATGTATACCAAAAATGTACCCAGAATTAGCTTTTCAGTGAACAGCAGCCAGGCACATTTTAGCTAGTTTTACTTGTAACTGGGGTTGTAAACGCTTTTCAGGCTCAGTACTGCACTCAAAAGATGCAGGCTTGAGGTCTCTCCTGATAGGGGGTAGTTAAGTAGAAATTCACCGCTCAGCTGACCCGGCAGAAGCAAATGTATACCAAAAATGTACCCAGAATGAGCTTTTCAGTGAACAGCAGCCAGGCACATTTTAGCTAGCTTTACTTGTAACTGGGGTTGTAAACGCTTTTCAGGCTCAGTACTGCGCTCAAAAGATGCAGCCCTGAGGTCTCTCCTGATAGGAGGTAGTTAAGTAGAAATTCACTGCTCAGCTGACCCGGCAGAAGCAAATGTATACCAAAAATGTACCCAGAATGAGCTTTTCAGTGAACAGCAGCCAGGCACATTTTAGCTAGTTTTACTTGTAACTGGGGTTGTAAACGCTTTTCAGGCTCAGTACTGCGCTCAAAAGATGCAGCCCTGAGGTCTCTCCTGATAGGAGGTAGTTAAGTAGAAATTCACTGCTCAGCTGACCCGGCAGAAGCAAATGTATACCAAAAATGTACCCAGAATGAGCTTTTCAGTGAACAGCAGCCAGGCACATTTTAGCTAGTTTTACTTGTAAGTGGAGTTGTAAACGCTTTTCAGGCTCAGTACTGCGCTCAAAAGATGCAGCCCTGAGGTCTCTCCTGATAGGAGGTAGTTAAGTAGAAATTCACTGCTCAGCTGACCCGGCAGAAGCAAATGTATACCAAAAATGTACCCAGAATGAGCTTTTCAGTGAACAGCAGCCAGGCACATTTTAGCTAGTTTTACTTGTAAGTGGGGTTGGAAACGCTTTTCAGGCTCAGTACTGCGCTCAAAAGATGCAGCCCTGAGGTCTCTCCTGATAGGAGGTAGTTAAGTAGAAATTCACTGCTCAGCGGACCCGGCAGAAGCAAATGTATACCAAAAATGTACCCAGAATTAGCTTTTCAGTGAACAGCAGCCAGGCACATTTTAGCTAGTTTTACTTGTAAGTGGGGTTGTAAACGCTTTTCAGGCTCAGTACTGCACTCAAAAGATGCAGCCCTGAGGTCTCTCCTGATAGGAGGTAGTTAAGTAGAAATTCACTGCTCAGCTGACCCGGCAGAAGCAAATGTATACCAAAAATGTACCCAGAAAGAGCTTTTCAGTGAATAGCAGCCAGGCACATTTTAGCTAGTTTTACTTGTAAGTGGGGTTGTAAACGGTTTTCAGGCTCAGTACTGCGCTCAAAAGATGCAGCCCTGAGGTCTCTCCTGATAGGAGGTAGTTAAGTAGAAATTCACTGCTCAGCTGACCCGGCAGAAGCAAATGTATACCAAAAATGTACCCAGAATGAGCTTTTCAGTGAACAGCAGCCAGGCACATTTTAGCTAGTTTTACTTGTAACTGGGGTTGTAAACGCTTTTCAGGCTCAGTACTGCGCTCAAAAGATGCAGCCCTGAGGTCTCTCCTGATAGGGGGTAGTTAAGTAGAAATTCACTGCTCAGCTGACCCGGCAGAAGCAAATGTATACCAAAAATGTACCCAGAATGAGCTTTTCAGTGAACAGCAGCCAGGCACATTTTAGCTAGTTTTACTTGTAAGTGGGGTTGTAAACGCTTTTCAGGCTCAGTACTGCGCTCAAAAGATGCAGCCCTGAGGTCTCTCCTGATAGGGGGTAGTTAAGTAGAAATTCACTGCTCAGCTGACCCGGCAGAAGCAAATGTATACCAAAAATGTACCCAGAATGAGCTTTTCAGTGAACAGCAGCCAGGCACATTTTAGCTAGTTTTACTTGTAAGTGGGGTTGTAAACGCTTTTCAGGCTCAGTACTGCGCTCAAAAGATGCAGCCCTGAGGTCTCTCCTGATAGGAGGTAGTTAAGTAGAAATTCACTGCTCAGCTGACCCGGCAGAAGCAAATGTATACCAAAAATGTACCCAGAATGAGCTTTTCAGTGAACAGCAGCCAGGCACATTTTAGCTAGTTTTACTTGTAAGTGGGGTTGTAAACGCTTTTCAGGCTCAGTACTGCGCTCAAAAGATGCAGCCCTGAGGTCTCTCCTGATAGGAGGTAGTTAAGTAGAAATTCACTGCTCAGCTGACCCGGCAGAAGCAAATGTATACCAAAAATGTACCCAGAATTAGCTTTTCAGTGAACAGCAGCCAGGCACATTTTAGCTAGTTTTACTTGTAACTGGGGTTGTAAACGCTTTTCAGGCTCAGTACTGCACTCAAAAGATGCAGGCTTGAGGTCTCTCCTGATAGGGGGTAGTTAAGTAGAAATTCACCGCTCAGCTGACCCGGCAGAAGCAAATGTATACCAAAAATTTACCCAGAAGAGCTTTTCAGTGAACAGCAGCCAGGCACATTTTAGCTAGCTTTACTTGTAACTGGGGTTGTAAACGCTTTTCAGGCTCAGTACTGCGCTCAAAAGATGCAGCCCTGAGGTCTCTCCTGATAGGAGGTAGTTAAGTAGAAATTCACTGCTCAGCTGACCCGGCAAAAGCTAATGTATACCAAAAATGTACCCAGAATGAGCTTTTCAGTGAACAGCAGCCAGGCACATTTTAGCTAGTTTTACTTGTAACTGGGGTTGTAAACGCTTTTCAGGCTCAGTACTGCGCTCAAAAGATGCAGCCCTGAGGTCTCTCCTGATAGGAGGTAGTTAAGTAGAAATTCACTGCTCAGCTGACCCGGCAGAAGCAAATGTATACCAAAAATGTACCCAGAATGAGCTTTTCAGTGAACAGCAGCCAGGCACATTTTAGCTAGTTTTACTTGTAAGTGGGGTTGGAAACGCTTTTCAGGCTCAGTACTGCGCTCAAAATATGCAGCCCTGAGGTCTCTCCTGATAGGAGATAGTTAAGTAGAAATTCACTGCTCAGCTGACCCGGCAGAAGCAAATGTATACCAAAAATGTACCCAGAATGAGCTTTTCAGTGAACAGCAGCCAGGCACATTTTAGCTAGTTTTACTTGTAAGTGGGGTTGTAAACGCTTTTCAGGCTCAGTACTGCGCTCAAAAGATGCAGCCCTGAGGTCTCTCCTGATAGGAGGTAGTTAAGTAGAAATTCACTGCTCAGCTGACCCGGCAGAAGCAAATGTATACCAAAAATGTACCCAGAATAAGCTTTTCAGTGAACAGCAGCCAGGCACATTTTAGCTAGTTTTACTTGTAAGTGGGGTTGTAAACTCTTTTCAGGCTCAGTACTGCGCTCAAAAGATGCAGCCCTGAGGTCTCTCCTGATAGGGGGTAGTTAAGTAGAAATTCACTGCTCAGCTGACCCGGCAGAAGCAAATGTATACCAAAAATGTACCCAGAATGAGCTTTTCAGTGAACAGCAGCCAGGCACATTTTAGCTAGTTTTACTTGTAAGTGGGGTTGGAAACGCTTTTCAGGCTCAGTACTGCGCTCAAAAGATGCAGCCCTGAGGTCTCTCCTGATAGGGGGTAGTTAAGTAGAAATTCACTGCTCAGCTGACCCGGCAGAAGCAAATGTATACCAAAAATGTACCCAGAATGAGCTTTTCAGTGAACAGCAGCCAGGCACATTTTAGCTAGTTTTACTTGTAAGTGGGGTTGGAAACGCTTTTCAGGCTCAGTACTGCGCTCAAAAGATGCAGCCCTGAGGTCTCTCCTGATAGGAGGTAGTTAAGTAGAAATTCACTGCTCAGCTGACCCGGCAGAAGCAAATGTATACCAAAAATGTACCCAGAATTAGCTTTTCAGTGAACAGCAGCCAGGCACATTTTAGCTAGTTTTACTTGTAAGTGGGGTTGTAAACGCTTTTCAGGCTCAGTACTGCACTCAAAAGATGCAGCCCTCAGGTCTCTCCTGATAGGAGGTAGTTAAGTAGAAATTCACTGCTCAGCTGACCTGGCAGAAGCAAATGTATACCAAAAATGTACCCAGAAAGAGCTTTTCAGTGAATAGCAGCCAGGCACATTTTAGCTAGTTTTACTTGTAAGTGGGGTTGTAAACGGTTTTCAGGCTCAGTACTGCGCTCAAAAGATGCAGCCCTGAGGTCTCTCCTGATAGGAGGTAGTTAAGTAGAAATTCACTGCTCAGCTGACCCGGCAGAAGCAAATGTATACCAAAAATGTACCCAGAATTAGCTTTTCAGTGAACAGCAGCCAGGCACATTTTAGCTAGTTTTACTTGTAACTGGGGTTGTAAACGCTTTTCAGGCTCAGTACTGCACTCAAAAGATGCAGCCCTGAGGTCTCTCCTGATAGGAGGTAGTTAAGTAGAAATTCACTGCTCAGCTGACCCGGCAGAAGCAAATGTATACCAAAAATGTACCCAGAATTAGCTTTTCAGTGAACAGCAGCCAGGCACATTTTAGCTAGTTTTACTTGTAAGTGGGGTTGTAAACGCTTTTCAGGCTCAGTACTGCACTCAAAAGATGCAGCCCTGAGGTCTCTCCTGATAGGAGGTAGTTAAGTAGAAATTCACTGCTCAGCTGACCCGGCAGAAGCAAATGTATACCAAAAATGTACCCAGAAAGAGCTTTTCAGTGAATAGCAGCCAGGCACATTTTAGCTAGTTTTACTTGTAACTGGGGTTGTAAACGGTTTTCAGGCTCAGTACTGCGCTCAAAAGATGCAGCCCTGAGGTCTCTCCTGATAGGAGGTAGTTAAGTAGAAATTCACT
The DNA here is from genome assembly GCF_964263255.1 of Lissotriton vulgaris. Classification (NCBI taxonomy): domain Eukaryota; kingdom Metazoa; phylum Chordata; class Amphibia; order Caudata; family Salamandridae; genus Lissotriton; species Lissotriton vulgaris. The sequence goes on from NW_028242375.1 coordinate 220,503, forward strand.
GCTCAGCTGACCCGGCAGAAGCAAATGTATACCAAAAATGTACCCAGAATGAGCTTTTCAGTGAACAGCAGCCAGGCACATTTTAGCTAGTTTTACTTGTAAGTGGGGTTGTAAACTCTTTTCAGGCTCAGTACTGCGCTCAAAAGATGCAGCCCTGAGGTCTCTCCTGATAGGAGGTAGTTAAGTAGAAATTCACTGCTCAGCTGACCCGGCAGAAGCAAATGTATACCAAAAATGTACCCAGAATGAGCTTTTCAGTGAACAGCAGCCAGGCACATTTTAGCTAGTTTTACTTGTAAGTGGGGTTGTAAACGCTTTTCAGGCTCAGTACTGCGCTCAAAAGATGCAGCCCTGAGGTCTCTCCTGATAGGAGGTAGTTAAGTAGAAATTCACTGCTCAGCTGACCCGGCAGAAGCAAATGTATACCAAAAATGTACCCAGAATGAGCTTTTCAGTGAACAGCAGCCAGGCACATTTTAGCTAGTTTTACTTGTAACTGGGGTTGTAAACGCTTTTCAGGCTCAGTACTGCGCTCAAAAGATGCAGCCCTGAGGTCTCTCCTGATAGGGGGTAGTTAAGTAGAAATTCACTGCTCAGCTGACCCGGCAGAAGCAAATGTATACCAAAAATGTACCCAGAATGAGCTTTTCAGTGAACAGCAGCCAGGCACATTTTAGCTAGTTTTACTTGTAAGTGGGGTTGTAAACGCTTTTCAGGCTCAGTACTGCGCTCAAAAGATGCAGCCCTGAGGTCTCTCCTGATAGGGGGTAGTTAAGTAGAAATTCACTGCTCAGCTGACCCGGCAGAAGCAAATATATACCAAAAATATACCCAGAATGAGCTTTTCAGTGAACAGCAGCCAGGCACATTTTAGCTAGTTTTACTTGTAAGTGGGGTTGTAAACGCTTTTCAGGCTCAGTACTGCGCTCAAAAGATGCAGCCCTGAGGTCTCCCCTGATAGGAGGTAGTTAAGTAGAAATTCACTGCTCAGCTGACCCGGCAGAAGCAAATGTATACCAAAAATGTACCCAGAATGAGCTTTTCAGTGAACAGCAGCCAGGCACATTTTAGCTAGTTTTACTTGTAAGTGGGGTTGTAAACGCTTTTCAGGCTCAGTACTGCGCTCAAAAGATGCAGCCCTGAGGTCTCTCCTGATAGGAGGTAGTTAAGTAGAAATTCACTGCTCAGCTGACCCGGCAGAAGCAAATGTATACCAAAAATGTACCCAGAATTAGCTTTTCAGTGAACAGCAGCCAGGCACATTTTAGCTAGTTTTACTTGTAACCGGGGTTGTAAACGCTTTTCAGGCTCAGTACTGCACTCAAAAGATGCAGGCTTGAGGTCTCTCCTGATAGGGGGTAGTTAAGTAGAAATTCACCGCTCAGCTGACCCGGCAGAAGCAAATGTATACCAAAAATGTACCCAGAATGAGCTTTTCAGTGAACAGCAGCCAGGCACATTTTAGCTAGCTTTACTTGTAACTGGGGTTGTAAACGCTTTTCAGGCTCAGTACTGCGCTCAAAAGATGCAGCCCTGAGGTCTCTCCTGATAGGAGGTAGTTAAGTAGAAATTCACTGCTCAGCTGACCCGGCAGAAGCAAATGTATACCAAAAATGTACCCAGAATTAGCTTTTCAGTGAACAGCAGCCAGGCACATTTTAGCTAGTTTTACTTGTAAGTGGGGTTGTAAACGCTTTTCAGGCTCAGTACTGCACTCAAAAGATGCAGCCCTGAGGTCTCTCCTGATAGGAGGTAGTTAAGTAGAAATTCACTGCTCAGCTGACCCGGCAGAAGCAAATGTATACCAAAAATGTACCCAGAAAGAGCTTTTCAGTGAATAGCAGCCAGGCACATTTTAGCTAGTTTTACTTGTAAGTGGGGTTGTAAACGGTTTTCAGGCTCAGTACTGCGCTCAAAAGATGCAGCCCTGAGGTCTCTCCTGATAGGAGGTAGTTAAGTAGAAATTCACTGCTCAGCTGACCCGGCAGAAGCAAATGTATACCAAAAATGTACCCAGAATGAGCTTTTCAGTGAACAGCAGCCAGGCACATTTTAGCTAGTTTTACTTGTAAGTGGGGTTGTAAACGCTTTTCAGGCTCAGTACTGCGCTCAAAAGATGCAGCCCTGAGGTCTCTCCTGATAGGAGGTAGTTAAGTAGAAATTCACTGCTCAGCTGACCCAGCAGAAGCAAATGTATACCAAAAATGTACCCAGAATTAGCTTTTCAGTGAACAGCAGCCAGGCACATTTTAGCTAGTTTTACTTGTAAGTGGGGTTGTAAACGCTTTTCAGGCTCAGTACTGCACTCAAAAGATGCAGCCCTGAGGTCTCTCCTGATAGGAGGTAGTTAAGCAGAAATTCACTGCTCAGCTGACCCGGCAGAAGCAAATGTATACCAAAAATGTACCCAGAAAGAGCTTTTCAGTGAATAGCAGCCAGGCACATTTTAGCTAGTTTTACTTGTAACTGGGGTTGTAAACGGTTTTCAGGCTCAGTACTGCGCTCAAAAGATGCAGCCCTGAGGTCTCATCTGATAGGAGGTAGTTAAGTAGAAATTCACTGCTCAGCTGACCCGGCAGAAGCAAATGTATACCAAAAATGTACCCAGAATGAGCTTTTCAGTGAACAGCAGCCAGGCACATTTTAGCTAGTTTTACTTGTGACTGGGGTTGTAAACGCTTTTCAGGCTCAGTACTGCGCTCAAAAGATGCAGCCCTGAGGTCTCTCCTGATAGGGGGTAGTTAAGTAGAAATTCACTGCTCAGCTGACCCGGCAGAAGCAAATGTATACCAAAAATGTACCCAGAATGAGCTTTTCAGTGAACAGCAGCCAGGCACATTTTAGCTAGTTTTACTTGTAAGTGGGGTTGTAAACGCTTTTCAGGCTCAGTACTGCGCTCAAAAGATGCAGCCCTGAGGTCTCTCCTGATAGGAGGTAGTTAAGTAGAAATTCACTGCTCAGCTGACCCGGCAGAAGCAAATGTATACCAAAAATGTACCCAAAATGAGCTTTTCAGTGAACAGCAGCCAGGCACATTTTAGCTAGTTTTACTTGTAAGTGGGGTTGTAAACGCTTTTCAGGCTCAGTACTGCACTCAAAAGATGCAGCCCTGAGGTCTCTCCTGATAGGAGGTAGTTAAGTAGAAATTCACTGCTCAGCTGACCCGGCAGAAGCAAATGTATACCAAAAATGTACCCAGAATGAGCTTTTCAGTGAACAGCAGCCAGGCACATTTTAGCTAGTTTTACTTGTAAGTGGGGTTGGAAACGCTTTTCAGGCTCAGTACTGCGCTCAAAAGATGCAGCCCTGAGGTCTCTCCTGATAGGAGATAGTTAAGTAGAAATTCACTGCTCAGCTGACCCGGCAGAAGCAAATGTATACCAAAAATGTACCCAGAATGAGCTTTTCAGTGAACAGCAGCCAGGCACATTTTAGCTAGTTTTACTTGTAACTGGGGTTGTAAACGCTTTTCAGGCTCAGTACTGCGCTCAAAAGATGCAGCCCTGAGGTCTCTCCTGATAGGGGGTAGTTAAGTAGAAATTCACTGCTCAGCTGACCCGGCAGAAGCAAATGTATACCAAAAATGTACCCAGAATGAGCTTTTCAGTGAACAGCAGCCAGGCACATTTTAGCTAGTTTTACTTGTAAGTGGGGTTGTAAACGCTTTTCAGGCTCAGTACTGCGCTCAAAAGATGCAGCCCTGAGGTCTCTCCTGATAGGGGGTAGTTAAGTAGAAATTCACTGCTCAGCTGACCCGGCAGAAGCAAATGTATACCAAAAATTTACCCAGAATGAGCTTTTCAGTGAACAGCAGCCAGGCACATTTTAGCTAGTTTTACTTGTAAGTGGGGTTGTAAACGCTTTTCAGGCTCAGTACTGCGCTCAAAAGATGCAGCCCTGAGGTCTCTCCTGATAGGAGGTAGTTAAGTAGAAATTCACTGCTCAGCTGACCCGGCAGAAGCAAATGTATACCAAAAATGTACCCAGAATTAGCTTTTCAGTGAACAGCAGCCAGGCACATTTTAGCTAGTTTTACTTGTAAGTGGGGTTGTAAACGCTTTTAAGGCTCAGTACTGCGCTCAAAAGATGCAGCCCTGAGGTCTCTCCTGATAGGAGGTAGTTAAGTAGAAATTCACTACTCAGCTGACCCGGCAGAAGCAAATGTATACCAAAAATGTACCCAGAATGAGCTTTTCAGTGAACAGCAGCCAGGTACATTTTAGCTAGTTTTACTTATAACTGGGGTTGTAAACGCTTTTCAGGCTCAGTACTGCGCTCAAAAGATGCAGCCCTGAGGTCTCTCCTGATAGGAGGTAGTTAAGTAGAAATTCACTGCTCAGCTGACCCGGCAGAAGCAAATGTATACCAAAAATGTACCCAGAATGAGCTTTTCAGTGAACAGCAGCCAGGCACATTTTAGCTAGTTTTACTTGTAAGTGGGGTTGTAAACGCTTTTCAGGCTCAGTACTGCGCTCAAAAGATGCAGCCCTGAGGTCTCTCCTGATAGGGGGTAGTTAAGTAGAAATTCACTGCTCAGCTGACCCGGCAGAAGCAAATGTATACCAAAAATGTACCCAGAATGAGCTTTTCAGTGAACAGCAGCCAGGCACATTTTAGCTAGTTTTACTTGTAAGTGGGGTTGTAAACGCTTTTCAGGCTCAGTACTGTGCTCAAAAGATGCAGCCCTGAGGTCTCTCCTGATAGGAGGTAGTTAAGTAGAAATTCACTGCTCAGCTGACCCGGCAGAAGCAAATGTATACCAAAAATGTACCCAGAATGAGCTTTTCAGTGAACAGCAGCCAGGCACATTTTAGCTAGTTTTACTTGTAACTGGGGTTGTAAACGCTTTTCAGGATCAGTACTGCGCTCAAAAGATGCAGCCCTGAGGTCTCTCCTGATAGGAGGTAGTTAAGTAGAAATTCAATGCCCAGCTGACCCGGCAGAAGCAAATGTATACTAAAAATGTACCCAGAATGAGCTTTTCAGTGAACAGCAGCCAGGCACATTTTAGCTAGTTTTACTTGTGACTGGGGTTGTAAACGCTTTTCAGGCTCAGTACTGCGCTCAAAAGATGCAGCCCTGAGGTCTCTCCTGATAGGAGGTAGTTAAGTAGAAATTCACTGCTCAGCTGACCCGGCAGAAGCAAATGTATACCAAAAATGTACCCAGAATGAGCTTTTCAGTGAACAGCAGCCAGGCACATTTTAGCTAGTTTTACTTGTAAGTGGGGTTGTAAACGCTTTTCAGGCTCAGTACTGCGCTCAAAAGATGCAGCCCTGAGGTCTCTCCTGATAGGAGGTAGTTAAGTAGAAATTCACTGCTCAGCTGACCCGGCAGAAGCAAATGTATACCAAAAATGTACCCAGAATTAGCTTTTCAGTGAACAGCAGCCAGGCACATTTTAGCTAGTTTTACTTGTAAGTGGGTTGTAAACGCTTTTCAGGCTCAGTACTGCACTCAAAAGATGCAGCCCTGAGGTCTCTCCTGATAGGAGGTAGTTAAGTAGAAATTCACTGCTCAGCTGACCCGGCAGAAGCAAATGTATACCAAAAATGTACCCAGAATGAGCTTTTCAGTGAATAGCAGCCAGGCACATTTTAGCTAGTTTTACTTGTAACTGGGGTTGTAAACGGTTTTCAGGCTCAGTACTGCGCTCAAAAGATGCAGCCCTGAGGTCTCTCCTGATAGGAGGTAGTTAAGTAGAAATTCAATGCCCAACTGACCCGGCAGAAGCAAATGTATACTAAAAATGTACCCAGAATGAGCTTTTCAGTGAACAGCAGCCAGGCACATTTTAGCTAGTTTTACTTGTGACTGGGGTTGTAAACGCTTTTCAGGCTCAGTACTGCGCTCAAAAGATGCAGCCCTGAGGTCTCTCCTGATAGGAGGTAGTTAAGTAGAAATTCACTGCTCAGCTGACCCGGCAGAAGCAAATGTATACCAAAAATGTACCCAGAATGAGCTTTTCAGTGAACAGCAGCCAGGCACATTTTAGCTAGTTTTACTTGTAACTGGGGTTGTAAACGCTTTTCAGGCTCAGTACTGCGCTCAAAAGATGCAGCCCTGAGGTCTCTCCTGATAGGGGGTAGTTAAGTAGAAATTCACTGCTCAGCTGACCCGGCAGAAGCAAATGTATACCAAAAATGTACCCAGAATGAGCTTTTCAGTGAACAGCAGCCAGGCACATTTTAGCTAGTTTTACCTGTGACTGGGGTTGTAAACGCTTTTCAGGCTCAGTACTGCGCTCAAAAGATGCAGCCCTGAGGTCTCTCCTGATAGGAGGTAGTTAAGTAGAAATTCACTGCTCAGCTGACCCGGCAGAAGCAAATGTATACCAAAAATGTACCCAGAATGAGCTTTTCAGTGAACAGCAGCCAGGCACATTTTAGCTAGTTTTACTTGTAAGTGGGGTTGTAAACGCTTTTCAGGCTCAGTACTGCGCTCAAAAGATGCAGCCCTGAGGTCTCTCCTGATAGGGGGTAGTTAAGTAGAAATTCACTGCTCAGCTGACCCGGCAGAAGCAAATGTATACCAAAAATTTACCCAGAATGAGCTTTTCAGTGAACAGCAGCCAGGCACATTTTAGCTAGTTTTACTTGTAAGTGGGGTTGTAAACGCTTTTCAGGCTCAGTACTGCGCTCAAAAGATGCAGCCCCGAGGTCTCTCCTGATAGGAGGTAGTTAAGTAGAAATTCACTGCTCAGCTGACCCGGCAGAAGCAAATGTATACCAAAAATGTACCCAGAATTAGCTTTTCAGTGAACAGCAGCCAGGCACATTTTAGCTAGTTTTACTTGTAAGTGGGGTTGTAAACGCTTTTCAGGCTCAGTACTGCACTCAAAAGATGCAGCCCTGAGGTCTCTCCTGATAGGAGGTAGTTAAGTAGAAATTCACTACTCAGCTGACCCGGCAGAAGCAAATGTATACCAAAAATGTACCCAGAATGAGCTTTTCAGTGAACAGCAGCCAGGTACATTTTAGCTAGTTTTACTTGTAACTGGGGTTGTAAACGCTTTTCAGGCTCATTACTGCGCTCAAAAGATGCAGCCCTGAGGTCTCTCCTGATAGGAGGTAGTTAAGTAGAAATTCACTGCTCAGCTGACCCGGCAGAAGCAAATGTATACCAAAAATGTACCTAGAATGAGCTTTTCAGTGAACAGCAGCCAGGCACATTTTAGCTAGTTTTACTTGTAACTGGGGTTGTAAACGCTTTTCAGGCTCAGTACTGCGCTCAAAAGATGCAGCCCTGAGGTCTCTCCTGATAGGGGGTAGTTAAGTAGAAATTCACTGCTCAGCTGACCCGGCAGAAGCAAATGTATCCCAAAAATGTACCCAGAATGAGCTTTTCAGTGAACAGCAGCCAGGCACATTTTAGCTAGTTTTACTTGTAAGTGGGGTTGTAAACGCTTTTCAGGCTCAGTACTGCGCTCAAAAGATGCAGCCCTGAGGTCTCTCCTAATAGGGGGTAGTTAAGTAGAAATTCACTGCTCAGCTGACCCGGCAGAAGCAAATGTATACCAAAAATTTACCCAGAATGAGCTTTTCAGTGAACAGCAGCCAGGCACATTTTAGCTAGTTTTACTTGTAAGTGGGGTTGTAAACGCTTTTCAGGCTCAGTACTGCGCTCAAAAGATGCAGCCCTGAGGTCTCTCCTGATAGGAGGTAGTTAAGTAGAAATTCACTGCTCAGCTGACCCGGCAGAAGCAAATGTATACCAAAAATGTACCCAGAATTAGCTTTTCAGTGAACAGCAGCCAGGCACATTTTAGCTAGTTTTACTTGTAAGTGGGGTTGTAAACGCTTTTCAGGCTCAGTACTGCACTCAAAAGATGCAGCCCTGAGGTCTCTCCTGATAGGAGGCAGTTAAGTAGAAATTCACTACTCAGCTGACCCGGCAGAAGCAAATGTATACCAAAAATGTACCCAGAATGAGCTTTTCAGTGAACAGCAGCCAGGTACATTTTAGCTAGTTTTACTTGTAAGTGGGGTTGTAAACGCTTTTCAGGCTCAGTACTGCGCTCAAAAGATGCAGCCCTGAGGTCTCTCCTGATGGGAGGTAGTTAAGTAGAAATTCACTGCTCAGCTGACCCGGCAGAAGCAAATGTATACCAAAAATGTACCCAGAATTAGCTTTTCAGTGAACAGCAGCCAGGCACATTTTAGCTAGTTTTACTTGTAAGTGGGTTGTAAACGCTTTTCAGGCTCAGTACTGCACTCAAAAGATGCAGCCCTGAGGTCTCTCCTGATAGGAGGTAGTTAAGTAGAAATTCACTGCTCAGCTGACCCGGCAGAAGCAAATGTATACCAAAAATGTACCCAGAATGAGCTTTTCAGTGAATAGCAGCCAGGCACATTTTAGCTAGTTTTACTTGTAACTGGGGTTGTAAACGGTTTTCAGGCTCAGTACTGCGCTCAAAAGATGCAGCCCTGAGGTCTCTCCTGATAGGAGGTAGTTAAGTAGAAATTCAATGCCCAGCTGACCCGGCAGAAGCAAATGTATACTAAAAATGTACCCAGAATGAGCTTTTCAGTGAACAGCAGCCAGGCACATTTTAGCTAGTTTTACTTGTGACTGGGGTTGTAAACGCTTTTCAGGCTCAGTACTGCGCTCAAAAGATGCAGCCCTGAGGTCTCTCCTGATAGGAGGTAGTTAAGTAGAAATTCACTGCTCAGCTGACCCGGCAGAAGCAAATGTATACCAAAAATGTACCCAGAATGAGCTTTTCAGTGAACAGCAGCCAGGCACATTTTAGCTAGTTTTACTTGTAACTGGGGTTGTAAACGCTTTTCAGGCTCAGTACTGCGCTCAAAAGATGCAGCCCTGAGGTCTCTCCTGATAGGGGGTAGTTAAGTAGAAATTCACTGCTCAGCTGACCCGGCAGAAGCAAATGTATACCAAAAATGTACCCAGAATGAGCTTTTCAGTGAACAGCAGCCAGGCACATTTTAGCTAGTTTTACTTGTGACTGGGGGTGTAAACGCTTTTCAGGCTCAGTACTGCGCTCAAAAGATGCAGCCCTGAGGTCTCTCCTGATAGGAGGTAGTTAAGTAGAAATTCACTGCTCAGCTGACCCGGCAGAAGCAAATGTATACCAAAAATGTACCCAGAATGAGCTTTTCAGTGAACAGCAGCCAGGCACATTTTAGCTAGTTTTACTTGTAAGTGGGGTTGTAAACGCTTTTCAGGCTCAGTACTGCGCTCAAAAGATGCAGCCCTGAGGTCTCTCCTGATAGGGGGTAGTTAAGTAGAAATTCACTGCTCAGCTGACCCGGCAGAAGCAAATGTATACCAAAAATGTACCCAGAATGAGCTTTTCAGTGAACAGCAGCCAGGCACATTTTAGCTAGTTTTACTTGTAAGTGGGGTTGTAAACGCTTTTCAGGCTCAGTACTGCGCTCAAAAGATGCAGCCCTGAGGTCTCTCCTGATAGGGGGTAGTTAAGTAGAAATTCACTGCTCAGCTGACCCGGCAGAAGCAAATGTATACCAAAAATTTACCCAGAATGAGCTTTTCAGTGAACAGCAGCCAGGCACATTTTAGCTAGTTTTACTTGTAAGTGGGGTTGTAAACGCTTTTCAGGCTCAGTACTGCGCTCAAAAGATGCAGCCCCGAGGTCTCTCCTGATAGGAGGTAGTTAAGTAGAAATTCACTGCTCAGCTGACCCGGCAGAAGCAAATGTATACCAAAAATGTACCCAGAATTAGCTTTTCAGTGAACAGCAGCCAGGCACATTTTAGCTAGTTTTACTTGTAAGTGGGGTTGTAAACGCTTTTCAGGCTCAGTACTGCACTCAAAAGATGCAGCCCTGAGGTCTCTCCTGATAGGAGGTAGTTAAGTAGAAATTCACTACTCAGCTGACCCGGCAGAAGCAAATGTATACCAAAAATGTACCCAGAATGAGCTTTTCAGTGAACAGCAGCCAGGTACATTTTAGCTAGTTTTACTTGTAACTGGGGTTGTAAACGCTTTTCAGGCTCATTACTGCGCTCAAAAGATGCAGCCCTGAGGTCTCTCCTGATAGGAGGTAGTTAAGTAGAAATTCACTGCTCAGCTGACCCGGCAGAAGCAAATGTATACCAAAAATGTACCTAGAATGAGCTTTTCAGTGAACAGCAGCCAGGCACATTTTAGCTAGTTTTACTTGTAACTGGGGTTGTAAACGCTTTTCAGGCTCAGTACTGCGCTCAAAAGATGCAGCCCTGAGGTCTCTCCTGATAGGGGGTAGTTAAGTAGAAATTCACTGCTCAGCTGACCCGGCAGAAGCAAATGTATCCCAAAAATGTACCCAGAATGAGCTTTTCAGTGAACAGCAGCCAGGCACATTTTAGCTAGTTTTACTTGTAAGTGGGGTTGTAAACGCTTTTCAGGCTCAGTACTGCGCTCAAAAGATGCAGCCCTGAGGTCTCTCCTAATAGGGGGTAGTTAAGTAGAAATTCACTGCTCAGCTGACCCGGCAGAAGCAAATGTATACCAAAAATTTACCCAGAATGAGCTTTTCAGTGAACAGCAGCCAGGCACATTTTAGCTAGTTTTACTTGTAAGTGGGGTTGTAAACGCTTTTCAGGCTCAGTACTGCGCTCAAAAGATGCAGCCCTGAGGTCTCTCCTGATAGGAGGTAGTTAAGTAGAAATTCACTGCTCAGCTGACCCGGCAGAAGCAAATGTATACCAAAAATGTACCCAGAATTAGCTTTTCAGTGAACAGCAGCCAGGCACATTTTAGCTAGTTTTACTTGTAAGTGGGGTTGTAAACGCTTTTCAGGCTCAGTACTGCACTCAAAAGATGCAGCCCTGAGGTCTCTCCTGATAGGAGGTAGTTAAGTAGAAATTCACTACTGAGCTGACCCGGCAGAAGCAAATGTATACCAAAAATGTACCCAGAATGAGCTTTTCAGTGAACAGCAGCCAGGTACATTTTAGCTAGTTTTACTTGTAAGTGGGGTTGTAAACGCTTTTCAGGCTCAGTACTGCGCTCAAAAGATGCAGCCCTGAGGTCTCTCCTGATGGGAGGTAGTTAAGTAGAAATTCACTGCTCAGCTGACCCGGCAGAAGCAAATGTATACCAAAAATGTACCCAGAATTAGCTTTTCAGTGAACAGCAGCCAGGCACATTTTAGCTAGTTTTACTTGTAAGTGGGTTGTAAACGCTTTTCAGGCTCAGTACTGCACTCAAAAGATGCAGCCCTGAGGTCTCTCCTGATAGGAGGTAGTTAAGTAGAAATTCACTGCTCAGCTGACCCGGCAGAAGCAAATGTATACCAAAAATGTACCCAGAATGAGCTTTTCAGTGAATAGCAGCCAGGCACATTTTAGCTAGTTTTACTTGTAACTGGGGTTGTAAACGGTTTTCAGGCTCAGTACTGCGCTCAAAAGATGCAGCCCTGAGGTCTCTCCTGATAGGAGGTAGTTAAGTAGAAATTCAATGCCCAGCTGACCCGGCAGAAGCAAATGTATACTAAAAATGTACCCAGAATGAGCTTTTCAGTGAACAGCAGCCAGGCACATTTTAGCTAGTTTTACTTGTGACTGGGGTTGTAAACGCTTTTCAGGCTCAGTACTGCGCTCAAAAGATGCAGCCCTGAGGTCTCTCCTGATAGGAGGTAGTTAAGTAGAAATTCACTGCTCAGCTGACCCGGCAGAAGCAAATGTATACCAAAAATGTACCCAGAATGAGCTTTTCAGTGAACAGCAGCCAGGCACATTTTAGCTAGTTTTACTTGTAACTGGGGTTGTAAACGCTTTTCAGGCTCAGTACTGCGCTCAAAAGATGCAGCCCTGAGGTCTCTCCTGATAGGGGGTAGTTAAGTAGAAATTCACTGCTCAGCTGACCCGGCAGAAGCAAATGTATACCAAAAATGTACCCAGAATGAGCTTTTCAGTGAACAGCAGCCAGGCACATTTTAGCTAGTTTTACTTGTGACTGGGGTTGTAAACGCTTTTCAGGCTCAGTACTGCGCTCAAAAGATGCAGCCCTGAGGTCTCTCCTGATAGGAGGTAGTTAAGTAGAAATTCACTGCTCAGCTGACCCGGCAGAAGCAAATGTATACCAAAAATGTACCCAGAATGAGCTTTTCAGTGAACAGCAGCCAGGCACATTTTAGCTAGTTTTACTTGTAAGTGGGGTTGTAAACGCTTTTCAGGCTCAGTACTGCGCTCAAAAGATGCAGCCCTGAGGTCTCTCCTGATAGGGGGTAGTTAAGTAGAAATTCACTGCTCAGCTGACCCGGCAGAAGCAAATGTATACCAAAAATGTACCCAGAATGAGCTTTTCAGTGAACAGCAGCCAGGCACATTTTAGCTAGTTTTACTTGTAAGTGGGGTTGTAAACGCTTTTCAGGCTCAGTACTGCGCTCAAAAGATGCAGCCCTGAGGTCTCTCCTGATAGGGGGTAGTTAAGTAGAAATTCACTGCTCAGCTGACCCGGCAGAAGCAAATGTATACCAAAAATGTACCCAGAATTAGCTTTTCAGTGAACAGCAGCCAGGCACATTTTAGCTAGTTTTACTTGTAAGTGGGGTTGTAAACGCTTTTCAGGCTCAGTACTGCACTCAAAAGATGCAGCCCTGAGGTCTCTCCTGATAGGAGGTAGTTAAGTAGAAATTCACTACTCAGCTGACCCGGCAGAAGCAAATGTATACCAAAAATGTACCCAGAATGAGCTTTTCAGTGAACAGCAGCCAGGTACATTTTAGCTAGTTTTACTTGTAACTGGGGTTGTAAACGCTTTTCAGGCTCATTACTGCGCTCAAAAGATGCAGCCCTGAGGTCTCTCCTGATAGGAGGTAGTTAAGTAGAAATTCACTGCTCAGCTGACCCGGCAGAAGCAAATGTATACCAAAAATGTACCTAGAATGAGCTTTTCAGTGAACAGCAGCCAGGCACATTTTAGCTAGTTTTACTTGTAACTGGGGTTGTAAACGCTTTTCAGGCTCAGTACTGCGCTCAAAAGATGCAGCCCTGAGGTCTCTCCTGATAGGGGGTAGTTAAGTAGAAATTCACTGCTCAGCTGACCCGGCAGAAGCAAATGTATACCAAAAATGTACCCCGAATGAGCTTTTCAGTGAACAGCAGCCAGGCACATTTTAGCTAGTTTTACTTGTAAGTGGGGTTGTAAACGCTTTTCAGGCTCAGTACTGCGCTCAAAAGATGCAGCCCTGAGGTCTCTCCTAATAGGGGGTAGTTAAGTAGAAATTCACTGCTCAGCTGACCCGGCAGAAGCAAATGTATACCAAAAATTTACCCAGAATGAGCTTTTCAGTGAACAGCAGCCAGGCACATTTTAGCTAGTTTTACTTGTAAGTGGGGTTGTAAACGCTTTTCAGGCTCAGTACTGCGCTCAAAAGATGCAGCCCTGAGGTCTCTCCTGATAGGAGGTAGTTAAGTAGAAATTCACTGCTCAGCTGACCCGGCAGAAGCAAATGTATACCAAAAATGTACCCAGAATTAGCTTTTCAGTGAACAGCAGCCAGGCACATTTTAGCTAGTTTTACTTGTAAGTGGGGTTGTAAACGCTTTTCAGGCTCAGTACTGCACTCAAAAGATGCAGCCCTGAGGTCTCTCCTGATAGGAGGTAGTTAAGTAGAAATTCACTACTCAGCTGACCCGGCAGAAGCAAATGTATACCAAAAATGTACCCAGAATGAGCTTTTCAGTGAACAGCAGCCAGGTACATTTTAGCTAGTTTTACTTGTAACTGGGGTTGTAAACGCTTTTCAGGCTCAGTACTGCGCTCAAAAGATGCAGCCCTGAGGTCTCTCCTGATAGGAGGTAGTTAAGTAGAAATTCACTGCTCAGCTGACCCGGCAGAAGCAAATGTATACCAAAAATGTACCCAGAATGAGCTTTTCAGTGAACAGCAGCCAGGCACATTTTAGCTAGTTTTACTTGTAAGTGGGGTTGTAAACGCTTTTCAGGCTCAGTACTGCGCTCAAAAGATGCAGCCCTGAGGTCTCTCCTGATAGGGGGTAGTTAAGTAGAAATTCACTGCTCAGCTGACCCGGCAGAAGCAAATGTATACCAAAAATGTACCCAGAATGAGCTTTTCAGTGAACAGCAGCCAGGCACATTTTAGCTAGTTTTACTTGTAAGTGGGGTTGTAAACGCTTTTCAGGCTCAGTACTGTGCTCAAAAGATGCAGCCCTGAGGTCTCTCCTGATAGGAGGTAGTTAAGTAGAAATTCACTGCTCAGCTGACCCGGCAGAAGCAAATGTATACCAAAAATGTACCCAGAATGAGCTTTTCAGTGAACAGCAGCCAGGCACATTTTAGCTAGTTTTACTTGTAACTGGGGTTGTAAACGCTTTTCAGGCTCAGTACTGCGCTCAAAAGATGCAGCCCTGAGGTCTTTCCTGATAGGAGGTAGTTAAGTAGAAATTCAATGCCCAGCTGACCCGGCAGAAGCAAATGTATACTAAAAATGTACCCAGAATGAGCTTTTCAGTGAACAGCAGCCAGGCACATTTTAGCTAGTTTTACTTGTAAGTGGGGTTGTAAACGCTTTTCAGGCTCAGTACTGCGCTCAAAAGATGCAGCCCTGAGGTCTCTCCTGATAGGAGGTAGTTAAGTAGAAATTCACTGCTCAGCTGACCCGGCAGAAGCAAATGTATACCAAAAATGTACCCAGAATGAGCTTTTCAGTGAACAGCAGCCAGGCACATTTTAGCTAGTTTTACTTGTAAGTGGGTTGTAAACGCTTTTCAGGCTCAGTACTGCACTCAAAAGATGCAGCCCTGAGGTCTCTCCTGATAGGAGGTAGTTAAGTAGAAATTCACTGCTCAGCTGACCCGGCAGAAGCAAATGTATACCAAAAATGTACCCAGAATGAGCTTTTCAGTGAATAGCAGCCAGGCACATTTTAGCTAGTTTTACTTGTAACTGGGGTTGTAAACGGTTTTCAGGCTCAGTACTGCGCTCAAAAGATGCAGCCCTGAGGTCTCTCCTGATAGGAGGTAGTTAAGTAGAAATTCACTGCTCAGCTGACCCGGCAGAAGCAAATGTATACCAAAAATGTACCCAGAATGAGCTTTTCAGTGAACAGCAGCCAGGCACATTTTAGCTAGTTTTACTTGTGACTGGGGTTGTAAACGCTTTTCAGGCTCAGTACTGCGCTCAAAAGATGCAGCCCTGAGGTCTCTCCTGATAGGAGGTAGTTAAGTAGAAATTCACTGCTCAGCTGACCCGGCAGAAGCAAATGTATACCAAAAATGTACCCAGAATGAGCTTTTCAGTGAACAGCAGCCAGGCACATTTTAGCTAGTTTTACTTGTAAGTGGGGTTGTAAACGCTTTTCAGGCTCAGTACTGCGCTCAAAAGATGCAGCCCTGAGGTCTCTCCTGATAGGGGGTAGTTAAGTAGAAATTCACTGCTCAGCTGACCCGGCAGAAGCAAATGTATACCAAAAATGTACCCAGAATGAGCTTTTCAGTGAACAGCAGCCAGGCACATTTTAGCTAGTTTTACTTGTAAGTGGGGTTGTAAACGCTTTTCAGGCTCAGTACTGTGCTCAAAAGATGCAGCCCTGAGGTCTCTCCTGATAGGAGGTAGTTAAGTAGAAATTCACTGCTCAGCTGACCCGGCAGAAGCAAATGTATACCAAAAATGTACCCAGAATGAGCTTTTCAGTGAACAGCAGCCAGGCACATTTTAGCTAGTTTTACTTGTAACTGGGGTTGTAAACGCTTTTCAGGCTCAGTACTGCGCTCAAAAGATGCAGCCCTGAGGTCTCTCCTGATAGGAGGTAGTTAAGTAGAAATTCAATGCCCAGCTGACCCGGCAGAAGCAAATGTATACTAAAAATGTACCCAGAATGAGCTTTTCAGTGAACAGCAGCCAGGCACATTTTAGCTAGTTTTACTTGTGACTGGGGTTGTAAACGCTTTTCAGGCTCAGTACTGCGTTCAAAAGATGCAGCCCTGAGGTCTCTCCTGATAGGAGGTAGTTAAGTAGAAATTCACTGCTCAGCTGACCCGGCAGAAGCAAATGTATACCAAAAATGTACCCAGAATGAGCTTTTCAGTGAACAGCAGCCAGGCACATTTTAGCTAGTTTTACTTGTAAGTGGGGTTGTAAACGCTTTTCAGGCTCAGTACTGCGCTCAAAAGATGCAGCCCTGAGGTCTCTCCTGATAGGAGGTAGTTAAGTAGAAATTCACTGCTCTGCTGACCCGGCAGAAGCAAATGTATACCAAAAATGTACCCAGAATTAGCTTTTCAGTGAACAGCAGCCAGGCACATTTTAGCTAGTTTTACTTGTAAGTGGGTTGTAAACGCTTTTCAGGCTCAGTACTGCACTCAAAAGATGCAGCCCTGAGGTCTCTCCTGATAGGAGGTAGTTAAGTAGAAATTCACTGCTCAGCTGACCCGGCAGAAGCAAATGTATACCAAAAATGTACCCAGAATGAGCTTTTCAGTGAATAGCAGCCAGGCACATTTTAGCTAGTTTTACTTGTAACTGGGGTTGTAAACGGTTTTCAGGCTCAGTACTGCGCTCAAAAGATGCAGCCCTGAGGTCTCTCCTGATAGGAGGTAGTTAAGTAGAAATTCACTGCTCAGCTGACCCGTCAGAAGCAAATGTATACCAAAAATGTACCCATAATGAGCTTTTCAGTGAACAGCAGCCAGGCACATTTTAGCTAGTTTTACTTGTAACTGGGGTTGTAAACGCTTTTCAGGCTCAGTACTGCGCTCAAAAGATGCAGCCCTGAGGTCTCTCCTGATAGGGGGTAGTTAAGTAGAAATTCACTGCTCAGCTGACCCGGCAGAAGCAAATGTATACCAAAAATGTACCCAGAATGAGCTTTTCAGTGAACAGCAGCCAGGCACATTTTAGCTAGTTTTACTTGTAAGTGGGGTTGTAAACGCTTTTCAGGCTCAGTACTGTGCTCAAAAGATGCAGCCCTGAGGTCTCTCCTGATAGGGGGTAGTTAAGTAGAAATTCACTGCTCAGCTGACCCGGCAGAAGCAAATGTATACCAAAAATGTACCCAGAATGAGCTTTTCAGTGAACAGCAGCCAGGCACATTTTAGCTAGTTTTACTTGTAAGTGGGGTTGTAAACGCTTTTCAGGCTCAGTACTGTGCTCAAAAGATGCAGCCCTGAGGTCTCTCCTGATAGGAGGTAGTTAAGTAGAAATTCACTGCTCAGCTGCCCCGGCAGAAGCAAATGTATACAAAAAATGTACCCAGAATGAGCTTTTCAGTGAACAGCAGCCAGGCACATTTTAGCTAGTTTTACTTGTAACTGGGGTTGTAAACGCTTTTCAGGCTCAGTACTGCGCTCAAAAGATTCAGCCCTGAGGTCTCTCCTGATAGGGGGTAGTTAAGTAGAAATTCACTGCTCAGCTGACCCGGCAGAAGCAAATGTATACCAAAAATGTACCCAGAATGAGCTTTTCAGTGAACAGCAGCCAGGCACATTTTAGCTAGTTTTACTTGTAACTGGGGTTGTAAACGCTTTTCAGGCTCAGTACTGCGCTCAAAAGATGCAGCCCTGAGGTCTCTCCTGATGGGAGGTAGTTAAGTAGAAATTCAATGCCCAGCTGACCCGGCAGAAGCAAATGTATACTAAAAATGTACCCAGAATGAGCTTTTCAGTGAACAGCAGCCAGGCACATTTTAGCTAGTTTTACTTGTGACTGGGGTTGTAAACGCTTTTCAAGCTCAGTACTGCGTTCAAAAGATGCAGCCCTGAGGTCTCTCCTGATAGGAGGTAGTTAAGTAGAAATTCACTGCTCAGCTGACCCGGCAGAAGCAAATGTATACCAAAAATGTACCCAGAATGAGCTTTTCAGTGAACAGCAGCCAGGCACATTTTAGCTAGTTTTACTTGTAAGTGGGGTTGTAAACGCTTTTCAGGCTCAGTACTGCGCTCAAAAGATGCAGCCCTGAGGTCTCTCCTGATTGGAGGTAGTTAAGTAGAAATTCACTGCTCAGCTGACCCGGCAGAAGCAAATGTATACCAAAAATGTACCCAGAATTAGCTTTTCAGTGAACAGCAGCCAGGCACATTTTAGCTAGTTTTACTTGTAAGTGGGTTGTAAACGCTTTTCAGGCTCAGTACTGCACTCAAAAGATGCAGCCCTGAGGTCTCTCCTGATAGGAGGTAGTTAAGTAGAAATTCACTGCTCAGCTGACCCGGCAGAAGCAAATGTATACCAAAAATGTACCCAGAATGAGCTTTTCAGTGAATAGCAGCCAGGCACATTTTAGCTAGTTTTACTTGTAACTGGGGTTGTAAACGGTTTTCAGGCTCAGTACTGCGCTCAAAAGATGCAGCCCTGAGGTCTCTCCTGATAGGAGGTAGTTAAGTAGAAATTCACTGCTCAGCTGACCCGGCAGAAGCAAATGTATACCAAAAATGTACCCAGAATGAGCTTTTCAGTGAACAGCAGCCAGGCACATTTTAGCTAGTTTTACTTGTAACTGGGGTTGTAAACGCTTTTCAGGCTCAGTACTGCGCTCAAAAGATGCAGCCCTGAGGTCTCTCCTGATAGGAGGTAGTTAAGTAGAAATTCACTGCTCAGCTGACCCGGCAGAAGCAAATGTATACCAAAAATGTACCCAGAATGAGCTTTTCAGTGAACAGCAGCCAGGCACATTTTAGCTAGTTTTACTTGTGACTGGGGTTGTAAACGCTTTTCAGGCCCAGTACTGCGCTCAAAAGATGCAGCCCTGAGGTCTCTCCTGATAGGAGGTAGTTAAGTAGAAATTCACTGCTCAGCTGACCCGGCAGAAGCAAATGTATACCAAAAATGTACCCAGAATGAGCTTTTCAGTGAACAGCAGCCAGGCACATTTTAGCTAGTTTTACTTGTAAGTGGGGTTGTAAACGCTTTTCAGGCTCAGTACTGCGCTCAAAAGATGCAGCCCTGAGGTCTCTCCTGATAGGGGGTAGTTAAGTAGAAATTCACTGCTCAGCTGACCCGGCAGAAGCAAATGTATACCAAAAATGTACCCAGAATGAGCTTTTCAGTGAACAGCAGCCAGGCACATTTTAGCTAGTTTTACTTGTAAGTGGGGTTGTAAACTCTTTTCAGGCTCAGTACTGTGCTCAAAAGATGCAGCCCTGAGGTCTCTCCTGATAGGAGGTAGTTAAGTAAAAATTCACTGCTCAGCTGACCCGGCAGAAGCAAATGTATACAAAAAATGTACCCAGAATGAGCTTTTCAGTGAACAGCAGCCAGGCACATTTTAGCTAGTTTTACTTGTAACTGGGGTTGTAAACGCTTTTCAGGCTCAGTACTGCGCTCAAAAGATGCAGCCCTGAGGTCTCGCCTGATAGGGGGTAGTTAAGTAGAAATTCACTGCTCAGCTGACCCGGCAGAAGCAAATGTATACCAAAAATGTACCCAGAATGAGCTTTTCAGTGAACAGCAGCCAGGCACATTTTAGCTAGTTTTACTTGTAAGTGGGGTTGTAAACGCTTTTCAGGCTCAGTACTGCGCTCAAAAGATGCAGCCCTGAGGTCTCTCCTGATAGGAGGTAGTTAAGTAGAAATTCACTGCTCAGCTGACCCGGCAGAAGCAAATGTATACCAAAAATGTACCCAAAATGAGCTTTTCAGTGAACAGCAGCCAGGCACATTTTAGCTAGTTTTACTTGTAAGTGGGGTTGTAAACGCTTTTCAGGCTCAGTACTGCACTCAAAAGATGCAGCCCTGAGGTCTCTCCTGATAGGAGGTAGTTAAGTAGAAATTCACTGCTCAGCTGACCCGGCAGAAGCAAATGTATACCAAAAATGTACCCAGAATGAGCTTTTCAGTGAACAGCAGCCAGGCACATTTTAGCTAGTTTTACTTGTAAGTGGGGTTGGAAACGCTTTTCAGGCTCAGTACTGCGCTCAAAAGATGCAGCCCTGAGGTCTCTCCTGATAGGAGATAGTTAAGTAGAAATTCACTGCTCAGCTGACCCGGCAGAAGCAAATGTATACCAAAAATGTACCCAGAATGAGCTTTTCAGTGAACAGCAGCCAGGCACATTTTAGCTAGTTTTACTTGTAACTGGGGTTGTAAACGCTTTTCAGGCTCAGTAATGCGCTCAAAAGATGCAGCCCTGAGGTCTCTCCTGATAGGGGGTAGTTAAGTAGAAATTCACTGCTCAGCTGACCCGGCAGAAGCAAATGTATACCAAAAATGTACCCAGAATGAGCTTTTCAGTGAACAGCAGCCAGGCACATTTTAGCTAGTTTTACTTGTAAGTGGGGTTGTAAACGCTTTTCAGGCTCAGTACTGCGCTCAAAAGATGCAGCCCTGAGGTCTCTCCTGATAGGGGGTAGTTAAGTAGAAATTCACTGCTCAGCTGACCCGGCAGAAGCAAATGTATACCAAAAATTTACCCAGAATGAGCTTTTCAGTGAACAGCAGCCAGGCACATTTTAGCTAGTTTTACTTGTAAGTGGGGTTGTAAACGCTTTTCAGGCTCAGTACTGCGCTCAAAAGATGCAGCCCTGAGGTCTCTCCTGATAGGAGGTAGTTAAGTAGAAATTCACTGCTCAGCTGACCCGGCAGAAGCAAATGTATACCAAAAATGTACCCAGAATTAGCTTTTCAGTGAACAGCAGCCAGGCACATTTTAGCTAGTTTTACTTGTAAGTGGGGTTGTAAACGCTTTTCAGGCTCAGTACTGCACTCAAAAGATGCAGCCCTGAGGTCTCTCCTGATAGGAGGTAGTTAAGTAGAAATTCACTACTCAGCTGACCCGGCAGAAGCAAATGTATACCAAAAATGTACCCAGAATGAGCTTTTCAGTGAACAGCAGCCAGGTACATTTTAGCTAGTTTTACTTGTAACTGGGGTTGTAAACGCTTTTCAGGCTCAGTACTGCGCTCAAAAGATGCAGCCCTGAGGTCTCTCCTGATAGGAGGTAGTTAAGTAGAAATTCACTGCTCAGCTGACCCGGCAGAAGCAAATGTATACCAAAAATGTACCCAGAATGAGCTTTTCAGTGAACAGCAGCCAGGCACATTTTAGCTAGTTTTACTTGTAAGTGGGGTTGTAAACGCTTTTCAGGCTCAGTACTGCGCTCAAAAGATGCAGCCCTGAGGTCTCTCCTGATAGGAGGTAGTTAAGTAGAAATTCACTGCTCAGCTGACCCGGCAGAAGCAAATGTATACCAAAAATGTACCCAGAATGAGCTTTTCAGTGAATAGCAGCCAGGCACATTTTAGCTAGTTT
Organism: Lissotriton vulgaris; assembly: GCF_964263255.1. Classification (NCBI taxonomy): domain Eukaryota; kingdom Metazoa; phylum Chordata; class Amphibia; order Caudata; family Salamandridae; genus Lissotriton; species Lissotriton vulgaris. The sequence goes on from NW_028242375.1 coordinate 241,669, forward strand.
TACTTGTAACTGGGGTTGTAAACGGTTTTCAGGCTCAGTACTGCGCTCAAAAGATGCAGCCCTGAGGTCTCTCCTGATAGGAGGTAGTTAAGTAGAAATTCAATGCCCAGCTGACCCGGCAGAAGCAAATGTATACTAAAAATGTACCCAGAATGAGCTTTTCAGTGTACAGCAGCCAGGCACATTTTAGCTAGTTTTACTTGTGACTGGGGTTGTAAACGCTTTTCAGGCTCAGTACTGCGCTCAAAAGATGCAGCCCTGAGGTCTCTCCTGATAGGAGGTAGTTAAGTAGAAATTCACTGCTCAGCTGACCCAGCAGAAGCAAATGTATACCAAAAATGTACCCAGAATGAGCTTTTCAGTGAACAGCAGCCAGGCACATTTTAGCTAGTTTTACTTGTAACTGGGGTTGTAAACGCTTTTCAGGCTCAGTACTGCGCTCAAAAGATGCAGCCCTGAGGTCTCTCCTGATAGGGGGTAGTTAAGTAGAAATTCACTGCTCAGCTGACCCGGAAGAAGCAAATGTATACCAAAAATGTACCCAGAATGAGCTTTTCAGTGAACAGCAGCCAGGCACATTTTAGCTAGTTTTACTTGTGACTGGGGTTGTAAACGCTTTTCAGGCTCAGTACTGCGCTCAAAAGATGCAGCCCTGAGGTCTCTCCTGATAGGAGGTAGTTAAGTAGAAATTCACTGCTCAGCTGACCCGGCAGAAGCAAATGTATACCAAAAATGTACCCAGAATGAGCTTTTCAGTGAACAGCAGCCAGGCACATTTTAGCTAGTTTTACTTGTAAGTGGGGTTGTAAACGCTTTTCAGGCTCAGTACTGCGCTCAAAAGATGCAGCCCTGAGGTCTCTCCTGATAGGGGGTAGTTAAGTAGAAATTCACTGCTCAGCTGACCCGGCAGAAGCAAATGTATACCAAAAATGTACCCAGAATGAGCTTTTCAGTGAACAGCAGCCAGGCACATTTTAGCTAGTTTTACTTGTAAGTGGGGTTGTAAACGCTTTTCAGGCTCAGTACTGCGCTCAAAAGATGCAGCCCTGAGGTCTCTCCTGATAGGGGGTAGTTAAGTAGAAATTCACTGCTCAGCTGACCCGGCAGAAGCAAATGTATACCAAAAATTTACCCAGAATGAGCTTTTCAGTGAACAGCAGCCATGCACATTTTAGCTAGTTTTACTTGTAAGTGGGGTTGTAAACGCTTTTCAGGCTCAGTACTGCGCTCAAAAGATGCAGCCCTGAGGTCTCTCCTGATAGGAGGTAGTTAAGTAGAAATTCACTGCTCAGCTGACCCGGCAGAAGCAAATGTATACCAAAAATGTACCCAGAATTAGCTTTTCAGTGAACAGCAGCCAGGCACATTTTAGCTAGTTTTACTTGTAAGTGGGGTTGTAAACGCTTTTCAGGCTCAGTACTGCACTCAAAAGATGCAGCCCTGAGGTCTCTCCTGATAGGAGGTAGTTAAGTAGAAATTCACTACTCAGCTGACCCGGCAGAAGCAAATGTATACCAAAAATGTACCCAGAATGAGCTTTTCAGTGAACAGCAGCCAGGTACATTTTAGCTAGTTTTACTTGTAACTGGGGTTGTAAACGCTTTTCAGGCTCAGTACTGCGCTCAAAAGATGCAGCCCTGAGGTCTCTCCTGATAGGAGGTAGTTAAGTAGAAATTCACTGCTCAGCTGACCCGGCAGAAGCAAATGTATACCAAAAATGTACCCAGAATGAGCTTTTCAGTGAACAGCAGCCAGGCACATTTTAGCTAGTTTTACTTGTAACTGGGGTTGTAAACGCTTTTCAGGCTCAGTACTGCGCTCAAAAGATGCAGCCCTGAGGTCTCTCCTGATAGGGGGTAGTTAAGTAGAAATTCACTGCTCAGCTGACCCGGCAGAAGCAAATGTATACCAAAAATGTACCCAGAATGAGCTTTTCAGTGAACAGCAGCCAGGCACATTTTAGCTAGTTTTACTTGTAAGTGGGGTTGTAAACGCTTTTCAGGCTCAGTACTGCGCACAAAAGATGCAGCCCTGAGGTCTCTCCTGATAGGGGGTAGTTAAGTAGAAATTCACTGCTCAGCTGACCCGGCAGAAGCAAATGTATACCAAAAATTTACCCAGAATGAGCTTTTCAGTGAACAGCAGCCATGCACATTTTAGCTAGTTTTACTTGTAAGTGGGGTTGTAAACGCTTTTCAGGCTCAGTACTGCGCTCAAAAGATGCAGCCCTGAGGTCTCTCCTGATAGGAGGTAGTTAAGTAGAAATTCACTGCTCAGCTGACCCGGCAGAAGCAAATGTATACCAAAAATGTACCCAGAATTAGCTTTTCAGTGAACAGCAGCCAGGCACATTTTAGCTAGTTTTACTTGTAAGTGGGGTTGTAAACGCTTTTCAGGCTCAGTACTGCACTCAAAAGATGCAGCCCTGAGGTCTCTCCTGATAGGAGGTAGTTAAGTAGAAATTCACTGTTCAGCTGACCCGGCAGAAGCAAATGTATACCAAAAATGTACCCAGAATGAGCTTTTCAGTGAACAGCAGCCAGGTACATTTTAGCTAGTTTTACTTGTAACTGGGGTTGTAAACGCTTTTCAGGCTCAGTACTGCGCTCAAAAGATGCAGCCCTGAGGTCTCTCCTGATAGGAGGTAGTTAAGTAGAAATTCACTGCTCAGCTGACCCGGCAGAAGCAAATGTATACCAAAAATGTACCCAGAATGAGCTTTTCAGTGAACAGCAGCCAGGCACATTTTAGCTAGTTTTACTTGTAAGTGGGGTTGTAAACGCTTTTCAGGCTCAGTACTGCGCTCAAAAGATGCAGCCCTGAGGTCTCTCCTGATAGGAGGTAGTTAAGTAGAAATTCACTGCTCAGCTGACCCGGCAGAAGCAAATGTATACCAAAAATGTACCCAGAATGAGCTTTTCAGTGAACAGCAGCCAGGCACATTTTAGCTAGTTTTACTTGTAACTGGGGTTGTAAACGCTTTTCAGGCTCAGTACTGCGCTCAAAAGATGCAGCCCTGAGGTCTCTCCTGATAGGGGGTAGTTAAGTAGAAATTCACTGCTCAGCTGACCCGGCAGAAGCAAATGTATACCAAAAATGTACCCAGAATGAGCTTTTCAGTGAACAGCAGCCAGACACATTTTAGCTAGTTTTACTTGTAAGTGGGGTTGTAAACGCTTTTCAGGCTCAGTACTGCGCTCAAAAGATGCAGCCCTGAGGTCTCTCCTGATAGGGGGTAGTTAAGTAGAAATTCACTGCTCAGCTGACCCGGCAGAAGCAAATGTATACCAAAAATGTACCCAGAATGAGCTTTTCAGTGAATAGCAGCCAGGCACATTTTAGCTAGTTTTACTTGTAACTGGGGTTGTAAACGGTTTTCAGGCTCAGTACTGCGCTCAAAAGATGCAGCCCTGAGGTCTCTCCTGATAGGAGGTAGTTAAGTAGAAATTCAATGCCCAGCTGACCCGGCAGAAGCAAATGTATACTAAAAATGTACCCAGAATGAGCTTTTCAGTGAACAGCAGCCAGGCACATTTTAGCTAGTTTTACTTGTGACTGGGGTTGTAAACGCTTTTCAGGCTCAGTACTGCGCTCAAAAGATGCAGCCCTGAGGTCTCTCCTGATAGGAGGTAGTTAAGTAGAAATTCACTGCTCAGCTGACCCGGCAGAAGCAAATGTATACCAAAAATGTACCCAGAATGAGCTTTTCAGTGAACAGCAGCCAGGCACATTTTAGCTAGTTTTACTTGTAACTGGGGTTGTAAACACTTTTCAGGCTCAGTACTGCGCTCAAAAGATGAAGCCCTGAGGTCTCTCCTGATAGGGGGTAGTTAAGTAGAAATTCACTGCTCAGCTGACCCGGCAGAAGCAAATGTATACCAAAAATGTACCCAGAATGAGCTTTTCAGTGAACAGCAGCCAGGCACATTTTAGCTAGTTTTACTTGTGACTGGGGTTGTAAACGCTTTTCAGGCTCAGTACTGCGCTCAAAAGATGCAGCCCTGAGGTCTCTCCTGATAGGAGGTAGTTAAGTAGAAATTCACTGCTCAGCTGACCCGGCAGAAGCAAATGTATACCAAAAATGTACCCAGAATGAGCTTTTCAGTGAACAGCAGCCAGGCACATTTTAGCTAGTTTTACTTGTAACTGGGGTTGTAAACGCTTTTCAGGCTCAGTACTGCGCTCAAAAGATGCAGTCCTGAGGTCTCTCCTGATAGGGGGTAGTTAAGTAGAAATTCACTGCTCAGCTGACCCGGCAGAAGCAAATGTATACCAAAAATGTACCCAGAATGAGCTTTTCAGTGAACAGCAGCCAGGCACATTTTAGCTAGTTTTACTTGTAAGTGGGGTTGTAAACGCTTTTCAGGCTCAGTACTGCGCTCAAAAGATGCAGCCCTGAGGTCTCTCCTGATAGGGGGTAGTTAAGTAGAAATTCACTGCTCAGCTGACCCGGCAGAAGCAAATGTATACCAAAAATGTACCCAGAATGAGCTTTTCAGTGAACAGCAGCCAGGCACATTTTAGCTAGTTTTACTTGTAAGTGGGGTTGTAAACGTTTTTCAGGCTCAGTACTGCACTCAAAAGATGCAGCCCTGAGGTCTCTCCTGATAGGAGGTAGTTAAGTAGAAATTCACTACTCAGCTGACCCGGCAGAAGCAAATGTATACCAAAAATGTACCCAGAATGAGCTTTTCAGTGAACAGCAGCCAGGCACATTTTAGCTAGTTTTACTTGTAACTGGGGTTGTAAACGCTTTTCAGGCTCAGTACTGCGCTCAAAAGATGCAGCCCTGAGGTCTCTCCTGATAGGGGGTAGTTAAGTAGAAATTCACTGCTCAGCTGACCCGGCAGAAGCAAATGTATACCAAAAATGTACCCAGAATGAGCTTTTCAGTGAACAGCAGCCAGGCACATTTTAGCTAGTTTTACTTGTGACTGGGGTTGTAAACGCTTTTCAGGCTCAGTACTGCGCTCAAAAGATGCAGCCCTGAGGTCTCTCCTGATAGGAGGTAGTTAAGTAGAAATTCACTGCTCAGCTGACCCGGCAGAAGCAAATGTATACCAAAAATGTACCCAGAATGAGCTTTTCAGTGAACAGCAGCCAGGCACATTTTAGCTAGTTTTACTTGTAACTGGGGTTGTAAACGCTTTTCAGGCTCAGTACTGCGCTCAAAAGATGCAGTCCTGAGGTCTCTCCTGATAGGGGGTAGTTAAGTAGAAATTCACTGCTCAGCTGACCCGGCAGAAGCAAATGTATACCAAAAATGTACCCAGAATGAGCTTTTCAGTGAACAGCAGCCAGGCACATTTTAGCTAGTTTTACTTGTAAGTGGGGTTGTAAACGCTTTTCAGGCTCAGTACTGCGCTCAAAAGATGCAGCCCTGAGGTCTCTCCTGATAGGGGGTAGTTAAGTAGAAATTCACTGCTCAGCTGACAAGGCAGAAGCAAATGTATACCAAAAATGTACCCAGAATGAGCTTTTCAGTGAACAGCAGCCAGGCACATTTTAGCTAGTTTTACTTGTAAGTGGGGTTGTAAACGCTTTTCAGGCTCAGTACTGTGCTCAAAAGATGCAGCCCTGAGGTCTCTCCTGATAGGAGGTAGTTAAGTAGAAATTCACTGCTCAGCTGACCCGGCAGAAGCAAATGTATACCAAAAATGTACCCAGAATGAGCTTTTCAGTGAACAGCAGCCAGGCACATTTTAGCTAGTTTTACTTGTAACTGGGGTTGTAAACGCTTTTCAGGCTCAGTACTGCGCTCAAAAGATGCAGCCCTGAGGTCTCTCCTGATAGGGGGTAGTTAAGTAGAAATTCACTGCTCAGCTGACCCGGCAGAAGCAAATGTATACCAAAAATGTACCCAGAATGAGCTTTTCAGTGAACAGCAGCCAGGCACATTTTAGCTAGTTTTACTTGTAAGTGGGGTTGTAAACGCTTTTCAGGCTCAGTACTGCGCTCAAAAGATGCAGCCCTGAGGTCTCTCCTGATAGGAGGTAGTTAAGTAGAAATTCACTGCTCAGCTGACCCGGCAGAAGCAAATGTATACCAAAAATGTACCCAAAATGAGCTTTTCAGTGAACAGCAGCCAGGCACATTTTAGCTAGTTTTACTTGTAAGTGGGGTTGTTAACGCTTTTCAGGCTCAGTACTGCACTCAAAAGATGCAGCCCTGAGGTCTCTCCTGATAGGAGGTAGTTAAGTAGAAATTCACTGCTCAGCTGACCCGGCAGAAGCAAATGTATACCAAAAATGTACCCAGAATGAGCTTTTCAGTGAACAGCAGCCAGGCACATTTTAGCTAGTTTTACTTGTAAGTGGGGTTGGAAACGCTTTTCAGGCTCAGTACTGCGCTCAAAAGATGCAGCCCTGAGGTCTCTCCTGATAGGGGGTAGTTAAGTAGAAATTCACTGCTCAGCTGACCCGGCAGAAGCAAATGTATACCAAAAATGTACCCAGAATGAGCTTTTCAGTGAACAGCAGCCAGGCACATTTTAGCTAGTTTTACTTGTAAGTGGGGTTGTAAACGCTTTTCAGGCTCAGTACTGCGCTCAAAAGATGCAGCCCTGAGGTCTCTCCTGATAGGGGGTAGTTAAGTAGAAATTCACTGCTCAGCTGACCCGGCAGAAGCAAATGTATACCAAAAATTTACCCAGAATGAGCTTTTCAGTGAACAGCAGCCAGGCACATTTTAGCTAGTTTTACTTGTAAGTGGGGTTGTAAACGCTTTTCAGGCTCAGTACTGCGCTCAAAAGATGCAGCCCTGAGGTCTCTCCTGATAGGGGGTAGTTAAGTAGAAATTCACTGCTCAGCTGACCCGGCAGAAGCAAATGTATACCAAAAATGTACCCAGAATGAGCTTTTCAGTGAACAGCAGCCAGGCACATTTTAGCTAGTTTTACTTGTAAGTGGGGTTGTAAACGCTTTTCAGGCTCAGTACTGCGCTCAAAAGATGAAGCCCTGAGGTCTCTCCTGATAGGGGGTAGTTAAGTAGAAATTCACTGCTCAGCTGACCCGGCAGAAGCAAATGTATACCAAAAATGTACCCAGAATGAGCTTTTCAGTGAACAGCAGCCAGGCACATTTTAGCTAGTTTTACTTGTGACTGGGGTTGTAAACGCTTTTCAGGCTCAGTACTGCGCTCAAAAGATGCAGCCCTGAGGTCTCTTCTGATAGGAGGTAGTTAAGTAGAAATTCACTGCTCAGCTGACCCGGCAGAAGCAAATGTATACCAAAAATGTACCCAGAATGAGCTTTTCAGTGAACAGCAGCCAGGCACATTTTAGCTAGTTTTACTTGTAACTGGGGTTGTAAACGCTTTTCAGGCTCAGTACTGCGCTCAAAAGATGCAGTCCTGAGGTCTCTCCTGATAGGGGGTAGTTAAGTAGAAATTCACTGCTCAGCTGACCCGGCAGAAGCAAATGTATACCAAAAATGTACCCAGAATGAGCTTTTCAGTGAACAGCAGCCAGGCACATTTTAGCTAGTTTTACTTGTAAGTGGGGTTGTAAACGCTTTTCAGGCTCAGTACTGCGCTCAAAAGATGCAGCCCTGAGGTCTCTCCTGATAGGGGGTAGTTAAGTAGAAATTCACTGCTCAGCTGACCCGACAGAAGCAAATGTATACCAAAAATGTACCCAGAATGAGCTTTTCAGTGAACAGCAGCCAGGCACATTTTAGCTAGTTTTACTTGTAAGTGGGGTTGTAAACGTTTTTCAGGCTCAGTACTGCACTCAAAAGATGCAGCCCTGAGGTCTCTCCTGATAGGAGGTAGTTAAGTAGAAATTCACTACTCAGCTGACCCGGCAGAAGCAAATGTATACCAAAAATGTACCCAGAATGAGCTTTTCAGTGAACAGCAGCCAGGCACATTTTAGCTAGTTTTACTTGTAACTGGGGTTGTAAACGCTTTTCAGGCTCAGTACTGCGCTCAAAAGATGCAGCCCTGAGGTCTCTCCTGATAGGGGGTAGTTAAGTAGAAATTCACTGCTCAGCTGACCCGGCAGAAGCAAATGTATACCAAAAATGTACCCAGAATGAGCTTTTCAGTGAACAGCAGCCAGGCACATTTTAGCTAGTTTTACTTGTGACTGGGGTTGTAAACGCTTTTCAGGCTCAGTACTGCGCTCAAAAGATGCAGCCCTGAGGTCTCTCCTGATAGGAGGTAGTTAAGTAGAAATTCACTGCTCAGCTGACCCGGCAGAAGCAAATGTATACCAAAAATGTACCCAGAATGAGCTTTTTAGTGAACAGCAGCCAGGCACATTTTAGCTAGTTTTACTTGTAACTGGGGTTGTAAACGCTTTTCAGGCTCAGTACTGCGCTCAAAAGATGCAGTCCTGAGGTCTCTCCTGATAGGGGGTAGTTAAGTAGAAATTCACTGCTCAGCTGACCCGGCAGAAGCAAATGTATACCAAAAATGTACCCAGAATGAGCTTTTCAGTGAACAGCAGCCAGGCACATTTTAGCTAGTTTTACTTGTAAGTGGGGTTGTAAACGCTTTTCAGGCTCAGTACTGCGCTCAAAAGATGCAGCCCTGAGGTCTCTCCTGATAGGGGGTAGTTAAGTAGAAATTCACTGCTCAGCTGACCCGGCAGAAGCAAATGTATACCAAAAATGTACCCAGAATGAGCTTTTCAGTGAACAGCAGCCAGGCACATTTTAGCTAGTTTTACTTGTAAGTGGGGTTGTAAACGCTTTTCAGGCTCAGTACTGTGCTCAAAAGATGCAGCCCTGAGGTCTCTCCTGATAGGAGGTAGTTAAGTAGAAATTCACTGCTCAGCTGACCCGGCAGAAGCAAATGTATACCAAAAATGTACCCAGAATGAGCTTTTCAGTGAACAGCAGCCAGGCACATTTTAGCTAGTTTTACTTGTAACTGGGGTTGTAAACGCTTTTCAGGCTCAGTACTGCGCTCAAAAGATGCAGCCCTGAGGTCTCTCCTGATAGGGGGTAGTTAAGTAGAAATTCACTGCTCAGCTGACCCGGCAGAAGCAAATGTATACCAAAAATGTACCCAGAATGAGCTTTTCAGTGAACAGCAGCCAGGCACATTTTAGCTAGTTTTACTTGTAAGTGGGGTTGTAAACGCTTTTCAGGCTCAGTACTGCGCTCAAAAGATGCAGCCCTGAGGTCTCTCCTGATAGGAGGTAGTTAAGTAGAAATTCACTGCTCAGCTGACCCGGCAGAAGCAAATGTATACCAAAAATGTACCCAAAATGAGCTTTTCAGTGAACAGCAGCCAGGCACATTTTAGCTAGTTTTACTTGTAAGTGGGGTTGTTAACGCTTTTCAGGCTCAGTACTGCACTCAAAAGATGCAGCCCTGAGGTCTCTCCTGATAGGAGGTAGTTAAGTAGAAATTCACTGCTCAGCTGACCCGGCAGAAGCAAATGTATACCAAAAATGTACCCAGAATGAGCTTTTCAGTGAACAGCAGCCAGGCACATTTTAGCTAGTTTTACTTGTAAGTGGGGTTGGAAACGCTTTTCAGGCTCAGTACTGCGCTCAAAAGATGCAGCCCTGAGGTCTCTCCTGATAGGAGATAGTTAAGTAGAAATTCACTGCTCAGCTGACCCGGCAGAAGCAAATGTATACCAAAAATGTACCCAGAATGAGCTTTTCAGTGAACAGCAGCCAGGCACATTTTAGCTAGTTTTACTTGTAACTGGGGTTGTAAACGCTTTTCAGGCTCAGTACTGCGCTCAAAAGATGCAGTCCTGAGGTCTCTCCTGATAGGGGGTAGTTAAGTAGAAATTCACTGCTCAGCTGACCCGGCAGAAGCAAATGTATACCAAAAATGTACCCAGAATGAGCTTTTCAGTGAACAGCAGCCAGGCACATTTTAGCTAGTTTTACTTGTAAGTGGGGTTGTAAACGCTTTTCAGGCTCAGTACTGCGCTCAAAAGATGCAGCCCTGAGGTCTCTCCTGATAGGGGGTAGTTAAGTAGAAATTCACTGCTCAGCTGACCCGACAGAAGCAAATGTATACCAAAAATGTACCCAGAATGAGCTTTTCAGTGAACAGCAGCCAGGCACATTTTAGCTAGTTTTACTTGTAAGTGGGGTTGTAAACGTTTTTCAGGCTCAGTACTGCACTCAAAAGATGCAGCCCTGAGGTCTCTCCTGATAGGAGGTAGTTAAGTAGAAATTCACTACTCAGCTGACCCGGCAGAAGCAAATGTATACCAAAAATTTACCCAGAATGAGCTTTTCAGTGAACAGCAGCCAGGCACATTTTAGCTAGTTTTACTTGTAACTGGGGTTGTAAACGCTTTTCAGGCTCAGTACTGCGCTCAAAAGATGCAGCCCTGAGGTCTCTCCTGATAGGGGGTAGTTAAGTAGAAATTCACTGCTCAGCTGACCCGGCAGAAGCAAATGTATACCAAAAATGTACCCAGAATGAGCTTTTCAGTGAACAGCAGCCAGGCACATTTTAGCTAGTTTTACTTGTGACTGGGGTTGTAAACGCTTTTCAGGCTCAGTACTGCGCTCAAAAGATGCAGCCCTGAGGTCTCTCCTGATAGGAGGTAGTTAAGTAGAAATTCACTGCTCAGCTGACCCGGCAGAAGCAAATGTATACCAAAAATGTACCCAGAATGAGCTTTTTAGTGAACAGCAGCCAGGCACATTTTAGCTAGTTTTACTTGTAACTGGGGTTGTAAACGCTTTTCAGGCTCAGTACTGCGCTCAAAAGATGCAGTCCTGAGGTCTCTCCTGATAGGGGGTAGTTAAGTAGAAATTCACTGCTCAGCTGACCCGGCAGAAGCAAATGTATACCAAAAATGTACCCAGAATGAGCTTTTCAGTGAACAGCAGCCAGGCACATTTTAGCTAGTTTTACTTGTAAGTGGGGTTGTAAACGCTTTTCAGGCTCAGTACTGCGCTCAAAAGATGCAGCCCTGAGGTCTCTCCTGATAGGGGGTAGTTAAGTAGAAATTCACTGCTCAGCTGACCCGGCAGAAGCAAATGTATACCAAAAATGTACCCAGAATGAGCTTTTCAGTGAACAGCAGCCAGGCACATTTTAGCTAGTTTTACTTGTAAGTGGGGTTGTAAACGCTTTTCAGGCTCAGTACTGTGCTCAAAAGATGCAGCCCTGAGGTCTCTCCTGATAGGAGGTAGTTAAGTAGAAATTCACTGCTCAGCTGACCCGGCAGAAGCAAATGTATACCAAAAATGTACCCAGAATGAGCTTTTCAGTGAACAGCAGCCAGGCACATTTTAGCTAGTTTTACTTGTAACTGGGGTTGTAAACGCTTTTCAGGCTCAGTACTGCGCTCAAAAGATGCAGCCCTGAGGTCTCTCCTGATAGGGGGTAGTTAAGTAGAAATTCACTGCTCAGCTGACCCGGCAGAAGCAAATGTATACCAAAAATGTACCCAGAATGAGCTTTTCAGTGAACAGCAGCCAGGCACATTTTAGCTAGTTTTACTTGTAAGTGGGGTTGTAAACGCTTTTCAGGCTCAGTACTGCGCTCAAAAGATGCAGCCCTGAGGTCTCTCCTGATAGGAGGTAGTTAAGTAGAAATTCACTGCTCAGCTGACCCGGCAGAAGCAAATGTATACCAAAAATGTACCCAAAATGAGCTTTTCAGTGAACAGCAGCCAGGCACATTTTAGCTAGTTTTACTTGTAAGTGGGGTTGTTAACGCTTTTCAGGCTCAGTACTGCACTCAAAAGATGCAGCCCTGAGGTCTCTCCTGATAGGAGGTAGTTAAGTAGAAATTCACTGCTCAGCTGACCCGGCAGAAGCAAATGTATACCAAAAATGTACCCAGAATGAGCTTTTCAGTGAACAGCAGCCAGGCACATTTTAGCTAGTTTTACTTGTAAGTGGGGTTGGAAACGCTTTTCAGGCTCAGTACTGCGCTCAAAAGATGCAGCCCTGAGGTCTCTCCTGATAGGAGATAGTTAAGTAGAAATTCACTGCTCAGCTGACCCGGCAGAAGCAAATGTATACCAAAAATGTACCCAGAATGAGCTTTTCAGTGAACAGCAGCCAGGCACATTTTAGCTAGTTTTACTTGTAACTGGGGTTGTAAACGCTTTTCAGGCTCAGTACTGCGCTCAAAAGATGCAGCCCTGAGGTCTCTCCTGATAGGGGGTAGTTAAGTAGAAATTCACTGCTCAGCTGACCCGGCAGAAGCAAATGTATACCAAAAATGTACCCAGAATGAGCTTTTCAGTGAACAGCAGCCAGGCACATTTTAGCTAGTTTTACTTGTAAGTGGGGTTGTAAACGCTTTTCAGGCTCAGTACTGCGCTCAAAAGATGCAGCCCTGAGGTCTCTCCTGATAGGGGGTAGTTAAGTAGAAATTCACTGCTCAGCTGACCCGGCAGAAGCAAATGTATACCAAAAATTTACCCAGAATGAGCTTTTCAGTGAACAGCAGCCAGGCACATTTTAGCTAGTTTTACTTGTAAGTGGGGTTGTAAACGCTTTTCAGGCTCAGTACTGCGCTCAAAAGATGCAGCCCTGAGGTCTCTCCTGATAGGAGGTAGTTAAGTAGAAATTCACTACTCAGCTGACCCGGCAGAAGCAAATGTATACCAAAAATGTACCCAGAATGAGCTTTTCAGTGAACAGCAGCCAGGTACATTTTAGCTAGTTTTACTTGTAACTGGGGTTGTAAACGCTTTTCAGGCTCAGTACTGCGCTCAAAAGATGCAGCCCTGAGGTCTCTCCTGATAGGGGGTAGTTAAGTAGAAATTCAATGCCCAGCTGACCCGGCAGAAGCAAATGTATACCAAAAATGTACCCAGAATTAGCTTTTCAGTGAACAGCAGCCAGGCACATTTTAGCTAGTTTTACTTGTAAGTGGGGTTGTAAACGCTTTTCAGGCTCAGTACTGCACTCAAAAGATGCAGCCCTGAGGTCTCTCCTAATAGGAGGTAGTTAAGTAGAAATTCACTGCTCAGCTGACCCGGCAGAAGCAAATTATACCAAAAATGTACCCAGAATGAGCTTTTCAGTGAATAGCAGCCAGGCACATTTTAGCTAGTTTTACTTGTAACTGGGGTTGTAAACGGTTTTCAGGCTCAGTACTGCGCTCAAAAGATGCAGCCCTGAGGTCTCTCCTGATAGGAGGTAGTTAAGTAGAAATTCAATGCCCAGCTGACCCGGCAGAAGCAAATGTATACTAAAAATGTACCCAGAATGAGCTTTTCAGTGAACAGCAGCCAGGCACATTTTAGCTAGTTTTACTTGTGACTGGGGTTGTAAACGCTTTTCAGGCTCAGTACTGCACTCAAAAGATGCAGCCCTGAGGTCTCTCCTGATAGGAGGTAGTTAAGTAGAAATTCACTGCTCAGCTGACCCGGCAGAAGCAAATGTATACCAAAAATGTACCCAGAATGAGCTTTTCAGTGAACAGCAGCCAGGCACATTTTAGCTAGTTTTACTTGTAACTGGGGTTGTAAACGCTTTTCAGGCTCAGTACTGCGCTCAAAAGATGCAGCCCTGAGGTCTCTCCTGATAGGGGGTAGTTAAGTAGAAATTCACTGCTCAGCTGACCCGGCAGAAGCAAATGTATACCAAAAATGTACCCAGAATGAGCTTTTCAGTGAACAGCAGCCAGGCACATTTTAGCTAGTTTTACTTGTGACTGGGGTTGTAAACGCTTTTCAGGCTCAGTACTGCGCTCAAAAGATGCAGCCCTGAGGTCTCTCCTGATAGGAGGTAGTTAAGTAGAAATTCACTGCTCAGCTGACCCGGCAGAAGCAAATGTATACCAAAAATGTACCCAGAATGAGCTTTTCAGTGAACAGCAGCCAGGCACATTTTAGCTAGTTTTACTTGTAAGTGGGGTTGTAAACGCTTTTCAGGCTCAGTACTGCGCTCAAAAGATGCAGCCCTGAGGTCTCTCCTGATAGGGGGTAGTTAAGTAGAAATTCACTGCTCAGCTGACCCGGCAGAAGCAAATGTATACCAAAAATGTACCCAGAATGAGCTTTTCAGTGAACAGCAGCCAGGCACATTTTAGCTAGTTTTACTTGTAAGTGGGGTTGTAAACGCTTTTCAGGCTCAGTACTGTGCTCAAAAGATGCAGCCCTGAGGTCTCTCCTGATAGGAGGTAGTTAAGTAGAAATTCACTGCTCAGCTGACCCGGCAGAAGCAAATGTATACCAAAAATGTACCCAGAATGAGCTTTTCAGTGAACAGCAGCCAGGCACATTTTAGCTAGTTTTACTTGTAACTGGGGTTGTAAACGCTTTTCAGGCTCAGTACTGCGCTCAAAAGATGCAGCCCTGAGGTCTCTCCTGATAGGGGGTAGTTAAGTAGAAATTCACTGCTCAGCTGACCCGGCAGAAGCAAATGTATACCAAAAATGTACCCAGAATGAGCTTTTCAGTGAACAGCAGCCAGGCACATTTTAGCTAGTTTTACTTGTAAGTGGGGTTGTAAACGCTTTTCAGGCTCAGTACTGCGCTCAAAAGATGCAGCCCTGAGGTCTCTCCTGATAGGAGGTAGTTAAGTAGAAATTCACTGCTCAGCTGACCCGGCAGAAGCAAATGTATACCAAAAATGTACCCAGAATGAGCTTTTCAGTGAACAGCAGCCAGGTATATTTTAGCTAGTTTTACTTGTAACTGGGGTTGTAAACGCTTTTCAGGCTCAGTACTGCACTCAAAAGATGCAGCCCTGAGGTCTCTCCTAATAGGAGGTAGTTAAGTAGAAATTCACTGCTCAGCTGACCCGGCAGAAGCAAATTATACCAAAAATGTACCCAGAATGAGCTTTTCAGTGAATAGCAGCCAGGCACATTTTAGCTAGTTTTACTTGTAACTGGGGTTGTAAACGGTTTTCAGGCTCAGTACTGCGCTCAAAAGATGCAGCCCTGAGGTCTCTCCTGATAGGAGGTAGTTAAGTAGAAATTCAATGCCCAGCTGACCCGGCAGAAGCAAATGTATACCAAAAATGTACCCAGAATGAGCTTTTCAGTGAACAGCAGCCAGGCACATTTTAGCTAGTTTTACTTGTGACTGGGGTTGTAAACGCTTTTCAGGCTCAGTACTGCGCTCAAAAGATGCAGCCCTGAGGTCTCTCCTGATAGGAGGTAGTTAAGTAGAAATTCACTGCTCAGCTGACCCGGCAGAAGCAAATGTATACCAAAAATGTACCCAGAATGAGCTTTTCAGTGAACAGCAGCCAGGCACATTTTAGCTAGTTTTACTTGTAACTGGGGTTGTAAACGCTTTTCAGGCTCAGTACTGCGCTCAAAAGATGCAGCCCTGAGGTCTCTCCTGATAGGGGGTAGTTAAGTAGAAATTCACTGCTCAGCTGACCCGGCAGAAGCAAATGTATACCAAAAATGTACCCAGAATGAGCTTTTCAGTGAACAGCAGCCAGGCACATTTTAGCTAGTTTTACTTGTAAGTGGGGTTGTAAACGCTTTTCAGGCTCAGTACTGCGCTCAAAAGATGCAGCCCTGAGGTCTCTCCTGATAGGAGGTAGTTAAGTAGAAATTCACTGCTCAGCTGACCCGGCAGAAGCAAATGTATACCAAAAATGTACCCAAAATGAGCTTTTCAGTGAACAGCAGCCAGGCACATTTTAGCTAGTTTTACTTGTAAGTTGGGTTGTAAACGCTTTTCAGGCTCAGTACTGCACTCAAAAGATGCAGCCCTGAGGTCTCTCCTGATAGGAGGTAGTTAAGTAGAAATTCACTGCTCAGCTGACCCGGCAGAAGCAAATGTATACCAAAAATGTACCCAGAATGAGCTTTTCAGTGAACAGCAGCCAGGCACATTTTAGCTAGTTTTACTTGTAAGTGGGGTTGGAAACGCTTTTCAGGCTCAGTACTGCGCTCAAAAGATGCAGCCCTGAGGTCTCTCCTGATAGGAGATAGTTAAGTAGAAATTCACTGCTCAGCTGACCCGGCAGAAGCAAATGTATACCAAAAATGTACCCAGAATGAGCTTTTCAGTGAACAGCAGCCAGGCACATTTTAGCTAGTTTTACTTGTAACTGGGGTTGTAAACGCTTTTCAGGCTCAGTACTGCGCTCAAAAGATGCAGCCCTGAGGTCTCTCCTGATAGGGGGTAGTTAAGTAGAAATTCACTGCTCAGCTGACCCGGCAGAAGCAAATGTATACCAAAAATGTACCCAGAATGAGCTTTTCAGTGAACAGCAGCCAGGCACATTTTAGCTAGTTTTACTTGTAAGTGGGGTTGTAAACGCTTTTCAGGCTCAGTACTGCGCTCAAAAGATGCAGCCCTGAGGTCTCTCCTGATAGGGGGTAGTTAAGTAGAAATTTACTGCTCAGCTGACCCGGCAGAAGCAAATGTATACCAAAAATTTACCCAGAATGAGCTTTTCAGTGAACAGCAGCCAGGCACATTTTAGCTAGTTTTACTTGTAAGTGGGGTTGGAAACGCTTTTCAGGCTCAGTACTGCGCTCAAAAGATGCAGCCCTGAGGTCTCTCCTGATAGGAGGTAGTTAAGTAGAAATTCACTGCTCAGCTGACCCGGCAGAAGCAAATGTATACCAAAAATGTACCCAGAATGAGCTTTTCAGTGAACAGCAGCCAGGCACATTTTAGCTAGTTTTACTTGTAACTGGGGTTGTAAACGCTTTTCAGGCTCAGTACTGCGCTCAAAAGATGCAGCCCTGAGGTCTCTCCTGATAGGGGGTAGTTAAGTAGAAATTCACTGCTCAGCTGACCCGGCAGAAGCAAATGTATACCAAAAATGTACCCAGAATGAGCTTTTCAGTGAACAGCAGCCAGGCACATTTTAGCTAGTTTTACTTGTAAGTGGGGTTGTAAACGCTTTTCAGGCTCAGTACTGCGCTCAAAAGATGCAGCCCTGAGGTCTCTCCTGATAGGGGGTAGTTAAGTAGAAATTCACTGCTCAGCTGACCCGGCAGAAGCAAATGTATACCAAAAATTTACCCAGAATGAGCTTTTCAGTGAACAGCAGCCAGGCACATTTTAGCTAGTTTTACTTGTAAGTGGGGTTGTAAACGCTTTTCAGGCTCAGTACTGCGCTCAAAAGATGCAGCCCTGAGGTCTCTCCTGATAGGAGGTAGTTAAGTAGAAATTCACTGCTCAGCTGACCCGGCAGAAGCAAATGTATACCAAAAATGTACCCAGAATTAGCTTTTCAGTGAACAGCAGCCAGGCACATTTTAGCTAGTTTTACTTGTAAGTGGGGTTGTAAACGCTTTTCAGGCTCAGTACTGCACTCAAAAGATGCAGCCCTGAGGTCTCTCCTAATAGGAGGTAGTTAAGTAGAAATTCACTGCTCAGCTGACCCGGCAGAAGCAAATTATACCAAAAATGTACCCAGAATGAGCTTTTCAGTGAATAGCAGCCAGGCACATTTTAGCTAGTTTTACTTGTAACTGGGGTTGTAAACGGTTTTCAGGCTCAGTACTGCGCTCAAAAGATGCAGCCCTGAGGTCTCTCCTGATAGGAGGTAGTTAAGTAGAAATTCAATGCCCAGCTGACCCGGCAGAAGCAAATGTATACTAAAAATGTACCCAGAATGAGCTTTTCAGTGAACAGCAGCCAGGCACATTTTAGCTAGTTTTACTTGTGACTGGGGTTGTAAACGCTTTTCAGGCTCAGTACTACGCTCAAAAGATGCAGCCCTGAGGTCTCTCCTGATAGGAGGTAGTTAAGTAGAAATTCACTGCTCAGCTGACCCGGCAGAAGCAAATGTATACCAAAAATGTACCCAGAATGAGCTTATCAGTGAACAGCAGCCAGGCACATTTTAGCTAGTTTTACTTGTAACTGGGGTTGTAAACACTTTTCAGGCTCAGTACTGCGCTCAAAAGATGCAGCCCTGAGGTCTCTCCTGATAGGGGGTAGTTAAGTAGAAATTCACTGCTCAGCTGACCCGGCAGAAGCAAATGTATACCAAAAATGTACCCAGAATGAGCTTTTCAGTGAACAGCAGCCAGGCACATTTTAGCTAGTTTTACTTGTGACTGGGGTTGTAAACGCTTTTCAGGCTCAGTACTGCGCTCAAAAGATGCAGCCCTGAGGTCTCTCCTGATAGGAGGTAGTTAAGTAGAAATTCACTGCTCAGCTGACCCGGCAGAAGCAAATGTATACCAAAAATGTACCCAGAATGAGCTTTTCAGTGAACAGCAGCCAGGCACATTTTAGCTAGTTTTACTTGTAAGTGGTGTTGTAAACGCTTTTCAGGCTCAGTACTGTGCTCAAAAGATGCAGCCCTGAAGTCTCTCCTGATAGGAGGTAGTTAAGTAGAAATTCACTGCTCAGCTGACCCGGCAGAAGCAAATGTATACCAAAAATGTACCCAGAATGAGCTTTTCAGTGAACAGCAGCCAGGCACATTTTAGCTAGTTTTACTTGTAACTGGGGTTGTAAACGCTTTTCAGGCTCAGTACTGCGCTCAAAAGATGCAGCCCTGAGGTCTCTCCTGATAGGGGGTAGTTAAGTAGAAATTCACTACTCAGCTGACCCGGCAGAAGCAAATGTATACCAAAAATGTACCCAGAATGAGCTTTTCAGTGAACAGCAGCCAGGCACATTTTAGCTAGTTTTACTTGTAAGTGGGGTTGTAAACGCTTTTCAGGCTCAGTACTGCGCTCAAAAGATGCAGCCCTGAGGTCTCTCCTGATAGGAGGTAGTTAAGTAGAAATTCACTGCTCAGCTGACCCGGCAGAAGCAAATGTATACCAAAAATGTACCCAGAATGAGCTTTTCAGTGAACAGCAGCCAGGCACATTTTAGCTAGTTTTACTTGTAAGTGGTGTTGTAAACGCTTTTCAGGCTCAGTACTGTGCTCAAAAGATGCAGCCCTGAGGTCTCTCCTGATAGGAGGTAGTTAAGTAGAAATTCACTGCTCAGCTGACCCGGCAGAAGCAAATGTATACCAAAAATGTACCCAGAATGAGCTTTTCAGTGAACAGCAGCCAGGCACATTTTAGCTAGTTTTACTTGTAACTGGGGTTGTAAACGCTTTTCAGGCTCAGTACTGCGCTCAAAAGATGCAGCCCTGAGGTCTCTCCTGATAGGGGGTAGTTAAGTAGAAATTCACTGCTCAGCTGACCCGGCAGAAGCAAATGTATACCAAAAATGTACCCAGAATGAGCTTTTCAGTGAACAGCAGCCAGGCACATTTTAGCTAGTTTTACTTGTAAGTGGGGTTGTAAACGCTTTTCAGGCTCAGTACTGCGCTCAAAAGATGCAGCCCTGAGGTCTCTCCTGATAGGAGGTAGTTAAGTAGAAATTCACTGCTCAGCTGACCCGGCAGAAGCAAATGTATACCAAAAATGTACCCAGAATGAGCTTTTCAGTGAACAGCAGCCAGGCACATTTTAGCTAGTTTTACTTGTAAGTGGGGTTGGAAACGCTTTTCAGGCTCAGTACTGCGCTCAAAAGATGCAGCCCTGAGGTCTCTCCTGATAGGAGATAGTTAAGTAGAAATTCACTGCTCAGCTGACCCGGCAGAAGCAAATGTATACCAAAAATGTACCCAGAATTAGCTTTTCAGTGAACAGCAGCCAGGCACATTTTAGCTAGTTTTACTTGTAAGTGGGGTTGTAAACGCTTTTCAGGCTCAGTACTGCACTCAAAAGATGCAGCCCTGAGGTCTCTCCTGATAGGAGGTAGTTAAGTAGAAATTCATTACTCAGCTGACCCGGCAGAAGCAAATGTATACCAAAAATGTACCCAGAATGAGCTTTTCAGTGAACAGCAGCCAGGTACATTTTAGCTAGTTTTACTTGTAACTGGGGTTGTAAACGCTTTTCAGGCTCAGTACTGCGCTCAAAAGATGCAGCCCTGAGGTCTCTCCTGATAGGGGGTAGTTAAGTAGAAATTCACTGCTCAGCTGACCCGGCAGAAGCAAATGTATACCAAAAATGTACCCAGAATGAGCTTTTCAGTGAACAGCAGCCAGGCACATTTTAGCTAGTTTTACTTGTAAGTGGGGTTGTAAACGCTTTTCAGGCTCAGTACTGCGCTCAAAAGATGCAGCCCTGAGGTCTCTCCTGATAGGAGGTAGTTAAGTAGAAATTCACTGCTCAGCTGACCCGGCAGAAGCAAATGTATACCAAAAATGTACCCAGAATTAGCTTTTCAGTGAACAGCAGCCAGGCACATTTTAGCTAGTTTTACTTGTAAGTGGGGTTGTAAACGCTTTTCAGGCTCAGTACTGCGCTCAAAAGATGCAGCCCTGAGGTCTCTCCTGATAGGAGGTAGTTAAGTAGAAATTCACTGCTCAGCTGACCCGGCAGAAGCAAATGTATACCAAAAATGTACCCAGAATGAGCTTTTCAGTGAACAGCAGCCAGGTACATTTTAGCTAGTTTTACTTGTAACTGGGGTTGTAAACGCTTTTCAGGCTCAGTACTGCGCTCAAAAGATGCAGCCCTGAGGTCTCTCCTGATAGGAGGTAGTTAAGTAGAAATTCACTGCTCAGCTGACCCGGCAGAAGCAAATGTATACCAAAAATGTACCCAGAATGAGCTTTTCAGTGAACAGCAGCCATGCACATTTTAGCTAGTTTTACTTGTAACTGGGGTTGTAAACGCTTTTCAGGCTCAGTACTGCGCTCAAAAGATGCAGCCCTGAGGTCTCTCCTGATAGGGGGTAGTTAAGTAGAAATTCACTGCTCAGCTGACCCGGCAGAAGCAAATGTATACCAAAAATGTACCCAGAATGAGCTTTTCAGTGAACAGCAGCCAGGCACATTTTAGCTAGTTTTATTTGTAAGTGGGGTTGTAAACGCTTTTCAGGCTCAGTACTGCGCTCAAAAGATGCAGCCCTGAGGTCTCTCCTGATAGGGGGTAGTTAAGTAGAAATTCACTGCTCAGCTGACCCGGCAGAAGCAAATGTATACCAAAAATGTACCCAGAATGAGCTTTTCAGTGAACAGCAGCCATGCACATTTTAGCTAGTTTTACTTGTAAGTGGGGTTGTAAACGCTTTTCAGGCTCAGTACTGCGCTCAAAAGATGCAGCCCTGAGGTCTCTCCTGATAGGAGGTAGTTAAGTAGAAATTCACTGCTCAGCTGACCCGGCAGAAGCAAATGTATACCAAAAATGTACCCAGAATGAGCTTTTCAGTGAACAGCAGCCAGGCACATTTTAGCTAGTTTTACTTGTAACTGGGGTTGTAAACGCTTTTCAGGCTCAGTACTGCGCTCAAAAGATGCAGCCCTGAGGTCTCTCCTGATAGGGGGTAGTTAAGTAGAAATTCACTGCTCAGCTGACCCGGCAGAAGCAAATGTATACCAAAAATGTACCCAGAATGAGCTTTTCAGTGAACAGCAGCCAGGCACATTTTAGCTAGTTTTATTTGTAAGTGGGGTTGTAAACGCTTTTCAGGCTCAGTACTGCGCTCAAAAGATGCAGCCCTGAGGTCTCTCCTGATAGGGGGTAGTTAAGTAGAAATTCACTGCTCAGCTGACCCGGCAGAAGCAAATGTATACCAAAAATTTACCCAGAATGAGCTTTTCAGTGAACAGCAGCCATGCACATTTTAGCTAGTTTTACTTGTAAGTGGGGTTGTAAACGCTTTTCAGGCTCAGTACTGCGCTCAAAAGATGCAGCCCTGAGGTCTCTCCTGATAGGAGGTAGTTAAGTAGAAATTCACTGCTCAGCTGACCCGGCAGAAGCAAATGTATACCAAAAATTTACCCAGAATGAGCTTTTCAGTGAACAGCAGCCAGGCACATTTTAGCTAGTTTTACTTGTAACTGGGGTTGTAAACGCTTTTCAGGCTCAGTACTGCGCTCAAAAGATGCAGCCCTGAGGTCTCTCCTGATAGGGGGTAGTTAAGTGGAAATTCACTGCTCAGCTGACCCGGCAGAAGCAAATGTATACCAAAAATGTACCTAGAATGAGCTTTTCAGTGAACAGCAGCCAGGCACATTTTAGCTAGTTTTACTTGTAAGTGGGGTTGTAAACGCTTTTCAGGCTCAGTACTGCGCTCAAAAGATGCAGCCCTGAGGTCTCTCCTGATAGGGGGTAGTTAAGTAGAAATTCACTGCTCAGCTGACCCGGCAGAAGCAAATGTATACCAAAAATGTACCCAGAATGAGCTTTTCAGTGAACAGCAGCCAGGCACATTTTAGCTAGTTTTACTTGTAAGTGGGGTTGTAAACGCTTTTCAGGCTCAGTACTGCGCTCAAAAGATGCAGCCCTGAGGTCTCTCCTGATAGGAGGTAGTTAAGTAGAAATTCACTGCTCGGCTGACCCGGCAGAAGCAAATGTATACCAAAAATGTACCCAGAATGAGCTTTTCAGTGAACAGCAGCCAGGCACATTTTAGCTAGTTTTACTTGTGACTGGGGTTGTAAACGCTTTTCAGGCTCAGTACTGCGCTCAAAAGATGCAGCCCTGAGGTCTCTCCTGATAGGGGGTAGTTAAGTAGAAATTCACTGCTCAGCTGACCCGGCAGAAGCAAATGTATACCAAAAATGTACCCAGAATGAGCTTTTCAGTGAACAGCAGCCAGGCACATTTTAGCTAGTTTTACTTGTAACTGGGGTTGTAAACGCTTTTCAGGCTCAGTACTGCGCTCAAAAGATGAAGCCCTGAGGTCTCTCCTGATAGGGGGTAGTTAAGTAGAAATTCACTGCTCAGCTGACCCGGCAGAAGCAAATGTATACCAAAAATGTACCCAGAATGAGCTTTTCAGTGAACAGCAGCCAGGCACATTTTAGCTAGTTTTACTTGTGACTGGGGTTGTAAACGCTTTTCAGGCTCAGTACTGCGCTCAAAAGATGCAGCCCTGAGGTCTCTCCTGATAGGAGGTAGTTAAGTAGAAATTCACTGCTCAGCTGACCCGGCAGAAGCAAATGTATACCAAAAATGTACCCAGAATGAGCTTTTCAGTGAACAGCAGCCAGGCACATTTTAGCTAGTTTTACTTGTAACTGGGGTTGTAAACGCTTTTCAGGCTCAGTACTGCGCTCAAAAGATGCAGTCCTGAGGTCTCTCCTGATAGGGGGTAGTTAAGTAGAAATTCACTGCTCAGCTGACCCGGCAGAAGCAAATGTATACCAAAAATGTACCCAGAATGAGCTTTTCAGTGAACAGCAGCCAGGCACATTTTAGCTAGTTTTACTTGTAAGTGGGGTTGTAAACGCTTTTCAGGCTCAGTACTGCGCTCAAAAGATGCAGCCCTGAGGTCTCTCCTGATAGGGGGTAGTTAAGTAGAAATTCACTGCTCAGCTGACCCGGCAGAAGCAAATGTATACCAAAAATGTACCCAGAATGAGCTTTTCAGTGAACAGCAGCCAGGCACATTTTAGCTAGTTTTACTTGTAAGTGGGGTTGTAAACGCTTTTCAGGCTCAGTACTGCACTCAAAAGATGCAGCCCTGAGGTCTCTCCTGATAGGAGGTAGTTAAGTAGAAATTCACTACTCAGCTGACCCGGCAGAAGCAAATGTATACCAAAAATGTACCCAGAATGAGCTTTTCAGTGAACAGCAGCCAGGCACATTTTAGCTAGTTTTACTTGTAAGTGGTGTTGTAAACGCTTTTCAGGCTCAGTACTGTGCTCAAAAGATGCAGCCCTGAAGTCTCTCCTGATAGGAGGTAGTTAAGTAGAAATTCACTGCTCAGCTGACCCGGCAGAAGCAAATGTATACCAAAAATGTACCCAGAATGAGCTTTTCAGTGAACAGCAGCCAGGCACATTTTAGCTAGTTTTACTTGTAAGTGGGGTTGGAAACGCTTTTCAGGCTCAGTACTGCGCTCAAAAGATGCAGCCCTGAGGTCTCTCCTGATAGGAGGTAGTTAAGTAGAAATTCACTGCTCAGCTGACCCGGCAGAAGCAAATGTATACCAAAAATGTACCCAGAATGAGCTTTTCAGTGAACAGCAGCCATGCACATTTTAGCTAGTTTTACTTGTAACTGGGGTTGTAAACGCTTTTCAGGCTCAGTACTGCGCTCAAAAGATGCAGCCCTGAGGTCTCTCCTGATAGGGGGTAGTTAAGTAGAAATTCACTGCTCAGCTGACCCGGCAGAAGCAAATGTATACCAAAAATGTACCAAGAATGAGCTTTTCAGTGAACAGCAGCCAGGCACATTTTAGCTAGTTTTATTTGTAAGTGGGGTTGTAAACGCTTTTCAGGCTCAGTACTGCGCTCAAAAGATGCAGCCCTGAGGTCTCTCCTGATAGGGGGTAGTTAAGTAGAAATTCACTGCTCAGCTGACCCGGCAGAAGCAAATGTATACCAAAAATGTACCCAGAATGAGCTTTTCAGTGAACAGCAGCCATGCACATTTTAGCTAGTTTTACTTGTAAGTGGGGTTGTAAACGCTTTTCAGGCTCAGTACTGCGCTCAAAAGATGCAGCCCTGAGGTCTCTCCTGATAGGAGGTAGTTAAGTAGAAATTCACTGCTCAGCTGACCCGGCAGAAGCAAATGTATACCAAAAATGTACCCAGAATGAGCTTTTCAGTGAACAGCAGCCAGGCACATTTTAGCTAGTTTTACTTGTAACTGGGGTTGTAAACGCTTTTCAGGCTCAGTACTGCGCTCAAAAGATGCAGCCCTGAGGTCTCTCCTGATAGGGGGTAGTTAAGTAGAAATTCACTGCTCAGCTGACCCGGCAGAAGCAAATGTATACCAAAAATGTACCCAGAATGAGCTTTTCAGTGAACAGCAGCCAGGCACATTTTAGCTAGTTTTATTTGTAAGTGGGGTTGTAAACGCTTTTCAGGCTCAGTACTGCGCTCAAAAGATGCAGCCCTGAGGTCTCTCCTGATAGGGGGTAGTTAAGTAGAAATTCACTGCTCAGCTGACCCGGCAGAAGCAAATGTATACCAAAAATTTACCCAGAATGAGCTTTTCAGTGAACAGCAGCCATGCACATTTTAGCTAGTTTTACTTGTAAGTGGGGTTGTAAACGCTTTTCAGGCTCAGTACTGCGCTCAAAAGATGCAGCCCTGAGGTCTCTCCTGATAGGAGGTAGTTAAGTAGAAATTCACTGCTCAGCTGACCCGGCAGAAGCAAATGTATACCAAAAATGTACCCAGAATGAGCTTTTCAGTGAACAGCAGCCAGGCACATTTTAGCTAGTTTTACTTGTAACTGGGGTTGTAAACGCTTTTCAGGCTCAGTACTGCGCTCAAAAGATGCAGCCCTGAGGTCTCTCCTGATAGGGGGTAGTTAAGTAGAAATTCACTGCTCAGCTGACCCGGCAGAAGCAAATGTATACCAAAAATGTACCCAGAATGAGCTTTTCAGTGAACAGCAGCCAGGCACATTTTAGCTAGTTTTACTTGTAAGTGGGGTTGTAAACGCTTTTCAGGCTCAGTACTGCGCTCAAAAGATGCAGCCCTGAGGTCTCTCCTGATAGGGGGTAGTTAAGTAGAAATTCACTGCTCAGCTGACCCGGCAGAAGCAAATGTATACCAAAAATGTACCCAGAATGAGCTTTTCAGTGAACAGCAGCCAGGCACATTTTAGCTAGTTTTACTTGTAAGTGGGGTTGTAAACGCTTTTCAGGCTCAGTACTGCGCTCAAAAGATGCAGCCCTGAGGTCTCTCCTGATAGGAGGTAGTTAAGTAGAAATTCACTGCTCGGCTGACCCGGCAGAAGCAAATGTATACCAAAAATGTACCCAGAATGAGCTTTTCAGTGAACAGCAGCCAGGCACATTTTAGCTAGTTTTACTTGTGACTGGGGTTGTAAACGCTTTTCAGGCTCAGTACTGCGCTCAAAAGATGCAGCCCTGAGGTCTCTCCTGATAGGGGGTAGTTAAGTAGAAATTCACTGCTCAGCTGACCCGGCAGAAGCAAATGTATACCAAAAATGTACCCAGAATGAGCTTTTCAGTGAACAGCAGCCAGGCACATTTTAGCTAGTTTTACTTGTAACTGGGGTTGTAAACGCTTTTCAGGCTCAGTACTGCGCTCAAAAGATGAAGCCCTGAGGTCTCTCCTGATAGGGGGTAGTTAAGTAGAAATTCACTGCTCAGCTGACCCGGCAGAAGCAAATGTATACCAAAAATGTACCCAGAATGAGCTTTTCAGTGAACAGCAGCCAGGCACATTTTAGCTAGTTTTACTTGTGACTGGGGTTGTAAACGCTTTTCAGGCTCAGTACTGCGCTCAAAAGATGCAGCCCTGAGGTCTCTCCTGATAGGAGGTAATTAAGTAGAAATTCACTGCTCAGCTGACCCGGCAGAAGCAAATGTATACCAAAAATGTACCCAGAATGAGCTTTTCAGTGAACAGCAGCCAGGCACATTTTAGCTAGTTTTACTTGTAAGTGGGGTTGTAAACGCTTTTCAGGCTCAGTACTGCGCTCAAAAGATGCAGCCCTGAGGTCTCTCCTGATAGGAGGTAGTTAAGTAGAAATTCACTGCTCAGCTGACCCGGCAGAAGCAAATGTATACCAAAAATGTACCCAGAATGAGCTTTTCAGTGAACAGCAGCCAGGCACATTTTAGCTAGTTTTACTTGTAACTGGGGTTGTAAACGCTTTTCAGGCTCAGTACTGCGCTCAAAAGATGCAGCCCTGAGGTCTCTCCTGATAGGGGGTAGTTAAGTAGAAATTCACTGCTCAGCTGACCCGGCAGAAGCAAATGTATACCAAAAATGTACCCAGAATGAGCTTTTCAGTGAACAGCAGCCAGGCACATTTTAGCTAGTTTTATTTGTAAGTGGGGTTGTAAACGCTTTTCAGGCTCAGTACTGCGCTCAAAAGATGCAGCCCTGAGGTCTCTCCTGATAGGGGGTAGTTAAGTAGAAATTCACTGCTCAGCTGACCCGGCAGAAGCAAATGTATACCAAAAATTTACCCAGAATGAGCTTTTCAGTGAACAGCAGCCATGCACATTTTAGCTAGTTTTACTTGTAAGTGGGGTTGTAAACGCTTTTCAGGCTCAGTACTGCGCTCAAAAGATGCAGCCCTGAGGTCTCTCCTGATAGGAGGTAGTTAAGTAGAAATTCACTGCTCAGCTGACCCGGCAGAAGCAAATGTATACCAAAAATGTACCCAGAATGAGCTTTTCAGTGAACAGCAGCCAGGCACATTTTAGCTAGTTTTACTTGTAACTGGGGTTGTAAACGCTTTTCAGGCTCAGTACTGCGCTCAAAAGATGCAGCCCTGAGGTCTCTCCTGATAGGGGGTAGTTAAGTAGAAATTCACTGCTCAGCTGACCCGGCAGAAGCAAATGTATACCAAAAATGTACCCAGAATGAGCTTTTCAGTGAACAGCAGCCAGGCACATTTTAGCTAGTTTTACTTGTAAGTGGGGTTGTAAACGCTTTTCAGGCTCAGTACTGCGCTCAAAAGATGCAGCCCTGAGGTCTCTCCTGATAGGGGGTAGTTAAGTAGAAATTCACTGCTCAGCTGACCCGGCAGAAGCAAATGTATACCAAAAATGTACCCAGAATGAGCTTTTCAGTGAACAGCAGCCAGGCACATTTTAGCTAGTTTTACTTGTAAGTGGGGTTGTAAACGCTTTTCAGGCTCAGTACTGCGCTCAAAAGATGCAGCCCTGAGGTCTCTCCTGATAGGAGGTAGTTAAGTAGAAATTCACTGCTCGGCTGACCCGGCAGAAGCAAATGTATACCAAAAATGTACCCAGAATGAGCTTTTCAGTGAACAGCAGCCAGGCACATTTTAGCTAGTTTTACTTGTGACTGGGGTTGTAAACGCTTTTCAGGCTCAGTACTGCGCTCAAAAGATGCAGCCCTGAGGTCTCTCCTGATAGGGGGTAGTTAAGTAGAAATTCACTGCTCAGCTGACCCGGCAGAAGCAAATGTATACCAAAAATGTACCCAGAATGAGCTTTTCAGTGAACAGCAGCCAGGCACATTTTAGCTAGTTTTACTTGTAACTGGGGTTGTAAACGCTTTTCAGGCTCAGTACTGCGCTCAAAAGATGAAGCCCTGAGGTCTCTCCTGATAGGGGGTAGTTAAGTAGAAATTCACTGCTCAGCTGACCCGGCAGAAGCAAATGTATACCAAAAATGTACCCAGAATGAGCTTTTCAGTGAACAGCAGCCAGGCACATTTTAGCTAGTTTTACTTGTGACTGGGGTTGTAAACGCTTTTCAGGCTCAGTACTGCGCTCAAAAGATGCAGCCCTGAGGTCTCTCCTGATAGGAGGTAATTAAGTAGAAATTCACTGCTCAGCTGACCCGGCAGAAGCAAATGTATACCAAAAATGTACCCAGAATGAGCTTTTCAGTGAACAGCAGCCAGGCACATTTTAGCTAGTTTTACTTGTAACTGGGGTTGTAAACGCTTTTCAGGCTCAGTACTGCGCTCAAAAGATTCAGTCCTGAGGTCTCTCCTGATAGGGGGTAGATAAGTAGAAATTCACTGCTCAGCTGACCCGGCAGAAGCAAATGTATACCAAAAATGTACCCAGAATGAGCTTTTCAGTGAACAGCAGCCAGGCACATTTTAGCTAGTTTTACTTGTAAGTGGGGTTGTAAACGCTTTTCAGGCTCAGTACTGCGCTCAAAAGATGCAGCCCTGAGGTCTCTCCTGATAGGGGGTAGTTAAGTAGAAATTCACTGCTCAGCTGACCCGGCAGAAGCAAATGTATACCAAAAATGTACCCAGAATGAGCTTTTCAGTGAACAGCAGCCAGGCACATTTTAGCTAGTTTTACTTGTAAGTGGGGTTGTAAACGCTTTTAAGGCTCAGTACTGCACTCAAAAGATGCAGCCCTGAGGTCTCTCCTGATAGGAGGTAGTTAAGTAGAAATTCACTGCTCAGCTGACCTGGCAGAAGCAAATGTATACCAAAAATGTACCCAGAATGAGCTTTTCAGTGAACAGCAGCCAGGCACATTTTAGCTAGTTTTACTTGTAACTGGGGTTGTAAACGCTTTTCAGGCTCAGTACTGCGCTCAAAAGATGCAGCCCTGAGGTCTCTCCTGATAGGGGGTAGTTAAGTAGAAATTCACTGCTCAGCTGACCCGGCAGAAGCAAATGTATACCAAAAATGTACCCAGAATGAGCTTTTCAGTGAACAGCAGCCAGGCACATTTTAGCTAGTTTTACTTGTGACTGGGGTTGTAAACGCTTTTCAGGCTCAATACTGCGCTCAAAAGATGCAGCCCTGAGGTCTCTCCTGATAGGAGGTAGTTAAGTAGAAATTCACTGCTCAGCTGACCCGGCAGAAGCAAATGTATACCAAAAATGTACCCAGAATGAGCTTTTCAGTGAACAGCAGCCAGGCACATTTTAGCTAGTTTTACTTGTAACTGGGGTTGTAAACGCTTTTCAGGCTCAGTACTGCGCTCAAAAGATGCAGTCCTGAGGTCTCTCCTGATAGGGGGTAGTTAAGTAGAAATTCACTGCTCAGCTGACCCGGCAGAAGCAAATGTATACCAAAAATGTACCCAGAATGAGCTTTTCAGTGAACAGCAGCCAGGCACATTTTAGCTAGTTTTACTTGTAAGTGGGGTTGTAAACGCTTTTCAGGCTCAGTACTGCGCTCAAAAGATGCAGCCCTGAGGTCTCTCCTGATAGGGGGTAGTTAAGTAGAAATTCACTGCTCAGCTGACCCGGCAGAAGCAAATGTATACCAAAAATGTACCCAGAATGAGCTTTTCAGTGAACAGCAGCCAGGCACATTTTAGCTAGTTTTACTTGTAAGTGGGGTTGTAAACGCTTTTCAGGCTCAGTACTGCGCTCAAAAGATGCAGCCCTGAGGTCTCTCCTGATAGGAGGTAGTTAAGTAGAAATTCACTGCTCAGCTGACCCGGCAGAAGCAAATGTATACCAAAAATGTACCCAGAATGAGCTTTTCAGTGAACAGCAGCCAGGCACATTTTAGCTAGTTTTACTTGTAACTGGGGTTGTAAACGCTTTTCAGGCTCAGTACTGCGCTCAAAAGATGCAGTCCTGAGGTCTCTCCTGATAGGGGGTAGTTAAGTAGAAATTCACTGCTCAGCTGACCCGGCAGAAGCAAATTTATACCAAAAATGTACCCAGAATGAGCTTTTCAGTGAACAGCAGCCAGGCACATTTTAGCTAGTTTTACTTGTAAGTGGGGTTGTAAACGCTTTTCAGGCTCAGTACTGCGCTCAAAAGATGCAGCCCTGAGGTCTCTCCTGATAGGAGGTAGTTAAGTAGAAATTCACTGCTCAGCTGACCCGGCAGAAGCAAATGTATACCAAAAATGTACCCAAAATGAGCTTTTCAGTGAACAGCAGCCAGGCACATTTTAGCTAGTTTTACTTGTAAGTGGGGTTGTTAACGCTTTTCAGGCTCAGTACTGCACTCAAAAGATGCAGCCCTGAGGTCTCTCCTGATAGGAGGTAGTTAAGTAGAAATTCACTGCTCAGCTGACCCGGCAGAAGCAAATGTATACCAAAAATGTACCCAGAATGAGCTTTTCAGTGAACAGCAGCCAGGCACATTTTAGCTAGTTTTACTTGTAAGTGGGGTTGGAAACGCTTTTCAGGCTCAGTACTGCGCTCAAAAGATGCAGCCCTGAGGTCTCTCCTGATAGGAGATAGTTAAGTAGAAATTCACTGCTCAGCTCACCCGGCAGAAGCAAATGTATACCAAAAATGTACCCAGAATGAGCTTTTCAGTGAACAGCAGCCAGGCACATTTTAGCTAGTTTTACTTGTAACTGGGGTTGTAAACGCTTTTCAGGCTCAGTACTGCGCTCAAAAGATGCAGCCCTGAGGTCTCTCCTGATAGGGGGTAGTTAAGTAGAAATTCACTGCTCAGCTGACCCGGCAGAAGCAAATGTATACCAAAAATGTACCCAGAATGAGATTTTCAGTGAACAGCAGCCAGGCACATTTTAGCTAGTTTTACTTGTAACTGGGGTTGTAAACGCTTTTCAGGCTCAGTACTGCGCTCAAAAGATGCAGCCCTGAGGTCTCTCCTGATAGGGGGTAGTTAAGTAGAAATTCACTGCTCAGCTGACCCGGCAGAAGCAAATGTATACCAAAAATGTACCCAGAATGAGCTTTTCAGTGAACAGCAGCCAGGCACATTTTAGCTAGTTTTACTTGTAAGTGGGGTTGTAAACGCTTTTTAGGCTCAGTACTGCGCTCAAAAGATGCAGCCCTGAGGTCTCTCCTGATAGGAGGTAGTTAAGTAGAAATTCACTGCTCGGCTGACCCGGCAGAAGCAAATGTATACCAAAAATGTACCCAGAATGAGCTTTTCAGTGAACAGCAGCCAGGCACATTTTAGCTAGTTTTACTTGTGACTGGGGTTGTAAACGCTTTTCAGGCTCAGTACTGCGCTCAAAAGATGCAGCCCTGAGGTCTCTCCTGATAGGGGGTAGTTAAGTAGAAATTCACTGCTCAGCTGACCCGGCAGAAGCAAATGTATACCAAAAATGTACCCAGAATGAGCTTTTCAGTGAACAGCAGCCAGGCACATTTTAGCTAGTTTTACTTGTAACTGGGGTTGTAAACGCTTTTCAGGCTCAGTACTGCGCTCAAAAGATGAAGCCCTGAGGTCTCTCCTGATAGGGGGTAGTTAAGTAGAAATTCACTGCTCAGCTGACCCGGCAGAAGCAAATGTATACCAAAAATGTACCCAGAATGAGCTTTTCAGTGAACAGCAGCCAGGCACATTTTAGCTAGTTTTACTTGTGACTGGGGTTGTAAACGCTTTTCAGGCTCAGTACTGCGCTCAAAAGATGCAGCCCTGAGGTCTCTCCTGATAGGAGGTAGTTAAGTAGAAATTCACTGCTCAGCTGACCCGGCAGAAGCAAATGTATACCAAAAATGTACCCAGAATGAGCTTTTCAGTGAACAGCAGCCAGGCACATTTTAGCTAGTTTTACTTGTAACTGGGGTTGTAAACGCTTTTCAGGCTCAGTACTGCGCTCAAAAGATGCAGTCCTGAGGTCTCTCCTGATAGGGGGTAGTTAAGTAGAAATTCACTGCTCAGCTGACCCGGCAGAAGCAAATGTATACCAAAAATGTACCCAGAATGAGCTTTTCAGTGAACAGCAGCCAGGCACATTTTAGCTAGTTTTACTTGTAACTGGGGTTGTAAACGCTTTTCAGGCTCAGTACTGCGCTCAAAAGATGCAGCCCTGAGGTCTCTCCTGATAGGGGGTAGTTAAGTAGAAATTCACTGCTCAGCTGACCCGGCAGAAGCAAATGTATACCAAAAATGTACCCAGAATGAGCTTTTCAGTGAACAGCAGCCAGGCACATTTTAGCTAGTTTTACTTGTGACTGGGGTTGTAAACGCTTTTCAGGCTCAGTACTGCGCTCAAAAGATGCAGCCCTGAGGTCTCTCCTGATAGGAGGTAGTTAAGTAGAAATTCACTGCTCAGCTGACCCGGCAGAAGCAAATGTATACCAAAAATGTACCCAGAATGAGCTTTTCAGTGAACAGCAGCCAGGCACATTTTAGCTAGTTTTACTTGTAACTGGGGTTGTAAACGCTTTTCAGGCTCAGTACTGCGCTCAAAAGATGCAGTCCTGAGGTCTCTCCTGATAGGGGGTAGTTAAGTAGAAATTCACTGCTCAGCTGACCCGGCAGAAGCAAATGTATACCAAAAATGTACCCAGAATGAGCTTTTCAGTGAACAGCAGCCAGGCACATTTTAGCTAGTTTTACTTGTAAGTGGGGTTGTAAACGCTTTTCAGGCTCAGTACTGCGCTCAAAAGATGCAGCCCTGAGGTCTCTCCTGATAGGGGGTAGTTAAGTAGAAATTCACTGCTCAGCTGACCCGGCAGAAGCAAATGTATACCAAAAATGTACCCAGAATGAGCTTTTCAGTGAACAGCAGCCAGGCACATTTTAGCTAGTTTTACTTGTAAGTGGGGTTGTAAACGCTTTTCAGGCTCAGTACTGCGCTCAAAAGATGCAGCCCTGAGGTCTCTCCTGATAGGAGGTAGTTAAGTAGAAATTCACTGCTCAGCTGACCCGGCAGAAGCAAATGTATACCAAAAATGTACCCAGAATGAGCTTTTCAGTGAACAGCAGCCAGGCACATTTTAGCTAGTTTTACTTGTAAGTGGGGTTGTAAACGCTTTTCAGGCTCAGTACTGCGCTCAAAAGATGCAGTCCTGAGGTCTCTCCTGATAGGGGGTAGTTAAGTAGAAATTCACTGCTCAGCTGACCCGGCAGAAGCAAATGTATACCAAAAATGTACCCAGAATGAGCTTTTCAGTGAACAGCAGCCAGGCACATTTTAGCTAGTTTTACTTGTAAGTGGGGTTGTAAACGCTTTTCAGGCTCAGTACTGCGCTCAAAAGATGCAGCCCTGAGGTCTCTCCTGATAGGAGGTAGTTAAGTAGAAATTCACTGCTCAGCTGACCCGGCAGAAGCAAATGTATACCAAAAATGTACCCAAAATGAGCTTTTCAGTGAACAGCAGCCAGGCACATTTTAGCTAGTTTTACTTGTAAGTGGGGTTGTTAACGCTTTTCAGGCTCAGTACTGCACTCAAAAGATGCAGCCCTGAGGTCTCTCCTGATAGGAGGTAGTTAAGTAGAAATTCACTGCTCAGCTGACCCGGCAGAAGCAAATGTATACCAAAAATGTACCCAGAATGAGCTTTTCAGTGAACAGCAGCCAGGCACATTTTAGCTAGTTTTACTTGTAAGTGGGGTTGGAAACGCTTTTCAGGCTCAGTACTGCGCTCAAAAGATGCAGCCCTGAGGTCTCTCCTGATAGGAGATAGTTAAGTAGAAATTCACTGCTCAGCTGACCCGGCAGAAGCAAATGTATACCAAAAATGTACCCAGAATGAGCTTTTCAGTGAACAGCAGCCAGGCACATTTTAGCTAGTTTTACTTGTAACTGGGGTTGTAAACGCTTTTCAGGCTCAGTACTGCGCTCAAAAGATGCAGCCCTGAGGTCTCTCCTGATAGGGGGTAGTTAAGTAGAAATTCACTGCTCAGCTGACCCGGCAGAAGCAAATGTATACCAAAAATGTACCCAGAATGAGCTTTTCAGTGAACAGCAGCCAGGCACATTTTAGCTAGTTTTACTTGTAAGTGGGGTTGTAAACGCTTTTCAGGCTCAGTACTGCGCTCAAAAGATGCAGCCCTGAGGTCTCTCCTGATAGGGGGTAGTTAAGTAGAAATTCACTGCTCAGCTGACCCGGCAGAAGCAAATGTATACCAAAAATGTACCCAGAATGAGCTTTTCAGTGAACAGCAGCCAGGCACATTTTAGCTAGTTTTACTTGTAAGTGGGGTTGTAAACGCTTTTCAGGCTCAGTACTGCGCTCAAAAGATGCAGCCCTGAGGTCTCTCCTGATAGGGGGTAGTTAAGTAGAAATTCACTGCTCAGCTGACCCGGCAGAAGCAAATGTATACCAAAAATGTACCCAGAATGAGCTTTTCAGTGAACAGCAGCCAGGCACATTTTAGCTAGTTTTACTTGTAAGTGGGGTTGTAAACGCTTTTCAGGCTCAGTACTGCGCTCAAAAGATGCAGCCCTGAGGTCTCTCCTGATAGGAGGTAGTTAAGTAGAAATTCACTGCTCGGCTGACCCGGCAGAAGCAAATGTATACCAAAAATGTACCCAGAATGAGCTTTTCAGTGAACAGCAGCCAGGCACATTTTAGCTAGTTTTACTTGTAAGTGGGGTTGTAAACGCTTTTCAGGCTCAGTACTGCGCTCAAAAGATGCAGCCCTGAGGTCTCTCCTGATAGGGGGTAGTTAAGTAGAAATTCACTGCTCAGCTGACCCGGCAGAAGCAAATGTATACCAAAAATGTACCCAGAATGAGCTTTTCAGTGAACAGCAGCCAGGTACATTTTAGCTAGTTTTACTTGTAACTGGGGTTGTAAACGCTTTTCAGGCTCAGTACTGCGCTCAAAAGATGCAGCCCTGAGGTCTCTCCTGATAGGGGGTAGTTAAGTAGAAATTCAATGCCCAGCTGACCCGGCAGAAGCAAATGTATACCAAAAATGTACCCAGAATTAGCTTTTCAGTGAACAGCAGCCAGGCACATTTTAGCTAGTTTTACTTGTAAGTGGGGTTGTAAACGCTTTTCAGGCTCAGTACTGCGCTCAAAAGATGCAGCCCTGAGGTCTCTCCTAATAGGAGGTAGTTAAGTAGAAATTCACTGCTCAGCTGACCCGGCAGAAGCAAATTATACCAAAAATGTACCCAGAATGAGCTTTTCAGTGAACAGCAGCCAGGCACATTTTAGCTAGTTTTACTTGTAACTGGGGTTGTAAACGGTTTTCAGGCTCAGTACTGCGCTCAAAAGATGCAGCCCTGAGGTCTCTCCTGATAGGAGGTAGTTAAGTAGAAATTCAATGCCCAGCTGACCCGGCAGAAGCAAATGTATACTAAAAATGTACCCAGAATGAGCTTTTCAGTGAACAGCAGCCAGGCACATTTTAGCTAGTTTTACTTGTGACTGGGGTTGTAAACGCTTTTCAGGCTCAGTACTGCGCTCAAAAGATGCAGCCCTGAGGTCTCTCCTGATAGGAGGTAGTTAAGTAGAAATTCACTGCTCAGCTGACCCGGCAGAAGCAAATGTATACCAAAAATGTACCCAGAATGAGCTTTTCAGTGAACAGCAGCCAGGCACATTTTAGCTAGTTTTACTTGTAACTGGGGTTGTAAACGCTTTTCAGGCTCAGTACTGCGCTCAAAAGATGCAGCCCTGAGGTCTCTCCTGATAGGGGGTAGTTAAGTAGAAATTCACTGCTCAGCTGACCCGGCAGAAGCAAATGTATACCAAAAATGTACCCAGAATGAGCTTTTCAGTGAACAGCAGCCAGGCACATTTTAGCTAGTTTTACTTGTGACTGGGGTTGTAAACGGTTTTCAGGCTCAGTACTGCGCTCAAAAGATGCAGCCCTGAGGTCTCTCCTGATAGGAGGTAGTTAAGTAGAAATTCACTGCTCAGCTGACCCGGCAGAAGCAAATGTATACCAAAAATGTACCCAGAATGAGCTTTTCAGTGAACAGCAGCCAGGCACATTTTAGCTAGTTTTACTTGTAAGTGGGGTTGTAAACGCTTTTCAGGCTCAGTACTGCGCTCAAAAGATGCAGCCCTGAGGTCTCTCCTG
Organism: Lissotriton vulgaris; assembly: GCF_964263255.1. NCBI lineage: Eukaryota > Metazoa > Chordata > Amphibia > Caudata > Salamandridae > Lissotriton > Lissotriton vulgaris. The sequence goes on from NW_028242375.1 coordinate 277,595, forward strand.
ATAGGGGGTAGTTAAGTAGAAATTCACTGCTCAGCTGACCCGGCAGAAGCAAATGTATACCAAAAATGTACCCAGAATGAGCTTTTCAGTGAACAGCAGCCAGGCACATTTTAGCTAGTTTTACTTGTAAGTGGGGTTGTAAACGCTTTTCAGGCTCAGTACTGTGCTCAAAAGATGCAGCCCTGAGGTCTCTCCTGATAGGAGGTAGTTAAGTAGAAATTCACTGCTCAGCTGACCCGGCAGAAGCAAATGTATACCAAAAATGTACCCAGAATGAGCTTTTCAGTGAACAGCAGCCAGGCACATTTTAGCTAGTTTTACTTGTAACTGGGGTTGTAAACGCTTTTCAGGCTCAGTACTGCGCTCAAAAGATGCAGCCCTGAGGTCTCTCCTGATAGGGGGTAGTTAAGTAGAAATTCACTGCTCAGCTGACCCGGCAGAAGCAAATGTATACCAAAAATGTACCCAGAATGAGCTTTTCAGTGAACAGCAGCCAGGCACATTTTAGCTAGTTTTACTTGTAAGTGGGGTTGTAAACGCTTTTCAGGCTCAGTACTGCGCTCAAAAGATGCAGCCCTGAGGTCTCTCCTGATAGGGGGTAGTTAAGTAGAAATTCACTGCTCAGCTGACCCGGCAGAAGCAAATGTATACCAAAAATGTACCCAGAATGAGCTTTTCAGTGAACAGCAGCCAGGCACATTTTAGCTAGTTTTACTTGTAAGTGGGGTTGTAAACGCTTTTCAGGCTCAGTACTGCGCTCAAAAGATGCAGCCCTGAGGTCTCTCCTGATAGGAGGTAGTTAAGTAGAAATTCACTGCTCAGCTGACCCGGCAGAAGCAAATGTATACCAAAAATGTACCCAGAATGAGCTTTTCAGTGAACAGCAGCCAGGCACATTTTAGCTAGTTTTACTTGTAACTGGGGTTGTAAACGCTTTTCAGGCTCAGTACTGCGCTCAAAAGATGCAGTCCTGAGGTCTCTCCTGATAGGGGGTAGTTAAGTAGAAATTCACTGCTCAGCTGACCCGGCAGAAGCAAATGTATACCAAAAATGTACCCAGAATGAGCTTTTCAGTGAACAGCAGCCAGGCACATTTTAGCTAGTTTTACTTGTAACTGGGGTTGTAAACGCTTTTCAGGCTCAGTACTGCGCTCAAAAGATGAAGCCCTGAGGTCTCTCCTGATAGGGGGTAGTTAAGTAGAAATTCACTGCTCAGCTGACCCGGCAGAAGCAAATGTATACCAAAAATGTACCCAGAATGAGCTTTTCAGTGAACAGCAGCCAGGCACATTTTAGCTAGTTTTACTTGTGACTGGGGTTGTAAACGCTTTTCAGGCTCAGTACTGCGCTCAAAAGATGCAGCCCTGAGGTCTCTCCTGATAGGAGGTAGTTAAGTAGAAATTCACTGCTCAGCTGACCCGGCAGAAGCAAATGTATACCAAAAATGTACCCAGAATGAGCTTTTCAGTGAACAGCAGCCAGGCACATTTTAGCTAGTTTTACTTGTAACTGGGGTTGTAAACGCTTTTCAGGCTCAGTACTGCGCTCAAAAGATGCAGTCCTGAGGTCTCTCCTGATAGGGGGTAGTTAAGTAGAAATTCACTGCTCAGCTGACCCGGCAGAAGCAAATGTATACCAAAAATGTACCCAGAATGAGCTTTTCAGTGAACAGCAGCCAGGCACATTTTAGCTAGTTTTACTTGTAACTGGGGTTGTAAACGCTTTTCAGGCTCAGTACTGCGCTCAAAAGATGCAGCCCTGAGGTCTCTCCTGATAGGGGGTAGTTAAGTAGAAATTCACTGCTCAGCTGACCCGGCAGAAGCAAATGTATACCAAAAATGTACCCAGAATGAGCTTTTCAGTGAACAGCAGCCAGGCACATTTTAGCTAGTTTTACTTGTGACTGGGGTTGTAAACGCTTTTCAGGCTCAGTACTGCGCTCAAAAGATGCAGCCCTGAGGTCTCTCCTGATAGGAGGTAGTTAAGTAGAAATTCACTGCTCAGCTGACCCGGCAGAAGCAAATGTATACCAAAAATGTACCCAGAATGAGCTTTTCAGTGAACAGCAGCCAGGCACATTTTAGCTAGTTTTACTTGTAACTGGGGTTGTAAACGCTTTTCAGGCTCAGTACTGCGCTCAAAAGATGCAGTCCTGAGGTCTCTCCTGATAGGGGGTAGTTAAGTAGAAATTCACTGCTCAGCTGACCCGGCAGAAGCAAATGTATACCAAAAATGTACCCAGAATGAGCTTTTCAGTGAACAGCAGCCAGGCACATTTTAGCTAGTTTTACTTGTAAGTGGGGTTGTAAACGCTTTTCAGGCTCAGTACTGCGCTCAAAAGATGCAGCCCTGAGGTCTCTCCTGATAGGGGGTAGTTAAGTAGAAATTCACTGCTCAGCTGACCCGGCAGAAGCAAATGTATACCAAAAATGTACCCAGAATGAGCTTTTCAGTGAACAGCAGCCAGGCACATTTTAGCTAGTTTTACTTGTAAGTGGGGTTGTAAACGCTTTTCAGGCTCAGTACTGCGCTCAAAAGATGCAGCCCTGAGGTCTCTCCTGATAGGAGGTAGTTAAGTAGAAATTCACTGCTCAGCTGACCCGGCAGAAGCAAATGTATACCAAAAATGTACCCAGAATGAGCTTTTCAGTGAACAGCAGCCAGGCACATTTTAGCTAGTTTTACTTGTAAGTGGGGTTGTAAACGCTTTTCAGGCTCAGTACTGCGCTCAAAAGATGCAGTCCTGAGGTCTCTCCTGATAGGGGGTAGTTAAGTAGAAATTCACTGCTCAGCTGACCCGGCAGAAGCAAATGTATACCAAAAATGTACCCAGAATGAGCTTTTCAGTGAACAGCAGCCAGGCACATTTTAGCTAGTTTTACTTGTAAGTGGGGTTGTAAACGCTTTTCAGGCTCAGTACTGCGCTCAAAAGATGCAGCCCTGAGGTCTCTCCTGATAGGAGGTAGTTAAGTAGAAATTCACTGCTCAGCTGACCCGGCAGAAGCAAATGTATACCAAAAATGTACCCAAAATGAGCTTTTCAGTGAACAGCAGCCAGGCACATTTTAGCTAGTTTTACTTGTAAGTGGGGTTGTTAACGCTTTTCAGGCTCAGTACTGCACTCAAAAGATGCAGCCCTGAGGTCTCTCCTGATAGGAGGTAGTTAAGTAGAAATTCACTGCTCAGCTGACCCGGCAGAAGCAAATGTATACCAAAAATGTACCCAGAATGAGCTTTTCAGTGAACAGCAGCCAGGCACATTTTAGCTAGTTTTACTTGTAAGTGGGGTTGGAAACGCTTTTCAGGCTCAGTACTGCGCTCAAAAGATGCAGCCCTGAGGTCTCTCCTGATAGGAGATAGTTAAGTAGAAATTCACTGCTCAGCTGACCCGGCAGAAGCAAATGTATACCAAAAATGTACCCAGAATGAGCTTTTCAGTGAACAGCAGCCAGGCACATTTTAGCTAGTTTTACTTGTAACTGGGGTTGTAAACGCTTTTCAGGCTCAGTACTGCGCTCAAAAGATGCAGCCCTGAGGTCTCTCCTGATAGGGGGTAGTTAAGTAGAAATTCACTGCTCAGCTGACCCGGCAGAAGCAAATGTATACCAAAAATGTACCCAGAATGAGCTTTTCAGTGAACAGCAGCCAGGCACATTTTAGCTAGTTTTACTTGTAAGTGGGGTTGTAAACGCTTTTCAGGCTCAGTACTGCGCTCAAAAGATGCAGCCCTGAGGTCTCTCCTGATAGGGGGTAGTTAAGTAGAAATTCACTGCTCAGCTGACCCGGCAGAAGCAAATGTATACCAAAAATGTACCCAGAATGAGCTTTTCAGTGAACAGCAGCCAGGCACATTTTAGCTAGTTTTACTTGTAAGTGGGGTTGTAAACGCTTTTCAGGCTCAGTACTGCGCTCAAAAGATGCAGCCCTGAGGTCTCTCCTGATAGGGGGTAGTTAAGTAGAAATTCACTGCTCAGCTGACCCGGCAGAAGCAAATGTATACCAAAAATGTACCCAGAATGAGCTTTTCAGTGAACAGCAGCCAGGCACATTTTAGCTAGTTTTACTTGTAAGTGGGGTTGTAAACGCTTTTCAGGCTCAGTACTGCGCTCAAAAGATGCAGCCCTGAGGTCTCTCCTGATAGGAGGTAGTTAAGTAGAAATTCACTGCTCGGCTGACCCGGCAGAAGCAAATGTATACCAAAAATGTACCCAGAATGAGCTTTTCAGTGAACAGCAGCCAGGCACATTTTAGCTAGTTTTACTTGTAAGTGGGGTTGTAAACGCTTTTCAGGCTCAGTACTGCGCTCAAAAGATGCAGCCCTGAGGTCTCTCCTGATAGGGGGTAGTTAAGTAGAAATTCACTGCTCAGCTGACCCGGCAGAAGCAAATGTATACCAAAAATGTACCCAGAATGAGCTTTTCAGTGAACAGCAGCCAGGTACATTTTAGCTAGTTTTACTTGTAACTGGGGTTGTAAACGCTTTTCAGGCTCAGTACTGCGCTCAAAAGATGCAGCCCTGAGGTCTCTCCTGATAGGGGGTAGTTAAGTAGAAATTCAATGCCCAGCTGACCCGGCAGAAGCAAATGTATACCAAAAATGTACCCAGAATTAGCTTTTCAGTGAACAGCAGCCAGGCACATTTTAGCTAGTTTTACTTGTAAGTGGGGTTGTAAACGCTTTTCAGGCTCAGTACTGCGCTCAAAAGATGCAGCCCTGAGGTCTCTCCTAATAGGAGGTAGTTAAGTAGAAATTCACTGCTCAGCTGACCCGGCAGAAGCAAATTATACCAAAAATGTACCCAGAATGAGCTTTTCAGTGAACAGCAGCCAGGCACATTTTAGCTAGTTTTACTTGTAACTGGGGTTGTAAACGGTTTTCAGGCTCAGTACTGCGCTCAAAAGATGCAGCCCTGAGGTCTCTCCTGATAGGAGGTAGTTAAGTAGAAATTCAATGCCCAGCTGACCCGGCAGAAGCAAATGTATACTAAAAATGTACCCAGAATGAGCTTTTCAGTGAACAGCAGCCAGGCACATTTTAGCTAGTTTTACTTGTGACTGGGGTTGTAAACGCTTTTCAGGCTCAGTACTGCGCTCAAAAGATGCAGCCCTGAGGTCTCTCCTGATAGGAGGTAGTTAAGTAGAAATTCACTGCTCAGCTGACCCGGCAGAAGCAAATGTATACCAAAAATGTACCCAGAATGAGCTTTTCAGTGAACAGCAGCCAGGCACATTTTAGCTAGTTTTACTTGTAACTGGGGTTGTAAACGCTTTTCAGGCTCAGTACTGCGCTCAAAAGATGCAGCCCTGAGGTCTCTCCTGATAGGGGGTAGTTAAGTAGAAATTCACTGCTCAGCTGACCCGGCAGAAGCAAATGTATACCAAAAATGTACCCAGAATGAGCTTTTCAGTGAACAGCAGCCAGGCACATTTTAGCTAGTTTTACTTGTGACTGGGGTTGTAAACGGTTTTCAGGCTCAGTACTGCGCTCAAAAGATGCAGCCCTGAGGTCTCTCCTGATAGGAGGTAGTTAAGTAGAAATTCACTGCTCAGCTGACCCGGCAGAAGCAAATGTATACCAAAAATGTACCCAGAATGAGCTTTTCAGTGAACAGCAGCCAGGCACATTTTAGCTAGTTTTACTTGTAAGTGGGGTTGTAAACGCTTTTCAGGCTCAGTACTGCGCTCAAAAGATGCAGCCCTGAGGTCTCTCCTGATAGGGGGTAGTTAAGTAGAAATTCACTGCTCAGCTGACCCGGCAGAAGCAAATGTATACCAAAAATGTACCCAGAATGAGCTTTTCAGTGAACAGCAGCCAGGCACATTTTAGCTAGTTTTACTTGTAAGTGGGGTTGTAAACGCTTTTCAGGCTCAGTACTGTGCTCAAAAGATGCAGCCCTGAGGTCTCTCCTGATAGGAGGTAGTTAAGTAGAAATTCACTGCTCAGCTGACCCGGCAGAAGCAAATGTATACCAAAAATGTACCCAGAATGAGCTTTTCAGTGAACAGCAGCCAGGCACATTTTAGCTAGTTTTACTTGTAACTGGGGTTGTAAACGCTTTTCAGGCTCAGTACTGCGCTCAAAAGATGCAGCCCTGAGGTCTCTCCTGATAGGGGGTAGTTAAGTAGAAATTCACTGCTCAGCTGACCCGGCAGAAGCAAATGTATACCAAAAATGTACCCAGAATGAGCTTTTCAGTGAACAGCAGCCAGGCACATTTTAGCTAGTTTTACTTGTAAGTGGGGTTGTAAACGCTTTTCAGGCTCAGTACTGCGCTCAAAAGATGCAGCCCTGAGGTCTCTCCTGATAGGGGGTAGTTAAGTAGAAATTCACTGCTCAGCTGACCCGGCAGAAGCAAATGTATACCAAAAATGTACCCAGAATGAGCTTTTCAGTGAACAGCAGCCAGGCACATTTTAGCTAGTTTTACTTGTAAGTGGGGTTGTAAACGCTTTTCAGGCTCAGTACTGCGCTCAAAAGATGCAGCCCTGAGGTCTCTCCTGATAGGGGGTAGTTAAGTAGAAATTCACTGCTCAGCTGACCCGGCAGAAGCAAATGTATACCAAAAATGAACCCAGAATGAGCTTTTCAGTGAACAGCAGCCAGGCACATTTTAGCTAGTTTTACTTGTAAGTGGGGTTGTAAATGCTTTTCAGGCTCAGTACTGCGCTCAAAAGATGCAGCCCTGAGGTCTCTCCTGATAGGAGGTAGTTAAGTAGAAATTCACTGCTCAGCTGACCCGGCAGAAGCAAATGTATACCAAAAATATACCCAAAATGAGCTTTTCAGTGAACAGCAGCCAGGCACATTTTAGCTAGTTTTACTTGTAACTGGGGTTGTAAACGCTTTTCAGGCTCAGTACTGCGCTCAAAAGATGCAGCCCTGAGGTCTCTCCTGATAGGGGGTAGTTAAGTAGAAATTCACTGCTCAGCTGACCCGGCAGAAGCAAATGTATACCAAAAATTTACCCAGAATGACCTTTTCAGTGAACAGCAGCCAGGCACATTTTAGCTAGTTTTACTTGTAAGTGGGGTTGTAAACGCTTTTCAGGCTCAGTACTGCGCTCAAAAGATGCAGCCCTGAGGTCTCTCCTGATAGGAGGTAGTTAAGTAGAAATTCACTGCTCAGCTGACCCGGCAGAAGCAAATGTATACCAAAAATGTACCCAGAATTAGCTTTTCAGTGAACAGCAGCCAGGCACATTTTAGCTAGTTTTACTTGTAAGTGGGGTTGTAAACGCTTTTCAGGCTCAGTACTGCACTCAAAAGATGCAGCCCTGAGGTCTCTCCTAATAGGAGGTAGTTAAGTAGAAATTCACTGCTCAGCTGACCCGGCAGAAGCAAATTATACCAAAAATGTACCCAGAATGAGCTTTTCAGTGAACAGCAGCCAGGCACATTTTAGCTAGTTTTACTTGTAACTGGGGTTGTAAACGGTTTTCAGGCTCAGTACTGCGCTCAAAAGATGCAGCCCTGAGGTCTCTCCTGATAGGAGGTAGTTAAGTAGAAATTCAATGCCCAGCTGACCCGGCAGAAGCAAATGTATACTAAAAATGTACCCAGAATGAGCTTTTCAGTGAACAGCAGCCAGGCACATTTTAGCTAGTTTTACTTGTGACTGGGGTTGTAAACGCTTTTCAGGCTCAGTACTGCGCTCAAAAGATGCAGCCCTGAGGTCTCTCCTGATAGGAGGTAGTTAAGTAGAAATTCACTGCTCAGCTGACCCGGCAGAAGCAAATGTATACCAAAAATGTACCCAGAATGAGCTTTTCAGTGAACAGCAGCCAGGCACATTTTAGCTAGTTTTACTTGTAACTGGGGTTGTAAACGCTTTTCAGGCTCAGTACTGCGCTCAAAAGATGCAGCCCTGAGGTCTCTCCTGATAGGGGGTAGTTAAGTAGAAATTCACTGCTCAGCTGACCCGGCAGAAGCAAATGTATACCAAAAATGTACCCAGAATGAGCTTTTCAGTGAACAGCAGCCAGGCACATTTTAGCTAGTTTTACTTGTGACTGGGGTTGTAAACGGTTTTCAGGCTCAGTACTGCGCTCAAAAGATGCAGCCCTGAGGTCTCTCCTGATAGGAGGTAGTTAAGTAGAAATTCACTGCTCAGCTGACCTGGCAGAAGCAAATGTATACCAAAAATGTACCCAGAATGAGCTTTTCAGTGAACAGCAGCCAGGCACATTTTAGCTAGTTTTACTTGTAAGTGGGGTTGTAAACGCTTTTCAGGCTCAGTACTGCGCTCAAAAGATGCAGCCCTGAGGTCTCTCCTGATAGGGGGTAGTTAAGTAGAAATTCACTGCTCAGCTGACCCGGCAGAAGCAAATGTATACCAAAAATGTACCCAGAATGAGCTTTTCAGTGAACAGCAGCCAGGCACATTTTAGCTAGTTTTACTTGTAAGTGGGGTTGTAAACGCTTTTCAGGCTCAGTACTGTGCTCAAAAGATGCAGCCCTGAGGTCTCTCCTGATAGGAGGTAGTTAAGTAGAAATTCACTGCTCAGCTGACCCGGCAGAAGCAAATGTATACCAAAAATGTACCCAGAATGAGCTTTTCAGTGAACAGCAGCCAGGCACATTTTAGCTAGTTTTACTTGTAACTGGGGTTGTAAACGCTTTTCAGGCTCAGTACTGCGCTCAAAAGATGCAGCCCTGAGGTCTCTCCTGATAGGGGGTAGTTAAGTAGAAATTCACTGCTCAGCTGACACGGCAGAAGCAAATGTATACCAAAAATGTACCCAGAATGAGCTTTTCAGTGAACAGCAGCCAGGCACATTTTAGCTAGTTTTACTTGTAAGTGGGGTTGTAAACGCTTTTCAGGCTCAGTACTGCGCTCAAAAGATGCAGCTCTGAGGTCTCTCCTGATAGGGGGTAGTTAAGTAGAAATTCACTGCTCAGCTGACCCGGCAGAAGCAAATGTATACCAAAAATGTACCCAGAATGAGCTTTTCAGTGAACAGCAGCCAGGCACATTTTAGCTAATTTTACTTGTAAGTGGGGTTGTAAACGCTTTTCAGGCTCAGTACTGTGCTCAAAAGATGCAGCCCTGAGGTCTCTCCTGATAGGAGGTAGTTAAGTAGAAATTCACTGCTCAGCTGACCCGGCAGAAGCAAATGTATACCAAAAATGTACCCAGAATGAGCTTTTCAGTGAACAGCAGCCAGGCACATTTTAGCTAGTTTTACTTGTAACTGGGGTTGTAAACGCTTTTCAGGCTCAGTACTGCGCTCAAAAGATGCAGCCCTGAGGTCTCTCCTGATAGGAGGTAGTTAAGTAGAAATTCACTGCTCAGCTGACCCGGCAGAAGCAAATGTATACCAAAAATGTACCCAAAATGAGCTTTTCAGTGAACAGCAGCCAGGCACATTTTAGCTAGTTTTACTTGTAAGTGGGGTTGGAAACGCTTTTCAGGCTCAGTACTGCGCTCAAAAGATGCAGCCCTGAGGTCTCTCCTGATAGGAGGTAGTTAAGTAGAAATTCACTGCTCAGCTGACCCGGCAGAAGCAAATGTATACCAAAAATGTACCCAGAATGAGTTTTTCAGTGAACAGCAGCCAGGCACATTTTAGCTAGTTTTACTTGTAACTGGGGTTGTAAACGCTTTTCAGGCTCAGTACTGCGCTCAAAAGATGCAGCCCTGAGGTCTCTCCTGATAGGGGGTAGTTAAGTAGAAATTCACTGCTCAGCTGACCCGGCAGAAGCAAATGTATACCAAAAATGTACCCAGAATGAGCTTTTCAGTGAACAGCAGCCAGGCACATTTTAGCTAGTTTTACTTGTAACTGGGGTTGTAAACGCTTTTCAGGCTCAGTACTGCGCTCAAAAGATGCAGCCCTGAGGTCTCTCCTGATAGGGGGTAGTTAAGTAGAAATTCACTGCTCAGCTGACCCGGCAGAAGCAAATGTATACCAAAAATGTACCCAGAATGACCTTTTCAGTGAACAGCAGCCAGGCACATTTTAGCTAGTTTTACTTGTAAGTGGGGTTGTAAACGCTTTTCAGGCTCAGTACTGCGCTCAAAAGATGCAGCCCTGAGGTCTCTCCTGATAGGAGGTAGTTAAGTAGAAATTCACTGCTCAGCTGACCCGGCAGAAGCAAATGTATACCAAAAATGTACCCAGAATTAGCTTTTCAGTGAACAGCAGCCAGGCACATTTTAGCTAGTTTTACTTGTAAGTGGGGTTGTAAACGCTTTTCAGGCTCAGTACTGCGCTCAAAAGATGCAGCCCTGAGGTCTCTCCTGATAGGGGGTAGTTAAGTAGAAATTCACTGCTCAGCTGACCCGGCAGAAGCAAATGTATACCAAAAATGTACCCAGAATGAGCTTTTCAGTGAACAGCAGCCAGGCACATTTTAGCTAGTTTTACTTGTAAGTGGGGTTGTAAACGCTTTTCAGGCTCAGTACTGCGCTCAAAAGATGCAGCCCTGAGGTCTCTCCTGATAGGAGGTAGTTAAGTAGAAATTCACTGCTCAGCTGACCCGGCAGAAGCAAATGTATACCAAAAATGTACACAAAATGAGCTTTTCAGGGAACAGCAGCCAGGCACATTTTAGCTAGTTTTACTTGTAAGTGGGGTTGTAAACGCTTTTCAGGCTCAGTACTGCACTCAAAAGATGCAGCCCTGAGGTCTCTCCTGATAGGAGGTAGTTAAGTAGAAATTCACTGCTCAGCTGACCCGGCAGAAGCAAATGTATACCAAAAATGTACCCAGAATGAGCTTTTCAGTGAACAGCAGCCAGGCACATTTTAGCTAGTTTTACTTGTAAGTGGGGTTGGAAACGCTTTTCAGGCTCAGTACTGCGCTCAAAAGATGCAGCCCTGAGGTCTCTCCTGATAGGAGATAGTTAAGTAGAAATTCACTGCTCAGCTGACCCGGCAGAAGCAAATGTATACCAAAAATGTACCCAGAATGAGCTTTTCAGTGAACAGCAGCCAGGCACATTTTAGCTAGTTTTACTTGTAACTGGGGTTGTAAACGCTTTTCAGGCTCAGTACTGCGCTCAAAAGATGCAGCCCTGAGGTCTCTCCTGATAGGGAGTAGTTAAGTAGAAATTCACTGCTCAGCTGACCCGGCAGAAGCAAATGTATACCAAAAATGTACCCAGAATGAGCTTTTCAGTGAACAGCAGCCAGGCACATTTTAGCTAGTTTTACTTGTAAGTGGGGTTGTAAACGCTTTTCAGGCTCAGTACTGCGCTCAAAAGATGCAGCCCTGAGGTCTCTCCTGATAGGGGGTAGTTAAGTAGAAATTCACTGCTCAGCTGACCCGGCAGAAGCAAATGTATACCAAAAATTTACCCAGAATGAGCTTTTCAGTGAACAGCAGCCAGGCACATTTTAGCTAGTTTTACTTGTAAGTGGGGTTGTAAACGCTTTTCAGGCTCAGTACTGCGCTCAAAAGATGCAGCCCTGAGGTCTCTCCTGATAGGAGGTAGTTAAGTAGAAATTCACTGCTCAGCTGACCCGGCAGAAGCAAATGTATACCAAAAATGTACCCAGAATTAGCTTTTCAGTGAACAGCAGCCAGGCACATTTTAGCTAGTTGTACTTGTAAGTGGGGTTGTAAACGCTTTTCAGGCTCAGTACTGCACTCAAAAGATGCAGCCCTGAGGTCTCTCCTGATAGGAGGTAGTTAAGTAGAAATTCACTACTCAGCTGACCCGGCAGAAGCAAATGTATACCAAAAATGTACCCAGAATGAGCTTTTCAGTGAACAGCAGCCAGGTACATTTTAGCTAGTTTTACTTGTAACTGGGGTTGTAAACGCTTTTCAGGCTCAGTACTGCGCTCAAAAGATGCAGCCCTGAGGTCTCTCCTGATAGGGGGTAGTTAAATAGAAATTCACTGCTCAGCTGACCCGGCAGAAGCAAATGTATACCAAAAATGTACCCAGAATGAGCTTTTCAGTGAACAGCAGCCAGGCACATTTTAGCTAGTTTTACTTGTAAGTGGGGTTGTAAACGCTTTTCAGGCTCAGTACTGCGCTCAAAAGATGCAGCCCTGAGGTCTCTCCTGATAGGAGGTAGTTAAGTAGACATTCACTGCTCAGCTGACCCGGCAGAAGCAAATGTATACCAAAAATGTACCCAGAATTAGCTTTTCAGTGAACAGCAGCCAGGCACATTTTAGCTAGTTTTACTTGTAAGTGGGGTTGTAAACGCTTTTCAGGCTCAGTACTGCACTCAAAAGATGCAGCCCTGAGGTCTCTCCTAATAGGAGGTAGTTAAGTAGAAATTCACTGCTCAGCTGACCCGGCAGAAGCAAATTATACCAAAAATGTACCCAGAATGAGCTTTTCAGTGAATAGCAGCCAGGCACATTTTAGCTAGTTTTACTTGTAACTGGGGTTGTAAACGGTTTTCAGGCTCAGTACTGCGCTCAAAAGATGCAGCCCTGAGGTCTCTCCTGATAGGAGGTAGTTAAGTAGAAATTCAATGCCCAGCTGACCCGGCAGAAGCAAATGTATACTAAAAATGTACCCAGAATGAGCTTTTCAGTGAACAGCAGCCAGGCACATTTTAGCTAGTTTTACTTGTGACTGGGGTTGTAAACGCTTTTCAGGCTCAGTACTGCGCTCAAAAGATGCAGCCCTGAGGTCTCTCCTGATAGGAGGTAATTAAGTAGAAATTCACTGCTCAGCTGACCCGGCAGAAGCAAATGTATACCAAAAATGTACCCAGAATGAGCTTTTCAGTGAACAGCAGCCAGGTACATTTTAGCTAGTTTTACTTTTAAGTGGGGTTGTAAACGCTTTTCAGGCTCAGTACTGCGCTCAAAAGATGCAGCCCTGAGGTCTCTCCTGATAGGGGGTAGTTAAGTAGAAATTCACTGCTCAGCTGACCCGGCAGAAGCAAATGTATACCAAAAATGTACCCAGAATGAGCTTTTCAGTGAACAGCAGCCAGGCACATTTTAGCTAGTTTTACTTGTAAGTGGGGTTGTAAACGGTTTTCAGGCTCAGTACTGTGCTCAAAAGATGCAGCCCTGAGGTCTCTCCTGATAGGAGGTAGTTAAGTAGAAATTCACTGCTCAGCTGACCCGGCAGAAGCAAATGTATACCAAAAATGTACCCAGAATGAGCTTTTCAGTGAACAGCAGCCAGGCACATTTTAGCTAGTTTTACTTGTAACTGGGGTTGTAAACGCTTTTCAGGCTCAGTACTGCGCTCAAAAGATGCAGCCCTGAGGTCTCTCCTGATAGGGGGTAGTTAAGTAGAAATTCACTGCTCAGCTGACCCGGCAGAAGCAAATGTATACCAAAAATGTACCCAGAATGAGCTTTTCAGTGAACAGCAGCCAGGCACATTTTAGCTAGTTTTACTTGTAAGTGGGGTTGTAAACGCTTTTCAGGCTCAGTACTGCGCTCAAAAGATGCAGCCCTGAGGTCTCTCCTGATAGGAGGTAGTTAAGTAGAAATTCACTGCTCAGCTGACCCGGCAGAAGCAAATGTATACCAAAAATGTACCCAAAATGAGCTTTTCAGTGAACAGCAGCCAGGCACATTTTAGCTAGTTTTACTTGTAAGTTGGGTTGTAAACGCTTTTCAGGCTCAGTACTGCACTCAAAAGATGCAGCCCTGAGGTCTCTCCTGATAGGAGGTAGTTAAGTAGAAATTCACTGCTCAGCTGACCCGGCAGAAGCAAATGTATACCAAAAATGTACCCAGAATGAGCTTTTCAGTGAACAGCAGCCAGGCACATTTTAGCTAGTTTTACTTGTAAGTGGGGTTGTAAACGCTTTTCAGGCTCAGTACTGCGCTCAAAAGATGCAGCCCTGAGGTCTCTCCTGATAGGAGATAGTTAAGTAGAAATTCACTGCTCAGCTGACCCGGCAGAAGCAAATGTATACCAAAAATGTACCCAGAATGAGCTTTTCAGTGAACAGCAGCCAGGCACATTTTAGCTAGTTTTACTTGTAACTGGGGTTGTAAACGCTTTTCAGGCTCAGTACTGCGCTCAAAAGATGCAGCCCTGAGGTCTCTCCTGATAGGGGGTAGTTAAGTAGAAATTCACTGCTCAGCTGACCCGGCAGAAGCAAATGTATACCAAAAATGTACCCAGAATGAGCTTTTCAGTGAACAGCAGCCAGGCACATTTTAGCTAGTTTTACTTGTAAGTGGGGTTGTAAACGCTTTTCAGGCTCAGTACTGCGCTCAAAAGATGCAGCCCTGAGGTCTCTCCTGATAGGGGGTAGTTAAGTAGAAATTCACTGCTCAGCTGACCCGGCAGAAGCAAATGTATACCAAAAATTTACCCAGAATGAGCTTTTCAGTGAACAGCAGCCAGGCACATTTTAGCTAGTTTTACTTGTAAGTGGGGTTGTAAACGCTTTTCAGGCTCAGTACTGCGCTCAAAAGATGCAGCCCTGAGGTCTCTCCTGATAGGAGGTAGTTAAGTAGAAATTCACTGCTCAGCTGACCCGGCAGAAGCAAATGTATACCAAAAATGTACCCAGAATTAGCTTTTCAGTGAACAGCAGCCAGGCACATTTTAGCTAGTTTTACTTGTAAGTGGGGTTGTAAACGCTTTTCAGGCTCAGTACTGCACTCAAAAGATGCAGCCCTGAGGTCTCTCCTGATAGGAGGTAGTTAAGTAGAAATTCACTACTCAGCTGACCCGGCAGAAGCAAATGTATACCAAAAATGTACCCAGAATGAGCTTTTCAGTGAACAGCAGCCAGGCACATTTTAGCGAGTTTTACTTGTAACTGGGGTTGTAAACGCTTTTCAGGCTCAGTACTGCGCTCAAAAGATGCAGCCCTGAGGTCTCTCCTGATAGGGGGTAGTTAAGTAGAAATTCACTGCTCAGCTGACCCGGCAGAAGCAAATGTATACCAAAAATGTACCCAGAATGAGCTTTTCAGTGAACAGCAGCCAGGCACATTTTAGCTAGTTTTACTTGTAAGTGGCGTTGTAAACGCTTTTCAGGCTCAGTACTGCGCTCAAAAGATGCAGTCCTGAGGTCTCTCCTGATAGGGGGTAGTTAAGTAGAAATTCACTGCTCAGCTGACCCGGCAGAAGCAAATGTATACCAAAAATGTACCCAGAATGAGCTTTTCAGTGAACAGCAGCCAGGCACATTTTAGCTAGTTTTACTTGTAAGTGGCGTTGTAAACGCTTTTCAGGCTCAGTACTGCGCTCAAAAGATGCAGCCCTGAGGTCTCTCCTGATAGGAGGTAGTTAAGTAGAAATTCACTGCTCAGCTGACCCGGCAGAAGCAAATGTATACCAAAAATGTACCCAGAATTAGCTTTTCAGTGAACAGCAGCCAGGCACATTTTAGCTAGTTTTACTTGTAAGTGGGGTTGTAAACGCTTTTCAGGCTCAGTACTGCACTCAAAAGATGCAGCCCTGAGGTCTCTCCTGATAGGAGGTAGTTAAGTAGAAATTCACTGCTCAGCTGACCCGGCAGAAGCAAATGTATACCAAAAATGTACCCAGAATGAGCTTTTCAGTGAACAGCAGCCAGGTACATTTTAGCTAGTTTTACTTGTAACTGGGGTTGTAAACGCTTTTCAGGCTCAGTACTGCGCTCAAAAGATGCAGCCCTGAGGTCTCTCCTGATAGGGGGTAGTTAAGTAGAAATTCACTGCTCAGCTGACCCGGCAGAAGCAAATGTATTCCAAAAATGTACCCAGAATGAGCTTTTCAGTGAACAGCAGCCAGGCACATTTTAGCTAGTTTTACTTGTAAGTGGGGTTGTAAACGCTTTTCAGGCTCAGTACTGCGCTCAAAAGATGCAGCCCTGAGGTCTCTCCTGATAGGAGGTAGTTAAGTAGAAATTCACTGCTCAGCTGACCCGGCAGAAGCAAATGTATACCAAAAATGTACCCAGAATGAGCTTATCAGTGAACAGCAGCCAGGCACATTTTAGCTAGTTTTACTTGTAACTGGGGTTGTAAACGCTTTTCAGGCTCAGTACTGCGCTCAAAAGATGCAGCCCTGAGGTCTCTCCTGATAGGGGGTAGTTAAGTAGAAATTCACTGCTCAGCTGACCCGGCAGAAGCAAATGTATACCAAAAATGTACCCAGAATGAGCTTTTCAGTGAACAGCAGCCAGGCACATTTTAGCTAGTTTTACTTGTGACTGGGGTTGTAAACGCTTTTCAGGCTCAGTACTGCGCTCAAAAGATGCAGCCCTGAGGTCTCTCCTGATAGGAGGTAGTTAAGTAGAAATTCACTGCTCAGCTGACCCGGCAGAAGCAAATGTATACCAAAAATGTACCCAGAATGAGCTTTTCAGTGAACAGCAGCCAGGCACATTTTAGCTAGTTTTACTTGTAACTGGGGTTGTAAACGCTTTTCAGGCTCAGTACTGCGCTCAAAAGATGCAGTCCTGAGGTCTCTCCTGATAGGGGGTAGTTATGTAGAAATTCACTGCTCAGCTGACCCGGCAGAAGCAAATGTATACCAAAAATGTACCCAGAATGAGCTTTTCAGTGAACAGCAGCCAGGCACATTTTAGCTAGTTTTACTTGTAAGTGGGGTTGTAAACGCTTTTCAGGCTCAGTACTGCGCTCAAAAGATGCAGCCCTGAGGTCTCTCCTGATAGGAGGTAGTTAAGTAGAAATTCACTGCTCAGCTGACCCGGCAGAAGCAAATGTATACCAAAAATGTACCCAGAATGAGCTTTTCAGTGAACAGCAGCCAGGCACATTTTAGCTAGTTTTACTTGTAACTGGGGTTGTAAACGCTTTTCAGGCTCAGTACTGCGCTCACAAGATGCAGCCCTGAGGTCTCTCCTGATAGGGGGTAGTTAAGTAGAAATTCACTACTCAGCTGACCCGGCAGAAGCAAATGTATACCAAAAATGTACCCAGAATGAGCTTTTCAGTGAACAGCAGCCAGGCACATTTTAGCTAGTTTTACTTGTAAGTGGGGTTGTAAACGCTTTTCAGGCTCAGTACTGCGCTCAAAAGATGCAGCCCTGAGGTCTCTCCTGATAGGAGGTAGTTAAGTAGAAATTCACTGCTCAGCTGACCCGGCAGAAGCAAATGTATACCAAAAATGTACCCAGAATGAGCTTTTCAGTGAACAGCAGCCAGGCACATTTTAGCTAGTTTTACTTGTAAGTGGGGTTGGAAACGCTTTTCAGGCTCAGTACTGCGCTCAAAAGATGCAGCCCTGAGGTCTCTCCTGATAGGAGATAGTTAAGTAGAAATTCACTGCTCAGCTGACCCGGCAGAAGCAAATGTATACCAAAAATGTACCCAGAATGAGCTTTTCAGTGAACAGCAGCCAGGCACATTTTAGCTAGTTTTACTTGTAACTGGGGTTGTAAACGCTTTTCAGGCTCAGTACTGCGCTCAAAAGATGCAGCCCTGAGGTCTCTCCTGATAGGGGGTAGTTAAGTAGAAATTCACTGCTCAGCTGACCCGGCAAAAGCAAATGTATACCAAAAATGTACCCAGATCAGCTTTTCAGTGAACAGCAGCCAGGCACATTTTAGCTAGTTTTACTTGTAAGTGGGGTTGTAAATGCTTTTCAGGCTCAGTACTGCGCTCAAAAGATGCAGCCCTGAGGTCTCTCCTGATAGGGGGTAGTTAAGTAGAAATTCACTGCTCAGCTGACCCGGCAGAAGCAAATGTATACCAAAAATTTACCCAGAATGAGCTTTTCAGTGAACAGCAGCCAGGCACATTTTAGCTAGTTTTACTTCTAAGTGGGGTTGTAAACGCTTTTCAGGCTCAGTACTGCGCTCAAAAGATGCAGCCCTGAGGTCTCTCCTGATAGGAGGTAGTTAAGTAGAAATTCACTGCTCAGCTGACCCGGCAGAAGCAAATGTATACCAAAAATGTACCCAGAATGAGCTTTTCAGTGAACAGCAGCCAGGTACATTTTAGCTAGTTTTACTTTTAAGTGGGGTTGTAAACGCTTTTCAGGCTCAGTACTGCGCTCAAAAGATGCAGCCCTGAGGTCTCTCCTGATAGGGGGTAGTTAAGTAGAAATTCACTGCTCAGCTGACCCGGCAGAAGCAAATGTATACCAAAAATGTACCCAGAATGAGCTTTTCAGTGAACAGCAGCCAGGCACATTTTAGCTAGTTTTACTTGTAAGTGGGGTTGTAAACGGTTTTCAGGCTCAGTACTGTGCTCAAAAGATGCAGCCCTGAGGTCTCTCCTGATAGGAGGTAGTTAAGTAGAAATTCACTGCTCAGCTGACCCGGCAGAAGCAAATGTATACCAAAAATGTACCCAGAATGAGCTTTTCAGTGAACAGCAGCCAGGCACATTTTAGCTAGTTTTACTTGTAACTGGGGTTGTAAACGCTTTTCAGGCTCAGTACTGCGCTCAAAAGATGCAGCCCTGAGGTCTCTCCTGATAGGGGGTAGTTAAGTAGAAATTCACTGCTCAGCTGACCCGGCAGAAGCAAATGTATACCAAAAATGTACCCAGAATGAGCTTTTCAGTGAACAGCAGCCAGGCACATTTTAGCTAGTTTTACTTGTAAGTGGGGTTGTAAACGCTTTTCAGGCTCAGTACTGCGCTCAAAAGATGCAGCCCTGAGGTCTCTCCTGATAGGAGGTAGTTAAGTAGAAATTCACTGCTCAGCTGACCCGGCAGAAGCAAATGTATACCAAAAATGTACCCAGAATGAGCTTTTCAGTGAACAGCAGCCAGGCACATTTTAGCTAGTTTTACTTGTAAGTGGGGTTGTAAACGCTTTTCAGGCTCAGTACTGCGCTCAAAAGATGCAGCCCTGAGGTCTCTCCTGATAGGAGATAGTTAAGTAGAAATTCACTGCTCAGCTGACCCGGCAGAAGCAAATGTATACCAAAAATGTACCCAGAATGAGCTTTTCAGTGAACAGCAGCCAGGCACATTTTAGCTAGTTTTACTTGTAACAGGGGTTGTAAACGCTTTTCAGGCTCAGTACTGCGCTCAAAAGATGCAGCCCTGAGGTCTCTCCTGATAGGGGGTAGTTAAGTAGAAATTCACTGCTCAGCTGACCCGGCAGAAGCAAATGTATACCAAAAATGTACCCAGAATGAGCTTTTCAGTGAACAGCAGCCAGGCACATTTTAGCTAGTTTTACTTGTAAGTGGGGTTGTAAACGCTTTTCAGGCTCAGTACTGCGCTCAAAAGATGCAGCCCTGAGGTCTCTCCTGATAGGGGGTAGTTAAGTAGAAATTCACTGCTCAGCTGACCCGGCAGAAGCAAATGTATACCAAAAATTTACCCAGAATGAGCTTTTCAGTGAACAGCAGCCAGGCACATTTTAGCTAGTTTTACTTGTAAGTGGGGTTGTAAACGCTTTTCAGGCTCAGTACTGCGCTCAAAAGATGCAGCCCTGAGGTCTCTCCTGATAGGAGGTAGTTAAGTAGAAATTCACTGCTCAGCTGACCCGGCAGAAGCAAATGTATACCAAAAATGTACCCAGAATGAGCTTTTCAGTGAACAGCAGCCAGGCACATTTTAGCTAGTTTTACTTGTAAGTGGGGTTGTAAACGCTTTTCAGGCTCAGTACTGCACTCAAAAGATGCAGCCCTGAGGTCTCTCCTGATAGGAGGTAGTTAAGTAGAAATTCACTACTCAGCTGACCCGGCAGAAGCAAATGTATACCAAAAATGTACCCAGAATGAGCTTTTCAGTGAACAGCAGCCAGGCACATTTTAGCTAGTTTTACTTGTAACTGGGGTTGTAAACGCTTTTCAGGCTCAGTACTGCGCTCAAAAGATGCAGCCCTGAGGTCTCTCCTGATAGGGGGTAGTTAAGTAGAAATTCACTGCTCAGCTGACCCGGCAGAAGCAAATGTATACCAAAAATGTACCCAGAATGAGCTTTTCAGTGAACAGCAGCCAGGCACATTTTAGCTAGTTTTACTTGTAAGTGGCGTTGTAAACGCTTTTCAGGCTCAGTACTGCGCTCAAAAGATGCAGCCCTGAGGTCTCTCCTGATAGGAGGTAGTTAAGTAGAAATTCACTGCTCAGCTGACCCGGCAGAAGCAAATGTATACCAAAAATGTACCCAGAATTAGCTTTTCAGTGAACAGCAGCCAGGCACATTTTAGCTAGTTTTACTTGTAAGTGGGGTTGTAAACGCTTTTCAGGCTCAGTACTGCGCTCAAAAGATGCAGCCCTGAGGTCTCTCCTGATAGGAGGTAGTTAAGTAGAAATTCACTGCTCAGCTGACCCGGCAGAAGCAAATTATACCAAAAATGTACCCAGAATGAGCTTTTCAGTGAACAGCAGCCAGGCACATTTTAGCTAGTTTTACTTGTAACTGGGGTTGTAAACGGTTTTCAGGCTCAGTACTGCGCTCAAAAGATGCAGCCCTGAGGTCTCTCCTGATAGGAGGTAGTTAAGTAGAAATTCAATGCCCAGCTGACCCGGCAGAAGCAAATGTATACTAAAAATGTACCCAGAATGAGCTTTTCAGTGAACAGCAGCCAGGCACATTTTAGCTAGTTTTACTTGTGACTGGGGTTGTAAACGCTTTTCAGGCTCAGTACTGCGCTCAAAAGATGCAGCCCTGAGGTCTCTCCTGATAGGAGGTAGTTAAGTAGAAATTCACTGCTCAGCTGACCCGGCAGAAGCAAATGTATACCAAAAATGTACCCAGAATGAGCTTTTCAGTGAACAGCAGCCAGGCACATTTTAGCTAGTTTTACTTGTAACTGGGGTTGTAAACGCTTTTCAGGCTCAGTACTGCGCTCAAAAGATGCAGCCCTGAGGTCTCTCCTGATAGGGGGTAGTTAAGTAGAAATTCACTGCTCAGCTGACCCGGCAGAAGCAAATGTATACCAAAAATGTACCCAGAATGAGCTTTTCAGTGAACAGCAGCCAGGCACATTTTAGCTAGTTTTACTTGTGACTGGGGTTGTAAACGGTTTTCAGGCTCAGTACTGCGCTCAAAAGATGCAGCCCTGAGGTCTCTCCTGATAGGAGGTAGTTAAGTAGAAATTCACTGCTCAGCTGACCCGGCAGAAGCAAATGTATACCAAAAATGTACCCAGAATGAGCTTTTCAGTGAACAGCAGCCAGGCACATTTTAGCTAGTTTTACTTGTAAGTGGGGTTGTAAACGCTTTTCAGGCTCAGTACTGCGCTCAAAAGATGCAGCCCTGAGGTCTCTCCTGATAGGAGGTAGTTAAGTAGAAATTCACTGCTCAGCTGACCCGGCAGAAGCAAATGTATACCAAAAATGTACCCAGAATGAGCTTTTCAGTGAACAGCAGCCAGGCACATTTTAGCTAGTTTTACTTGTAACTGGGGTTGTAAACGCTTTTCAGGCTCAGTACTGCGCTCAAAAGATGCAGCCCTGAGGTCTCTCCTGATAGGGGGTAGTTAAGTAGAAATTCACTGCTCAGCTGACCCGGCAGAAGCAAATGTATACCAAAAATGTACCCAGAATGAGCTTTTCAGTGAACAGCAGCCAGGCACATTTTAGCTAGTTTTACTTGTAAGTGGGGTTGTAAACGCTTTTCAGGCTCAGTACTGCGCTCAAAAGATGCAGCCCTGAGGTCTCTCCTGATAGGGGGTAGTTAAGTAGAAATTCACTGCTCAGCTGACCCGGCAGAAGCAAATGTATACCAAAAATGTACCCAGAATGAGCTTTTCAGTGAACAGCAGCCAGGCACATTTTAGCTAGTTTTACTTGTAAGTGGGGTTGTAAACGCTTTTCAGGCTCAGTACTGCGCTCAAAAGATGCAGCCCTGAGGTCTCTCCTGATAGGGGGTAGTTAAGTAGAAATTCACTGCTCAGCTGACCCGGCAGAAGCAAATGTATACCAAAAATGAACCCAGAATGAGCTTTTCAGTGAACAGCAGCCAGGCACATTTTAGCTAGTTTTACTTGTAAGTGGGGTTGTAAATGCTTTTCAGGCTCAGTACTGCGCTCAAAAGATGCAGCCCTGAGGTCTCTCCTGATAGGAGGTAGTTAAGTAGAAATTCACTGCTCAGCTGACCCGGCAGAAGCAAATGTATACCAAAAATATACCCAAAATGAGCTTTTCAGTGAACAGCAGCCAGGCACATTTTAGCTAGTTTTACTTGTAACTGGGGTTGTAAACGCTTTTCAGGCTCAGTACTGCGCTCAAAAGATGCAGCCCTGAGGTCTCTCCTGATAGGGGGTAGTTAAGTAGAAATTCACTGCTCAGCTGACCCGGCAGAAGCAAATGTATACCAAAAATTTACCCAGAATGACCTTTTCAGTGAACAGCAGCCAGGCACATTTTAGCTAGTTTTACTTGTAAGTGGGGTTGTAAACGCTTTTCAGGCTCAGTACTGCGCTCAAAAGATGCAGCCCTGAGGTCTCTCCTGATAGGAGGTAGTTAAGTAGAAATTCACTGCTCAGCTGACCCGGCAGAAGCAAATGTATACCAAAAATGTACCCAGAATTAGCTTTTCAGTGAACAGCAGCCAGGCACATTTTAGCTAGTTTTACTTGTAAGTGGGGTTGTAAACGCTTTTCAGGCTCAGTACTGCACTCAAAAGATGCAGCCCTGAGGTCTCTCCTAATAGGAGGTAGTTAAGTAGAAATTCACTGCTCAGCTGACCCGGCAGAAGCAAATTATACCAAAAATGTACCCAGAATGAGCTTTTCAGTGAACAGCAGCCAGGCACATTTTAGCTAGTTTTACTTGTAACTGGGGTTGTAAACGGTTTTCAGGCTCAGTACTGCGCTCAAAAGATGCAGCCCTGAGGTCTCTCCTGATAGGAGGTAGTTAAGTAGAAATTCAATGCCCAGCTGACCCGGCAGAAGCAAATGTATACTAAAAATGTACCCAGAATGAGCTTTTCAGTGAACAGCAGCCAGGCACATTTTAGCTAGTTTTACTTGTGACTGGGGTTGTAAACGCTTTTCAGGCTCAGTACTGCGCTCAAAAGATGCAGCCCTGAGGTCTCTCCTGATAGGAGGTAGTTAAGTAGAAATTCACTGCTCAGCTGACCCGGCAGAAGCAAATGTATACCAAAAATGTACCCAGAATGAGCTTTTCAGTGAACAGCAGCCAGGCACATTTTAGCTAGTTTTACTTGTAACTGGGGTTGTAAACGCTTTTCAGGCTCAGTACTGCGCTCAAAAGATGCAGCCCTGAGGTCTCTCCTGATAGGGGGTAGTTAAGTAGAAATTCACTGCTCAGCTGACCCGGCAGAAGCAAATGTATACCAAAAATGTACCCAGAATGAGCTTTTCAGTGAACAGCAGCCAGGCACATTTTAGCTAGTTTTACTTGTGACTGGGGTTGTAAACGGTTTTCAGGCTCAGTACTGCGCTCAAAAGATGCAGCCCTGAGGTCTCTCCTGATAGGAGGTAGTTAAGTAGAAATTCACTGCTCAGCTGACCTGGCAGAAGCAAATGTATACCAAAAATGTACCCAGAATGAGCTTTTCAGTGAACAGCAGCCAGGCACATTTTAGCTAGTTTTACTTGTAAGTGGGGTTGTAAACGCTTTTCAGGCTCAGTACTGCGCTCAAAAGATGCAGCCCTGAGGTCTCTCCTGATAGGGGGTAGTTAAGTAGAAATTCACTGCTCAGCTGACCCGGCAGAAGCAAATGTATACCAAAAATGTACCCAGAATGAGCTTTTCAGTGAACAGCAGCCAGGCACATTTTAGCTAGTTTTACTTGTAAGTGGGGTTGTAAACGCTTTTCAGGCTCAGTACTGTGCTCAAAAGATGCAGCCCTGAGGTCTCTCCTGATAGGAGGTAGTTAAGTAGAAATTCACTGCTCAGCTGACCCGGCAGAAGCAAATGTATACCAAAAATGTACCCAGAATGAGCTTTTCAGTGAACAGCAGCCAGGCACATTTTAGCTAGTTTTACTTGTAACTGGGGTTGTAAACGCTTTTCAGGCTCAGTACTGCGCTCAAAAGATGCAGCCCTGAGGTCTCTCCTGATAGGGGGTAGTTAAGTAGAAATTCACTGCTCAGCTGACACGGCAGAAGCAAATGTATACCAAAAATGTACCCAGAATGAGCTTTTCAGTGAACAGCAGCCAGGCACATTTTAGCTAGTTTTACTTGTAAGTGGGGTTGTAAACGCTTTTCAGGCTCAGTACTGCGCTCAAAAGATGCAGCTCTGAGGTCTCTCCTGATAGGGGGTAGTTAAGTAGAAATTCACTGCTCAGCTGACCCGGCAGAAGCAAATGTATACCAAAAATGTACCCAGAATGAGCTTTTCAGTGAACAGCAGCCAGGCACATTTTAGCTAATTTTACTTGTAAGTGGGGTTGTAAACGCTTTTCAGGCTCAGTACTGCGCTCAAAAGATGCAGCCCTGAGGTCTCTCCTGATAGGAGGTAGTTAAGTAGAAATTCACTGCTCAGCTGACCCGGCAGAAGCAAATGTATACCAAAAATGTACCCAGAATGAGCTTTTCAGTGAACAGCAGCCAGGCACATTTTAGCTAGTTTTACTTGTAACTGGGGTTGTAAACGCTTTTCAGGCTCAGTACTGCGCTCAAAAGATGCAGCCCTGAGGTCTCTCCTGATAGGAGGTAGTTAAGTAGAAATTCACTGCTCAGCTGACCCGGCAGAAGCAAATGTATACCAAAAATGTACCCAAAATGAGCTTTTCAGTGAACAGCAGCCAGGCACATTTTAGCTAGTTTTACTTGTAAGTGGGGTTGGAAACGCTTTTCAGGCTCAGTACTGCGCTCAAAAGATGCAGCCCTGAGGTCTCTCCTGATAGGAGGTAGTTAAGTAGAAATTCACTGCTCAGCTGACCCGGCAGAAGCAAATGTATACCAAAAATGTACCCAGAATGAGTTTTTCAGTGAACAGCAGCCAGGCACATTTTAGCTAGTTTTACTTGTAACTGGGGTTGTAAACGCTTTTCAGGCTCAGTACTGCGCTCAAAAGATGCAGCCCTGAGGTCTCTCCTGATAGGGGGTAGTTAAGTAGAAATTCACTGCTCAGCTGACCCGGCAGAAGCAAATGTATACCAAAAATGTACCCAGAATGAGCTTTTCAGTGAACAGCAGCCAGGCACATTTTAGCTAGTTTTACTTGTAACTGGGGTTGTAAACGCTTTTCAGGCTCAGTACTGCGCTCAAAAGATGCAGCCCTGAGGTCTCTCCTGATAGGGGGTAGTTAAGTAGAAATTCACTGCTCAGCTGACCCGGCAGAAGCAAATGTATACCAAAAATTTACCCAGAATGACCTTTTCAGTGAACAGCAGCCAGGCACATTTTAGCTAGTTTTACTTGTAAGTGGGGTTGTAAACGCTTTTCAGGCTCAGTACTGCGCTCAAAAGATGCAGCCCTGAGGTCTCTCCTGATAGGAGGTAGTTAAGTAGAAATTCACTGCT
The DNA here is from genome assembly GCF_964263255.1 of Lissotriton vulgaris. NCBI lineage: Eukaryota > Metazoa > Chordata > Amphibia > Caudata > Salamandridae > Lissotriton > Lissotriton vulgaris. The sequence goes on from NW_028242375.1 coordinate 302,836, forward strand.
CAGCTGACCCGGCAGAAGCAAATGTATACCAAAAATGTACCCAGAATTAGCTTTTCAGTGAACAGCAGCCAGGCACATTTTAGCTAGTTTTACTTGTAAGTGGGGTTGTAAACGCTTTTCAGGCTCAGTACTGCGCTCAAAAGATGCAGCCCTGAGGTCTCTCCTGATAGGGGGTAGTTAAGTAGAAATTCACTGCTCAGCTGACCCGGCAGAAGCAAATGTATACCAAAAATGTACCCAGAATGAGCTTTTCAGTGAACAGCAGCCAGGCACATTTTAGCTAGTTTTACTTGTAAGTGGGGTTGTAAACGCTTTTCAGGCTCAGTACTGCGCTCAAAAGATGCAGCCCTGAGGTCTCTCCTGATAGGAGGTAGTTAAGTAGAAATTCACTGCTCAGCTGACCCGGCAGAAGCAAATGTATACCAAAAATGTACACAAAATGAGCTTTTCAGGGAACAGCAGCCAGGCACATTTTAGCTAGTTTTACTTGTAAGTGGGGTTGTAAACGCTTTTCAGGCTCAGTACTGCACTCAAAAGATGCAGCCCTGAGGTCTCTCCTGATAGGAGGTAGTTAAGTAGAAATTCACTGCTCAGCTGACCCGGCAGAAGCAAATGTATACCAAAAATGTACCCAGAATGAGCTTTTCAGTGAACAGCAGCCAGGCACATTTTAGCTAGTTTTACTTGTAAGTGGGGTTGGAAACGCTTTTCAGGCTCAGTACTGCGCTCAAAAGATGCAGCCCTGAGGTCTCTCCTGATAGGAGATAGTTAAGTAGAAATTCACTGCTCAGCTGACCCGGCAGAAGCAAATGTATACCAAAAATGTACCCAGAATGAGCTTTTCAGTGAACAGCAGCCAGGCACATTTTAGCTAGTTTTACTTGTAACTGGGGTTGTAAACGCTTTTCAGGCTCAGTACTGCGCTCAAAAGATGCAGCCCTGAGGTCTCTCCTGATAGGGAGTAGTTAAGTAGAAATTCACTGCTCAGCTGACCCGGCAGAAGCAAATGTATACCAAAAATGTACCCAGAATGAGCTTTTCAGTGAACAGCAGCCAGGCACATTTTAGCTAGTTTTACTTGTAAGTGGGGTTGTAAACGCTTTTCAGGCTCAGTACTGCGCTCAAAAGATGCAGCCCTGAGGTCTCTCCTGATAGGGGGTAGTTAAGTAGAAATTCACTGCTCAGCTGACCCGGCAGAAGCAAATGTATACCAAAAATTTACCCAGAATGAGCTTTTCAGTGAACAGCAGCCAGGCACATTTTAGCTAGTTTTACTTGTAAGTGGGGTTGTAAACGCTTTTCAGGCTCAGTACTGCGCTCAAAAGATGCAGCCCTGAGGTCTCTCCTGATAGGAGGTAGTTAAGTAGAAATTCACTGCTCAGCTGACCCGGCAGAAGCAAATGTATACCAAAAATGTACCCAGAATTAGCTTTTCAGTGAACAGCAGCCAGGCACATTTTAGCTAGTTGTACTTGTAAGTGGGGTTGTAAACGCTTTTCAGGCTCAGTACTGCACTCAAAAGATGCAGCCCTGAGGTCTCTCCTGATAGGAGGTAGTTAAGTAGAAATTCACTACTCAGCTGACCCGGCAGAAGCAAATGTATACCATAAATGTACCCAGAATGAGCTTTTCAGTGAACAGCAGCCAGGTACATTTTAGCTAGTTTTACTTGTAACTGGGGTTGTAAACGCTTTTCAGGCTCAGTACTGCGCTCAAAAGATGCAGCCCTGAGGTCTCTCCTGATAGGGGGTAGTTAAATAGAAATTCACTGCTCAGCTGACCCGGCAGAAGCAAATGTATACCAAAAATGTACCCAGAATGAGCTTTTCAGTGAACAGCAGCCAGGCACATTTTAGCTAGTTTTACTTGTAAGTGGGGTTGTAAACGCTTTTCAGGCTCAGTACTGCGCTCAAAAGATGCAGCCCTGAGGTCTCTCCTGATAGGAGGTAGTTAAGTAGACATTCACTGCTCAGCTGACCCGGCAGAAGCAAATGTATACCAAAAATGTACCCAGAATTAGCTTTTCAGTGAACAGCAGCCAGGCACATTTTAGCTAGTTTTACTTGTAAGTGGGGTTGTAAACGCTTTTCAGGCTCAGTACTGCACTCAAAAGATGCAGCCCTGAGGTCTCTCCTAATAGGAGGTAGTTAAGTAGAAATTCACTGCTCAGCTGACCCGGCAGAAGCAAATTATACCAAAAATGTACCCAGAATGAGCTTTTCAGTGAACAGCAGCCAGGCACATTTTAGCTAGTTTTACTTGTAACTGGGGTTGTAAACGGTTTTCAGGCTCAGTACTGCGCTCAAAAGATGCAGCCCTGAGGTCTCTCCTGATAGGAGGTAGTTAAGTAGAAATTCAATGCCCAGCTGACCCGGCAGAAGCAAATGTATACTAAAAATGTACCCAGAATGAGCTTTTCAGTGAACAGCAGCCAGGCACATTTTAGCTAGTTTTACTTGTGACTGGGGTTGTAAACGCTTTTCAGGCTCAGTACTGCGCTCAAAAGATGCAGCCCTGAGGTCTCTCCTGATAGGAGGTAGTTAAGTAGAAATTCACTGCTCAGCTGACCCGGCAGAAGCAAATGTATACCAAAAATGTACCCAGAATGAGCTTTTCAGTGAACAGCAGCCAGGTACATTTTAGCTAGTTTTACTTTTAAGTGGGGTTGTAAACGCTTTTCAGGCTCAGTACTGCGCTCAAAAGATGCAGCCCTGAGGTCTCTCCTGATAGGGGGTAGTTAAGTAGAAATTCACTGCTCAGCTGACCCGGCAGAAGCAAATGTATACCAAAAATGTACCCAGAATGAGCTTTTCAGTGAACAGCAGCCAGGCACATTTTAGCTAGTTTTACTTGTAAGTGGGGTTGTAAACGGTTTTCAGGCTCAGTACTGTGCTCAAAAGATGCAGCCCTGAGGTCTCTCCTGATAGGAGGTAGTTAAGTAGAAATTCACTGCTCAGCTGACCCGGCAGAAGCAAATGTATACCAAAAATGTACCCAGAATGAGCTTTTCAGTGAACAGCAGCCAGGCACATTTTAGCTAGTTTTACTTGTAACTGGGGTTGTAAACGCTTTTCAGGCTCAGTACTGCGCTCAAAAGATGCAGCCCTGAGGTCTCTCCTGATAGGGGGTAGTTAAGTAGAAATTCACTGCTCAGCTGACCCGGCAGAAGCAAATGTATACCAAAAATGTACCCAGAATGAGCTTTTCAGTGAACAGCAGCCAGGCACATTTTAGCTAGTTTTACTTGTAAGTGGGGTTGTAAACGCTTTTCAGGCTCAGTACTGCGCTCAAAAGATGCAGCCCTGAGGTCTCTCCTGATAGGAGGTAGTTAAGTAGAAATTCACTGCTCAGCTGACCCGGCAGAAGCAAATGTATACCAAAAATGTACCCAAAATGAGCTTTTCAGTGAACAGCAGCCAGGCACATTTTAGCTAGTTTTACTTGTAAGTTGGGTTGTAAACGCTTTTCAGGCTCAGTACTGCACTCAAAAGATGCAGCCCTGAGGTCTCTCCTGATAGGAGGTAGTTAAGTAGAAATTCACTGCTCAGCTGACCCGGCAGAAGCAAATGTATACCAAAAATGTACCCAGAATGAGCTTTTCAGTGAACAGCAGCCAGGCACATTTTAGCTAGTTTTACTTGTAAGTGGGGTTGTAAACGCTTTTCAGGCTCAGTACTGCGCTCAAAAGATGCAGCCCTGAGGTCTCTCCTGATAGGAGATAGTTAAGTAGAAATTCACTGCTCAGCTGACCCGGCAGAAGCAAATGTATACCAAAAATGTACCCAGAATGAGCTTTTCAGTGAACAGCAGCCAGGCACATTTTAGCTAGTTTTACTTGTAACTGGGGTTGTAAACGCTTTTCAGGCTCAGTACTGCGCTCAAAAGATGCAGCCCTGAGGTCTCTCCTGATAGGGGGTAGTTAAGTAGAAATTCACTGCTCAGCTGACCCGGCAGAAGCAAATGTATACCAAAAATGTACCCAGAATGAGCTTTTCAGTGAACAGCAGCCAGGCACATTTTAGCTAGTTTTACTTGTAAGTGGGGTTGTAAACGCTTTTCAGGCTCAGTACTGCGCTCAAAAGATGCAGCCCTGAGGTCTCTCCTGATAGGGGGTAGTTAAGTAGAAATTCACTGCTCAGCTGACCCGGCAGAAGCAAATGTATACCAAAAATTTACCCAGAATGAGCTTTTCAGTGAACAGCAGCCAGGCACATTTTAGCTAGTTTTACTTGTAAGTGGGGTTGTAAACGCTTTTCAGGCTCAGTACTGCGCTCAAAAGATGCAGCCCTGAGGTCTCTCCTGATAGGAGGTAGTTAAGTAGAAATTCACTGCTCAGCTGACCCGGCAGAAGCAAATGTATACCAAAAATGTACCCAGAATTAGCTTTTCAGTGAACAGCAGCCAGGCACATTTTAGCTAGTTTTACTTGTAAGTGGGGTTGTAAACGCTTTTCAGGCTCAGTACTGCACTCAAAAGATGCAGCCCTGAGGTCTCTCCTGATAGGAGGTAGTTAAGTAGAAATTCACTACTCAGCTGACCCGGCAGAAGCAAATGTATACCAAAAATGTACCCAGAATGAGCTTTTCAGTGAACAGCAGCCAGGCACATTTTAGCGAGTTTTACTTGTAACTGGGGTTGTAAACGCTTTTCAGGCTCAGTACTGCGCTCAAAAGATGCAGCCCTGAGGTCTCTCCTGATAGGGGGTAGTTAAGTAGAAATTCACTGCTCAGCTGACCCGGCAGAAGCAAATGTATACCAAAAATGTACCCAGAATGAGCTTTTCAGTGAACAGCAGCCAGGCACATTTTAGCTAGTTTTACTTGTAAGTGGCGTTGTAAACGCTTTTCAGGCTCAGTACTGCGCTCAAAAGATGCAGTCCTGAGGTCTCTCCTGATAGGGGGTAGTTAAGTAGAAATTCACTGCTCAGCTGACCCGGCAGAAGCAAATGTATACCAAAAATGTACCCAGAATGAGCTTTTCAGTGAACAGCAGCCAGGCACATTTTAGCTAGTTTTACTTGTAAGTGGCGTTGTAAACGCTTTTCAGGCTCAGTACTGCGCTCAAAAGATGCAGCCCTGAGGTCTCTCCTGATAGGAGGTAGTTAAGTAGAAATTCACTGCTCAGCTGACCCGGCAGAAGCAAATGTATACCAAAAATGTACCCAGAATTAGCTTTTCAGTGAACAGCAGCCAGGCACATTTTAGCTAGTTTTACTTGTAAGTGGGGTTGTAAACGCTTTTCAGGCTCAGTACTGCACTCAAAAGATGCAGCCCTGAGGTCTCTCCTGATAGGAGGTAGTTAAGTAGAAATTCACTGCTCAGCTGACCCGGCAGAAGCAAATGTATACCAAAAATGTACCCAGAATGAGCTTTTCAGTGAACAGCAGCCAGGTACATTTTAGCTAGTTTTACTTGTAACTGGGGTTGTAAACGCTTTTCAGGCTCAGTACTGCGCTCAAAAGATGCAGCCCTGAGGTCTCTCCTGATAGGGGGTAGTTAAGTAGAAATTCACTGCTCAGCTGACCCGGCAGAAGCAAATGTATTCCAAAAATGTACCCAGAATGAGCTTTTCAGTGAACAGCAGCCAGGTACATTTTAGCTAGTTTTACTTGTAACTGGGGTTGTAAACGCTTTTCAGGCTCAGTACTGCGCTCAAAAGATGCAGCCCTGAGGTCTCTCCTGATAGGGGGTAGTTAAGTAGAAATTCACTGCTCAGCTGACCCGGCAGAAGCAAATGTATTCCAAAAATGTACCCAGAATGAGCTTTTCAGTGAACAGCAGCCAGGCACATTTTAGCTAGTTTTACTTGTAAGTGGGGTTGTAAACGCTTTTCAGGCTCAGTACTGCGCTCAAAAGATGCAGCCCTGAGGTCTCTCCTGATAGGAGGTAGTTAAGTAGAAATTCACTGCTCAGCTGACCCGGCAGAAGCAAATGTATACCAAAAATGTACCCAGAATGAGCTTATCAGTGAACAGCAGCCAGGCACATTTTAGCTAGTTTTACTTGTGACTGGGGTTGTAAACGCTTTTCAGGCTCAGTACTGCGCTCAAAAGATGCAGCCCTGAGGTCTCTCCTGATAGGGGGTAGTTAAGTAGAAATTCACTGCTCAGCTGACCCGGCAGAAGCAAATGTATACCAAAAATGTACCCAGAATGAGCTTTTCAGTGAACAGCAGCCAGGCACATTTTAGCTAGTTTTACTTGTGACTGGGGTTGTAAACGCTTTTCAGGCTCAGTACTGCGCTCAAAAGATGCAGCCCTGAGGTCTCTCCTGATAGGAGGTAGTTAAGTAGAAATTCACTGCTCAGCTGACCCGGCAGAAGCAAATGTATACCAAAAATGTACCCAGAATGAGCTTTTCAGTGAACAGCAGCCAGGCACATTTTAGCTAGTTTTACTTGTAACTGGGGTTGTAAACGCTTTTCAGGCTCAGTACTGCGCTCAAAAGATGCAGTCCTGAGGTCTCTCCTGATAGGGGGTAGTTATGTAGAAATTCACTGCTCAGCTGACCCGGCAGAAGCAAATGTATACCAAAAATGTACCCAGAATGAGCTTTTCAGTGAACAGCAGCCAGGCACATTTTAGCTAGTTTTACTTGTAAGTGGGGTTGTAAACGCTTTTCAGGCTCAGTACTGCGCTCAAAAGATGCAGCCCTGAGGTCTCTCCTGATAGGAGGTAGTTAAGTAGAAATTCACTGCTCAGCTGACCCGGCAGAAGCAAATGTATACCAAAAATGTACCCAGAATGAGCTTTTCAGTGAACAGCAGCCAGGCACATTTTAGCTAGTTTTACTTGTAACTGGGGTTGTAAACGCTTTTCAGGCTCAGTACTGCGCTCACAAGATGCAGCCCTGAGGTCTCTCCTGATAGGGGGTAGTTAAGTAGAAATTCACTGCTCAGCTGACCCGGCAGAAGCAAATGTATACCAAAAATGTACCCAGAATGAGCTTTTCAGTGAACAGCAGCCAGGCACATTTTAGCTAGTTTTACTTGTAAGTGGGGTTGTAAACGCTTTTCAGGCTCAGTACTGCGCTCAAAAGATGCAGCCCTGAGGTCTCTCCTGATAGGAGGTAGTTAAGTAGAAATTCACTGCTCAGCTGACCCGGCAGAAGCAAATGTATACCAAAAATGTACCCAGAATGAGCTTTTCAGTGAACAGCAGCCAGGCACATTTTAGCTAGTTTTACTTGTAAGTGGGGTTGGAAACGCTTTTCAGGCTCAGTACTGCGCTCAAAAGATGCAGCCCTGAGGTCTCTCCTGATAGGAGATAGTTAAGTAGAAATTCACTGCTCAGCTGACCCGGCAGAAGCAAATGTATACCAAAAATGTACCCAGAATGAGCTTTTCAGTGAACAGCAGCCAGGCACATTTTAGCTAGTTTTACTTGTAACTGGGGTTGTAAACGCTTTTCAGGCTCAGTACTGCGCTCAAAAGATGCAGCCCTGAGGTCTCTCCTGATAGGGGGTAGTTAAGTAGAAATTCACTGCTCAGCTGACCCGGCAAAAGCAAATGTATACCAAAAATGTACCCAGATCAGCTTTTCAGTGAACAGCAGCCAGGCACATTTTAGCTAGTTTTACTTGTAAGTGGGGTTGTAAATGCTTTTCAGGCTCAGTACTGCGCTCAAAAGATGCAGCCCTGAGGTCTCTCCTGATAGGGGGTAGTTAAGTAGAAATTCACTGCTCAGCTGACCCGGCAGAAGCAAATGTATACCAAAAATTTACCCAGAATGAGCTTTTCAGTGAACAGCAGCCAGGCACATTTTAGCTAGTTTTACTTCTAAGTGGGGTTGTAAACGCTTTTCAGGCTCAGTACTGCGCTCAAAAGATGCAGCCCTGAGGTCTCTCCTGATAGGAGGTAGTTAAGTAGAAATTCACTGCTCAGCTGACCCGGCAGAAGCAAATGTATACCAAAAATGTACCCAGAATGAGCTTTTCAGTGAACAGCAGCCAGGTACATTTTAGCTAGTTTTACTTTTAAGTGGGGTTGTAAACGCTTTTCAGGCTCAGTACTGCGCTCAAAAGATGCAGCCCTGAGGTCTCTCCTGATAGGGGGTAGTTAAGTAGAAATTCACTGCTCAGCTGACCCGGCAGAAGCAAATGTATACCAAAAATGTACCCAGAATGAGCTTTTCAGTGAACAGCAGCCAGGCACATTTTAGCTAGTTTTACTTGTAAGTGGGGTTGTAAACGGTTTTCAGGCTCAGTACTGTGCTCAAAAGATGCAGCCCTGAGGTCTCTCCTGATAGGAGGTAGTTAAGTAGAAATTCACTGCTCAGCTGACCCGGCAGAAGCAAATGTATACCAAAAATGTACCCAGAATGAGCTTTTCAGTGAACAGCAGCCAGGCACATTTTAGCTAGTTTTACTTGTAACTGGGGTTGTAAACGCTTTTCAGGCTCAGTACTGCGCTCAAAAGATGCAGCCCTGAGGTCTCTCCTGATAGGGGGTAGTTAAGTAGAAATTCACTGCTCAGCTGACCCGGCAGAAGCAAATGTATACCAAAAATGTACCCAGAATGAGCTTTTCAGTGAACAGCAGCCAGGCACATTTTAGCTAGTTTTACTTGTAAGTGGGGTTGTAAACGCTTTTCAGGCTCAGTACTGCGCTCAAAAGATGCAGCCCTGAGGTCTCTCCTGATAGGAGGTAGTTAAGTAGAAATTCACTGCTCAGCTGACCCGGCAGAAGCAAATGTATACCAAAAATGTACCCAGAATGAGCTTTTCAGTGAACAGCAGCCAGGCACATTTTAGCTAGTTTTACTTGTAAGTGGGGTTGTAAACGCTTTTCAGGCTCAGTACTGCGCTCAAAAGATGCAGCCCTGAGGTCTCTCCTGATAGGGGGTAGTTAAGTAGAAATTCACTGCTCAGCTGACCCGGCAGAAGCAAATGTATACCAAAAATGTACCCAGAATGAGCTTTTCAGTGAACAGCAGCCAGGCACATTTTAGCTAGTTTTACTTGTAAGTGGGGTTGTAAACGGTTTTCAGGCTCAGTACTGTGCTCAAAAGATGCAGCCCTGAGGTCTCTCCTGATAGGAGGTAGTTAAGTAGAAATTCACTGCTCAGCTGACCCGGCAGAAGCAAATGTATACCAAAAATGTACCCAGAATGAGCTTTTCAGTGAACAGCAGCCAGGCACATTTTAGCTAGTTTTACTTGTAACTGGGGTTGTAAACGCTTTTCAGGCTCAGTACTGCGCTCAAAAGATGCAGCCCTGAGGTCTCTCCTGATAGGGGGTAGTTAAGTAGAAATTCACTGCTCAGCTGACCCGGCAGAAGCAAATGTATACCAAAAATGTACCCAGAATGAGCTTTTCAGTGAACAGCAGCCAGGCACATTTTAGCTAGTTTTACTTGTAAGTGGGGTTGTAAACGCTTTTCAGGCTCAGTACTGCGCTCAAAAGATGCAGCCCTGAGGTCTCTCCTGATAGGAGGTAGTTAAGTAGAAATTCACTGCTCAGCTGACCCGGCAGAAGCAAATGTATACCAAAAATGTACCCAGAATGAGCTTTTCAGTGAACAGCAGCCAGGCACATTTTAGCTAGTTTTACTTGTAAGTGGGGTTGTAAACGCTTTTCAGGCTCAGTACTGCGCTCAAAAGATGCAGCCCTGAGGTCTCTCCTGATAGGAGGTAGTTAAGTAGAAATTCACTGCTCAGCTGACCCGGCAGAAGCAAATGTATACCAAAAATGTACCCAGAATTAGCTTTTCAGTGAACAGCAGCCAGGCACATTTTAGCTAGTTTTACTTGTAAGTGGGGTTGTAAACGCTTTTCAGGCTCAGTACTGCGCTCAAAAGATGCAGCCCTGAGGTCTCTCCTGATAGGAGGTAGTTAAGTAGAAATTCACTGCTCAGCTGACCCGGCAGAAGCAAATGTATACCAAAAATGTACCCAGAATGAGCTTTTCAGTGAACAGCAGCCAGCACATTTTAGCTAGTTTTACTTGTAACTGGGGTTGTAAACGCTTTTCAGGCTCAGTACTGCGCTCAAAAGATGCAGCCCTGAGGTCTCTCCTGATAGGGGGTAGTTAAGTAGAAATTCACTGCTCAGCTGACCCGGCAGAAGCAAATGTATACCAAAAATGTACCCAGAATGAGCTTTTCAGTGAACAGCAGCCAGGCACATTTTAGCTAGTTTTACTTGTAAGTGGCGTTGTAAACGCTTTTCAGGCTCAGTACTGCGCTCAAAAGATGCAGCCCTGAGGTCTCTCCTGATAGGAGGTAGTTAAGTAGAAATTCACTGCTCAGCTGACCCGGCAGAAGCAAATGTATACCAAAAATGTACCCAGAATTAGCTTTTCAGTGAACAGCAGCCAGGTACATTTTAGCTAGTTTTACTTGTAACTGGGGTTGTAAACGCTTTTCAGGCTCAGTACTGCGCTCAAAAGATGCAGCCCTGAGGTCTCTCCTGATAGGGGGTAGTTAAGTAGAAATTCACTGCTCAGCTGACCCGGCAGAAGCAAATGTATTCCAAAAATGTACCCAGAATGAGCTTTTCAGTGAACAGCAGCCAGGCACATTTTAGCTAGTTTTACTTGTAAGTGGGGTTGTAAACGCTTTTCAGGCTCAGTACTGCGCTCAAAAGATGCAGCCCTGAGGTCTCTCCTGATAGGAGGTAGTTAAGTAGAAATTCACTGCTCAGCTGACCCGGCAGAAGCAAATGTATACCAAAAATGTACCCAGAATGAGCTTATCAGTGAACAGCAGCCAGGCACATTTTAGCTAGTTTTACTTGTAACTGGGGTTGTAAACGCTTTTCAGGCTCAGTACTGCGCTCAAAAGATGCAGCCCTGAGGTCTCTCCTGATAGGGGGTAGTTAAGTAGAAATTCACTGCTCAGCTGACCCGGCAGAAGCAAATGTATACCAAAAATGTACCCAGAATGAGCTTTTCAGTGAACAGCAGCCAGGCACATTTTAGCTAGTTTTACTTGTGACTGGGGTTGTAAACGCTTTTCAGGCTCAGTACTGCGCTCAAAAGATGCAGCCCTGAGGTCTCTCCTGATAGGAGGTAGTTAAGTAGAAATTCACTGCTCAGCTGACCCGGAAGAAGCAAATGTATACCAAAAATGTACCCAGAATGAGCTTTTCAGTGAACAGCAGCCAGGCACATTTTAGCTAGTTTTACTTGTAACTGGGGTTGTAAACGCTTTTCAGGCTCAGTACTGCGCTCAAAAGATGCAGTCCTGAGGTCTCTCCTGATAGGGGGTAGTTAAGTAGAAATTCACTGCTCAGCTGACCCGGCAGAAGCAAATGTATACCAAAAATGTACCCAGAATGAGCTTTTCAGTGAACAGCAGCCAGGCACATTTTAGCTAGTTTTACTTGTAAGTGGGGTTGTAAACGCTTTTCAGGCTCAGTACTGCGCTCAAAAGATGCAGCCCTGAGGTCTCTCCTGATAGGAGGTAGTTAAGTAGAAATTCACTGCTCAGCTGACCCGGCAGAAGCAAATGTATACCAAAAATGTACCCAGAATGAGCTTTTCAGTGAACAGCAGCCAGGCACATTTTAGCTAGTTTTACTTGTAAGTGGGGTTGTAAACGCTTTTCAGGCTCAGTACTGCGCTCACAAGATGCAGCCCTGAGGTCTCTCCTGATAGGGGGTAGTTAAGTAGAAATTCACTACTCAGCTGACCCGGCAGAAGCAAATGTATACCAAAAATGTACCCAGAATGAGCTTTTCAGTGAACAGCAGCCAGGCACATTTTAGCTAGTTTTACTTGTAAGTGGGGTTGTAAACGCTTTTCAGGCTCAGTACTGCGCTCAAAAGATGCAGCCCTGAGGTCTCTCCTGATAGGAGGTAGTTAAGTAGAAATTCACTGCTCAGCTGACCCGGCAGAAGCAAATGTATACCAAAAATGTACCCAGAATGAGCTTTTCAGTGAACAGCAGCCAGGCACATTTTAGCTAGTTTTACTTGTAAGTGGGGTTGGAAACGCTTTTCAGGCTCAGTACTGCGCTCAAAAGATGCAGCCCTGAGGTCTCTCCTGATAGGAGATAGTTAAGTAGAAATTCACTGCTCAGCTGACCCGGCAGAAGCAAATGTATACCAAAAATGTACCCAGAATGAGCTTTTCAGTGAACAGCAGCCAGGCACATTTTAGCTAGTTTTACTTGTAACTGGGGTTGTAAACGCTTTTCAGGCTCAGTACTGCGCTCAAAAGATGCAGCCCTGAGGTCTCTCCTGATAGGGGGTAGTTAAGTAGAAATTCACTGCTCAGCTGACCCGGCAAAAGCAAATGTATACCAAAAATGTACCCAGATCAGCTTTTCAGTGAACAGCAGCCAGGCACATTTTAGCTAGTTTTACTTGTAAGTGGGGTTGTAAATGCTTTTCAGGCTCAGTACTGCGCTCAAAAGATGCAGCCCTGAGGTCTCTCCTGATAGGGGGTAGTTAAGTAGAAATTCACTGCTCAGCTGACCCGGCAGAAGCAAATGTATACCAAAAATTTACCCAGAATGAGCTTTTCAGTGAACAGCAGCCAGGCACATTTTAGCTAGTTTTACTTCTAAGTGGGGTTGTAAACGCTTTTCAGGCTCAGTACTGCGCTCAAAAGATGCAGCCCTGAGGTCTCTCCTGATAGGATGTAGTTAAGTAGAAATTCACTGCTCAGCTGACCCGGCAGAAGCAAATGTATACCAAAAATGTACCCAGAATTAGCTTTTCAGTGAACAGCAGCCAGGCACATTTTAGCTAGTTTTACTTGTAAGTGGGGTTGTAAACGCTTTTCAGGCTCAGTACTGCACTCAAAAGATGCAGCCCTGAGGTCTCTCCTGATAGGAGGTAGTTAAGTAGAAATTCACTACTCAGCTGACCCGGCAGAAGCAAATGTATACCAAAAATGTACCCAGAATGAGCTTTTCAGTGAACAGCAGCCAGGTACATTTTAGCTAGTTTTACTTGTAACTGGGGTTGTAAACGCTTTTCAGGCTCAGTACTGCGCTCAAAAGATGCAGCCCTGAGGTCTCTCCTGATAGGGGGTAGTTAAGTAGAAATTCACTGCTCAGCTGACCCGGCAGAAGCAAATGTATACCAAAAATGTACCCAGAATGAGCTTTTCAGTGAACAGCAGCCAGGCACATTTTAGCTAGTTTTACTTGTAAGTGGGGTTGTAAACGCTTTTCAGGCTCAGTACTGCGCTCAAAAGATGCAGCCCTGAGGTCTCTCCTGATAGGAGGTAGTTAAGTAGAAATTCACTGCTCAGCTGACCCGGCAGAAGCAAATGTATACCAAAAATGTACCCAGAATTAGCTTTTCAGTGAACAGCAGCCAGGCACATTTTAGCTAGTTTTACTTGTAAGTGGGGTTGTAAACGCTTTTCAGGCTCAGTACTGCACTCAAAAGATGCAGCCCTGAGGTCTCTCCTGATAGGAGGTAGTTAAGTAGAAATTCACTGCTCAGCTGACCCGGCAGAAGCAAATGTATACCAAAAATGTACCCAGAATGAGCTTTTCAGTGAACAGCAGCCAGGTGCATTTTAGCTAGTTTTACTTGTAACTGGGGTTGTAAACGCTTTTCAGGCTCAGTACTGCGCTCAAAAGATGCAGCCCTGAGGTCTCTCCTGATAGGGGGTAGTTAAGTAGAAATTCACTGCTCAGCTGACCCGGCAGAAGCAAATGTATACCAAAAATGTACCCAGAATGAGCTTTTCAGTGAACAGCAGCCAGGCACATTTTAGCTAGTTTTACTTGTAAGTGGGGTTGTAAACGCTTTTCAGGCTCAGTACTGCGCTCAAAAGATGCAGCCCTGAGGTCTCTCCTGATAGGAGGTAGTTAAGTAGAAATTCACTGCTCAGCTGACCCGGCAGAAGCAAATGTATACCAAAAATGTACCCAGAATGAGCTTTTCAGTGAACAGCAGCCAGGCACATTTTAGCTAGTTTTACTTGTAACTGGGGTTGTAAACGCTTTTCAGGCTCAGTACTGCGCTCAAAAGATGCAGCCCTGAGGTCTCTCCTGATAGGGGGTAGTTAAGTAGAAATTCACTGCTCAGCTGACCCGGCAGAAGCAAATGTATACCAAAAATGTACCCAGAATGAGCTTTTCAGTGAACAGCAGCCAGGCACATTTTAGCTAGTTTTACTTGTGACTGGGGTTGTAAACGCTTTTCAGGCTCAGTACTGCGCTCAAAAGATGCAGTCCTGATGTCTCTCCTGATAGGGGGTAGTTAAGTAGAAATTCACTGCTCAGCTGATCCGGCAGAAGCAAATGTATACCAAAAATGTACCCAGAATGAGCTTTTCAGTGAACAGCAGCCAGGCACATTTTAGCTAGTTTTATTTGTAAGTGGGGTTGTAAACGCTTTTCAGGCTCAGTACTGCGCTCAAAAGATGCAGCCCTGAGGTCTCTCCTGATAGGGGGTAGTTAAGTAGAAATTCACCGCTCAGCTGACCCGGCAGAAGCAAATGTATACCAAAAATGTACCCAGAATGAGCTTTTCAGTGAACAGCAGCCAGGCACATTTTAGCTAGTTTTACTTGTAAGTGGGGTTGTAAACGCTTTTCAGGCTCAGTACTGCACTCAAAAGATGCAGCCCTGAGGTCTCTCCTGATAGGAGGTAGTTAAGTAGAAATTCACTACTCAGCTGACCCGGCAGAAGCAAATGTATACCAAAAATGTACCCAGAATGAGCTTTTCAGTGAACAGCAGCCAGGTACATTTTAGCTAGTTTTACTTGTAAGTGGGGTTGTAAACGCTTTTCAGGCTCAGTACTGCGCTCAAAAGATGCAGCCCTGAGGTCTCTCCTGATAGGGGGTAGTTAAGTAGAAATTCACTGCTCAGCTGACCCGGCAGAAGCAAATGTATACCAAAAATGTACCCAGAATGAGCTTTTCAGTGAACAGCAGCCAGGCACATTTTAGCTAGTTTTACTTGTAAGTGGGGTTGTAAACGCTTTTCAGGCTCAGTACTGCACTCAAAAGATGCAGCCCTGAGGTCTCTCCTGATAGGAGGTAGTTAAGTAGAAATTCACTACTCAGCTGACCCGGCAGAAGCAAATGTATACCAAAAATGTACCCAGAATGAGCTTTTCAGTGAACAGCAGCCAGGTACATTTTAGCTAGTTTTACTTGTAACTGGGGTTGTAAACGCTTTTCAGGCTCAGTACTGCGCTCAAAAGATGCAGCCCTGAGGTCTCTCCTGGTAGGGGGTAGTTAAGTAGAAATTCACTGCTCAGCTGACCCGGCAGAAGCAAATGTATACCAAAAATGTACCCAGAATGAGCTTTTCAGTGAACAGCAGCCAGGCACATTTTAGCTAGTTTTACTTGTAAGTGGGGTTGTAAACGCTTTTCAGGCTCAGTACTGCGCTCAAAAGATGCAGCCCTGAGGTCTCTCCTGATAGGAGGTAGTTAAGTAGAAATTCACTGCTCAGCTGACCCGGCAGAAGCAAATGTATACCAAAAATGTACCCAGAATGAGCTTTTCAGTGAACAGCAGCCAGGCACATTTTAGCTAGTTTTACTTGTAAGTGGGGTTGTAAACGCTTTTCAGGCTCAGTACTGCACTCAAAAGATGCAGCCCTGAGGTCTCTCCTGATAGGAGGTAGTTAAAGAGAAATTCACTGCTCAGCTGACCCGGCAGAAGCAAATGTATACCAAAAATGTACCCAGAATGAGCTTTTCGGTGAACAGCAGCCAGGCACATTTTAGCTAGTTTTACTTGTAACTGGGGTTGTAAACGGTTTTCAGGCTCAGTACTGCGCTCAAAAGATGCAGCCCTGAGGTCTCTCCTGATAGGAGGTAGTTAAGTAGAAATTCAATGCCCAGCTGACCCGGCAGAAGCAAATGTATACTAAAAATGTACCCAGAATGAGCTTTTCAGTGAACAGCAGCCAGGCACATTTTAGCTAGTTTTACTTGTGACTGGGGTTGTAAACGCTTTTCAGGCTCAGTACTGCGCTCAAAAGATGCAGCCCTGAGCTCTCTCCTGATAGGAGGTAGTTAAGTAGAAATTCACTGCTCAGCTGACCCGGCAGAAGCAAATGTATACCAAAAATGTACCCAGAATGAGCTTTTCAGTGAACAGCAGCCAGGCACATTTTAGCTAGTTTTACTTGTAACTGGGGTTGTAAACGCTTTTCAGGCTCAGTACGGCGCTCAAAAGATGCAGCCCTGAGGTCTCTCCTGATAGGGGGTAGTTAAGTAGAAATTCACTGCTCAGCTGACCCGGCAGAAGCAAATGTATACCAAAAATGTACCCAGAATGAGCTTTTCAGTGAACAGCAGCCAGGCACATTTTAGCTAGTTTTACTTGTGACTGGGGTTGTAAACGCTTTTCAGGCTCAGTACTGCGCTCAAAAGATGCAGCCCTGAGGTCTCTCCTGATAGGAGGTAGTTAAGTAGAAATTCACTGCTCAGCTGACCCGGCAGAAGCAAATGTATACCAAAAATGTACCCAGAATGAGCTTTTCAGTGAACAGCAGCCAGGCACATTTTAGCTAGTTTTACTTGTAAGTGGGGTTGGAAACGCTTTTCAGGCTCAGTACTGCGCTCAAAAGATGCAGCCCTGAGGTCTCTCCTGATAGGAGATAGTTAAGTAGAAATTCACTGCTCAGCTGACCCGGCAGAAGCAAATGTATACCAAAAATGTGCCCAGAATGAGCTTTTCAGTGAACAGCAGCCAGGCACATTTTAGCTAGTTTTACTTGTAACTGGGGTTGTAAACGCTTTTCAGGCTCAGTACTGCGCTCAAAAGATGCAGCCCTGAGGTCTCTCCTGATAGGGGGTAGTTAAGTAGAAATTCACTGCTCAGCTGACCCGGCAGAAGCAAATGTATACCAAAAATGTACCCAGATCAGCTTTTCAGTGAACAGCAGCCAGGCACATTTTAGCTAGTTTTACTTGTAAGTGGGGTTGTAAACGCTTTTCAGGCTCAGTACTGCGCTCAAAAGATGCAGCCCTGAGGTCTCTCCTGATAGGGGGTAGTTAAGTAGAAATTCACTGCTCAGCTGACCCGGCAGAAGCAAATGTATACCAAAAATTTACCCAGAATGAGCTTTTCAGTGAACAGCAGCCAGGCACATTTTAGCTAGTTTTACTTGTAAGTGGGGTTGGAAACGCTTTTCAGGCTCAGTACTGCGCTCAAAAGATGCAGCCCTGAGGTCTCTCCTGATAGGAGGTAGTTAAGTAGAAATTCACTGCTCAGCTGACCCGGCAGAAGCAAATGTATACCAAAAATGTACCCAGAATGAGCTTTTCAGTGAACAGCAGCCAGGCACATTTTAGCTAGTTTTACTTGTAACTGGGGTTGTAAACGCTTTTCAGGCTCAGTACTGCGCTCAAAAGATGCAGCCCTGAGGTCTCTCCTGATAGGGGGTAGTTAAGTAGAAATTCACTGCTCAGCTGACCCGGCAAAAGCAAATGTATACCAAAAATGTACCCAGATCAGCTTTTCAGTGAACAGCAGCCAGGCACATTTTAGCTAGTTTTACTTGTAAGTGGGGTTGTAAATGCTTTTCAGGCTCAGTACTGCGCTCAAAAGATGCAGCCCTGAGGTCTCTCCTGATAGGGGGTAGTTAAGTAGAAATTCACTGCTCAGCTGACCCGGCAGAAGCAAATGTATACCAAAAATTTACCCAGAATGAGCTTTTCAGTGAACAGCAGCCAGGCACATTTTAGCTAGTTTTACTTGTAAGTGGGGTTGTAAACACTTTTCAGGCTCAGTACTGCGCTCAAAAGATGCAGCCCTGAGGTCTCTCCTGATAGGAGGTAGTTAAGTAGAAATTCACTGCTCAGCTGACCCGGCAGAAGCAAATGTATACCAAAAATGTACCCAGAATTAGCTTTTCAGTGAACAGCAGCCAGGCACATTTTAGCTAGTTTTACTTGTAAGTGGGGTTGTAAACGCTTTTCAGGCTCAGTACTGCGCTCAAAAGATGCAGCCCTGAGGTCTCTCCTGATAGGAGGTAGTTAAGTAGAAATTCACTGCTCAGCTGACCCGGCAGAAGCAAATGTATACCAAAAATGTACCCAGAATTAGCTTTTCAGTGAACAGCAGCCAGGCACATTTTAGCTAGTTTTACTTGTAAGTGGGGTTGTAAACGCTTTTCAGGCTCAGTACTGCGCTCAAAAGATGCAGCCCTGAGGTCTCTCCTGATAGGAGGTAGTTAAGTAGAAATTCACTGCTCAGCTGACCCGGCAGAAGCAAATGTATACTAAAAATGTACCCAGAATGAGCTTTTCAGTGAATAGCAGCCAGGCGCATTTTAGCTAGTTTTACTAGTAACTGGGGTTGTAAACGGTTTTCAGGCTCAGTACTGCGCTCAAAAGATGCAGCCCTGAGGTCTCTCCTGATAGGAGGTAGTTAAGTAGAAATTCAATGCCCAGCTGACCCGGCAGATGCAAATGTATACTAAAAATGTACCCAGAATGAGCTTTTCAGTGAACAGCAGCCAGGCACATTTTAGCTAGTTTTACTTGTGACTGGGGTTGTAAACGCTTTTCAGGCTCAGTACTGCGCTCAAAAGATGCAGCCCTGAGGACTCTCCTGATAGGAGGTAGTTAAGTAGAAATTCACTGCTCAGCTGACCCGGCAGAAGCAAATGTATACCAAAAATGTACCCAGAATGAGCTTTTCAGTGAACAGCAGCCAGGCACATTTTAGCTAGTTTTACTTGTAAGTGGGGTTGGAAACGCTTTTCAGGCTCAGTACTGCGCTCAAAAGATGCAGCCCTGAGGTCTCTCCTGATAGGAGATAGTTAAGTAGAAATTCACTGCTCAGCTGACCCGGCAGAAGCAAATGTATACCAAAAATGTACCCAGAATGAGCTTTTCAGTGAACAGCAGCCAGGCACATTTTAGCTAGTTTTACTTGTAACTGGGGTTGTAAACGCTTTTCAGGCTCAGTACTGCGCTCAAAAGATGCAGCCCTGAGGTCTCTCCTGATAGGGGGTAGTTAAGTAGAAATTCACTGCTCAGCTGACCCGGCAGAAGCAAATGTATACCAAAAATGTACCCAGATCAGCTTTTCAGTGAACAGCAGCCAGGCACATTTTAGCTAGTTTTACTTGTAAGTGGGGTTGTAAACGCTTTTCAGGCTCAGTACTGCGCTCAAAAGATGCAGCCCTGAGGTCTCTCCTGATAGGGGGTAGTTAAGTAGAAATTCACTGCTCAGCTGACCCGGCAGAAGCAAATGTATACCAAAAATTTACCCAGAATGAGCTTTTCAGTGAACAGCAGCCAGGCACATTTTAGCTAGTTTTACTTGTAAGTGGGGTTGGAAACGCTTTTCAGGCTCAGTACTGCGCTCAAAAGATGCAGCCCTGAGGTCTCTCCTGATAGGAGGTAGTTAAGTAGAAATTCACTGCTCAGCTGACCCGGCAGAAGCAAATGTATACCAAAAATGTACCCAGAATGAGCTTTTCAGTGAACAGCAGCCAGGCACATTTTAGCTAGTTTTACTTGTAACTGGGGTTGTAAACGCTTTTCAGGCTCAGTACTGCGCTCAAAAGATGCAGCCCTGAGGTCTCTCCTGATAGGGGGTAGTTAAGTAGAAATTCACTGCTCAGCTGACCCGGCAAAAGCAAATGTATACCAAAAATGTACCCAGATCAGCTTTTCAGTGAACAGCAGCCAGGCACATTTTAGCTAGTTTTACTTGTAAGTGGGGTTGTAAATGCTTTTCAGGCTCAGTACTGCGCTCAAAAGATGCAGCCCTGAGGTCTCTCCTGATAGGGGGTAGTTAAGTAGAAATTCACTGCTCAGCTGACCCGGCAGAAGCAAATGTATACCAAAAATTTACCCAGAATGAGCTTTTCAGTGAACAGCAGCCAGGCACATTTTAGCTAGTTTTACTTGTAAGTGGGGTTGTAAACACTTTTCAGGCTCAGTACTGCGCTCAAAAGATGCAGCCCTGAGGTCTCTCCTGATAGGAGTTAGTTAAGTAGAAATTCACTGCTCAGCTGACCCGGCAGAAGCAAATGTATACCAAAAATGTACCCAGAATTAGCTTTTCAGTGAACAGCAGCCAGGCACATTTTAGCTAGTTTTACTTGTAAGTGGGGTTGTAAACGCTTTTCAGGCTCAGTACTGCGCTCAAAAGATGCAGCCCTGAGGTCTCTCCTGATAGGAGGTAGTTAAGTAGAAATTCACTGCTCAGCTGACCCGGCAGAAGCAAATGTATACCAAAAATGTACCCAGAATTAGCTTTTCAGTGAACAGCAGCCAGGCACATTTTAGCTAGTTTTACTTGTAAGTGGGGTTGTAAACGCTTTTCAGGCTCAGTACTGCGCTCAAAAGATGCAGCCCTGAGGTCTCTCCTGATAGGAGGTAGTTAAGTAGAAATTCACTGCTCAGCTGACCCGGCAGAAGCAAATGTATACCAAAAATGTACCCAGAATGAGCTTTTCAGTGAATAGCAGCCAGGCGCATTTTAGCTAGTTTTACTAGTAACTGGGGTTGTAAACGGTTTTCAGGCTCAGTACTGCGCTCAAAAGATGCAGCCCTGAGGTCTCTCCTGATAGGAGGTAGTTAAGTAGAAATTCAATGCCCAGCTGACCCGGCAGATGCAAATGTATACTAAAAATGTACCCAGAATGAGCTTTTCAGTGAACAGCAGCCAGGCACATTTTAGCTAGTTTTACTTGTGACTGGGGTTGTAAACGCTTTTCAGGCTCAGTACTGCGCTCAAAAGATGCAGCCCTGAGGTCTCTCCTGATAGGAGGTAGTTAAGTAGAAATTCACTGCTCAGCTGACCCGGCAGAAGCAAATGTATACCAAAAATGTACCCAGAATGAGCTTTTCAGTGAACAGCAGCCAGGCACATTTTAGCTAGTTTTACTTGTAACTGGGGTTGTAAACGCTTTTCAGGCTCAGTACTGCGCTCAAAAGATGCAGCCCTGAGGTCTCTCCTGATAGGGGGTAGTTAAGTAGAAATTCACTGCTCAGCTGACCCGGCAGAAGCAAATGTATACCAAAAATGTACCCAGAATGAGCTTTTCAGTGAACAGCAGCCAGGCACATTTTAGCTAGTTTTACTTGTGACTGGGGTTGTAAACGCTTTTCAGGCTCAGTACTGCGCTCAAAAGATGCAGTCCTGAGGTCTCTCCTGATAGGAGGTAGTTAAGTAGAAATTCACTGCTCAGCTGACCCGGCAGAAGCAAATGTATACCAAAAATGTACCCAGAATGAGCTTTTCAGTGAACAGCAGCCAGGCACATTTTAGCTAGTTTTACTTGTAAGTGGGGTTGGAAACGCTTTTCAGGCTCAGTACTGCGCTCAAAAGATGCAGCCCTGAGGTCTCTCCTGATAGGAGATAGTTAAGTAGAAATTCACTGCTCAGCTGACCCGGCAGAAGCAAATGTATACCAAAAATGTACCCAGAATGAGCTTTTCAGTGAACAGCAGCCAGGCACATTTTAGCTAGTTTTACTTGTAACTGGGGTTGTAAACGCTTTTCAGGCTCAGTACTGCGCTCAAAAGATGCAGCCCTGAGGTCTCTCCTGATAGGGGGTAGTTAAGTAGAAATTCACTGCTCAGCTGACCCGGCAGAAGCAAATGTATACCAAAAATGTACCCAGATCAGCTTTTCAGTGAACAGCAGCCAGGCACATTTTAGCTAGTTTTACTTGTAAGTGGGGTTGTAAACGCTTTTCAGGCTCAGTACTGCGCTCAAAAGATGCAGCCCTGAGGTCTCTCCTGATAGGGGGTAGTTAAGTAGAAATTCACTGCTCAGCTGACCCGGCAGAAGCAAATGTATACCAAAAATTTACCCAGAATGAGCTTTTCAGTGAACAGCAGCCAGGCACATTTTAGCTAGTTTTACTTGTAAGTGGGGTTGGAAACGCTTTTCAGGCTCAGTACTGCGCTCAAAAGATGCAGCCCTGAGGTCTCTCCTGATAGGAGGTAGTTAAGTAGAAATTCACTGCTCAGCTGACCCGTCAGAAGCAAATGTATACCAAAAATGTACCCAGAATGAGCTTTTCAGTGAACAGCAGCCAGGCACATTTTAGCTAGTTTTACTTGTAACTGGGGTTGTAAACGCTTTTCAGGCTCAGTACTGCGCTCAAAAGATGCAGCCCTGAGGTCTCTCCTGATAGGGGGTAGTTAAGTAGAAATTCACTGCTCAGCTGACCCGGCAAAAGCAAATGTATACCAAAAATGTACCCAGATCAGCTTTTCAGTGAACAGCAGCCAGGCACATTTTAGCTAGTTTTACTTGTAAGTGGGGTTGTAAATGCTTTTCAGGCTCAGTACTGCGCTCAAAAGATGCAGCCCTGAGGTCTCTCCTGATAGGGGGTAGTTAAGTAGAAATTCACTGCTCAGCTGACCCGGCAGAAGCAAATGTATACCAAAAATTTACCCAGAATGAGCTTTTCAGTGAACAGCAGCCAGGCACATTTTAGCTAGTTTTACTTGTAAGTGGGGTTGTAAACGCTTTTCAGGCTCAGTACTGCGCTCAAAAGATGCAGCCCTGAGGTCTCTCCTGATAGGAGGTAGTTAAGTAGAAATTCACTGCTCAGCTGACCCGGCAGAAGCAAATGTATACCAAAAATGTACCCAGAATTAGCTTTTCAGTGAACAGCAGCCAGGCACATTTTAGCTAGTTTTACTTGTAAGTGGGGTTGTAAACGCTTTTCAGGCTCAGTACTGCGCTCAAAAGATGCAGCCCTGAGGTCTCTCCTGATAGGAGGTAGTTAAGTAGAAATTCACTGCTCAGCTGACCCGGCAGAAGCAAATGTATACCAAAAATGTACCCAGAATTAGCTTTTCAGTGAACAGCAGCCAGGCACATTTTAGCTAGTTTTACTTGTAAGTGGGGTTGTAAACGCTTTTCAGGCTCAGTACTGCGCTCAAAAGATGCAGCCCTGAGGTCTCTCCTGATAGGAGGTAGTTAAGTAGAAATTCACTGCTCAGCTGACCCGGCAGAAGCAAATGTATACCAAAAATGTACCCAGAATGAGCTTTTCAGTGAATAGCAGCCAGGCGCATTTTAGCTAGTTTTACTTGTAACTGGGGTTGTAAACGGTTTTCAGGCTCAGTACTGCGCTCAAAAGATGCAGCCCTGAGGTCTCTCCTGATAGGAGGTAGTTAAGTAGAAATTCAATGCCCAGCTGACCCGGCAGAAGCAAATGTATACTAAAAATGTACCCAGAATGAGCTTTTCAGTGAACAGCAGCCAGGCACATTTTAGCTAGTTTTACTTGTGACTGGGGTTGTAAACGCTTTTCAGGCTCAGTACTGCGCTCAAAAGATGCAGCCCTGAGGTCTCTCCTGATAGGAGGTAGTTAAGTAGAAATTCACTGCTCAGCTGACCCGGCAGAAGCAAATGTATACCAAAAATGTACCCAGAATGAGCTTTTCAGTGAACAGCAGCCAGGCACATTTTAGCTAGTTTTACTTGTAACTGGGGTTGTAAACGCTTTTCAGGCTCAGTACTGCGCTCAAAAGATGCAGCCCTGAGGTCTCTCCTGATAGGGGGTAGTTAAGTAGAAATTCACTGCTCAGCTGACCCGGCAGAAGCAAATGTATACCAAAAATGTACCCAGAATGAGCTTTTCAGTGAACAGCAGCCAGGCACATTTTAGCTAGTTTTACTTGTGACTGGGGTTGTAAACGCTTTTCAGGCTCAGTACTGCGCTCAAAAGATGCAGTCCTGAGGTCTCTCCTGATAGGGGGTAGTTAAGTAGAAATTCACTGCTCAGCTGACCCGGCAGAAGCAAATGTATACCAAAAATGTACCCAGAATGAGCTTTTCAGTGAACAGCAGCCAGGCACATTTTAGCTAGTTTTATTTGTAAGTGGGGTTGTAAACGCTTTTCAGGCTCAGTACTGCGCTCAAAAGATGCAGCCCTGAGGTCTCTCCTGATAGGGGGTAGTTAAGTAGAAATTCACCGCTCAGCTGACCCGGCAGAAGCAAATGTATACCAAAAATGTACCCAGAATGAGCTTTTCAGTGAACAGCAGCCAGGCACATTTTAGCTAGTTTTACTTGTAAGTGGGGTTGTAAACGCTTTTCAGGCTCAGTACTGCGCTCAAAAGATGCAGCCCTGAGGTCTCTCCTGATAGGAGGTAGTTAAGTAGAAATTCACTACTCAGCTGACCCGGCAGAAGCAAATGTATACCAAAAATGTACCCAGAATGAGCTTTTCAGTGAACAGCAGCCAGGTACATTTTAGCTAGTTTTACTTGTAAGTGGGGTTGTAAACGCTTTTCAGGCTCAGTACTGCGCTCAAAAGATGCAGCCCTGAGGTCTCTCCTGATAGGGGGTAGTTAAGTAGAAATTCACTGCTCAGCTGACCCGGCAGAAGCAAATGTATACCAAAAATGTACCCAGAATGAGCTTTTCAGTGAACAGCAGCCAGGCACATTTTAGCTAGTTTTACTTGTAAGTGGGGTTGTAAACGCTTTTCAGGCTCAGTACTGCACTCAAAAGATGCAGCCCTGAGGTCTCTCCTGATAGGAGGTAGTTAAGTAGAAATTCACTACTCAGCTGACCCGGCAGAAGCAAATGTATACCAAAAATGTACCCAGAATGAGCTTTTCAGTGAACAGCAGCCAGGTACATTTTAGCTAGTTTTACTTGTAACTGGGGTTGTAAACGCTTTTCAGGCTCAGTACTGCGCTCAAAAGATGCAGCCCTGAGGTCTCTCCTGATAGGGGGTAGTTAAGTAGAAATTCACTGCTCAGCTGACCCGGCAGAAGCAAATGTATACCAAAAATGTACCCAGAATGAGCTTTTCAGTGAACAGCAGCCAGGCACATTTTAGCTAGTTTTACTTGTAAGTGGGGTTGTAAACGCTTTTCAGGCTCAGTACTGCGCTCAAAAGATGCAGCCCTGAGGTCTCTCCTGATAGGAGGTAGTTAAGTAGAAATTCACTGCTCAGCTGACCCGGCAGAAGCAAATGTATACCAAAAATGTACCCAGAATTAGCTTTTCAGTGAACAGCAGCCAGGCACATTTTAGCTAGTTTTACTTGTAAGTGGGGTTGTAAACGCTTTTCAGGCTCAGTACTGCGCTCAAAAGATGCAGCCCTGAGGTCTCTCCTGATAGGAGGTAGTTAAAGAGAAATTCACTGCTCAGCTGACCCGGCAGAAGCAAATGTATACCAAAAATGTACCCAGAATGAGCTTTTCAGTGAATAGCAGCCAGGCACATTTTAGCTAGTTTTACTTGTGACTGGGGTTGTAAACGGTTTTCAGGCTCAGTACTGCGCTCAAAAGATGCAGCCCTGAGGTCTCTCCTGATAGGAGGTAGTTAAGTAGAAATTCAATGCCCAGCTGACCCGGCAGAAGCAAATGTATACTAAAAATGTACCCAGAATGAGCTTTTCAGTGAACAGCAGCCAGGCACATTTTAGCTAGTTTTACTTGTGACTGGGGTCGTAAACGCTTTTCAGGCTCAGTACTGCGCTCAAAAGATGCAGCCCTGAGCTCTCTCCTGATAGGAGGTAGTTAAGTAGAAATTCACTGCTCAGCTGACCCGGCAGAAGCAAATGTATACCAAAAATGTACCCAGAATGAGCTTTTCAGTGAACAGCAGCCAGGCACATTTTAGCTAGTTTTACTTGTAACTGGGGTTGTAAACGCTTTTCAGGCTCAGTACTGCGCTCAAAAGATGCAGCCCTGAGGTGTCTCCTGATAGGGGGTAGTTAAGTAGAAATTCACTGCTCAGCTGACCCGGCAGAAGCAAATGTATACCAAAAATGTACCCAGAATGAGCTTTTCAGTGAACAGCAGCCAGGCACATTTTAGCTAGTTTTACTTGTGACTGGGGTTGTAAACGCTTTTCAGGCTCAGTACTGCGCTCAAAAGATGCAGCCCTGAGGTCTCTCCTGATAGGAGGTAGTTAAGTAGAAATGCACTGCTCAGCTGACCCGGCAGAAGCAAATGTATACCAAAAATGTACCCAGAATGAGCTTTTCAGTGAACAGCAGCCAGGCACATTTTAGCTAGTTTTACTTGTAACTGGGGTTGTAAATGCTTTTCAGGCTCAGTACTGCGCTCAAAAGATGCAGTCCTGAGGTCTCTCCTGATAGGGGGTAGTTAAGTAGAAATTCACTGCTCAGCTGACCCGGCAGAAGCAAATGTATACCAAAAATGTACCCAGAATGAGCTTTTCAGTGAACAGCAGCCAGGCACATTTTAGCTAGTTTTACTTGTAAGTGGGGTTGTAAACGCTTTTCAGGCTCAGTACTGCGCTCAAAAGATTCAGCCCTGAGGTCTCTCCTGATAGGGGGTAGTTAAGTAGAAATTCACTGCTCAGCTGACCCGGCAGAAGCAAATGTATACCAAAAATGTACCCAGAATGAGCTTTTCAGTGAACAGCAGCCAGGCACATTTTAGCTAGTTTTACTTGTAAGTGGGGTTGTAAACGCTTTTCAGGCTCAGTACTGTGCTCAAAAGATGCAGCCCTGAGGTCTCTCCTGATAGGAGGTAGTTAAGTAGAAATTCACTGCTCAGCTGACCCGGCAGAAGCAAATGTATACCAAAAATGTACCCAGAATGAGCTTTTCAGTGAACAGCAGCCAGGCACATTTTAGCTAGTTTTACTTGTAACTGGGGTTGTAAATGCTTTTCAGGCTCAGTACTGCGCTCAAAAGATGCAGCCCTGGGGTCTCTCCTGATAGGGGGTAGTTAAGTAGAAATTCACTGCTCAGCTGACCCAGCAGAAGCAAATGTATACCAAAAATGTACCCAGAATGAGCTTTTCAGTGAACAGCAGCCAGGCACATTTTAGCTAGTTTTACTTGTAAGTGGGGTTGTAAACGCTTTTCAGGCTCAGTACTGCGCTCAAAAGATGCAGCCCTGAGGTCTCTCCTGATAGGAGGTAGTTAAGTAGAAATTCACTGCTCAGCTGACCCGACAGAAGCAAATGTATACCAAAAATGTACCCAAAATGAGCTTTTCAGTGAACAGCAGCCAGGCACATTTTAGCTAGTTTTACTTGTAAGTGGGGTTGTAAACGCTTTTCAGGCTCAGTACTGCGCTCAAAAGATGCAGCCCTGAGGTCTCTCCTGATAGGGGGTAGTTAAGTAGAAATTCACTGCTCAGCTGACCCGGCAGAAGCAAATGTATACCAAAAATTTACCCAGAATGAGCTTTTCAGTGAACAGCAGCCAGGCACATTTTAGCTAGTTTTACTTGTAAGTGGGGTTGTAAACGCTTTTCAGGCTCAGTACTGCGCTCAAAAGATGCAGCCCTGAGGTCTCTCCTGATAGGAGGTAGTTAAGTAGAAATTCACTGCTCAGCTGACCCGGCAGAAGCAAATGTATACCAAAAATGTACCCAAAATGAGCTTTTCAGTGAACAGCAGCCAGGCACATTTTAGCTAGTTTTACTTGTAAGTGGGGTTGTAAACGCTTTTCAGGATCAGTACTGCACTCAAAAGATGCAGCCCTGAGGTCTCTCTTGATAGGAGGTAGTTAAGTAGAAATTCACTGCTCAGCTGACCCGGCAGAAGCAAATGTATACCAAAAATGTACCCAGAATGAGCTTTTCAGTGAACAGCAGCCAGGCACATTTTAGCTAGTTTTACTTGTAAGTGGGGTTGGAAACGCTTTTTAGGCTCAGTACTGCGCTCAAAAGATGCAGCCCTGAGGTCTCTCCTGAAAGGAGATAGTTAAGTAGAAATTCACTGCTCAGCTGACCCGGCAGAAGCAAATGTATACCAAAAATGTACCCAGAATGAGCTTTTCAGTGAACAGCAGCCAGGCACATTTTAGCTAGTTTTACTTGTAAGTGGGGTTGTAAACGCTTTTCAGGCTCAGTACTGCGCTCAAAAGATGCAGCCCTGAGGTCTCTCCTGATAGGGGGTAGTTAAGTAGAAATTCACTGCTCAGCTGACCCGGCAGAAGCAAATGTATACCAAAAATTTACCCAGAATGAGCTTTTCGGTGAACAGCAGCCAGGCACATTTTAGCTAGTTTTACTTGTAAGTGGGGTTGTAAACGCTTTTCAGGCTCAGTACTGCGCTCAAAAGATGCAGCCCTGAGGTCTCTCCTGATAGGAGGTAGTTAAGTAGAAATTCACTGCTCAGCTGACCCGGCAGAAGCAAATGTATACCAAAAATGTACCCAGAATTAGCTTTTCAGTGAACAGCAGCCAGGCACATTTTAGCTAGTTTTACTTGTAAGTGGGGTTGTAAACGCTTTTCAGGCTCAGTACTGCACTCAAAAGATGCAGCCCTGAGGTCTCTCCTGATAGGAGGTAGTTAAGTAGAAATTCACTACTCAGCTGACCCGGCAGAAGCAAATGTATACCAAAAATGTACCCAGAATGAGCTTTTCAGTGAACAGCAGCCAGGTACATTTTAGCTAGTTTTACTTGTAACTGGGGTTGTAAACGCTTTTCAGGCTCAGTACTGCGCTCAAAAGATGCAGCCCTGAGGTCTCTCCTGATAGGAGGTAGTTAAGTAGAAATTCAATGCCCAGCTGACCCGGCAGAAGCAAATGTATACTAAAAATGTACCCAGAATGAGCTTTTCAGTGAACAGCAGCCAGGCACATTTTAGCTAGTTTTACTTGTGACTGGGGTTGTAAACGCTTTTCAGGCTCAGTACTGCGCTCAAAAGATGCAGCCCTGAGGTCTCTCCTGATAGGAGGTAGTTAAGTAGAAATTCACTGCTCAGCTGACCCGGCAGAAGCAAATGTATACCAAAAATGTACCCAGAATGAGCTTTTCAGTGAACAGCAGCCAGGCACATTTTAGCTAGTTTTACTTGTAACTGGGGTTGTAAACGCTTTTCAGGCTCAGTACTGCGCTCAAAAGATGCAGCCCTGAGGTCTCTCCTGATAGGGGGTAGTTAAGTAGAAATTCACTGCTCAGCTGACCCGGCAGAAGCAAATGTATACCAAAAATGTACCCAGAATGAGCTTTTCAGTGAACAGCAGCCAGGCACATTTTAGCTAGTTTTACTTGTGACTGGGGTTGTAAACGCTTTTCAGGCTCAGTACTGCGCTCAAAAGATGCAGCCCTGAGGTCTCTCCTGATAGGAGGTAGTTAAGTAGAAATTCACAGCTCAGCTGACCCGGCAGAAGCAAATGTATACCAAAAATGTACCCAGAATGAGCTTTTCAGTGAACAGCAGCCAGGCACATTTTAGCTAGTTTTACTTATAACTAGGGTTGTAAACGCTTTTCAGGCTCAGTACTGCGCTCAAAAGATGCAGCCCTGAGGTCTCTCCTGATAGGGGGTAGTTAAGCAGAAATTCACTGCTCAGCTGACCCGGCAGAAGCAAATGTATACCAAAAATGTACCCAGAATGAGCTTTTCAGTGAACAGCAGCCAGGCACATTTTAGCTAGTTTTACTTGTGACTGGGGTTGTAAATGCTTTTCAGGCTCAGTACTGTGCTCAAAAGATGCAGCCCTGAGGTCTCTCCTGATAGGAGGTAGTTAAGTAGAAATTCACTGCTCAGCTGACCCGGCAGAAGCAAATGTATACCAAAAATGTACCCAGAATGAGCTTTTCAGTGAACAGCAGCCAGGCACATTTTAGCTAGTTTTACTTGTGACTGGGGTTGTAAACGCTTTTCAGGCTCAGTACTGCGCTCAAAAGATGCAGCCCTGAGGTCTCTCCTGATAGGGGGTAGTTAAGCAGAAATTCACTGCTCAGCTGACCCGGCAGAAGCAAATGTATACCAAAAATGTACCCAGAATGAGCTTTTCAGTGAACAGCAGCCAGGCACATTTTAGCTAGTTTTACTTGTGACTGGGGTTGTAAACGCTTTTCAGGCTCAGTACTGCGCTCAAAAGATGCAGCCCTGAGGTCTCTCCTGATAGGAGGTAGTTAAGTAGAAATTCACTGCTCAGCTGACCCGGCAGAAGCAAATGTATACCAAAAATGTACCCAGAATGAGCTTTTCAGTGAACAGCAGCCAGGCACATTTTAGCTAGTTTTACTTGTAACTGGGGTTGTAAACGCTTTTCAGGCTCAGTACTGCGCTCCAAAGATGCAGCCCTGAGGTCTCTCCTGATAGGGGGTAGTTAAGTAGAAATTCACTGCTCAGCTGACCCGGCAGAAGCAAATGTATACCAAAAATGTACCCAGAATGAGCTTTTCAGTGAACAGCAGCCAGGCACATTTTAGCTAGTTTTACTTGTGACTGGGGTTGTAAACGCTTTTCAGGCTCAGTACTGCGCTCAAAAGATGCAGCCCTGAGGTCTCTCCTGATAGGAGGTAGTTAAGTAGAAATTCACAGCTCAGCTGACCCGGCAGAAGCAAATGTATACCAAAAATGTACCCAGAATGAGCTTTTCAGTGAACAGCAGCCAGGCACATTTTAGCTAGTTTTACTTGTAACTGGGGTTGTAAACGCTTTTCAGGCTCAGTACTGCGCTCAAAAGATGCAGTCCTGAGGTCTCTCCTGATAGGGGGTAGTTAAGTAGAAATTCACTGCTCAGCTGACCCGGCAGAAGCAAATGTATACCAAAAATGTACCCAGAATGAGCTTTTCAGTGAACAGCAGCCAGGCACATTTTAGCTAGTTTTACTTGTAAGTGGGGTTGTAAACGCTTTTCAGGCTCAGTACTGCGCTCAAAAGATGCAGCCCTGAGGTCTCTCCTGATAGGGGGTAGTTAAGTAGAAATTCACTGCTCAGCTGACCCGGCAGAAGCAAATGTATACCAAAAATGTACCCAGAATGAGCTTTTCAGTGAACAGCAGCCAGGCACATTTTAGCTAGTTTTACTTGTAAGTGGGGTTGGAAACGCTTTTCAGGCTCAGTACTGCGCTCAAAAGATGCAGCCCTGAGGTCTCTCCTGATAGGAGATAGTTAAGTAGAAATTCACTGCTCAGCTGACCCGGCAGAAGCAAATGTATACCAAAAATGTACCCAGAATGAGCTTTTCAGTGAACAGCAGCCAGGCACATTTTAGCTAGTTTTACTTGTAACTGGGGTTGTAAACGCTTTTCAGGCTCAGTACTGCGCTCAAAAGATGCAGCCCTGAGGTCTCTCCTGATAGGGGGTAGTTAAGTAGAAATTCACTGCTCAGCTGACCCGGCAAAAGCAAATGTATACCAAAAATGTACCCAGATCAGCTTTTCAGTGAACAGCAGCCAGGCACATTTTAGCTAGTTTTACTTCTAAGTGGGGTTGTAAACGCTTTTCAGGCTCAGTACTGCGCTCAAAAGATGCAGCCCTGAGGTCTCTCCTGATAGGAGGTAGTTAAGTAGAAATTCACTGCTCAGCTGACCCGGCAGAAGCAAATGTATACCAAAAATGTACCCAGAATTAGCTTTTCAGTGAACAGCAGCCAGGCACATTTTAGCTAGTTTTACTTGTAAGTGGGGTTGTAAACGCTTTTCAGGCTCAGTACTGCACTCAAAAGATGCAGCCCTGAGGTCTCTCCTGATAGGAGGTAGTTAAGTAGAAATTCACTACTCAGCTGACCCGGCAGAAGCAAATGTATACCAAAAATGTACCCAGAATGAGCTTTTCAGTGAACAGCAGCCAGGTACATTTTAGCTAGTTTTACTTGTAACTGGGGTTGTAAACGCTTTTCAGGCTCAGTACTGCGCTCAAAAGATGCAGCCCTGAGGTCTCTCCTGATAGGGGGTAGTTAAGTAGAAATTCACTGCTCAGCTGACCCGGCAGAAGCAAATGTATACCAAAAATGTACCCAGAATGAGCTTTTCAGTGAACAGCAGCCAGGCACATTTTAGCTAGTTTTACTTGTAAGTGGGGTTGTAAACGCTTTTCAGGCTCAGTACTGCGCTCAAAAGATGCAGCCCTGAGGTCTCTCCTGATAGGAGGTAGTTAAGTAGAAATTCACTGCTCAGCTGACCCGGCAGAAGCAAATGTATACCAAAAATGTACCCAGAATTAGCTTTTCAGTGAACAGCAGCCAGGCACATTTTAGCTAGTTTTACTTGTAAGTGGGGTTGTAAACGCTTTTCAGGCTCAGTACTGCACTCAAAAGATGCAGCCCTGAGGTCTCTCCTGATAGGAGGTAGTTAAGTAGAAATTCACTGCTCAGCTGACCCGGCAGAAGCAAATGTATACCAAAAATGTACCCAGAATGAGCTTTTCAGTGAACAGCAGCCAGGTGCATTTTAGCTAGTTTTACTTGTAACTGGGGTTGTAAACGCTTTTCAGGCTCAGTACTGCGCTCAAAAGATGCAGCCCTGAGGTCTCTCCTGATAGGGGGTAGTTAAGTAGAAATTCACTGCTCAGCTGACCCGGCAAAAGCAAATGTATACCAAAAATGTACCCAGATCAGCTTTTCAGTGAACAGCAGCCAGGCACATTTTAGCTAGTTTTACTTGTAAGTGGGGTTGTAAATGCTTTTCAGGCTCAGTACTGCGCTCAAAAGATGCAGCCCTGAGGTCTCTCCTGATAGGGGGTAGTTAAGTAGAAATTCACTGCTCAGCTGACCCGGCAGAAGCAAATGTATACCAAAAATTTACCCAGAATGAGCTTTTCAGTGAACAGCAGCCAGGCACATTTTAGCTAGTTTTACTTCTAAGTGGGGTTGTAAACGCTTTTCAGGCTCAGTACTGCGCTCAAAAGATGCAGCCCTGAGGTCTCTCCTGATAGGAGGTAGTTAAGTAGAAATTCACTGCTCAGCTGACCCGGCAGAAGCAAATGTATACCAAAAATGTACCCAGAATTAGCTTTTCAGTGAACAGCAGCCAGGCACATTTTAGCTAGTTTTACTTGTAAGTGGGGTTGTAAACGCTTTTCAGGCTCAGTACTGCACTCAAAAGATGCAGCCCTGAGGTCTCTCCTGATAGGAGGTAGTTAAGTAGAAATTCACTACTCAGCTGACCCGGCAGAAGCAAATGTATACCAAAAATGTACCCAGAATGAGCTTTTCAGTGAACAGCAGCCAGGTACATTTTAGCTAGTTTTACTTGTAACTGGGGTTGTAAACGCTTTTCAGGCTCAGTACTGCGCTCAAAAGATGCAGCCCTGAGGTCTCTCCTGATAGGGGGTAGTTAAGTAGAAATTCACTGCTCAGCTGACCCGGCAGAAGCAAATGTATACCAAAAATGTACCCAGAATGAGCTTTTCAGTGAACAGCAGCCAGGCACATTTTAGCTAGTTTTACTTGTAAGTGGGGTTGTAAACGCTTTTCAGGCTCAGTACTGCGCTCAAAAGATGCAGCCCTGAGGTCTCTCCTGATAGGAGGTAGTTAAGTAGAAATTCACTGCTCAGCTGACCCGGCAGAAGCAAATGTATACCAAAAATGTACCCAGAATTAGCTTTTCAGTGAACAGCAGCCAGGCACATTTTAGCTAGTTTTACTTGTAAGTGGGGTTGTAAACGCTTTTCAGGCTCAGTACTGCACTCAAAAGATGCAGCCCTGAGGTCTCTCCTGATAGGAGGTAGTTAAGTAGAAATTCACTGCTCAGCTGACCCGGCAGAAGCAAATGTATACCAAAAATGTACCCAGAATGAGCTTTTCAGTGAACAGCAGCCAGGTGCATTTTAGCTAGTTTTACTTGTAACTGGGGTTGTAAACGCTTTTCAGGCTCAGTACTGCGCTCAAAAGATGCAGCCCTGAGGTCTCTCCTGATAGGGGGTAGTTAAGTAGAAATTCACTGCTCAGCTGACCCGGCAGAAGCAAATGTATACCAAAAATGTACCCAGAATGAGCTTTTCAGTGAACAGCAGCCAGGCACATTTTAGCTAGTTTTACTTGTAAGTGGGGTTGTAAACGCTTTTCAGGCTCAGTACTGCGCTCAAAAGATGCAGCCCTGAGGTCTCTCCTGATAGGAGGTAGTTAAGTAGAAATTCACTGCTCAGCTGACCCGGCAGAAGCAAATGTATACCAAAAATGTACCCAGAATGAGCTTTTCAGTGAACAGCAGCCAGGCACATTTTAGCTAGTTTTACTTGTAACTGGGGTTGTAAACGCTTTTCAGGCTCAGTACTGCGCTCAAAAGATGCAGCCCTGAGGTCTCTCCTGATAGGGGGTAGTTAAGTAGAAATTCACCGCTCAGCTGACCCGGCAGAAGCAAATGTATACCAAAAATGTACCCAGAATGAGCTTTTCAGTGAACAGCAGCCAGGCACATTTTAGCTAGTTTTACTTGTAAGTGGGGTTGTAAACGCTTTTCAGGCTCAGTACTGCGCTCCAAAGATGCAGCCCTGAGGTCTCTCCTGATAGGGGGTAGTTAAGTAGAAATTCACTGCTCAGCTGACCCGGCAGAAGCAAATGTATACCAAAAATGTACCCAGAATGAGCTTTTCAGTGAACAGCAGCCAGGCACATTTTAGCTAGTTTTACTTGTGACTGGGGTTGTAAACGCTTTTCAGGCTCAGTACTGCGCTCAAAAGATGCAGCCCTGAGGTCTCTCCTGATAGGAGGTAGTTAAGTAGAAATTCACAGCTCAGCTGACCCGGCAGAAGCAAATGTATACCAAAAATGTACCCAGAATGAGCTTTTCAGTGAACAGCAGCCAGGCACATTTTAGCTAGTTTTACTTGTAACTGGGGTTGTAAACGCTTTTCAGGCTCAGTACTGCGCTCAAAAGATGCAGTCCTGAGGTCTCTCCTGATAGGGGGTAGTTAAGTAGAAATTCACTGCTCAGCTGACCCGGCAGAAGCAAATGTATACCAAAAATGTACCCAGAATGAGCTTTTCAGTGAACAGCAGCCAGGCAAATTTTAGCTAGTTTTACTTGTAAGTGGGGTTGTAAACGCTTTTCAGGCTCAGTACTGCGCTCAAAAGATGCAGCCCTGAGGTCTCTCCTGATAGGGGGTAGTTAAGTAGAAATTCACTGCTCAGCTGACCCGGCAGAAGCAAATGTATACCAAAAATGTACCCAGAATGAGCTTTTCAGTGAACAGCAGCCAGGCACATTTTAGCTAGTTTTACTTGTAAGTGGGGTTGGAAACGCTTTTCAGGCTCAGTACTGCGCTCAAAAGATGCAGCCCTGAGGTCTCTCCTGATAGGAGATAGTTAAGTAGAAATTCACTGCTCAGCTGACCCGGCAGAAGCAAATGTATACCAAAAATGTACCCAGAATGAGCTTTTCAGTGAACAGCAGCCAGGTACATTTTAGCTAGTTTTACTTGTAACTGGGGTTGTAAACGCTTTTCAGGCTCAGTACTGCGCTCAAAAGATGCAGCCCTGAGGTCTCTCCTGATAGGGGGTAGTTAAGTAGAAATTCACTGCTCAGCTGACCCGGCAGAAGCAAATGTATACCAAAAATGTACCCAGAATGAGCTTTTCAGTGAACAGCAGCCAGGCACATTTTAGCTAGTTTTACTTGTAAGTGGGGTTGTAAACGCTTTTCAGGCTCAGTACTGCGCTCAAAAGATGCAGCCCTGAGGTCTCTCCTGATAGGAGGTAGTTAAGTAGAAATTCACAACTCAGCTGACCCGGCAGAAGCAAATGTATACCAAAAATGTACCCAGAATTAGCTTTTCAGTGAACAGCAGCCAGGCACATTTTAGCTAGTTTTACTTGTAAGTGGGGTTGTAAACGCTTTTCAGGCTCAGTACTGCACTCAAAAGATGCAGCCCTGAGGTCTCTCCTGATAGGAGGTAGTTAAGTAGAAATTCACTGCTCAGCTGACCCGGCAGAAGCAAATGTATACCAAAAATGTACCCAGAATGAGCTTTTCAGTGAACAGCAGCCAGGTGCATTTTAGCTAGTTTTACTTGTAACTGGGGTTGTAAACGCTTTTCAGGCTCAGTACTGCGCTCAAAAGATGCAGCCCTGAGGTCTCTCCTGATAGGGGGTAGTTAAGTAGAAATTCACTGCTCAGCTGACCCGGCAGAAGCAAATGTATACCAAAAATGTACCCAGAATGAGCTTTTCAGTGAACAGCAGCCAGGCACATTTTAGCTAGTTTTACTTGTAAGTGGGGTTGTAAACGCTTTTCAGGCTCAGTACTGCGCTCAAAAGATGCAGCCCTGAGGTCTCTCCTGATAGGAGGTAGTTAAGTAGAAATTCACTGCTCAGCTGACCCGGCAGAAGCAAATGTATACCAAAAATGTACCCAGAATGAGCTTTTCAGTGAACAGCAGCCAGGCACATTTTAGCTAGTTTTACTTGTAACTGGGGTTGTAAACGCTTTTCAGGCTCAGTACTGCGCTCAAAAGATGCAGCCCTGAGGTCTCTCCTGATAGGGGGTAGTTAAGTAGAAATTCACCGCTCAGCTGACCCGGCAGAAGCAAATGTATACCAAAAATGTACCCAGAATGAGCTTTTCAGTGAACAGCAGCCAGGCACATTTTAGCTAGTTTTACTTGTAAGTGGGGTTGTAAACGCTTTTCAGGCTCAGTACTGCACTCAAAAGATGCAGCCCTGAGGTCTCTCCTGATAGGAGGTAGTTAAGTAGAAATTCACTACTCAGCTGACCCGGCAGAAGCAAATGTATACCAAAAATGTACCCAGAATGAGCTTTTCAGTGAACAGCAGCCAGGTACATTTTAGCTAGTTTTACTTGTAAGTGGGGTTGTAAACGCTTTTCAGGCTCAGTACTGCGCTCAAAAGATGCAGCCCTGAGGTCTCTCCTGATAGGGGGTAGTTAAGTAGAAATTCACTGCTCAGCTGACCCGGCAGAAGCAAATGTATACCAAAAATGTACCCAGAATGAGCTTTTCAGTGAACAGCAGCCAGGCACATTTTAGCTAGTTTTACTTGTAAGTGGGGTTGTAAACGCTTTTCAGGCTCAGTACTGCACTCAAAAGATGCAGCCCTGAGGTCTCTCCTGATAGGAGGTAGTTAAGTAGAAATTCACTACTTAGCTGACCCGGCAGAAGCAAATGTATACCAAAAATGTACCCAGAATGAGCTTTTCAGTGAACAGCAGCCAGGTACATTTTAGCTAGTTTTACTTGTAACTGGGGTTGTAAACGCTTTTCAGGCTCAGTACTGCGCTCAAAAGATGCAGCCCTGAGGTCTCTCCTGATAGGGGGTAGTTAAGTAGAAATTCACTGCTCAGCTGACCCGGCAGAAGCAAATGTATACCAAAAATGTACCCAGAATGAGCTTTTCAGTGAACAGCAGCCAGGCACATTTTAGCTAGTTTTACTTGTAAGTGGGGTTGTAAACGCTTTTCAGGCTCAGTACTGCGCTCAAATGATGCAGCCCTGAGGTCTCTCCTGATAGGAGGTAGTTAAGTAGAAATTCACTGCTCAGCTGACCCGGCAGAAGCAAATGTATACCAAAAATGTACCCAGAATGAGCTTTTCAGTGAACAGCAGCCAGGCACATTTTAGCTAGTTTTACTTGTAAGTGGGGTTGTAAACGCTTTTCAGGCTCAGTACTGCACTCAAAAGATGCAGCCCTGAGGTCTCTCCTGATAGGAGGTAGTTAAAGAGAAATTCACTGCTCAGCTGACCCGGCAGAAGCAAATGTATACCAAAAATGTACCCAGAATGAGCTTTTCAGTGAACAGCAGCCAGGCACATTTTAGCTAGTTTTACTTGTAACTGGGGTTGTAAACGGTTTTCAGGCTCAGTACTGCGCTCAAAAGATGCAGCCCTGAGGTCTCTCCTGATAGGAGGTAGTTAAGTAGAAATTCAATGCCCAGCTGACCCGGCAGAAGCAAATGTATACTAAAAATGTACCCAGAATGAGCTTTTCAGTGAACAGCAGCCAGGCACATTTTAGCTAGTTTTACTTGTGACTGGGGTTGTAAACGCTTTTCAGGCTCAGTACTGCGCTCAAAAGATGCAGCCCTGAGCTCTCTCCTGATAGGAGGTAGTTAAGTAGAAATTCACTGCTCAGCTGACCCGGCAGAAGCAAATGTATAACAAAAATGTACCCAGAATGAGCTTTTCAGTGAACAGCAGCCAGGCACATTTTAGCTAGTTTTACTTGTAACTGGGGTTGTAAACGCTTTTCAGGCTCAGTACTGCGCTCAAAAGATGCAGCCCTGAGGTCTCTCCTGATAGGGGGTAGTTAAGTAGAAATTCACTGCTCAGCTGACCCGGCAGAAGCAAATGTATACCAAAAATGTACCCAGAATGAGCTTTTCAGTGAACAGCAGCCAGGCACATTTTAGCTAGTTTTACTTGTGACTGGGGTTGTAAACGCTTTTCAGGCTCAGTACTGCGCTCAAAAGATGCAGCCCTGAGGTCTCTCCTGATAGGAGGTAGTTAAGTAGAAATTCACTGCTCAGCTGACCCGGCAGAAGCAAATGTATACCAAAAATGTACCCAGAATGAGCTTTTCAGTGAACAGCAGCCAGGCACATTTTAGCTAGTTTTACTTGTAAGTGGGGTTGGAAACGCTTTTCAGGCTCAGTACTGCGCTCAAAAGATGCAGCCCTGAGGTCTCTCCTGATAGGAGATAGTTAAGTAGAAATTCACTGCTCAGCTGACCCGGCAGAAGCAAATGTATACCAAAAATGTACCCAGAATGAGCTTTTCAGTGAACAGCAGCCAGGCACATTTTAGCTAGTTTTACTTGTAACTGGGGTTCTAAACGCTTTTCAGGCTCAGTACTGCGCTCAAAAGATGCAGCCCTGAGGTCACTCCTGATAGGGGGTAGTTAAGTAGAAATTCACTGCTCAGCTGACCCGGCAGAAGCAAATGTATACCAAAAATGTACCCAGATCAGCTTTTCAGTGAACAGCAGCCAGGCACATTTTAGCTAGTTTTACTTGTAAGTGGGGTTGTAAACGCTTTTCAGGCTCAGTACTGCGCTCAAAAGATGCAGCCCTGAGGTCTCTCCTGATAGGGGGTAGTTAAGTAGAAATTCACTGCTCAGCTGACCCGGCAGAAGCAAATGTATACCAAAAATTTACCCAGAATGAGCTTTTCAGTGAACAGCAGCCAGGCACATTTTAGCTAGTTTTACTTGTAAGTGGGGTTGGAAACGCTTTTCAGGCTCAGTACTGCGCTCAAAAGATGCAGCCCTGAGGTCTCTCCTGATAGGAGGTAGTTAAGTAGAAATTCACTGCTCAGCTGACCCGGCAGAAGCAAATGTATACCAAAAATGTACCCAGAATGAGCTTTTCAGTGAACAGCAGCCAGGCACATTTTAGCTAGTTTTACTTGTAACTGGGGTTGTAAACGCTTTTCAGGCTCAGTACTGCGCTCAAAAGATGCAGCCCTGAGGTCTCTCCTGATAGGGGGAAGTTAAGTAGAAATTCACTGCTCAGCTGACCCGGCAAAAGCAAATGTATACCAAAAATGTACCCAGATCAGCTTTTCAGTGAACAGCAGCCAGGCACATTTTAGCTAGTTTTACTTGTAAGTGGGGTTGTAAATGCTTTTCAGGCTCAGTACTGCGCTCAAAAGATGCAGCCCTGAGGTCTCTCCTGATAGGGGGTAGTTAAGTAGAAATTCACTGCTCAGCTGACCCGGCAGAAGCAAATGTATACCAAAAATTTACCCAGAATGAGCTTTTCAGTGAACAGCAGCCAGGCACATTTTAGCTAGTTTTACTTGTAAGTGGGGTTGTAAACGCTTTTCAGGCTCAGTACTGCGCTCAAAAGATGCAGCCCTGAGGTCTCTCCTGATAGGAGGTAGTTAAGTAGAAATTCACTGCTCAGCTGACCCGGCAGAAGCAAATGTATACCAAAAATGTACCCAGAATTAGCTTTTCAGTGAACAGCAGCCAGGCACATTTTAGCTAGTTTTACTTGTAAGTGGGGTTGTAAACGCTTTTCAGGCTCAGTACTGCGCTCAAAAGATGCAGCCCTGAGGTCTCTCCTGATAGGAGGTAGTTAAGTAGAAATTCACTGCTCAGCTGACCCGGCAGAAGCAAATGTATACCAAAAATGTACCCAGAATTAGCTTTTCAGTGAACAGCAGCCAGGCACATTTTAGCTAGTTTTACTTGTAAGTGGGGTTGTAAACGCTTTTCAGGCTCAGTACTGCGCTCAAAAGATGCAGCCCTGAGGTCTCTCCTGATAGGAGGTAGTTAAGTAGAAATTCACTGCTCAGCTGACCCGGCAGAAGCAAATGTATACCAAAAATGTACCCAGAATGAGCTTTTCAGTGAATAGCAGCCAGGCGCATTTTAGCTAGTTTTACTAGTAACTGGGGTTGTAAACGGTTTTCAGGCTCAGTACTGCGCTCAAAAGATGCAGCCCTGAGGTCTCTCCTGATAGGAGGTAGTTAAGTAGAAATTCAATGCCCAGCTGACCCGGCAGATGCAAATGTATACTAAAAATGTACCCAGAATGAGCTTTTCAGTGAACAGCAGCCAGGCACATTTTAGCTAGTTTTACTTGTGACTGGGGTTGTAAACGCTTTTCAGGCTCAGTACTGCGCTCAAAAGATGCAGCCCTGAGGTCTCTCCTGATAGGAGGTAGTTAAGTAGAAATTCACTGCTCAGCTGACCCGGCAGAAGCAAATGTATACCAAAAATGTACCCAGAATGAGCTTTTCAGTGAACAGCAGCCAGGCACATTTTAGCTAGTTTTACTTGTAACTGGGGTTGTAAACGCTTTTCAGGCTCAGTACTGCGCTCAAAAGATGCAGCCCTGAGGTCTCTCCTGATAGGGGGTAGTTAAGTAGAAATTCACTGCTCAGCTGACCCGGCAGAAGCAAATGTATACCAAAAATGTACCCAGAATGAGCTTTTCAGTGAACAGCAGCCAGGCACATTTTAGCTAGTTTTACTTGTGACTGGGGTTGTAAACGCTTTTCAGGCTCAGTACTGCGCTCAAAAGATGCAGTCCTGAGGTCTCTCCTGATAGGAGGTAGTTAAGTAGAAATTCACTGCTCAGCTGACCCGGCAGAAGCAAATGTATACCAAAAATGTACCCAGATTGAGCTTTTCAGTGAACAGCAGCCAGGCACATTTTAGCTAGTTTTACTTGTAAGTGGGGTTGGAAACGCTTTTCAGGCTCAGTACTGCGCTCAAAAGATGCAGCCCTGAGGTCTCTCCTGATAGGAGATAGTTAAGTAGAAATTCACTGCTCAGCTGACCCGGCAGAAGCAAATGTATACCAAAAATGTACCCAGAATGAGCTTTTCAGTGAACAGCAGCCAGGCACATTTTAGCTAGTTTTACTTGTAACTGGGGTTGTAAACGCTTTTCAGGCTCAGTACTGCGCTCAAAAGATGCAGCCCTGAGGTCTCTCCTGATAGGGGGTAGTTAAGTAGAAATTCACTGCTCAGCTGACCCGGCAGAAGCAAATGTATACCAAAAATGTACCCAGATCAGCTTTTCAGTGAACAGCAGCCAGGCACATTTTAGCTAGTTTTACTTGTAAGTGGGGTTGTAAACGCTTTTCAGGCTCAGTACTGCGCTCAAAAGATGCAGCCCTGAGGTCTCTCCTGATAGGGGGTAGTTAAGTAGAAATTCACTGCTCAGCTGACCCGGCAGAAGCAAATGTATACCAAAAATTTACCCAGAATGAGCTTTTCAGTGAACAGCAGCCAGGCACATTTTAGCTAGTTTTACTTGTAAGTGGGGTTGGAAACGCTTTTCAGGCTCAGTACTGCGCTCAAAAGATGCAGCCCTGAGGTCTCTCCTGATAGGAGGTAGTTAAGTAGAAATTCACTGCTCAGCTGACCCGGCAGAAGCAAATGTATACCAAAAATGTACCCAGAATGAGCTTTTCAGTGAACAGCAGCCAGGCACATTTTAGCTAGTTTTACTTGTAACTGGGGTTGTAAACGCTTTTCAGGCTCAGTACTGCGCTCAAAAGATGCAGCCCTGAGGTCTCTCCTGATAGGGGGTAGTTAAGTAGAAATTCACTGCTCAGCTGACCCGGCAAAAGCAAATGTATACCAAAAATGTACCCAGATCAGCTTTTCAGTGAACAGCAGCCAGGCACATTTTAGCTAGTTTTACTTGTAAGTGGGGTTGTAAATGCTTTTCAGGCTCAGTACTGCGCTCAAAAGATGCAGCCCTGAGGTCTCTCCTGATAGGGGGTAGTTAAGTAGAAATTCACTGCTCAGCTGACCCGGCAGAAGCAAATGTATACCAAAAATTTACCCAGAATGAGCTTTTCAGTGAACAGCAGCCAGGCACATTTTAGCTAGTTTTACTTGTAAGTGGGGTTGTAAACGCTTTTCAGGCTCAGTACTGCGCTCAAAAGATGCTGCCCTGAGGTCTCTCCTGATAGGAGGTAGTTAAGTAGAAATTCACTGCTCAGCTGACCCGGCAGAAGCAAATGTATACCAAAAATGTACCCAGAATTAGCTTTTCAGTGAACAGCAGCCAGGCACATTTTAGCTAGTTTTACTTGTAAGTGGGGTTGTAAACGCTTTTCAGGCTCAGTACTGCGCTCAAAAGATGCAGCCCTGAGGTCTCTCCTGATAGGAGGTAGTTAAGTAGAAATTCACTGCTCAGCTGACCCGGCAGAAGCAAATGTATACCAAAAATGTACCCAGAATTAGCTTTTCAGTGAACAGCAGCCAGGCACATTTTAGCTAGTTTTACTTGTAAGTGGGGTTGTAAACGCTTTTCAGGCTCAGTACTGCGCTCAAAAGATGCAGCCCTGAGGTCTCTCCTGATAGGAGGTAGTTAAGTAGAAATTCACTGCTCAGCTGACCCGGCAGAAGCAAATGTATACCAAAAATGTACCCAGAATGAGCTTTTCAGTGAATAGCAGCCAGGCGCATTTTAGCTAGTTTTACTTGTAACTGGGGTTGTAAACGGTTTTCAGGCTCAGTACTGCGCTCAAAAGATGCAGCCCTGAGGTCTCTCCTGATAGGAGGTAGTTAAGTAGAAATTCAATGCCCAGCTGACCCGGCAGAAGCAAATGTATACTAAAAATGTACCCAGAATGAGCTTTTCAGTGAACAGCAGCCAGGCACATTTTAGCTAGTTTTACTTGTGACTGGGGTTGTAAACGCTTTTCAGGCTCAGTACTGCGCTCAAAAGATGCAGCCCTGAGGTCTCTCCTGATAGGGGGTAGTTAAGTAGAAATTCACTGCTCAGCTGACCCGGCAGAAGCAAATGTATACCAAAAATGTACCCAGAATGAGCTTTTCAGTGAACAGCAGCCAGGCACATTTTAGCTAGTTTTACTTGTGACTGGGGTTGTAAACGCTTTTCAGGCTCAGTACTGCGCTCAAAAGATGCAGTCCTGAGGTCTCTCCTGATAGGGGGTAGTTAAGTAGAAATTCACTGCTCAGCTGACCCGGCAGAAGCAAATGTATACCAAAAATGTACCCAGAATGAGCTTTTCAGTGAACAGCAGCCAGGCACATTTTAGCTAGTTTTATTTGTAAGTGGGGTTGTAAACGCTTTTCAGGCTCAGTACTGCGCTCAAAAGATGCAGCCCTGAGGTCTCTCCTGATAGGGGGTAGTTAAGTAGAAA
This sequence comes from Lissotriton vulgaris, assembly GCF_964263255.1. Taxonomy (NCBI): domain Eukaryota; kingdom Metazoa; phylum Chordata; class Amphibia; order Caudata; family Salamandridae; genus Lissotriton; species Lissotriton vulgaris. Next base: position 345,954 of record NW_028242375.1, read on the forward strand.
TTCACCGCTCAGCTGACCCGGCAGAAGCAAATGTATACCAAAAATGTACCCAGAATGAGCTTTTCAGTGAACAGCAGCCAGGCACATTTTAGCTAGTTTTACTTGTAAGTGGGGTTGTAAACGCTTTTCAGGCTCAGTACTGCGCTCAAAAGATGCAGCCCTGAGGTCTCTCCTGATAGGAGGTAGTTAAGTAGAAATTCACTACTCAGCTGACCCGGCAGAAGCAAATGTATACCAAAAATGTACCCAGAATGAGCTTTTCAGTGAACAGCAGCCAGGTACATTTTAGCTAGTTTTACTTGTAAGTGGGGTTGTAAACGCTTTTCAGGCTCAGTACTGCGCTCAAAAGATGCAGCCCTGAGGTCTCTCCTGATAGGGGGTAGTTAAGTAGAAATTCACTGCTCAGCTGACCCGGCAGAAGCAAATGTATACCAAAAATGTACCCAGAATGAGCTTTTCAGTGAACAGCAGCCAGGCACATTTTAGCTAGTTTTACTTGTAAGTGGGGTTGTAAACGCTTTTCAGGCTCAGTACTGCACTCAAAAGATGCAGCCCTGAGGTCTCTCCTGATAGGAGGTAGTTAAGTAGAAATTCACTACTCAGCTGACCCGGCAGAAGCAAATGTATACCAAAAATGTACCCAGAATGAGCTTTTCAGTGAACAGCAGCCAGGTACATTTTAGCTAGTTTTACTTGTAACTGGGGTTGTAAACGCTTTTCAGGCTCAGTACTGCGCTCAAAAGATGCAGCCCTGAGGTCTCTCCTGATAGGGGGTAGTTAAGTAGAAATTCACTGCTCAGCTGACCCGGCAGAAGCAAATGTATACCAAAAATGTACCCAGAATGAGCTTTTCAGTGAACAGCAGCCAGGCACATTTTAGCTAGTTTTACTTGTAAGTGGGGTTGTAAACGGTTTTCAGGCTCAGTACTGCGCTCAAAAGATGCAGCCCTGAGGTCTCTCCTGATAGGAGGTAGTTAAGTAGAAATTCAATGCCCAGCTGACCCGGCAGAAGCAAATGTATACTAAAAATGTACCCAGAATGAGCTTTTCAGTGAACAGCAGCCAGGCACATTTTAGCTAGTTTTACTTGTGACTGGGGTTGTAAACGCTTTTCAGGCTCAGTACTGCGCTCAAAAGATGCAGCCCTGAGCTCTCTCCTGATAGGAGGTAGTTAAGTAGAAATTCACTGCTCAGCTGACCCGGCAGAAGCAAATGTATACCAAAAATGTACCCAGAATGAGCTTTTCAGTGAACAGCAGCCAGGCACATTTTAGCTAGTTTTACTTGTAACTGGGGTTGTAAACGCTTTTCAGGCTCAGTACTGCGCTCAAAAGATGCAGCCCTGAGGTGTCTCCTGATAGGGGGTAGTTAAGTAGAAATTCACTGCTCAGCTGACCCGGCAGAAGCAAATGTATACCAAAAATGTACCCAGAATGAGCTTTTCAGTGAACAGCAGCCAGGCACATTTTAGCTAGTTTTACTTGTGACTGGGGTTGTAAACGCTTTTCAGGCTCAGTACTGCGCTCAAAAGATGCAGCCCTGAGGTCTCTCCTGATAGGAGGTAGTTAAGTAGAAATTCACTGCTCAGCTGACCCGGCAGAAGCAAATGTATACCAAAAATGTACCCAGAATGAGCTTTTCAGTGAACAGCAGCCAGGCACATTTTAGCTAGTTTTACTTGTAACTGGGGTTGTAAATGCTTTTCAGGCTCAGTACTGCGCTCAAAAGATGCAGTCCTGAGGTCTCTCCTGATAGGGGGTAGTTAAGTAGAAATTCACTGCTCAGCTGACCCGGCAGAAGCAAATGTATACCAAAAATGTACCCAGAATGAGCTTTTCAGTGAACAGCAGCCAGGCACATTTTAGCTAGTTTTACTTGTAAGTGGGGTTGTAAACGCTTTTCAGGCTCAGTACTGCGCTCAAAAGATTCAGCCCTGAGGTCTCTCCTGATAGGGGGTAGTTAAGTAGAAATTCACTGCTCAGCTGACCCGGCAGAAGCAAATGTATACCAAAAATGTACCCAGAATGAGCTTTTCAGTGAACAGCAGCCAGGCACATTTTAGCTAGTTTTACTTGTAAGTGGGGTTGTAAACGCTTTTCAGGCTCAGTACTGTGCTCAAAAGATGCAGCCCTGAGGTCTCTCCTGATAGGAGGTAGTTAAGTAGAAATTCACTGCTCAGCTGACCCGGCAGAAGCAAATGTATACCAAAAATGTACCCAGAATGAGCTTTTCAGTGAACAGCAGCCAGGCACATTTTAGCTAGTTTTACTTGTAACTGGGGTTGTAAATGCTTTTCAGGCTCAGTACTGCGCTCAAAAGATGCAGCCCTGGGGTCTCTCCTGATAGGGGGTAGTTAAGTAGAAATTCACTGCTCAGCTGACCCGGCAGAAGCAAATGTATACCAAAAATGTACCCAGAATGAGCTTTTCAGTGAACAGCAGCCAGGCACATTTTAGCTAGTTTTACTTGTAAGTGGGGTTGTAAACGCTTTTCAGGCTCAGTACTACGCTCAAAAGATGCAGCCCTGAGGTCTCTCCTGATAGGAGGTAGTTAAGTAGAAATTCACTGCACAGCTTACCCCACAGAAGCAAATGTATACCCAAAATGTCCCCAAAATGAGCTTTTCAGTGAACAGCAGCCAGGCACATTTTAGCTAGTTTTACTTGTAAGTGGGGTTGTAAACGCTTTTCAGGCTCAGTACTGCGCTCAAAAGATGCAGCCCTGAGGTCTCTCCTGATAGGGGGTAGTTAAGTAGAAATTCACTGCTCAGCTGACCCGGCAGAAGCAAATGTATACCAAAAATTTACCCAGAATGAGCTTTTCAGTGAACAGCAGCCAGGCACATTTTAGCTAGTTTTACTTGTAAGTGGGGTTGTAAACGCTTTTCAGGCTCAGTACTGCGCTCAAAAGATGCAGCCCTGAGGTCTCTCCTGATAGGAGGTAGTTAAGTAGAAATTCACTGCTCAGCTGACCCGGCAGAAGCAAATGTATACCAAAAATGTACCCAAAATGAGCTTTTCAGTGAACAGCAGCCAGGCACATTTTAGCTAGTTTTACTTGTAAGTGGGGTTGTAAACGCTTTTCAGGATCAGTACTGCACTCAAAAGATGCAGCCCTGAGGTCTCTCTTGATAGGAGGTAGTTAAGTAGAAATTCACTGCTCAGCTGACCCGGCAGAAGCAAATGTATACCAAAAATGTACCCAGAATGAGCTTTTCAGTGAACAGCAGCCAGGCACATTTTAGCTAGTTTTACTTGTAAGTGGGGTTGGAAACGCTTTTTAGGCTCAGTACTGCGCTCAAAAGATGCAGCCCTGAGGTCTCTCCTGAAAGGAGATAGTTAAGTAGAAATTCACTGCTCAGCTGACCCGGCAGAAGCAAATGTATACCAAAAATGTACCCAGAATGAGCTTTTCAGTGAACAGCAGCCAGGCACATTTTAGCTAGTTTTACTTGTAAGTGGGGTTGTAAACGCTTTTCAGGCTCAGTACTGCGCTCAAAAGATGCAGCCCTGAGGTCTCTCCTGATAGGGGGTAGTTAAGTAGAAATTCACTGCTCAGCTGACCCGGCAGAAGCAAATGTATACCAAAAATTTACCCAGAATGAGCTTTTCGGTGAACAGCAGCCAGGCACATTTTAGCTAGTTTTACTTGTAAGTGGGGTTGTAAACGCTTTTCAGGCTCAGTACTGCGCTCAAAAGATGCAGCCCTGAGGTCTCTCCTGATAGGAGGTAGTTAAGTAGAAATTCACTGCTCAGCTGACCCGGCAGAAGCAAATGTATACCAAAAATGTACCCAGAATTAGCTTTTCAGTGTACAGCAGCCAGGCACATTTTAGCTAGTTTTACTTGTAAGTGGGGTTGTAAACGCTTTTCAGGCTCAGTACTGCACTCAAAAGATGCAGCCCTGAGGTCTCTCCTGATAGGAGGTAGTTAAGTAGAAATTCACTACTCAGCTGACCCGGCAGAAGCAAATGTATACCAAAAATGTACCCAGAATGAGCTTTTCAGTGAACAGCAGCCAGGTACATTTTAGCTAGTTTTACTTGTAACTGGGGTTGTAAACGCTTTTCAGGCTCAGTACTGCGCTCAAAAGATGCAGCCCTGAGGTCTCTCCTGATAGGAGGTAGTTAAGTAGAAATTCAATGCCCAGCTGACCCGGCAGAAGCAAATGTATACTAAAAATGTACCCAGAATGAGCTTTTCAGTGAACAGCAGCCAGGCACATTTTAGCTAGTTTTACTTGTGACTGGGGTTGTAAACGCTTTTCAGGCTCAGTACTGCGCTCAAAAGATGCAGCCCTGAGGTCTCTCCTGATAGGAGGTAGTTAAGTAGAAATTCACTGCTCAGCTGACCCGGCAGAAGCAAATGTATACCAAAAATGTACCCAGAATGAGCTTTTCAGTGAACAGCAGCCAGGCACATTTTAGCTAGTTTTACTTGTAACTGGGGTTGTAAACGCTTTTCAGGCTCAGTACTGCGCTCAAAAGATGCAGCCCTGAGGTCTCTCCTGATAGGGGGTAGTTAAGTAGAAATTCACTGCTCAGCTGACCCGGCAGAAGCAAATGTATACCAAAAATGTACCCAGAATGAGCTTTTCAGTGAACAGCAGCCAGGCACATTTTAGCTAGTTTTACTTGTGACTGGGGTTGTAAACGCTTTTCAGGCTCAGTACTGCGCTCAAAAGATGCAGCCCTGAGGTCTCTCCTGATAGGAGGTAGTTAAGTAGAAATTCACAGCTCAGCTGACCCGGCAGAAGCAAATGTATACCAAAAATGTACCCAGAATGAGCTTTTCAGTGAACAGCAGCCAGGCACATTTTAGCTAGTTTTACTTATAACTAGGGTTGTAAACGCTTTTCAGGCTCAGTACTGCGCTCAAAAGATGCAGCCCTGAGGTCTCTCCTGATAGGGGGTAGTTAAGCAGAAATTCACTGCTCAGCTGACCCGGCAGAAGCAAATGTATACCAAAAATGTACCCAGAATGAGCTTTTCAGAAAACAGCAGCCAGGCACATTTTAGCTAGTTTTACTTGTGACTGGGGTTGTAAATGCTTTTCAGGCTCAGTACTGTGCTCAAAAGATGCAGCCCTGAGGTCTCTCCTGATAGGAGGTAGTTAAGTAGAAATTCACTGCTCAGCTGACCCGGCAGAAGCAAATGTATACCAAAAATGTACCCAGAATGAGCTTTTCAGTGAACAGCAGCCAGGCACATTTTAGCTAGTTTTACTTGTGACTGGGGTTGTAAACGCTTTTCAGGCTCAGTACTGCGCTCAAAAGATGCAGCCCTGAGGTCTCTCCTGATAGGGGGTAGTTAAGCAGAAATTCACTGCTCAGCTGACCCGGCAGAAGCAAATGTATACCAAAAATGTACCCAGAATGAGCTTTTCAGTGAACAGCAGCCAGGCACATTTTAGCTAGTTTTACTTGTGACTGGGGTTGTAAACGCTTTTCAGGCTCAGTACTGCGCTCAAAAGATGCAGCCCTGAGGTCTCTCCTGATAGGAGGTAGTTAAGTAGAAATTCACTGCTCAGCTGACCCGGCAGAAGCAAATGTATACCAAAAATGTACCCAGAATGAGCTTTTCAGTGAACAGCAGCCAGGCACATTTTAGCTAGTTTTACTTGTAACTGGGGTTGTAAACGCTTTTCAGGCTCAGTACTGCGCTCCAAAGATGCAGCCCTGAGGTCTCTCCTGATAGGGGGTAGTTAAGTAGAAATTCACTGCTCAGCTGACCCGGCAGAAGCAAATGTATACCAAAAATGTACCCAGAATGAGCTTTTCAGTGAACAGCAGCCAGGCACATTTTAGCTAGTTTTACTTGTGACTGGGGTTGTAAACGCTTTTCAGGCTCAGTACTGCGCTCAAAAGATGCAGCCCTGAGGTCTCTCCTGATAGGAGGTAGTTAAGTAGAAATTCACAGCTCAGCTGACCCGGCAGAAGCAAATGTATACCAAAAATGTACCCAGAATGAGCTTTTCAGTGAACAGCAGCCAGGCACATTTTAGCTAGTTTTACTTGTAACTGGGGTTGTAAACGCTTTTCAGGCTCAGTACTGCGCTCAAAAGATGCAGTCCTGAGGTCTCTCCTGATAGGGGGTAGTTAAGTAGAAATTCACTGCTCAGCTGACCCGGCAGAAGCAAATGTATACCAAAAATGTACCCAGAATGAGCTTTTCAGTGAACAGCAGCCAGGCACATTTTAGCTAGTTTTACTTGTAAGTGGGGTTGTAAACGCTTTTCAGGCTCAGTACTGCGCTCAAAAGATGCAGCCCTGAGGTCTCTCCTGATAGGGGGTAGTTAAGTAGAAATTCACTGCTCAGCTGACCCGGCAGAAGCAAATGTATACCAAAAATGTACCCAGAATGAGCTTTTCAGTGAACAGCAGCCAGGCACATTTTAGCTAGTTTTACTTGTACGTGGGGTTGTAAATGCTTTTCAGGCTCAGTACTGTGCTCAAAAGATGCAGCCCTGAGGTCTCTCCTGATAGGAGGTAGTTAAGTAGAAATTCACTGCTCAGCTGACCCGGCAGAAGCAAATGTATACCAAAAATGTACCCAGAATGAGCTTTTCAGTGAACAGCAGCCAGGCACATTTTAGCTAGTTTTACTTGTAAGTGGGGTTGGAAACGCTTTTCAGGCTCAGTACTGCGCTCAAAAGATGCAGCCCTGAGGTCTCTCCTGATAGGAGATAGTTAAGCAGAAATTCACTGCTCAGCTGACCCGGCAGAAGCAAATGTATACCAAAAATGTACCCAGAATGAGCTTTTCAGTGAACAGCAGCCAGGCACATTTTAGCTAGTTTTACTTGTAAGTGGGGTTGTAAACGCTTTTCAGGCTCAGTACTGCGCTCAAAAGATGCAGCCCTGAGGTCTCTCCTGATAGGAGATAGTTAAGTAGAAATTCACTGCTCAGCTGACCCGGCAGAAGCAAATGTATACCAAAAATGTACCCAGAATGAGCTTTTCAGTGAACAGCAGCCAGGCACATTTTAGCTAGTTTTACTTGTAACTGAGGTTGTAAACGCTTTTCAGGCTCAGTACTGCGCTCAAAAGATGCAGCCCTGAGGTCTCTCCTGATAGGGGGTAGTTAAGTAGAAATTCACTGCTCAGCTGACCCGGCAGAAGCAAATGTATACCAAAAATGTACCCAGAATGAGCTTTTCAGTGAACAGCAGCCAGGCACATTTTAGCTAGTTTTACTTGTAAGTGGGGTTGTAAACGCTTTTCAGGCTCAGTACTGCGCTCAAAAGATGCAGTCCTGAGGTCTCTCCTGATAGGGGGTAGTTAAGTAGAAATTCACTGCTCAGCTGACCCGGCAGAAGCAAATGTATACCAAAAATGTACCCAGAATGAGCTTTTCAGTGAACAGCAGCCAGGCACATTTTAGCTAGTTTTACTTGTAAGTGGGGTTGTAAACGCTTTTCAGGCTCAGTACTGCGCTCAAAAGATGCAGCCCTGAGGTCTCTCCTGATAGGAGGTAGTTAAGTAGAAATTCACTGCTCAGCTGACCCGGCAGAAGCAAATGTATACCAAAAATGTACCCAAAATGAGCTTTTCAGTGAACAGCAGCCAGGCACATTTTAGCTAGTTTTACTTGTAAGTGGGGTTGTAAACGCTTTTCAGGCTCAGTACTGCGCTCAAAAGATGCAGCCCTGAGGTCTCTCCTGATAGGAGGTAGTTAAGTAGAAATTCACTGCTCAGCTGACCTGGCAGAAGCAAATGTATACCAAAAATGTACCCAGAATGAGCTTTTCAGTGAACAGCGGCCAGGCACATTTTAGCTAGTTTTACTTGTAAGTGGGGTTGTAAACGCTTTTCAGGCTCAGTACTGCGCTCAAAAGATGCAGCCCTGAGGTCTCTCCTGATAGGAGATAGTTAAGTAGAAATTCACTGCTCAGCTGACCCGGCAGAAGCAAATGTATACCAAAAATGTACCCAGAATGAGCTTTTCAGTGAACAGCAGCCAGGCACATTTTAGCTAGTTTTACTTGTAACTGGGGTTGTAAACGCTTTTCAGGCTCAGTACTGCGCTCAAAAGATGCAGCCCTGAGGTCTCTCCTGATAGGGGGTAGTTAAGTAGAAATTCACTGCTCAGCTGACCCGGCAGAAGCAAATGTATACCAAAAATGTACCCAGAATGAGCTTTTCAGTGAACAGCAGCCAGGCACATTTTAGCTAGTTTTACTTGTAAGTGGGGTTGTAAACGCTTTTCAGGCTCAGTACTGCGCTCAAAAGATGCAGCCCTGAGGTCTCTCCTGATAGGAGGTAGTTAAGTAGAAATTCACTGCTCAGCTGACCCGGCAGAAGCAAATGTATACCAAAAATGTACCCAAAATGAGCTTTTCAGTGAACAGCAGCCAGGCACATTTTAGCTAGTTTTACTTGTAAGTGGGGTTGTAAACGCTTTTCAGGCTCAGTACTGCACTCAAAAGATGCAGCCCTGAGGTCTCTCCTGATAGGAGGTAGTTAAGTAGAAATTCACTGCTCAGCTGACCTGGCAGAAGCAAATGTATACCAAAAATGTACCCAGAATGAGCTTTTCAGTGAACAGCAGCCAGGCACATTTTAGCTAGTTTTACTTGTAAGTGGGGTTGTAAACGCTTTTCAGGCTCAGTACTGCGCTCAAAAGATGCAGCCCTGAGGTCTCTCCTGATAGGAGATAGTTAAGTAGAAATTCACTGCTCAGCTGACCCGGCAGAAGCAAATGTATACCAAAAATGTACCCAGAATGAGCTTTTCAGTGAACAGCAGCCAGGCACATTTTAGCTAGTTTTACTTGTAACTGGGGTTGTAAACGCGTTTCAGGCTCAGTACTGCGCTCAAAAGATGCAGCCCTGAGGTCTCTCCTGATAGGGGGTAGTTAAGTAGAAATTCACTGCTCAGCTGACCCGGCAGAAGCAAATGTATACCAAAAATGTACCCAGAATGAGCTTTTCAGTGAACAGCAGCCAGGCACATTTTAGCTAGTTTTACTTGTAAGTGGGGTTGTAAACGCTTTTCAGGCTCAGTACTGCGCTCAAAAGATGCAGCCCTGAGGTCTCTCCTGATAGGGGGTAGTTAAGTAGAAATTCACTGCTCAGCTGACCCGGCAGAAGCAAATGTATACCAAAAATTTACCCAGAATGAGCTTTTCAGTGAACAGCAGCCAGGCACATTTTAGCTAGTTTTACTTGTAAGTGGGGTTGTAAACGCTTTTCAGGCTCAGTACTGCACTCAAAAGATGCAGCCCTGAGGTCTCTCCTGATAGGAGGTAGTTAAGTAGAAATTCACTGCTCAGCTGACCCGGCAGAAGCAAATGTATACCAAAAATGTACCCAAAATGAGCTTTTCAGTGAACAGCAGCCAGGCACATTTTAGCTAGTTTTACTTGTAAGTGGGGTTGTAAACGCTTTTCAGGCTCAGTACTGCACTCAAAAGATGCAGCCCTGAGGTCTCTCCTGATAGGAGGTAGTTAAGTAGAAATTCACGGCTCAGCTGACCCGGCAGAAGCAAATGTATACCAAAAATGTACCCAGAATGAGCTTTTCAGTGAACAGCAGCCAGGCACATTTTAGCTAGTTTTACTTGTAAGTGGGGTTGGAAACGCTTTTCAGGCTCAGTACTGCGCTCAAAAGATGCAGCCCTGAGGTCTCTCCTGATAGGAGATAGTTAAGTAGAAATTCACTGCTCAGCTGACCCGGCAGAAGCAAATGTATACCAAAAATGTACCCAGAATGAGCTTTTCAGTGAACAGCAGCCAGGCACATTTTAGCTAGTTTTACTTGTAACTGGGGTTGTAAACGCTTTTCAGGCTCAGTACTGCGCTCAAAAGATGCAGCCCTGAGGTCTCTCCTGATAGGGGGTAGTTAAGTAGAAATTCACTGCTCAGCTGACCCGGCAGAAGCAAATGTATACCAAAAATGTACCCAGAATGAGCTTTTCAGTGAACAGCAGCCAGGCACATTTTAGCTAGTTTTACTTGTAAGTGGGGTTGTAAACGCTTTTCAGGCTCAGTACTGCCCTCAAAAGATGCAGCCCTGAGGTCTCTCCTGATAGGGGGTAGTTAAGTAGAAATTCACTGCTCAGCTGACCCGGCAAAAGCAAATGTATACCAAAAATTTACCCAGAATGAGCTTTTCAGTGAACAGCAGCCAGGCACATTTTAGCTAGTTTTACTTGTAAGTGGGGTTGTAAACGCTTTTCAGGCTCAGTACTGCGCTCAAAAGATGCAGCCCTGAGGTCTCTCCTGATAGGAGGTAGTTAAGTAGAAATTCACTGCTCAGCTGACCCGGCAGAAGCAAATGTATACCAAAAATGTACCCAGAATGAGCTTTTCAGTGAACAGCAGCCAGGTGCATTTTAGCTAGTTTTACTTGTAACTGGGGTTGTAAACGCTTTTCAGGCTCAGTACTGCGCTCAAAAGATGCAGCCCTGAGGTCTCTCCTGATAGGGGGTAGTTAAGTAGAAATTCACTGCTCAGCTGACCCGGCAAAAGCAAATGTATACCAAAAATGTACCCAGATCAGCTTTTCAGTGAACAGCAGCCAGGCACATTTTAGCTAGTTTTACTTGTAAGTGGGGTTGTAAATGCTTTTCAGGCTCAGTACTGCGCTCAAAAGATGCAGCCCTGAGGTCTCTCCTGATAGGGGGTAGTTAAGTAGAAATTCACTGCTCAGCTGACCCGGCAGAAGCAAATGTATACCAAAAATTTACCCAGAATGAGCTTTTCAGTGAACAGCAGCCAGGCACATTTTAGCTAGTTTTACTTCTAAGTGGGGTTGTAAACGCTTTTCAGGCTCAGTACTGCGCTCAAAAGATGCAGCCCTGAGGTCTCTCCTGATAGGAGGTAGTTAAGTAGAAATTCACTGCTCAGCTGACCCGGCAGAAGCAAATGTATACCAAAAATGTACCCAGAATTAGCTTTTCAGTGAACAGCAGCCAGGCACATTTTAGCTAGTTTTACTTGTAAGTGGGGTTGTAAACGCTTTTCAGGCTCAGTACTGCACTCAAAAGATGCAGCCCTGAGGTCTCTCCTGATAGGAGGTAGTTAAGTAGAAATTCACTACTCAGCTGACCCGGCAGAAGCAAATGTATACCAAAAATGTACCCAGAATGAGCTTTTCAGTGAACAGCAGCCAGGTACATTTTAGCTAGTTTTACTTGTAACTGGGGTTGTAAACGCTTTTCAGGCTCAGTACTGCGCTCAAAAGATGCAGCCCTGAGGTCTCTCCTGATAGGGGGTAGTTAAGTAGAAATTCACTGCTCAGCTGACCCGGCAGAAGCAAATGTATACCAAAAATGTACCCAGAATGAGCTTTTCAGTGAACAGCAGCCAGGCACATTTTAGCTAGTTTTACTTGTAAGTGGGGTTGTAAACGCTTTTCAGGCTCAGTACTGCGCTCAAAAGATGCAGCCCTGAGGTCTCTCCTGATAGGAGGTAGTTAAGTAGAAATTCACTGCTCAGCTGACCCGGCAGAAGCAAATGTATACCAAAAATGTACCCAGAATTAGCTTTTCAGTGAACAGCAGCCAGGCACATTTTAGCTAGTTTTACTTGTAAGTGGGGTTGTAAACGCTTTTCAGGCTCAGTACTGCACTCAAAAGATGCAGCCCTGAGGTCTCTCCTGATAGGAGGTAGTTAAGTAGAAATTCACTGCTCAGCTGACCCGGCAGAAGCAAATGTATACCAAAAATGTACCCAGAATGAGCTTTTCAGTGAACAGCAGCCAGGTGCATTTTAGCTAGTTTTACTTGTAACTGGGGTTGTAAACGCTTTTCAGGCTCAGTACTGCGCTCAAAAGATGCAGCCCTGAGGTCTCTCCTGATAGGGGGTAGTTAAGTAGAAATTCACTGCTCAGCTGACCCGGCAGAAGCAAATGTATACCAAAAATGTACCCAGAATGAGCTTTTCAGTGAACAGCAGCCAGGCACATTTTAGCTAGTTTTACTTGTAAGTGGGGTTGTAAACGCTTTTCAGGCTCAGTACTGCGCTCAAAAGATGCAGCCCTGAGGTCTCTCCTGATAGGAGGTAGTTAAGTAGAAATTCACTGCTCAGCTGACCCGGCAGAAGCAAATGTATACCAAAAATGTACCCAGAATGAGCTTTTCAGTGAACAGCAGCCAGGCACATTTTAGCTAGTTTTACTTGTAACTGGGGTTGTAAACGCTTTTCAGGCTCAGTACTGCGCTCAAAAGATGCAGCCCTGAGGTCTCTCCTGATAGGGGGTAGTTAAGTAGAAATTCACTGCTCAGCTGACCCGGCAGAAGCAAATGTATACCAAAAATGTACCCAGAATGAGCTTTTCAGTGAACAGCAGCCAGGCACATTTTAGCTAGTTTTACTTGTAAGTGGGGTTGTAAACGCTTTTCAGGCTCAGTACTGCGCTCCAAAGATGCAGCCCTGAGGTCTCTCCTGATAGGGGGTAGTTAAGTAGAAATTCACTGCTCAGCTGACCCGGCAGAAGCAAATGTATACCAAAAATGTACCCAGAATGAGCTTTTCAGTGAACAGCAGCCAGGCACATTTTAGCTAGTTTTACTTGTGACTGGGGTTGTAAACGCTTTTCAGGCTCAGTACTGCGCTCAAAAGATGCAGCCCTGAGGTCTCTCCTGATAGGAGGTAGTTAAGTAGAAATTCACAGCTCAGCTGACCCGGCAGAAGCAAATGTATACCAAAAATGTACCCAGAATGAGCTTTTCAGTGAACAGCAGCCAGGCACATTTTAGCTAGTTTTACTTGTAACTGGGGTTGTAAACGCTTTTCAGGCTCAGTACTGCGCTCAAAAGATGCAGTCCTGAGGTCTCTCCTGATAGGGGGTAGTTAAGTAGAAATTCACTGCTCAGCTGACCCGGCAGAAGCAAATGTATACCAAAAATGTACCCAGAATGAGCTTTTCAGTGAACAGCAGCCAGGCAAATTTTAGCTAGTTTTACTTGTAAGTGGGGTTGTAAACGCTTTTCAGGCTCAGTACTGCGCTCAAAAGATGCAGCCCTGAGGTCTCTCCTGATAGGGGGTAGTTAAGTAGAAATTCACTGCTCAGCTGACCCGGCAGAAGCAAATGTATACCAAAAATGTACCCAGAATGAGCTTTTCAGTGAACAGCAGCCAGGCACATTTTAGCTAGTTTTACTTGTAAGTGGGGTTGGAAACGCTTTTCAGGCTCAGTACTGCGCTCAAAAGATGCAGCCCTGAGGTCTCTCCTGATAGGAGATAGTTAAGTAGAAATTCACTGCTCAGCTGACCCGGCAGAAGCAAATGTATACCAAAAATGTACCCAGAATGAGCTTTTCAGTGAACAGCAGCCAGGTACATTTTAGCTAGTTTTACTTGTAACTGGGGTTGTAAACGCTTTTCAGGCTCAGTACTGCGCTCAAAAGATGCAGCCCTGAGGTCTCTCCTGATAGGGGGTAGTTAAGTAGAAATTCACTGCTCAGCTGACCCGGCAGAAGCAAATGTATACCAAAAATGTACCCAGAATGAGCTTTTCAGTGAACAGCAGCCAGGCACATTTTAGCTAGTTTTACTTGTAAGTGGGGTTGTAAACGCTTTTCAGGCTCAGTACTGCGCTCAAAAGATGCAGCCCTGAGGTCTCTCCTGATAGGAGGTAGTTAAGTAGAAATTCACTGCTCAGCTGACCCGGCAGAAGCAAATGTATACCAAAAATGTACCCAGAATTAGCTTTTCAGTGAACAGCAGCCAGGCACATTTTAGCTAGTTTTACTTGTAAGTGGGGTTGTAAACGCTTTTCAGGCTCAGTACTGCACTCAAAAGATGCAGCCCTGAGGTCTCTCCTGATAGGAGGTAGTTAAGTAGAAATTCACTGCTCAGCTGACCCGGCAGAAGCAAATGTATACCAAAAATGTACCCAGAATGAGCTTTTCAGTGAACAGCAGCCAGGTGCATTTTAGCTAGTTTTACTTGTAACTGGGGTTGTAAACGCTTTTCAGGCTCAGTACTGCGCTCAAAAGATGCAGCCCTGAGGTCTCTCCTGATAGGGGGTAGTTAAGTAGAAATTCACTGCTCAGCTGACCCGGCAGAAGCAAATGTATACCAAAAATGTACCCAGAATGAGCTTTTCAGTGAACAGCAGCCAGGCACATTTTAGCTAGTTTTACTTGTAAGTGGGGTTGTAAACGCTTTTCAGGCTCAGTACTGCGCTCAAAAGATGCAGCCCTGAGGTCTCTCCTGATAGGAGGTAGTTAAGTAGAAATTCACTGCTCAGCTGACCCGGCAGAAGCAAATGTATACCAAAAATGTACCCAGAATGAGCTTTTCAGTGAACAGCAGCCAGGCACATTTTAGCTAGTTTTACTTGTAACTGGGGTTGTAAACGCTTTTCAGGCTCAGTACTGCGCTCAAAAGATGCAGCCCTGAGGTCTCTCCTGATAGGGGGTAGTTAAGTAGAAATTCACCGCTCAGCTGACCCGGCAGAAGCAAATGTATACCAAAAATGTACCCAGAATGAGCTTTTCAGTGAACAGCAGCCAGGCACATTTTAGCTAGTTTTACTTGTAAGTGGGGTTGTAAACGCTTTTCAGGCTCAGTACTGCACTCAAAAGATGCAGCCCTGAGGTCTCTCCTGATAGGAGGTAGTTAAGTAGAAATTCACTACTCAGCTGACCCGGCAGAAGCAAATGTATACCAAAAATGTACCCAGAATGAGCTTTTCAGTGAACAGCAGCCAGGTACATTTTAGCTAGTTTTACTTGTAAGTGGGGTTGTAAACGCTTTTCAGGCTCAGTACTGCGCTCAAAAGATGCAGCCCTGAGGTCTCTCCTGATAGGGGGTAGTTAAGTAGAAATTCACTGCTCAGCTGACCCGGCAGAAGCAAATGTATACCAAAAATGTACCCAGAATGAGCTTTTCAGTGAACAGCAGCCAGGCACATTTTAGCTAGTTTTACTTGTAAGTGGGGTTGTAAACGCTTTTCAGGCTCAGTACTGCACTCAAAAGATGCAGCCCTGAGGTCTCTCCTGATAGGAGGTAGTTAAGTAGAAATTCACTACTTAGCTGACCCGGCAGAAGCAAATGTATACCAAAAATGTACCCAGAATGAGCTTTTCAGTGAACAGCAGCCAGGTACATTTTAGCTAGTTTTACTTGTAACTGGGGTTGTAAACGCTTTTCAGGCTCAGTACTGCGCTCAAAAGATGCAGCCCTGAGGTCTCTCCTGATAGGGGGTAGTTAAGTAGAAATTCACTGCTCAGCTGACCCGGCAGAAGCAAATGTATACCAAAAATGTACCCAGAATGAGCTTTTCAGTGAACAGCAGCCAGGCACATTTTAGCTAGTTTTACTTGTAAGTGGGGTTGTAAACGCTTTTCAGGCTCAGTACTGCGCTCAAATGATGCAGCCCTGAGGTCTCTCCTGATAGGAGGTAGTTAAGTAGAAATTCACTGCTCAGCTGACCCGGCAGAAGCAAATGTATACCAAAAATGTACCCAGAATGAGCTTTTCAGTGAACAGCAGCCAGGCACATTTTAGCTAGTTTTACTTGTAAGTGGGGTTGTAAACGCTTTTCAGGCTCAGTACTGCACTCAAAAGATGCAGCCCTGAGGTCTCTCCTGATAGGAGGTAGTTAAAGAGAAATTCACTGCTCAGCTGACCCGGCAGAAGCAAATGTATACCAAAAATGTACCCAGAATGAGCTTTTCAGTGAACAGCAGCCAGGCACATTTTAGCTAGTTTTACTTGTAACTGGGGTTGTAAACGGTTTTCAGGCTCAGTACTGCGCTCAAAAGATGCAGCCCTGAGGTCTCTCCTGATAGGAGGTAGTTAAGTAGAAATTCAATGCCCAGCTGACCCGGCAGAAGCAAATGTATACTAAAAATGTACCCAGAATGAGCTTTTCAGTGAACAGCAGCCAGGCACATTTTAGCTAGTTTTACTTGTGACTGGGGTTGTAAACGCTTTTCAGGCTCAGTACTGCGCTCAAAAGATGCAGCCCTGAGCTCTCTCCTGATAGGAGGTAGTTAAGTAGAAATTCACTGCTCAGCTGACCCGGCAGAAGCAAATGTATAACAAAAATGTACCCAGAATGAGCTTTTCAGTGAACAGCAGCCAGGCACATTTTAGCTAGTTTTACTTGTAACTGGGGTTGTAAACGCTTTTCAGGCTCAGTACTGCGCTCAAAAGATGCAGCCCTGAGGTCTCTCCTGATAGGGGGTAGTTAAGTAGAAATTCACTGCTCAGCTGACCCGGCAGAAGCAAATGTATACCAAAAATGTACCCAGAATGAGCTTTTCAGTGAACAGCAGCCAGGCACATTTTAGCTAGTTTTACTTGTGACTGGGGTTGTAAACGCTTTTCAGGCTCAGTACTGCGCTCAAAAGATGCAGCCCTGAGGTCTCTCCTGATAGGAGGTAGTTAAGTAGAAATTCACTGCTCAGCTGACCCGGCAGAAGCAAATGTATACCAAAAATGTACCCAGAATGAGCTTTTCAGTGAACAGCAGCCAGGCACATTTTAGCTAGTTTTACTTGTAAGTGGGGTTGGAAACGCTTTTCAGGCTCAGTACTGCGCTCAAAAGATGCAGCCCTGAGGTCTCTCCTGATAGGAGATAGTTAAGTAGAAATTCACTGCTCAGCTGACCCGGCAGAAGCAAATGTATACCAAAAATGTACCCAGAATGAGCTTTTCAGTGAACAGCAGCCAGGCACATTTTAGCTAGTTTTACTTGTAACTGGGGTTCTAAACGCTTTTCAGGCTCAGTACTGCGCTCAAAAGATGCAGCCCTGAGGTCACTCCTGATAGGGGGTAGTTAAGTAGAAATTCACTGCTCAGCTGACCCGGCAGAAGCAAATGTATACCAAAAATGTACCCAGATCAGCTTTTCAGTGAACAGCAGCCAGGCACATTTTAGCTAGTTTTACTTGTAAGTGGGGTTGTAAACGCTTTTCAGGCTCAGTACTGCGCTCAAAAGATGCAGCCCTGAGGTCTCTCCTGATAGGGGGTAGTTAAGTAGAAATTCACTGCTCAGCTGACCCGGCAGAAGCAAATGTATACCAAAAATTTACCCAGAATGAGCTTTTCAGTGAACAGCAGCCAGGCACATTTTAGCTAGTTTTACTTGTAAGTGGGGTTGGAAACGCTTTTCAGGCTCAGTACTGCGCTCAAAAGATGCAGCCCTGAGGTCTCTCCTGATAGGAGGTAGTTAAGTAGAAATTCACTGCTCAGCTGACCCGGCAGAAGCAAATGTATACCAAAAATGTACCCAGAATGAGCTTTTCAGTGAACAGCAGCCAGGCACATTTTAGCTAGTTTTACTTGTAACTGGGGTTGTAAACGCTTTTCAGGCTCAGTACTGCGCTCAAAAGATGCAGCCCTGAGGTCTCTCCTGATAGGGGGAAGTTAAGTAGAAATTCACTGCTCAGCTGACCCGGCAAAAGCAAATGTATACCAAAAATGTACCCAGATCAGCTTTTCAGTGAACAGCAGCCAGGCACATTTTAGCTAGTTTTACTTGTAAGTGGGGTTGTAAATGCTTTTCAGGCTCAGTACTGCGCTCAAAAGATGCAGCCCTGAGGTCTCTCCTGATAGGGGGTAGTTAAGTAGAAATTCACTGCTCAGCTGACCCGGCAGAAGCAAATGTATACCAAAAATTTACCCAGAATGAGCTTTTCAGTGAACAGCAGCCAGGCACATTTTAGCTAGTTTTACTTGTAAGTGGGGTTGTAAACGCTTTTCAGGCTCAGTACTGCGCTCAAAAGATGCAGCCCTGAGGTCTCTCCTGATAGGAGGTAGTTAAGTAGAAATTCACTGCTCAGCTGACCCGGCAGAAGCAAATGTATACCAAAAATGTACCCAGAATTAGCTTTTCAGTGAACAGCAGCCAGGCACATTTTAGCTAGTTTTACTTGTAAGTGGGGTTGTAAACGCTTTTCAGGCTCAGTACTGCGCTCAAAAGATGCAGCCCTGAGGTCTCTCCTGATAGGAGGTAGTTAAGTAGAAATTCACTGCTCAGCTGACCCGGCAGAAGCAAATGTATACCAAAAATGTACCCAGAATTAGCTTTTCAGTGAACAGCAGCCAGGCACATTTTAGCTAGTTTTACTTGTAAGTGGGGTTGTAAACGCTTTTCAGGCTCAGTACTGCGCTCAAAAGATGCAGCCCTGAGGTCTCTCCTGATAGGAGGTAGTTAAGTAGAAATTCACTGCTCAGCTGACCCGGCAGAAGCAAATGTATACCAAAAATGTACCCAGAATGAGCTTTTCAGTGAATAGCAGCCAGGCGCATTTTAGCTAGTTTTACTAGTAACTGGGGTTGTAAACGGTTTTCAGGCTCAGTACTGCGCTCAAAAGATGCAGCCCTGAGGTCTCTCCTGATAGGAGGTAGTTAAGTAGAAATTCAATGCCCAGCTGACCCGGCAGATGCAAATGTATACTAAAAATGTACCCAGAATGAGCTTTTCAGTGAACAGCAGCCAGGCACATTTTAGCTAGTTTTACTTGTGACTGGGGTTGTAAACGCTTTTCAGGCTCAGTACTGCGCTCAAAAGATGCAGCCCTGAGGTCTCTCCTGATAGGAGGTAGTTAAGTAGAAATTCACTGCTCAGCTGACCCGGCAGAAGCAAATGTATACCAAAAATGTACCCAGAATGAGCTTTTCAGTGAACAGCAGCCAGGCACATTTTAGCTAGTTTTACTTGTAACTGGGGTTGTAAACGCTTTTCAGGCTCAGTACTGCGCTCAAAAGATGCAGCCCTGAGGTCTCTCCTGATAGGGGGTAGTTAAGTAGAAATTCACTGCTCAGCTGACCCGGCAGAAGCAAATGTATACCAAAAATGTACCCAGAATGAGCTTTTCAGTGAACAGCAGCCAGGCACATTTTAGCTAGTTTTACTTGTGACTGGGGTTGTAAACGCTTTTCAGGCTCAGTACTGCGCTCAAAAGATGCAGTCCTGAGGTCTCTCCTGATAGGAGGTAGTTAAGTAGAAATTCACTGCTCAGCTGACCCGGCAGAAGCAAATGTATACCAAAAATGTACCCAGATTGAGCTTTTCAGTGAACAGCAGCCAGGCACATTTTAGCTAGTTTTACTTGTAAGTGGGGTTGGAAACGCTTTTCAGGCTCAGTACTGCGCTCAAAAGATGCAGCCCTGAGGTCTCTCCTGATAGGAGATAGTTAAGTAGAAATTCACTGCTCAGCTGACCCGGCAGAAGCAAATGTATACCAAAAATGTACCCAGAATGAGCTTTTCAGTGAACAGCAGCCAGGCACATTTTAGCTAGTTTTACTTGTAACTGGGGTTGTAAACGCTTTTCAGGCTCAGTACTGCGCTCAAAAGATGCAGCCCTGAGGTCTCTCCTGATAGGGGGTAGTTAAGTAGAAATTCACTGCTCAGCTGACCCGGCAGAAGCAAATGTATACCAAAAATGTACCCAGATCAGCTTTTCAGTGAACAGCAGCCAGGCACATTTTAGCTAGTTTTACTTGTAAGTGGGGTTGTAAACGCTTTTCAGGCTCAGTACTGCGCTCAAAAGATGCAGCCCTGAGGTCTCTCCTGATAGGGGGTAGTTAAGTAGAAATTCACTGCTCAGCTGACCCGGCAGAAGCAAATGTATACCAAAAATTTACCCAGAATGAGCTTTTCAGTGAACAGCAGCCAGGCACATTTTAGCTAGTTTTACTTGTAAGTGGGGTTGGAAACGCTTTTCAGGCTCAGTACTGCGCTCAAAAGATGCAGCCCTGAGGTCTCTCCTGATAGGAGGTAGTTAAGTAGAAATTCACTGCTCAGCTGACCCGGCAGAAGCAAATGTATACCAAAAATGTACCCAGAATGAGCTTTTCAGTGAACAGCAGCCAGGCACATTTTAGCTAGTTTTACTTGTAACTGGGGTTGTAAACGCTTTTCAGGCTCAGTACTGCGCTCAAAAGATGCAGCCCTGAGGTCTCTCCTGATAGGGGGTAGTTAAGTAGAAATTCACTGCTCAGCTGACCCGGCAAAAGCAAATGTATACCAAAAATGTACCCAGATCAGCTTTTCAGTGAACAGCAGCCAGGCACATTTTAGCTAGTTTTACTTGTAAGTGGGGTTGTAAATGCTTTTCAGGCTCAGTACTGCGCTCAAAAGATGCAGCCCTGAGGTCTCTCCTGATAGGGGGTAGTTAAGTAGAAATTCACTGCTCAGCTGACCCGGCAGAAGCAAATGTATACCAAAAATTTACCCAGAATGAGCTTTTCAGTGAACAGCAGCCAGGCACATTTTAGCTAGTTTTACTTGTAAGTGGGGTTGTAAACGCTTTTCAGGCTCAGTACTGCGCTCAAAAGATGCTGCCCTGAGGTCTCTCCTGATAGGAGGTAGTTAAGTAGAAATTCACTGCTCAGCTGACCCGGCAGAAGCAAATGTATACCAAAAATGTACCCAGAATTAGCTTTTCAGTGAACAGCAGCCAGGCACATTTTAGCTAGTTTTACTTGTAAGTGGGGTTGTAAACGCTTTTCAGGCTCAGTACTGCGCTCAAAAGATGCAGCCCTGAGGTCTCTCCTGATAGGAGGTAGTTAAGTAGAAATTCACTGCTCAGCTGACCCGGCAGAAGCAAATGTATACCAAAAATGTACCCAGAATTAGCTTTTCAGTGAACAGCAGCCAGGCACATTTTAGCTAGTTTTACTTGTAAGTGGGGTTGTAAACGCTTTTCAGGCTCAGTACTGCGCTCAAAAGATGCAGCCCTGAGGTCTCTCCTGATAGGAGGTAGTTAAGTAGAAATTCACTGCTCAGCTGACCCGGCAGAAGCAAATGTATACCAAAAATGTACCCAGAATGAGCTTTTCAGTGAATAGCAGCCAGGCGCATTTTAGCTAGTTTTACTTGTAACTGGGGTTGTAAACGGTTTTCAGGCTCAGTACTGCGCTCAAAAGATGCAGCCCTGAGGTCTCTCCTGATAGGAGGTAGTTAAGTAGAAATTCAATGCCCAGCTGACCCGGCAGAAGCAAATGTATACTAAAAATGTACCCAGAATGAGCTTTTCAGTGAACAGCAGCCAGGCACATTTTAGCTAGTTTTACTTGTGACTGGGGTTGTAAACGCTTTTCAGGCTCAGTACTGCGCTCAAAAGATGCAGCCCTGAGGTCTCTCCTGATAGGAGGTAGTTAAGTAGAAATTCACTGCTCAGCTGACCCGGCAGAAGCAAATGTATACCAAAAATGTACCCAGAATGAGCTTTTCAGTGAACAGCAGCCAGGCACATTTTAGCTAGTTTTACTTGTAACTGGGGTTGTAAACGCTTTTCAGGCTCAGTACTGCGCTCAAAAGATGCAGCCCTGAGGTCTCTCCTGATAGGGGGTAGTTAAGTAGAAATTCACTGCTCAGCTGACCCGGCAGAAGCAAATGTATACCAAAAATGTACCCAGAATGAGCTTTTCAGTGAACAGCAGCCAGGCACATTTTAGCTAGTTTTACTTGTGACTGGGGTTGTAAACGCTTTTCAGGCTCAGTACTGCGCTCAAAAGATGCAGTCCTGAGGTCTCTCCTGATAGGGGGTAGTTAAGTAGAAATTCACTGCTCAGCTGACCCGGCAGAAGCAAATGTATACCAAAAATGTACCCAGAATGAGCTTTTCAGTGAACAGCAGCCAGGCACATTTTAGCTAGTTTTATTTGTAAGTGGGGTTGTAAACGCTTTTCAGGCTCAGTACTGCGCTCAAAAGATGCAGCCCTGAGGTCTCTCCTGATAGGGGGTAGTTAAGTAGAAATTCACCGCTCAGCTGACCCGGCAGAAGCAAATGTATACCAAAAATGTACCCAGAATGAGCTTTTCAGTGAACAGCAGCCAGGCACATTTTAGCTAGTTTTACTTGTAAGTGGGGTTGTAAACGCTTTTCAGGCTCAGTACTGCGCTCAAAAGATGCAGCCCTGAGGTCTCTCCTGATAGGAGGTAGTTAAGTAGAAATTCACTACTCAGCTGACCCGGCAGAAGCAAATGTATACCAAAAATGTACCCAGAATGAGCTTTTCAGTGAACAGCAGCCAGGTACATTTTAGCTAGTTTTACTTGTAAGTGGGGTTGTAAACGCTTTTCAGGCTCAGTACTGCGCTCAAAAGATGCAGCCCTGAGGTCTCTCCTGATAGGGGGTAGTTAAGTAGAAATTCACTGCTCAGCTGACCCGGCAGAAGCAAATGTATACCAAAAATGTACCCAGAATGAGCTTTTCAGTGAACAGCAGCCAGGCACATTTTAGCTAGTTTTACTTGTAAGTGGGGTTGTAAACGCTTTTCAGGCTCAGTACTGCACTCAAAAGATGCAGCCCTGAGGTCTCTCCTGATAGGAGGTAGTTAAGTAGAAATTCACTACTCAGCTGACCCGGCAGAAGCAAATGTATACCAAAAATGTACCCAGAATGAGCTTTTCAGTGAACAGCAGCCAGGTACATTTTAGCTAGTTTTACTTGTAACTGGGGTTGTAAACGCTTTTCAGGCTCAGTACTGCGCTCAAAAGATGCAGCCCTGAGGTCTCTCCTGATAGGGGGTAGTTAAGTAGAAATTCACTGCTCAGCTGACCCGGCAGAAGCAAATGTATACCAAAAATGTACCCAGAATGAGCTTTTCAGTGAACAGCAGCCAGGCACATTTTAGCTAGTTTTACTTGTAAGTGGGGTTGTAAACGGTTTTCAGGCTCAGTACTGCGCTCAAAAGATGCAGCCCTGAGGTCTCTCCTGATAGGAGGTAGTTAAGTAGAAATTCAATGCCCAGCTGACCCGGCAGAAGCAAATGTATACTAAAAATGTACCCAGAATGAGCTTTTCAGTGAACAGCAGCCAGGCACATTTTAGCTAGTTTTACTTGTGACTGGGGTTGTAAACGCTTTTCAGGCTCAGTACTGCGCTCAAAAGATGCAGCCCTGAGCTCTCTCCTGATAGGAGGTAGTTAAGTAGAAATTCACTGCTCAGCTGACCCGGCAGAAGCAAATGTATACCAAAAATGTACCCAGAATGAGCTTTTCAGTGAACAGCAGCCAGGCACATTTTAGCTAGTTTTACTTGTAACTGGGGTTGTAAACGCTTTTCAGGCTCAGTACTGCGCTCAAAAGATGCAGCCCTGAGGTGTCTCCTGATAGGGGGTAGTTAAGTAGAAATTCACTGCTCAGCTGACCCGGCAGAAGCAAATGTATACCAAAAATGTACCCAGAATGAGCTTTTCAGTGAACAGCAGCCAGGCACATTTTAGCTAGTTTTACTTGTGACTGGGGTTGTAAACGCTTTTCAGGCTCAGTACTGCGCTCAAAAGATGCAGCCCTGAGGTCTCTCCTGATAGGAGGTAGTTAAGTAGAAATTCACTGCTCAGCTGACCCGGCAGAAGCAAATGTATACCAAAAATGTACCCAGAATGAGCTTTTCAGTGAACAGCAGCCAGGCACATTTTAGCTAGTTTTACTTGTAACTGGGGTTGTAAATGCTTTTCAGGCTCAGTACTGCGCTCAAAAGATGCAGTCCTGAGGTCTCTCCTGATAGGGGGTAGTTAAGTAGAAATTCACTGCTCAGCTGACCCGGCAGAAGCAAATGTATACCAAAAATGTACCCAGAATGAGCTTTTCAGTGAACAGCAGCCAGGCACATTTTAGCTAGTTTTACTTGTAAGTGGGGTTGTAAACGCTTTTCAGGCTCAGTACTGCGCTCAAAAGATTCAGCCCTGAGGTCTCTCCTGATAGGGGGTAGTTAAGTAGAAATTCACTGCTCAGCTGACCCGGCAGAAGCAAATGTATACCAAAAATGTACCCAGAATGAGCTTTTCAGTGAACAGCAGCCAGGCACATTTTAGCTAGTTTTACTTGTAAGTGGGGTTGTAAACGCTTTTCAGGCTCAGTACTGTGCTCAAAAGATGCAGCCCTGAGGTCTCTCCTGATAGGAGGTAGTTAAGTAGAAATTCACTGCTCAGCTGACCCGGCAGAAGCAAATGTATACCAAAAATGTACCCAGAATGAGCTTTTCAGTGAACAGCAGCCAGGCACATTTTAGCTAGTTTTACTTGTAACTGGGGTTGTAAATGCTTTTCAGGCTCAGTACTGCGCTCAAAAGATGCAGCCCTGGGGTCTCTCCTGATAGGGGGTAGTTAAGTAGAAATTCACTGCTCAGCTGACCCGGCAGAAGCAAATGTATACCAAAAATGTACCCAGAATGAGCTTTTCAGTGAACAGCAGCCAGGCACATTTTAGCTAGTTTTACTTGTAAGTGGGGTTGTAAACGCTTTTCAGGCTCAGTACTACGCTCAAAAGATGCAGCCCTGAGGTCTCTCCTGATAGGAGGTAGTTAAGTAGAAATTCACTGCACAGCTTACCCCACAGAAGCAAATGTATACCCAAAATGTCCCCAAAATGAGCTTTTCAGTGAACAGCAGCCAGGCACATTTTAGCTAGTTTTACTTGTAAGTGGGGTTGTAAACGCTTTTCAGGCTCAGTACTGCGCTCAAAAGATGCAGCCCTGAGGTCTCTCCTGATAGGGGGTAGTTAAGTAGAAATTCACTGCTCAGCTGACCCGGCAGAAGCAAATGTATACCAAAAATTTACCCAGAATGAGCTTTTCAGTGAACAGCAGCCAGGCACATTTTAGCTAGTTTTACTTGTAAGTGGGGTTGTAAACGCTTTTCAGGCTCAGTACTGCGCTCAAAAGATGCAGCCCTGAGGTCTCTCCTGATAGGAGGTAGTTAAGTAGAAATTCACTGCTCAGCTGACCCGGCAGAAGCAAATGTATACCAAAAATGTACCCAAAATGAGCTTTTCAGTGAACAGCAGCCAGGCACATTTTAGCTAGTTTTACTTGTAAGTGGGGTTGTAAACGCTTTTCAGGATCAGTACTGCACTCAAAAGATGCAGCCCTGAGGTCTCTCTTGATAGGAGGTAGTTAAGTAGAAATTCACTGCTCAGCTGACCCGGCAGAAGCAAATGTATACCAAAAATGTACCCAGAATGAGCTTTTCAGTGAACAGCAGCCAGGCACATTTTAGCTAGTTTTACTTGTAAGTGGGGTTGGAAACGCTTTTTAGGCTCAGTACTGCGCTCAAAAGATGCAGCCCTGAGGTCTCTCCTGAAAGGAGATAGTTAAGTAGAAATTCACTGCTCAGCTGACCCGGCAGAAGCAAATGTATACCAAAAATGTACCCAGAATGAGCTTTTCAGTGAACAGCAGCCAGGCACATTTTAGCTAGTTTTACTTGTAAGTGGGGTTGTAAACGCTTTTCAGGCTCAGTACTGCGCTCAAAAGATGCAGCCCTGAGGTCTCTCCTGATAGGGGGTAGTTAAGTAGAAATTCACTGCTCAGCTGACCCGGCAGAAGCAAATGTATACCAAAAATTTACCCAGAATGAGCTTTTCGGTGAACAGCAGCCAGGCACATTTTAGCTAGTTTTACTTGTAAGTGGGGTTGTAAACGCTTTTCAGGCTCAGTACTGCGCTCAAAAGATGCAGCCCTGAGGTCTCTCCTGATAGGAGGTAGTTAAGTAGAAATTCACTGCTCAGCTGACCCGGCAGAAGCAAATGTATACCAAAAATGTACCCAGAATTAGCTTTTCAGTGTACAGCAGCCAGGCACATTTTAGCTAGTTTTACTTGTAAGTGGGGTTGTAAACGCTTTTCAGGCTCAGTACTGCACTCAAAAGATGCAGCCCTGAGGTCTCTCCTGATAGGAGGTAGTTAAGTAGAAATTCACTACTCAGCTGACCCGGCAGAAGCAAATGTATACCAAAAATGTACCCAGAATGAGCTTTTCAGTGAACAGCAGCCAGGTACATTTTAGCTAGTTTTACTTGTAACTGGGGTTGTAAACGCTTTTCAGGCTCAGTACTGCGCTCAAAAGATGCAGCCCTGAGGTCTCTCCTGATAGGAGGTAGTTAAGTAGAAATTCAATGCCCAGCTGACCCGGCAGAAGCAAATGTATACTAAAAATGTACCCAGAATGAGCTTTTCAGTGAACAGCAGCCAGGCACATTTTAGCTAGTTTTACTTGTGACTGGGGTTGTAAACGCTTTTCAGGCTCAGTACTGCGCTCAAAAGATGCAGCCCTGAGGTCTCTCCTGATAGGAGGTAGTTAAGTAGAAATTCACTGCTCAGCTGACCCGGCAGAAGCAAATGTATACCAAAAATGTACCCAGAATGAGCTTTTCAGTGAACAGCAGCCAGGCACATTTTAGCTAGTTTTACTTGTAACTGGGGTTGTAAACGCTTTTCAGGCTCAGTACTGCGCTCAAAAGATGCAGCCCTGAGGTCTCTCCTGATAGGGGGTAGTTAAGTAGAAATTCACTGCTCAGCTGACCCGGCAGAAGCAAATGTATACCAAAAATGTACCCAGAATGAGCTTTTCAGTGAACAGCAGCCAGGCACATTTTAGCTAGTTTTACTTGTGACTGGGGTTGTAAACGCTTTTCAGGCTCAGTACTGCGCTCAAAAGATGCAGCCCTGAGGTCTCTCCTGATAGGAGGTAGTTAAGTAGAAATTCACAGCTCAGCTGACCCGGCAGAAGCAAATGTATACCAAAAATGTACCCAGAATGAGCTTTTCAGTGAACAGCAGCCAGGCACATTTTAGCTAGTTTTACTTATAACTAGGGTTGTAAACGCTTTTCAGGCTCAGTACTGCGCTCAAAAGATGCAGCCCTGAGGTCTCTCCTGATAGGGGGTAGTTAAGCAGAAATTCACTGCTCAGCTGACCCGGCAGAAGCAAATGTATACCAAAAATGTACCCAGAATGAGCTTTTCAGAAAACAGCAGCCAGGCACATTTTAGCTAGTTTTACTTGTGACTGGGGTTGTAAATGCTTTTCAGGCTCAGTACTGTGCTCAAAAGATGCAGCCCTGAGGTCTCTCCTGATAGGAGGTAGTTAAGTAGAAATTCACTGCTCAGCTGACCCGGCAGAAGCAAATGTATACCAAAAATGTACCCAGAATGAGCTTTTCAGTGAACAGCAGCCAGGCACATTTTAGCTAGTTTTACTTGTGACTGGGGTTGTAAACGCTTTTCAGGCTCAGTACTGCGCTCAAAAGATGCAGCCCTGAGGTCTCTCCTGATAGGGGGTAGTTAAGCAGAAATTCACTGCTCAGCTGACCCGGCAGAAGCAAATGTATACCAAAAATGTACCCAGAATGAGCTTTTCAGTGAACAGCAGCCAGGCACATTTTAGCTAGTTTTACTTGTGACTGGGGTTGTAAACGCTTTTCAGGCTCAGTACTGCGCTCAAAAGATGCAGCCCTGAGGTCTCTCCTGATAGGAGGTAGTTAAGTAGAAATTCACTGCTCAGCTGACCCGGCAGAAGCAAATGTATACCAAAAATGTACCCAGAATGAGCTTTTCAGTGAACAGCAGCCAGGCACATTTTAGCTAGTTTTACTTGTAACTGGGGTTGTAAACGCTTTTCAGGCTCAGTACTGCGCTCCAAAGATGCAGCCCTGAGGTCTCTCCTGATAGGGGGTAGTTAAGTAGAAATTCACTGCTCAGCTGACCCGGCAGAAGCAAATGTATACCAAAAATGTACCCAGAATGAGCTTTTCAGTGAACAGCAGCCAGGCACATTTTAGCTAGTTTTACTTGTGACTGGGGTTGTAAACGCTTTTCAGGCTCAGTACTGCGCTCAAAAGATGCAGCCCTGAGGTCTCTCCTGATAGGAGGTAGTTAAGTAGAAATTCACAGCTCAGCTGACCCGGCAGAAGCAAATGTATACCAAAAATGTACCCAGAATGAGCTTTTCAGTGAACAGCAGCCAGGCACATTTTAGCTAGTTTTACTTGTAACTGGGGTTGTAAACGCTTTTCAGGCTCAGTACTGCGCTCAAAAGATGCAGTCCTGAGGTCTCTCCTGATAGGGGGTAGTTAAGTAGAAATTCACTGCTCAGCTGACCCGGCAGAAGCAAATGTATACCAAAAATGTACCCAGAATGAGCTTTTCAGTGAACAGCAGCCAGGCACATTTTAGCTAGTTTTACTTGTAAGTGGGGTTGTAAACGCTTTTCAGGCTCAGTACTGCGCTCAAAAGATGCAGCCCTGAGGTCTCTCCTGATAGGGGGTAGTTAAGTAGAAATTCACTGCTCAGCTGACCCGGCAGAAGCAAATGTATACCAAAAATGTACCCAGAATGAGCTTTTCAGTGAACAGCAGCCAGGCACATTTTAGCTAGTTTTACTTGTACGTGGGGTTGTAAATGCTTTTCAGGCTCAGTACTGTGCTCAAAAGATGCAGCCCTGAGGTCTCTCCTGATAGGAGGTAGTTAAGTAGAAATTCACTGCTCAGCTGACCCGGCAGAAGCAAATGTATACCAAAAATGTACCCAGAATGAGCTTTTCAGTGAACAGCAGCCAGGCACATTTTAGCTAGTTTTACTTGTAAGTGGGGTTGGAAACGCTTTTCAGGCTCAGTACTGCGCTCAAAAGATGCAGCCCTGAGGTCTCTCCTGATAGGAGATAGTTAAGCAGAAATTCACTGCTCAGCTGACCCGGCAGAAGCAAATGTATACCAAAAATGTACCCAGAATGAGCTTTTCAGTGAACAGCAGCCAGGCACATTTTAGCTAGTTTTACTTGTAAGTGGGGTTGTAAACGCTTTTCAGGCTCAGTACTGCGCTCAAAAGATGCAGCCCTGAGGTCTCTCCTGATAGGAGATAGTTAAGTAGAAATTCACTGCTCAGCTGACCCGGCAGAAGCAAATGTATACCAAAAATGTACCCAGAATGAGCTTTTCAGTGAACAGCAGCCAGGCACATTTTAGCTAGTTTTACTTGTAACTGAGGTTGTAAACGCTTTTCAGGCTCAGTACTGCGCTCAAAAGATGCAGCCCTGAGGTCTCTCCTGATAGGGGGTAGTTAAGTAGAAATTCACTGCTCAGCTGACCCGGCAGAAGCAAATGTATACCAAAAATGTACCCAGAATGAGCTTTTCAGTGAACAGCAGCCAGGCACATTTTAGCTAGTTTTACTTGTAAGTGGGGTTGTAAACGCTTTTCAGGCTCAGTACTGCGCTCAAAAGATGCAGTCCTGAGGTCTCTCCTGATAGGGGGTAGTTAAGTAGAAATTCACTGCTCAGCTGACCCGGCAGAAGCAAATGTATACCAAAAATGTACCCAGAATGAGCTTTTCAGTGAACAGCAGCCAGGCACATTTTAGCTAGTTTTACTTGTAAGTGGGGTTGTAAACGCTTTTCAGGCTCAGTACTGCGCTCAAAAGATGCAGCCCTGAGGTCTCTCCTGATAGGAGGTAGTTAAGTAGAAATTCACTGCTCAGCTGACCCGGCAGAAGCAAATGTATACCAAAAATGTACCCAAAATGAGCTTTTCAGTGAACAGCAGCCAGGCACATTTTAGCTAGTTTTACTTGTAAGTGGGGTTGTAAACGCTTTTCAGGCTCAGTACTGCGCTCAAAAGATGCAGCCCTGAGGTCTCTCCTGATAGGAGGTAGTTAAGTAGAAATTCACTGCTCAGCTGACCTGGCAGAAGCAAATGTATACCAAAAATGTACCCAGAATGAGCTTTTCAGTGAACAGCGGCCAGGCACATTTTAGCTAGTTTTACTTGTAAGTGGGGTTGTAAACGCTTTTCAGGCTCAGTACTGCGCTCAAAAGATGCAGCCCTGAGGTCTCTCCTGATAGGAGATAGTTAAGTAGAAATTCACTGCTCAGCTGACCCGGCAGAAGCAAATGTATACCAAAAATGTACCCAGAATGAGCTTTTCAGTGAACAGCAGCCAGGCACATTTTAGCTAGTTTTACTTGTAACTGGGGTTGTAAACGCTTTTCAGGCTCAGTACTGCGCTCAAAAGATGCAGCCCTGAGGTCTCTCCTGATAGGGGGTAGTTAAGTAGAAATTCACTGCTCAGCTGACCCGGCAGAAGCAAATGTATACCAAAAATGTACCCAGAATGAGCTTTTCAGTGAACAGCAGCCAGGCACATTTTAGCTAGTTTTACTTGTAAGTGGGGTTGTAAACGCTTTTCAGGCTCAGTACTGCGCTCAAAAGATGCAGCCCTGAGGTCTCTCCTGATAGGAGGTAGTTAAGTAGAAATTCACTGCTCAGCTGACCCGGCAGAAGCAAATGTATACCAAAAATGTACCCAAAATGAGCTTTTCAGTGAACAGCAGCCAGGCACATTTTAGCTAGTTTTACTTGTAAGTGGGGTTGTAAACGCTTTTCAGGCTCAGTACTGCACTCAAAAGATGCAGCCCTGAGGTCTCTCCTGATAGGAGGTAGTTAAGTAGAAATTCACTGCTCAGCTGACCTGGCAGAAGCAAATGTATACCAAAAATGTACCCAGAATGAGCTTTTCAGTGAACAGCAGCCAGGCACATTTTAGCTAGTTTTACTTGTAAGTGGGGTTGTAAACGCTTTTCAGGCTCAGTACTGCGCTCAAAAGATGCAGCCCTGAGGTCT
Source organism: Lissotriton vulgaris (assembly GCF_964263255.1). Lineage (NCBI taxonomy): Eukaryota > Metazoa > Chordata > Amphibia > Caudata > Salamandridae > Lissotriton > Lissotriton vulgaris. The sequence goes on from NW_028242375.1 coordinate 376,259, forward strand.
CTCCTGATAGGAGATAGTTAAGTAGAAATTCACTGCTCAGCTGACCCGGCAGAAGCAAATGTATACCAAAAATGTACCCAGAATGAGCTTTTCAGTGAACAGCAGCCAGGCACATTTTAGCTAGTTTTACTTGTAACTGGGGTTGTAAACGCGTTTCAGGCTCAGTACTGCGCTCAAAAGATGCAGCCCTGAGGTCTCTCCTGATAGGGGGTAGTTAAGTAGAAATTCACTGCTCAGCTGACCCGGCAGAAGCAAATGTATACCAAAAATGTACCCAGAATGAGCTTTTCAGTGAACAGCAGCCAGGCACATTTTAGCTAGTTTTACTTGTAAGTGGGGTTGTAAACGCTTTTCAGGCTCAGTACTGCGCTCAAAAGATGCAGCCCTGAGGTCTCTCCTGATAGGGGGTAGTTAAGTAGAAATTCACTGCTCAGCTGACCCGGCAGAAGCAAATGTATACCAAAAATTTACCCAGAATGAGCTTTTCAGTGAACAGCAGCCAGGCACATTTTAGCTAGTTTTACTTGTAAGTGGGGTTGTAAACGCTTTTCAGGCTCAGTACTGCACTCAAAAGATGCAGCCCTGAGGTCTCTCCTGATAGGAGGTAGTTAAGTAGAAATTCACTGCTCAGCTGACCCGGCAGAAGCAAATGTATACCAAAAATGTACCCAAAATGAGCTTTTCAGTGAACAGCAGCCAGGCACATTTTAGCTAGTTTTACTTGTAAGTGGGGTTGTAAACGCTTTTCAGGCTCAGTACTGCACTCAAAAGATGCAGCCCTGAGGTCTCTCCTGATAGGAGGTAGTTAAGTAGAAATTCACGGCTCAGCTGACCCGGCAGAAGCAAATGTATACCAAAAATGTACCCAGAATGAGCTTTTCAGTGAACAGCAGCCAGGCACATTTTAGCTAGTTTTACTTGTAAGTGGGGTTGGAAACGCTTTTCAGGCTCAGTACTGCGCTCAAAAGATGCAGCCCTGAGGTCTCTCCTGATAGGAGATAGTTAAGTAGAAATTCACTGCTCAGCTGACCCGGCAGAAGCAAATGTATACCAAAAATGTACCCAGAATGAGCTTTTCAGTGAACAGCAGCCAGGCACATTTTAGCTAGTTTTACTTGTAACTGGGGTTGTAAACGCTTTTCAGGCTCAGTACTGCGCTCAAAAGATGCAGCCCTGAGGTCTCTCCTGATAGGGGGTAGTTAAGTAGAAATTCACTGCTCAGCTGACCCGGCAGAAGCAAATGTATACCAAAAATGTACCCAGAATGAGCTTTTCAGTGAACAGCAGCCAGGCACATTTTAGCTAGTTTTACTTGTAAGTGGGGTTGTAAACGCTTTTCAGGCTCAGTACTGCCCTCAAAAGATGCAGCCCTGAGGTCTCTCCTGATAGGGGGTAGTTAAGTAGAAATTCACTGCTCAGCTGACCCGGCAAAAGCAAATGTATACCAAAAATTTACCCAGAATGAGCTTTTCAGTGAACAGCAGCCAGGCACATTTTAGCTAGTTTTACTTGTAAGTGGGGTTGTAAACGCTTTTCAGGCTCAGTACTGCGCTCAAAAGATGCAGCCCTGAGGTCTCTCCTGATAGGAGGTAGTTAAGTAGAAATTCACTGCTCAGCTGACCCGGCAGAAGCAAATGTATACCAAAAATGTACCCAGCATTAGCTTTTCAGTGAACAGCAGCCAGGCACATTTTAGCTAGTTTTACTTGTAAGTGGGGTTGTAAACGCTTTTCAGGCTCAGTACTGCACTCAAAAGATGCAGCCCTGAGGTCTCTCCTGATAGGAGGTAGTTAAGTAGAAATTCACTACTCAGCTGACCCGGCAGAAGCAAATGTATACCAAAAATGTACCCAGAATGAGCTTTTCAGTGAACAGCAGCCAGGCACATTTTAGCTAGTTTTACTTGTAAGTGGGGTTGTAAACGCTTTTCAGGCTCAGTACTGCGCTCAAAAGATGCAGCCCTGAGGTCTCTCCTGATAGGAGGTAGTTAAGTAGAAATTCACTGCTCAGCTGACCCGGCAGAAGCAAATGTATACCAAAAATGTACCCAGAATTAGCTTTTCAGTGAACAGCAGCCAGGCACATTTTAGCTAGTTTTACTTGTAAGTGGGGTTGTAAACGCTTTTCAGGCTCAGTACTGCACTCAAAAGATGCAGCCCTGAGGTCTCTCCTGATAGGAGGTAGTTAAGTAGAAATTCACTACTCAGCTGACCCGGCAGAAGCAAATGTATACCAAAAATGTACCCAGAATGAGCTTTTCAGTGAACAGCAGCCAGGTACATTTTAGCTAGTTTTACTTGTAACTGGGGTTGTAAACGCTTTTCAGGCTCAGTACTGCGCTCAAAAGATGCAGCCCTGAGGTCTCTCCTGATAGGGGGTAGTTAAGTAGAAATTCACTGCCCAGCTGACCCGGCAGAAGCAAATGTATACCAAAAATGTACCCAGAATGAGCTTTTCAGTGAACAGCAGCCAGGCACATTTTAGCTAGTTTTACTTGTAAGTGGGGTTGTAAACGCTTTTCAGGCTCAGTACTGCGCTCAAAAGATGCAGCCCTGAGGTCTCTCCTGATAGGAGGTAGTTAAGTAGAAATTCACTGCTCAGCTGACCCGGCAGAAGCAAATGTATACCAAAAATGTACCCAGAATTAGCTTTTCAGTGAACAGCAGCCAGGCACATTTTAGCTAGTTTTACTTGTAAGTGGGGTTGTAAACGCTTTTCAGGCTCAGTACTGCGCTCAAAAGATGCAGCCCTGAGGTCTCTCCTGATAGGAGGTAGTTAAGTAGAAATTCACTGCTCAGCTGACCCGGCAGAAGCAAATGTATACCAAAAATGTACCCAGAATGAGCTTTTCAGTGAATAGCAGCCAGGCACATTTTAGCTAGTTTTACTTGTAACTGGGGTTGTAAACGGTTTTCAGGCTCAGTACTGCGCTCAAAAGATGCAGCCCTGAGGTCTCTCCTGATAGGAGGTAGTTAAGTAGAAATTCAATGCCCAGCTGACCCGGCAGAAGCAAATGTATACTAAAAATGTACCCAGAATGAGCTTTTCAGTGAACAGCAGCCAGGCACATTTTAGCTAGTTTTACTTGTGACTGGGGTTGTAAACGCTTTTCAGGCTCAGTACTGCGCTCAAAAGATGCAGCCCTGAGGTCTCTCCTGATAGGAGGTAGTTAAGTAGAAATTCACTGCTCAGCTGACCCGGCAGAAGCAAATGTATACCAAAAATGTACCCAGAATTAGCTTTTCAGTGAACAGCAGCCAGGCACATTTTAGCTAGTTTTACTTGTAAGTGGGGTTGTAAACGCTTTTCAGGCTCAGTACTGCACTCAAAAGATGCAGCCCTGAGGTCTCTCCTGATAGGAGGTAGTTAAGTAGAAATTCACTACTCAGCTGACCCGGCAGAAGCAAATGTATACCAAAAATGTACCCAGAATGAGCTTTTCAGTGAACAGCAGCCAGGTACATTTTAGCTAGTTTTACTTGTAACTGGGGTTGTAAACGCTTTTCAGGCTCAGTACTGCGCTCAAAAGATGCAGCCCTGAGGTCTCTCCTGATAGGGGGTAGTTAAGTAGAAATTCACTGCCCAGCTGACCCGGCAGAAGCAAATGTATACCAAAAATGTACCCAGAATGAGCTTTTCAGTGAACAGCAGCCAGGCACATTTTAGCTAGTTTTACTTGTAAGTGGGGTTGTAAACGCTTTTCAGGCTCAGTACTGCGCTCAAAAGATGCAGCCCTGAGGTCTCTCCTGATAGGAGGTAGTTAAGTAGAAATTCACTGCTCAGCTGACCCGGCAGAAGCAAATGTATACCAAAAATGTACCCAGAATTAGCTTTTCAGTGAACAGCAGCCAGGCACATTTTAGCTAGTTTTACTTGTAAGTGGGGTTGTAAACGCTTTTCAGGCTCAGTACTGCGCTCAAAAGATGCAGCCCTGAGGTCTCTCCTGATAGGAGGTAGTTAAGTAGAAATTCACTGCTCAGCTGACCCGGCAGAAGCAAATGTATACCAAAAATGTACCCAGAATGAGCTTTTCAGTGAATAGCAGCCAGGCACATTTTAGCTAGTTTTACTTGTAACTGGGGTTGTAAACGGTTTTCAGGCTCAGTACTGCGCTCAAAAGATGCAGCCCTGAGGTCTCTCCTGATAGGAGGTAGTTAAGTAGAAATTCAATGCCCAGCTGACCCGGCAGAAGCAAATGTATACTAAAAATGTACCCAGAATGAGCTTTTCAGTGAACAGCAGCCAGGCACATTTTAGCTAGTTTTACTTGTGACTGGGGTTGTAAACGCTTTTCAGGCTCAGTACTGCGCTCAAAAGATGCAGCCCTGAGGTCTCTCCTGATAGGAGGTAGTTAAGTAGAAATTCACTGCTCAGCTGACCCGGCAGAAGCAAATGTATACCAAAAATGTACCCAGAATGAGCTTTTCAGTGAACAGCAGCCAGGCACATTTTAGCTAGTTTTACTTGTGACTGGGGTTGTAAACGCTTTTCAGGCTCAGTACTGCGCTCAAAAGATGCAGCCCTGAGGTCTCTCCTGATAGGAGGTAGTTAAGTAGAAATTCACTGCTCAGCTGACCCGGCAGAAGCAAATGTATACCAAAAATGTACCCAGAATGAGCTTTTCAGTGAACAGCAGCCAGGCACATTTTAGCTAGTTTTACTTGTAACTGGGGTTGTAAACGCTTTTCAGGCTCAGTACTGCGCTCAAAAGATGCAGTCCTGAGGTCTCTCCTGATAGGGGGTAGTTAAGTAGAAATTCACTGCTCAGCTGACCCGGCAGAAGCAAATGTATACCAAAAATGTACCCAGAAGGAGCTTTTCAGTGAACAGCAGACAGGCACATTTTAGCTAGTTTTACTTTTAAGTGGGGTTGTAAACGCTTTTCAGGCTCAGTACTGCGCTCAAAAGATGCAGCCCTGAGGTCTCTCCTGATAGGGGGTAGTTAAGTAGAAATTCACTGCTCAGCTGACCCGGCAGAAGCAAATGTATACCAAAAATGTACCCAGAATGAGCTTTTCAGTGAACAGCAGCCAGGCACATTTTAGCTAGTTTTACTTGTAAGTGGGGTTGTAAACGCTTTTCAGGCTCAGTACTGCGCTCAAAAGATGCAGCCCTGAGGTCTCTCCTGATAGGAGGTAGTTAAGTAGAAATTCACTGCTCAGCTGACCCGGCAGAAGCAAATGTATACCAAAAATGTACCCAGAATGAGCTTTTCAGTGAACAGCAGCCAGGCACATTTTAGCTAGTTTTACTTGTAACTGGGGTTGTAAACGCTTTTCAGGCTCAGTACTGCGCTCAAAAGATGCAGCCCTGAGGTCTCTCCTGATAGGGGGTAGTTAAGTAGAAATTCACTGCTCAGCTGACCCGGCAGAAGCAAATGTATACCAAAAATGTACCCAGAATGAGCTTTTCAGTGAACAGCAGCCAGGCACATTTTAGCTAGTTTTACTTGTAACTGGGGTTGTAAACGCTTTTCAGGCTCAGTACTGCGCTCAAAAGATGCAGCCCTGAGGTCTCTCCTGATAGGGGGTAGTTAAGTAGAAATTCACTGCTCAGCTGACCCGGCAGAAGCAAATGTATACCAAAAATGTACCCAGAATGAGCTTTTCAGTGAACAGCAGCCAGGCACATTTTAGCTAGTTTTACTTGTAAGTGGGGTTGTAAACGCTTTTCAGGCTCAGTACTGCGCTCAAAAGATGCAGCCCTGAGGTCTCTCCTGATAGGGGGTAGTTAAGTAGAAATTCACTGCTCAGCTGACCCGGCAGAAGCAAATGTATACCAAAAATTTACCCAGAATGAGCTTTTCAGTGAACAGCAGCCAGGCACATTTTAGCTAGTTTTACTTGTAAGTGGGGTTGTAAACGCTTTTCAGGCTCAGTACTGCGCTCAAAAGATGCAGCCCTGAGGTCTCTCCTGATAGGAGGTAGTTAAGTAGAAATTCACTGCTCAGCTGACCCGGCAGAAGCAAATGTATACCAAAAATGTACCCAGAATGAGCTTTTCAGTGAACAGCAGCCAGGCACATTTTAGCTAGTTTTACTTGTAAGTGGGGTTGTAAACGCTTTTCAGGCTCAGTACTGCACTCAAAAGATGCAGCCCTGAGGTCTCTCCTGATAGGAGGTAGTTAAGTAGAAATTCACTACTCAGCTGACCCGGCAGAAGCAAATGTATACCAAAAATGTACCCAGAATGAGCTTTTCAGTGAACAGCAGCCAGGTACATTTTAGCTAGTTTTACTTGTAACTGGGGTTGTAAACGCATTTCAGGCTCAGTACTGCGCTCAAAAGATGCAGCCCTGAGGTCTCTCCTGATAGGAGGTAGTTAAGTAGAAATTCACTACTCAGCTGACCCGGCAGAAGCAAATGTATACCAAAAATGTACCCAGAATGAGCTTTTCAGTGAACAGCAGCCAGGTACATTTTAGCTAGTTTTACTTGTAACTGGGGTTGTAAACGCTTTTCAGGCTCAGTACTGCGCTCAAAAGATGCAGCCCTGAGGTCTCTCCTGATAGGAGGTAGTTAAGTAGAAATTCACTGCTCAGCTGACCCGGCAGAAGCAAATGTATACCAAAAATGTACCCAGAATTAGCTTTTCAGTGAACAGCAGCCAGGCACATTTTAGCTAGTTTTACTTGTAAGTGGGGTTGTAAACGCTTTTCAGGCTCAGTACTGCACTCAAAAGATGCAGCCCTGAGGTCTCTCCTGATAGGAGGGAGTTAAGTAGAAATTCACTGCTCAGCTGACCCGGCAGAAGCAAATGTATACCAAAAATGTACCCAGAATGAGCTTTTCAGTGAACAGCAGCCAGGCGCATTTTAGCTAGTTTTACTTGTAACTGGGGTTGTAAACGGTTTTCAGGCTCAGTACTGCGCTCAAAAGATGCAGCCCTGAGGTCTCTCCTGATAGGAGGTAGTTAAGTAGAAATTCAATGCCCAGCTGACCCGGCAGAAGCAAATGTATACTAAAAATGTACCCAGAATGAGCTTTTCAGTGAACAGCAGCCAGGCACATTTTAGCTAGTTTTACTTGTGACTGGGGTTGTAAACGCTTTTCAGGCTCAGTACTGCGCTCAAAAGATGCAGCCCTGAGGTCTCTCCTGATAGGAGGTAGTTAAGTAGAAATTCACTGCTCAGCTGACCCGGCAGAAGCAAATGTATACCAAAAATGTACCCAGAATGAGCTTTTCAGTGAACAGCAGCCTGGCACATTTTAGCTAGTTTTACTTGTAACTGGGGTTGTAAACGCTTTTCAGGCTCAGTACTGCGCTCAAAAGATGCAGCCCTGAGGTCTCTCCTGATAGGGGGTAGTTAAGTAGAAATTCACTGCTCAGCTGACCCGGCAGAAGCAAATGTATACCAAAAATGTACCCAGAATGAGCTTTTCAGTGAACAGCAGCCAGGCACATTTTAGCTAGTTTTACTTGTGACTGGGGTTGTAAACGCTTTTCAGGCTCAGTACTGCGCTCAAAAGATGCAGCCCTGAGGTCTCTCCTGATAGGAGGTAGTTAAGTAGAAATTCACTGCTCAGCTGACCCGGCAGAAGCAAATGTATACCAAAAATGTACCCAGAATGAGCTTTTCAGTGAACAGCAGCCAGGCACATTTTAGCTAGTTTTACTTGTAACTGGGGTTGTAAACGCTTTTCAGGCTCAGTACTGCGCTCAAAAGATGCAGTCCTGAGGTCTCTCCTGATAGGGGGTAGTTAAGTAGAAATTCACTGCTCAGCTGACCCGGCAGAAGCAAATGTATACCAAAAATGTACCCAGACTGAGCGTTTCAGTGAACAGCAGCCAGGCACATTTTAGCTAGTTTTACTTGTAAGTGGGGTTGTAAACGCTTTTCAGGCTCAGTACTGCGCTCAAAAGATGCAGCCCTGAGGTCTCTCCTGATAGGGGGTAGTTAAGTAGAAATTCACTGCTCAGCTGACCCGGCAGAAGCAAATGTATACCAAAAATGTACCCAGAATGAGCTTTTCAGTGAACAGCAGCCAGGCACATTTTAGCTAGTTTTACTTGTAAGTGGGGTTGTAAACGCTTTTCAGGCTCAGTACTGTGCTCAAAAGATGCAGCCCTGAGGTCTCTCCTGATAGGAGGTAGTTAAGTAGAAATTCACTGCTCAGCTGACCCGGCAGAAGCAAATGTATACCAAAAATGTACCCAGAATGAGCTTTTCAGTGAACAGCAGCCAGGCACATTTTAGCTAGTTTTACTTGTAACTGGGGTTGTAAACGCTTTTCAGGCTCAGAACTGCGCTCAAAAGATGCAGCCCTGAGGTCTCTCCTGATAGGGGGTAGTTAAGTAGAAATTCACTGCTCAGCTGACCCGGCAGAAGCAAATGTATACCAAAAATGTACCCAGAATGAGCTTTTCAGTGAACAGCAGCCAGGCACATTTTAGCTAGTTTTACTTGTAAGTGGGGTTGTAAACGCTTTTCAGGCTCAGTACTGCGCTCAAAAGATGCAGCCCTGAGGTCTCTCCTGATAGGAGGTAGTTAAGTAGAAATTCACTGCTCAGCTGACCCGGCAGAAGCAAATGTATACCAAAAATCTACCCAAAATGAGCTTTTCAGTGAACAGCAGCCAGGCACATTTTAGCTAGTTTTACTTGTAAGTGGGGTTGTAAACGCTTTTCAGGCTCAGTACTGCACTCAAAAGATGCAGCCCTGAGGTCTCTCCTGATAGGAGGTAGTTAAGTAGAAATTCACTGCTCAGCTGACCCGGCAGAAGCAAATGTATACCACAAATGTACCCAGAATGAGCTTTTCAGTGAACAGCAGCCAGGCACATTTTAGCTAGTTTTACTTGTAAGTGGGGTTGGAAACGCTTTTCAGGCTCAGTACTGCGCTCAAAAGATGCAGCCCTGAGGTCTCTCCTGATAGGAGATAGTTAAGTAGAAATTCACTGCTCAGCTGACCCGGCAGAAGCAAATGTATACCAAAAATGTACCCAGAATGAGCTTTTCAGTGAACAGCAGCCAGGCACATTTTAGCTAGTTTTACTTGTAACTGGGGTTGTAAACGCTTTTCAGGCTCAGTACTGCGCTCAAAAGATGCAGCCCTGAGGTCTCTCCTGATAGGGGGTAGTTAAGTAGAAATTCACTGCTCAGCTGACCCGGCAGAAGCAAATGTATACCAAAAATGTACCCAGAATGAGCTTTTCAGTGAACAGCAGCCAGGCACATTTTAGCTAGTTTTACTTGTAAGTGGGGTTGTAAACGCTTTTCAGGCTCAGTACTGCGCTCAAAAGATGCAGCCCTGAGGTCTCTCCTGATAGGGGGTAGTTAAGAAGAAATTCACTGCTCAGCTGACCCGGCAGAAGCAAATGTATACCAAAAATTTACCCAGAATGAGCTTTTCAGTGAACAGCAGCCAGGCACATTTTAGCTAGTTTTACTTGTAAGTAGGGTTGTAAACGCTTTTCAGGCTCAGTACTGCGCTCAAAAGATGCAGCCCTGAGGTCTCTCCTGATAGGAGGTAGTTAAGTAGAAATTCACTGCTCAGCTGACCCGGCAGAAGCAAATGTATACCAAAAATGTACCCAGAATTAGCTTTTCAGTGAACAGCAGCCAGGCACATTTTAGCTAGTTTTACTTGTAAGTGGGGTTGTAAACGCTTTTCAGGCTCAGTACTGCACTCAAAAGATGCAGCCCTGAGGTCTCTCCTTATAGGAGGTAGTTAAGTAGAAATTCACTACTCAGCTGACCCGGCAGAAGCAAATGTATACCAAAAATGTACCCCGAATGAGCTTTTCAGTGAACAGCAGCCAGGTACATTTTAGCTAGTTTTACTTGTAACTGGGGTTGTAAACGCTTTTCAGGCTCAGTACTGCGCTCAAAAGATGCAGCCCTGAGGTCTCTCCTGATAGGGGGTAGTTAAGTAGAAATTCACTGCTCAGCTGACCCGGCAGAAGCAAATGTGTACCAAAAATGTACCCAGAATGAGCTTTTCAGTGAACAGCAGCCAGGCACATTTTAGCTAGTTTTACTTGTAAGTGGGGTTGTAAACGCTTTTCAGGCTCAGTACTGCGCTCAAAAGATGCAGCCCTGAGGTCTCTCCTGATAGGGGGTAGTTAAGTAGAAATTCACTGCTCAGCTGACCCGGCAGAAGCAAATGTATACCAAAAATGTACCCAGAATGAGCTTTTCAGTGAACAGCAGCCAGGCACATTTTAGCTAGTTTTACTTGTAAGTGGGGTTGTAAACGCTTTTCAGGCTCAGTACTGCACTCAAAAGATGCAGCCCTGAGGTCTCTCCTTATAGGAGGTAGTTAAGTAGAAATTCACTACTCAGCTGACCCGGCAGAAGCAAATGTATACCAAAAATGTACCCCGAATGAGCTTTTCAGTGAACAGCAGCCAGGTACATTTTAGCTAGTTTTACTTGTAACTGGGGTTGTAAACGCTTTTCAGGCTCAGTACTGCGCTCAAAAGATGCAGCCCTGAGGTCTCTCCTGATAGGGGGTAGTTAAGTAGAAATTCACTGCTCAGCTGACCCGGCAGAAGCAAATGTATACCAAAAATGTACCCAGAATGAGCTTTTCAGTGAACAGCAGCCAGGCACATTTTAGCTAGTTTTACTTGTAACTGGGGTTGTAAACGCTTTTCAGGCTCAGTACTGCGCTCAAAAGATGCAGCCCTGAGGTCTCTCCTGATAGGGGGTAGTTAAGTAGAAATTCACTGCTCAGCTGACCCGGCAGAAGCAAATGTATACCAAAAATGTACCCAGAATGAGCTTTTCAGTGAACAGCAGCCAGGCACATTTTAGCTAGTTTTACTTGTAAGTGGGGTTGTAAACGCTTTTCAGGCTCAGTACTGCGCTCAAAAGATGCAGCCCTGAGGTCTCTCCTGATAGGGGGTAGTTAAGAAGAAATTCACTGCTCAGCTGACCCGGCAGAAGCAAATGTATACCAAAAATTTACCCAGAATGAGCTTTTCAGTGAACAGCAGCCAGGCACATTTTAGCTAGTTTTACTTGTAAGTAGGGTTGTAAACGCTTTTCAGGCTCAGTACTGCGCTCAAAAGATGCAGCCCTGAGGTCTCTCCTGATAGGAGGTAGTTAAGTAGAAATTCACTGCTCAGCTGACCCGGCAGAAGCAAATGTATACCAAAAATGTACCCAGAATTAGCTTTTCAGTGAACAGCAGCCAGGCACATTTTAGCTAGTTTTACTTGTAAGTGGGGTTGTAAACGCTTTTCAGGCTCAGTACTGCACTCAAAAGATGCAGCCCTGAGGTCTCTCCTTATAGGAGGTAGTTAAGTAGAAATTCACTACTCAGCTGACCCGGCAGAAGCAAATGTATACCAAAAATGTACCCCGAATGAGCTTTTCAGTGAACAGCAGCCAGGTACATTTTAGCTAGTTTTACTTGTAACTGGGGTTGTAAACGCTTTTCAGGCTCAGTACTGCGCTCAAAAGATGCAGCCCTGAGGTGTCTCCTGATAGGGGGTAGTTAAGTAGAAATTCACTGCTCAGCTGACCCGGCAGAAGCAAATGTGTACCAAAAATGTACCCAGAATGAGCTTTTCAGTGAACAGCAGCCAGGCACATTTTAGCTAGTTTTACTTGTAAATGGGGTTGTAAACGCTTTTCAGGCTCAGTACTGCGCTCAAAAGATGCAGCCCTGAGGTCTCTCCTGATAGGGGGTAGTTAAGTAGAAATTCACTGCTCAGCTGACCCGGCAGAAGCAAATGTATACCAAAAATGTACCCAGAATGAGCTTTTCAGTGAACAGCAGCCAGGCACATTTTAGCTAGTTTTACTTGTAAGTGGGGTTGTAAACGCTTTTCAGGCTCAGTACTGCGCTCAAAAGATGCAGTCCTGAGGTCTCTCCTGATAGGGGGTAGTTAAGTAGAAATTCACTGCTCAGCTGACCCGGCAGAAGCAAATGTATACCAAAAATGTACCCAGACTGAGCGTTTCAGTGAACAGCAGCCAGGCACATTTTAGCTAGTTTTACTTGTAAGTGGGGTTGTAAACGCTTTTCAGGCTCAGTACTGCGCTCAAAAGATGCAGCCCTGAGGTCTCTCCTGATAGGGGGTAGTTAAGTAGAAATTCACTGCTCAGCTGACCCGGCAGAAGCAAATGTATACCAAAAATGTACCCAGAATGAGCTTTTCAGTGAACAGCAGCCAGGCACATTTTAGCTAGTTTTACTTGTAAGTGGGGTTGTAAACGCTTTTCAGGCTCAGTACTGTGCTCAAAAGATGCAGCCCTGAGGTCTCTCCTGATAGGAGGTAGTTAAGTAGAAATTCACTGCTCAGCTGACCCGGCAGAAGCAAATGTATACCAAAAATGTACCCAGAATGAGCTTTTCAGTGAACAGCAGCCAGGCACATTTTAGCTAGTTTTACTTGTAACTGGGGTTGTAAACGCTTTTCAGGCTCAGAACTGCGCTCAAAAGATGCAGCCCTGAGGTCTCTCCTGATAGGGGGTAGTTAAGTAGAAATTCACTGCTCAGCTGACCCGGCAGAAGCAAATGTATACCAAAAATGTACCCAGAATGAGCTTTTCAGTGAACAGCAGCCAGGCACATTTTAGCTAGTTTTACTTGTAAGTGGGGTTGTAAACGCTTTTCAGGCTCAGTACTGCGCTCAAAAGATGCAGCCCTGAGGTCTCTCCTGATAGGAGGTAGTTAAGTAGAAATTCACTGCTCAGCTGACCCGGCAGAAGCAAATGTATACCAAAAATCTACCCAAAATGAGCTTTTCAGTGAACAGCAGCCAGGCACATTTTAGCTAGTTTTACTTGTAAGTGGGGTTGTAAACGCTTTTCAGGCTCAGTACTGCACTCAAAAGATGCAGCCCTGAGGTCTCTCCTGATAGGAGGTAGTTAAGTAGAAATTCACTGCTCAGCTGACCCGGCAGAAGCAAATGTATACCACAAATGTACCCAGAATGAGCTTTTCAGTGAACAGCAGCCAGGCACATTTTAGCTAGTTTTACTTGTAAGTGGGGTTGGAAACGCTTTTCAGGCTCAGTACTGCGCTCAAAAGATGCAGCCCTGAGGTCTCTCCTGATAGGAGATAGTTAAGTAGAAATTCACTGCTCAGCTGACCCGGCAGAAGCAAATGTATACCAAAAATGTACCCAGAATGAGCTTTTCAGTGAACAGCAGCCAGGCACATTTTAGCTAGTTTTACTTGTAACTGGGGTTGTAAACGCTTTTCAGGCTCAGTACTGCGCTCAAAAGATGCAGCCCTGAGGTCTCTCCTGATAGGGGGTAGTTAAGTAGAAATTCACTGCTCAGCTGACCCGGCAGAAGCAAATGTATACCAAAAATGTACCCAGAATGAGCTTTTCAGTGAACAGCAGCCAGGCACATTTTAGCTAGTTTTACTTGTAAGTGGGGTTGTAAACGCTTTTCAGGCTCAGTACTGCGCTCAAAAGATGCAGCCCTGAGGTCTCTCCTGATAGGGGGTAGTTAAGAAGAAATTCACTGCTCAGCTGACCCGGCAGAAGCAAATGTATACCAAAAATTTACCCAGAATGAGCTTTTCAGTGAACAGCAGCCAGGCACATTTTAGCTAGTTTTACTTGTAAGTAGGGTTGTAAACGCTTTTCAGGCTCAGTACTGCGCTCAAAAGATGCAGCCCTGAGGTCTCTCCTGATAGGAGGTAGTTAAGTAGAAATTCACTGCTCAGCTGACCCGGCAGAAGCAAATGTATACCAAAAATGTACCCAGAATTAGCTTTTCAGTGAACAGCAGCCAGGCACATTTTAGCTAGTTTTACTTGTAAGTGGGGTTGTAAACGCTTTTCAGGCTCAGTACTGCACTCAAAAGATGCAGCCCTGAGGTCTCTCCTTATAGGAGGTAGTTAAGTAGAAATTCACTACTCAGCTGACCCGGCAGAAGCAAATGTATACCAAAAATGTACCCCGAATGAGCTTTTCAGTGAACAGCAGCCAGGTACATTTTAGCTAGTTTTACTTGTAACTGGGGTTGTAAACGCTTTTCAGGCTCAGTACTGCGCTCAAAAGATGCAGCCCTGAGGTCTCTCCTGATAGGGGGTAGTTAAGTAGAAATTCACTGCTCAGCTGACCCGGCAGAAGCAAATGTGTACCAAAAATGTACCCAGAATGAGCTTTTCAGTGAACAGCAGCCAGGCACATTTTAGCTAGTTTTACTTGTAAGTGGGGTTGTAAACGCTTTTCAGGCTCAGTACTGCGCTCAAAAGATGCAGCCCTGAGGTCTCTCCTGATAGGGGGTAGTTAAGTAGAAATTCACTGCTCAGCTGACCCGGCAGAAGCAAATGTATACCAAAAATGTACCCAGAATGAGCTTTTCAGTGAACAGCAGCCAGGCACATTTTAGCTAGTTTTACTTGTAAGTGGGGTTGTAAACGCTTTTCAGGCTCAGTACTGCACTCAAAAGATGCAGCCCTGAGGTCTCTCCTTATAGGAGATAGTTAAGTAGAAATTCACTACTCAGCTGACCCGGCAGAAGCAAATGTATACCAAAAATGTACCCCGAATGAGCTTTTCAGTGAACAGCAGCCAGGTACATTTTAGCTAGTTTTACTTGTAACTGGGGTTGTAAACGCTTTTCAGGCTCAGTACTGCGCTCAAAAGATGCAGCCCTGAGGTCTCTCCTGATAGGGGGTAGTTAAGTAGAAATTCACTGCTCAGCTGACCCGGCAGAAGCAAATGTATACCAAAAATGTACCCAGAATGAGCTTTTCAGTGAACAGCAGCCAGGCACATTTTAGCTAGTTTTACTTGTAACTGGGGTTGTAAACGCTTTTCAGGCTCAGTACTGCGCTCAAAAGATGCAGCCCTGAGGTCTCTCCTGATAGGGGGTAGTTAAGTAGAAATTCACTGCTCAGCTGACCCGGCAGAAGCAAATGTATACCAAAAATGTACCCAGAATGAGCTTTTCAGTGAACAGCAGCCAGGCACATTTTAGCTAGTTTTACTTGTAAGTGGGGTTGTAAACGCTTTTCAGGCTCAGTACTGCGCTCAAAAGATGCAGCCCTGAGGTCTCTCCTGATAGGGGGTAGTTAAGAAGAAATTCACTGCTCAGCTGACCCGGCAGAAGCAAATGTATACCAAAAATTTACCCAGAATGAGCTTTTCAGTGAACAGCAGCCAGGCACATTTTAGCTAGTTTTACTTGTAAGTAGGGTTGTAAACGCTTTTCAGGCTCAGTACTGCGCTCAAAAGATGCAGCCCTGAGGTCTCTCCTGATAGGAGGTAGTTAAGTAGAAATTCACTGCTCAGCTGACCCGGCAGAAGCAAATGTATACCAAAAATGTACCCAGAATTAGCTTTTCAGTGAACAGCAGCCAGGCACATTTTAGCTAGTTTTACTTGTAAGTGGGGTTGTAAACGCTTTTCAGGCTCAGTACTGCACTCAAAAGATGCAGCCCTGAGGTCTCTCCTTATAGGAGGTAGTTAAGTAGAAATTCACTACTCAGCTGACCCGGCAGAAGCAAATGTATACCAAAAATGTACCCCGAATGAGCTTTTCAGTGAACAGCAGCCAGGTACATTTTAGCTAGTTTTACTTGTAACTGGGGTTGTAAACGCTTTTCAGGCTCAGTACTGCGCCCAAAAGATGCAGCCCTGAGGTGTCTCCTGATAGGGGGTAGTTAAGTAGAAATTCACTGCTCAGCTGACCCGGCAGAAGCAAATGTGTACCAAAAATGTACCCAGAATGAGCTTTTCAGTGAACAGCAGCCAGGCACATTTTAGCTAGTTTTACTTGTAAATGGGGTTGTAAACGCTTTTCAGGCTCAGTACTGCGCTCAAAAGATGCAGCCCTGAGGTCTCTCCTGATAGGGGGTAGTTAAGTAGAAATTCACTGCTCAGCTGACCCGGCAGAAGCAAATGTATACCAAAAATGTACCCAGAATGAGCTTTTCAGTGAACAGCAGCCAGGCACATTTTAGCTAGTTTTACTTGTAAGTGGGGTTGTAAACGCTTTTCAGGCTCAGTACTGCGCTCAAAAGATGCAGCCCTGAGGTCTCTCCTGATAGGAGGTAGTTAAGTAGAAATTTACTGCTCAGCTGACCCGGCAGAAGCAAATGTATACCAAAAATGTACCCAGAATGAGCTTTTCAGTGAACAGCAGCCAGGCACATTTTAGCTAGTTTTACTTGTAACTGGGGTTGTAAACGCTTTTCAGGCTCAGTACTGCGCTCAAAAGATGCAGCCCTGAGGTCTCTCCTGATAGGGGGTAGTTAAGTAGAAATTCACTGCTCAGCTGACCCGGCAGAAGCAAATGTATACCAAAAATGTACCCAGAATGAGCTTTTCAGTGAACAGCAGCCAGGCACATTTTAGCTAGTTTTACTTGTAAGTGGGGTTGTAAACGCTTTTCAGGCTCAGTACTGCGCTCAAAAGATGCAGCCCTGAGGTCTCTCCTGATAGGAGGTAGTTAAGTAGAAATTCACTGCTCAGCTGACCCGGCAGAAGCAAATGTATACCAAAAATGTACCCAAAATGAGCTTTTCAGTGAACAGCAGCCAGGCACATTTTAGCTAGTTTTACTTGTAAGTGGGGTTGTAAACGCTTTTCAGGCTCAGTACTGCACTCAAAAGATGCAGCCCTGAGGTCTCTCCTGATAGGAGGTAGTTAAGTAGAAATTCACTGCTCAGCTGACCCGGCAGAAGCAAATGTATACCACAAATGTACCCAGAATGAGCTTTTCAGTGAACAGCAGCCAGGCACATTTTAGCTAGTTTTACTTGTAAGTGGGGTTGGAAACGCTTTTCAGGCTCAGTACTGCGCTCAAAAGATGCAGCCCTGAGGTCTCTCCTGATAGGAGATAGTTAAGTAGAAATTCACTGCTCAGCTGACCCGGCAGAAGCAAATGTATACCAAAAATGTACCCAGAATGAGCTTTTCAGTGAACAGCAGCCAGGCACATTTTAGCTAGTTTTACTTGTAACTGGGGTTGTAAACGCTTTTCAGGCTCAGTACTGCGCTCAAAAGATGCAGCCCTGAGGTCTCTCCTGATAGGGGGTAGTTAAGTAGAAATTCACTGCTCAGCTGACCCGGCAGAAGCAAATGTATACCAAAAATGTACCCAGAATGAGCTTTTCAGTGAACAGCAGCCAGGCACATTTTAGCTAGTTTTACTTGTAAGTGGGGTTGTAAACGCTTTTCAGGCTCAGTACTGCGCTCAAAAGATGCAGCCCTGAGGTCTCTCCTGATAGGGGGTAGTTAAGTAGAAATTCACTGCTCAGCTGACCCGGCAGAAGCAAATGTATACCAAAAATTTACCCAGAATGAGCTTTTCAGTGAACAGCAGCCAGGCACATTTTAGCTAGTTTTACTTGTAAGTGGGGTTGTAAACGCTTTTCAGGCTCAGTACTGCGCTCAAAAGATGCAGCCCTGAGGTCTCTCCTGATAGGAGGTAGTTAAGTAGAAATTCACTGCTCAGCTGACCCGGCAGAAGCAAATGTATACCAAAAATGTACCCAGAATGAGCTTTTCAGTGAACAGCAGCCAGGCACATTTTAGCTAGTTTTACTTGTAAGTGGGGTTGTAAACGCTTTTCAGGCTCAGTACTGCACTCAAAAGATGCAGCCCTGAGGTCTCTCCTGATAGGAGGTAGTTAAGTAGAAATTCACTACTCAGCTGACCCGGCAGAAGCAAATGTATACCAAAAATGTACCCAGAATGAGCTTTTCAGTGAACAGCAGCCAGGTACATTTTAGCTAGTTTTACTTGTAACTGGGGTTGTAAACGCTTTTCAGGCTCAGTACTGCGCTCAAAAGATGCAGCCCTGAGGTCTCTCCTGATAGGGGGTAGTTAAGTAGAAATTCACTGCTCAGCTGACCCGGCAGAAGCAAATGTATACCAAAAATGTACCCAGAATGAGCTTTTCAGTGAACAGCAGCCAGGCACATTTTAGCTAGTTTTACTTGTAAGTGGGGTTGTAAACGCTTTTCAGGCTCAGTACTGCGCTCAAAAGATGCAGCCCTGAGGTCTCTCCTGATAGGAGGTAGTTAAGTAGAAATTCACTGCTCAGCTGACCCGGCAGAAGCAAATGTATACCAAAAATGTACCCAGAATGAGCTTTTCAGTGAACAGCAGCCAGGCACATTTTAGCTAGTTTTACTTGTAAGTGGGGTTGTAAACGCTTTTCAGGCTCAGTACTGCGCTCAAAAGATGCAGCCCTGAGGTCTCTCCTGATAGGGGGTAGTTAAGTAGAAATTCACTGCTCAGCTGACCCGGCAGAAGCAAATGTATACCAAAAATGTACCCAGAATGAGCTTTTCAGTGAACAGCAGCCAGGCACATATTAGCTAGTTTTACTTGTAAGTGGGGTTGTAAACGCTTTTCAGGCTCAGTACTGTGCTCAAAAGATGCAGCCCTGAGGTCTCTCCTGATAGGAGGTAGTTAAGTAGAAATTCACTGCTCAGCTGACCCGGCAGAAGCAAATGTATACCAAAAATGTACCCAGAATGAGCTTTTCAGTGAACAGCAGCCAGGCACATTTTAGCTAGTTTTACTTGTAACTGGGGTTGTAAACGCTTTTCAGGCTCAGTACTGCGCTCAAAAGATGCAGCCCTGAGGTCTCTCCTGACAGGGGGTAGTTAAGTAGAAATTCACTGCTCAGCTGACCCGGCAGAAGCAAATGTATACCAAAAATGTACCCAGAATGAGCTTTTCAGTGAACAGCAGCCAGGCACATTTTAGCTAGTTTTACTTGTAAGTGGGGTTGTAAACGCTTTTCAGGCTCAGTACTGCGCTCAAAAGATGCAGCCCTGAGGTCTCTCCTGATAGGAGGTAGTTAAGTAGAAATTCACTGCTCAGCTGACCCGGCAGAAGCAAATGTATACCAAAAATGTACCCAAAATGAGCTTTTCAGTGAACAGCAGCCAGGCACATTTTAGCTAGTTTTACTTGTAAGTGGGGTTGTAAACGCTTTTCAGGCTCAGTACTGCACTCAAAAGATGCAGCCCTGAGGTCTCTCCTGATAGGAGGTAGTTAAGTAGAAATTCACTGCTCAGCTGACCCGGCAGAAGCAAATGTATACCAAAAATGTACCCAGAATGAGCTTTTCAGTGAACAGCAGCCAGGCACATTTTAGCTAGTTTTACTTGTAAGTGGTGTTGGAAACGCTTTTCAGGCTCAGTACTGCGCTCAAAAGATGCAGCCCTGAGGTCTCTCCTGATAGGAGATAGTTAAGTAGAAATTCACTGCTCAGCTGACCCGGCAGAAGCAAATGTATACCAAAAATGTACCCAGAATGAGCTTTTCAGTGAACAGCAGCCAGGCACATTTTAGCTAGTTTTACTTGTAACTGGGGTTGTAAACGCTTTTCAGGCTCAGTACTGCGCTCAAAAGATGCAGCCCTGAGGTCTCTCCTGATAGGGGGTAGTTAAGTAGAAATTCACTGCTCAGCTGACCCGGCAAAAGCAAATGTATACCAAAAATGTACCCAGAATGAGCTTTTCAGTGAACAGCAGCCAGGCACATTTTAGCTAGTTTTACTTGTAAGTGGGGTTGTAAACGCTTTTCAGGCTCAGTACTGCGCTCAAAAGATGCAGCCCTGAGGTCTCTCCTGATAGGGGGTAGTTAAGTAGAAATTCACTGCTCAGCTGACCCGGCAGAAGCAAATGTATACCAAAAATTTACCCAGAATGAGCTTTTCAGTGAACAGCAGCCAGGCACATTTTAGCTAGTTTTACTTGTAAGTGGGGTTGTAAACGCTTTTCAGGCTCAGTACTGCGCTCAAAAGATGCAGCCCTGAGGTCTCTCCTGATAGGAGGTAGTTAAGTAGAAATTCACTGCTCAGCTGACCCGGCAGAAGCAAATGTATACCAAAAATGTACCCAGAATGAGCTTTTCAGTGAACAGCAGCCAGGCACATTTTAGCTAGTTTTACTTGTAAGTGGGGTTGTAAACGCTTTTCAGGCTCAGTACTGCACTCAAAAGATGCAGCCCTGAGGTCTCTCCTGATAGGAGGTAGTTAAGTAGAAATTCACTGCTCAGCTGACCCGGCAGAAGCAAATGTATACCAAAAATGTACCCAGAATGAGCTTTTCAGTGAACAGCAGCCAGGCCCATTTTAGCTAGTTTTACTTGTAAGTGGGGTTGTAAACGCTTTTCAGGCTCAGTACTGCGCTCA
This sequence comes from Lissotriton vulgaris, assembly GCF_964263255.1. Classification (NCBI taxonomy): domain Eukaryota; kingdom Metazoa; phylum Chordata; class Amphibia; order Caudata; family Salamandridae; genus Lissotriton; species Lissotriton vulgaris. Next base: position 396,332 of record NW_028242375.1, read on the forward strand.
AAAGATGCAGCCCTGAGGTCTCTCCTGATAGGGGGTAGTTAAGTAGAAATTCACTGCTCAGCTGACCCGGCAGAAGCAAATGTATACCAAAAATGTACCCAGAATGAGCTTTTCAGTGAACAGCAGCCAGGCACATTTTAGCTAGTTTTACTTGTAAGTGGGGTTGTAAACGCTTTTCAGGCTCAGTACTGTGCTCAAAAGATGCAGCCCTGAGGTCTCTCCTGATAGGAGGTAGTTAAGTAGAAATTCACTGCTCAGCTGACCCGGCAGAAGCAAATGTATACCAAAAATGTACCCAGAATGAGCTTTTCAGTGAACAGCAGCAAGGCACATTTTAGCTAGTTTTACTTGTAACTGGGGTTGTAAACGCTTTTCAGGCTCAGTACTGCGCTCAAAAGATGCAGCCCTGAGGTCTCTCCTGACAGGGGGTAGTTAAGTAGAAATTCATTGCTCAGCTGACCCGGCAGAAGCAAATGTATACCAAAAATGTACCCAGAATGAGCTTTTCAGTGAACAGCAGCCAGGCACATTTTAGCTAGTTTTACTTGTAAGTGGGGTTGGAAACGCTTTTCAGGCTCAGTACTGCGCTCAAAAGATGCAGCCCTGAGGTCTCTCCTGATAGGAGATAGTTAAGTAGAAATTCACTGCTCAGCTGACCCGGCAGAAGCAAATGTATACCAAAAATGTACCCAGAATGAGCTTTTCAGTGAACAGCAGCCAGGCACATTTTAGCTAGTTTTACTTGTAAGTGGGGTTGTAAACGCTTTTCAGGCTCAGTACTGCGCTCAAAAGATGCAGCCCTGAGGTCTCTCCTGATAGGAGGTAGTTAAGTAGAAATTCACTGCTCAGCTGACCCGGCAGAAGCAAATGTATACCAAAAATGTACCCAGAATGAGCTTTTCAGTGAACAGCAGCCAGGCACATTTTAGCTAGTTTTACTTGTAAGTGGGGTTGTAAACGCTTTTCAGGCTCAGTACTGCACTCAAAAGATGCAGCCCTGACGTCTCTCCTGATAGGAGGTAGTTAAGTAGAAATTCACTACTCAGCTGACCCGGCAGAAGCAAATGTATACCAAAAATGTACCCAGAATGAGCTTTTCAGTGAACAGCAGCCAGGTACATTTTAGCTAGTTTTACTTGTAACTGGGGTTGTAAACGCTTTTCAGGCTCAGTACTGCGCTCAAAAGATGCAGCCCTGAGGTCTCTCCTGATAGGGGGTAGTTAAGTAGAAATTCACTGCTCAGCTGACCCGGCAGAAGCAAATGTATACCAAAAATGTACCCAGAATGAGCTTTTCAGTGAACAGCAGCCAGGCACATTTTAGCTAGTTTTACTTGTAAGTGGGGTTGTAAACGCTTTTCAGGCTCAGTACTGCGCTCAAAAGATGCAGCCCTGAGGTCTCTCCTGATAGGAGGTAGTTAAGTAGAAATTCACTGCTCAGCTGACCCGGCAGAAGCAAATGTATACCAAAAATGTACCCAGAATGAGCTTTTCAGTGAACAGCAGCCAGGCACATTTTAGCTAGTTTTACTTGTAAGTGGGGTTGTAAACGCTTTTCAGGCTCAGTACTGCGCTCAAAAGATGCAGCCCTGAGGTCTCTCCTGATAGGGGGTAGTTAAGTAGAAATTCACTGCTCAGCTGACCCGGCAGAAGCAAATGTATACCAAAAATGTACCCAGAATGAGCTTTTCAGTGAACAGCAGCCAGGCACATTTTAGCTAGTTTTACTTGTAAGTGGGGTTGTAAACGCTTTTCAGGCTCAGTACTGTGCTCAAAAGATGCAGCCCTGAGGTCTCTCCTGATAGGAGGTAGTTAAGTAGAAATTCACTGCTCAGCTGACCCGGCAGAAGCAAATGTATACCAAAAATGTACCCAGAATGAGCTTTTCAGTGAACAGCAGCCAGGCACATTTTAGCTAGTTTTACTTGTAACTGGGGTTGTAAACGCTTTTCAGGCTCAGTACTGCGCTCAAAAGATGCAGCCCTGAGGTCTCTCCTGACAGGGGGTAGTTAAGTAGAAATTCACTGCTCAGCTGACCCGGCAGAAGCAAATGTATACCAAAAATGTACCCAGAATGAGCTTTTCAGTGAACAGCAGCCAGGCACATTTTAGCTAGTTTTACTTGTAAGTGGGGTTGTAAACGCTTTTCAGGCTCAGTACTGCGCTCAAAAGATGCAGCCCTGAGGTCTCTCCTGATAGGAGGTAGTTAAGTAGAAATTCACTGCTCAGCTGACCCGGCAGAAGCAAATGTATACCAAAAATGTACCCAAAATGAGCTTTTCAGTGAACAGCAGCCAGGCACATTTTAGCTAGTTTTACTTGTAAGTGGGGTTGTAAACGCTTTTCAGGCTCAGTACTGCACTCAAAAGATGCAGCCCTGAGGTCTCTCCTGATAGGAGGTAGTTAAGTAGAAATTCACTGCTCAGCTGACCCGGCAGAAGCAAATGTATACCAAAAATGTACCCAGAATGAGCTTTTCAGTGAACAGCAGCCAGGCACATTTTAGCTAGTTTTACTTGTAAATGGGGTTGGAAACGCTTTTCAGGCTCAGTACTGCGCTCAAAAGATGCAGCCCTGAGGTCTCTCCTGATAGGAGATAGTTAAGTAGAAATTCACTGCTCAGCTGACCCGGCAGAAGCAAATGTATACCAAAAATGTACCCAGAATGAGCTTTTCAGTGAACAGCAGCCAGGCACATTTTAGCTAGTTTTACTTGTAACTGGGGTGTAAACGCTTTTCAGGCTCAGTACTGCGCTCAAAAGATGCAGCCCTGAGGTCTCTCCTGATAGGGGGTAGTTAAGTAGAAATTCACTGCTCAGCTGACCCGGCAAAAGCAAATGTATACCAAAAATGTACCCAGAATGAGCTTTTCAGTGAACAGCAGCCAGGCACATTTTAGCTAGTTTTACTTGTAAGTGGGGTTGTAAACGCTTTTCAGGCTCAGTACTGCGCTCAAAAGATGCAGCCCTGAGGTCTCTCCTGATAGGGGGTAGTTAAGTAGAAATTCACTGCTCAGCTGACCCGGCAGAAGCAAATGTATACCAAAAATTTACCCAGAATGAGCTTTTCAGTGAACAGCAGCCAGGCACATTTTAGCTAGTTTTACTTGTAAGTGGGGTTGTAAACGCTTTTCAGGCTCAGTACTGCGCTCAAAAGATGCAGCCCTGAGGTCTCTCCTGATAGGAGGTAGTTAAGTAGAAATTCACTGCTCAGCTGACCCGGCAGAAGCAAATGTATACCAAAAATGTACCCAGAATTAGCTTTTCAGTGAACAGCAGCCAGGCACATTTTAGCTAGTTTTACTTGTAAGTGGGGTTGTAAACGCTTTTCAGGCTCAGTACTGCACTCAAAAGATGCAGCCCTGAGGTCTCTCCTGATAGGAGGTAGTTAAGTAGAAATTCACTACTCAGCTGACCCGGCAGAAGCAAATGTATACCAAAAATGTACCCAGAATGAGCTTTTCAGTGAACAGCAGCCAGGTACATTTTAGCTAGTTTTACTTGTAACTGGGGTTGTAAACGCTTTTCAGGCTCAGTACTGCGCTCAAAAGATGCAGCCCTGAGGTCTCTCCTGATAGGGGGTAGTTAAGTAGAAATTCACTGCTCAGCTGACCCGGCAGAAGCAAATGTATACCAAAAATGTACCCAGAATGAGCTTTTCAGTGAACAGCAGCCAGGCACATTTTAGCTAGTTTTACTTGTAAGTGGGGTTGTAAACGCTTTTCAGGCTCAGTACTGCGCTCAAAAGATGCAGCCCTGAGGTCTCTCCTGATAGGAGGTAGTTAAGTAGAAATTCACTGCTCAGCTGACCCAGCAGAAGCAAATGTATACCAAAAATGTAACCAGAATTAGCTTTTCAGTGAACAGCAGCCAGGCACATTTTAGCTAGTTTTACTTGTAAGTGGGGTTGTAAACGCTTTTCAGGCTCAGTACTGCACTCAAAAGATGCAGCCCTGAGGTCTCTCCTGATAGGAGGTAGTTAAGTAGAAATTCACTGCTCAGCTGACCCGGCAGAAGCAAATGTATACCAAAAATGTACCCAGAATGAGCTTTTCAGTGAATAGCAGCCAGGCACATTTTAGCTAGTTTTACTTGTAACTGGGGTTGTAAACGGTTTTCAGGCTCAGTACTGCGCTCAAAAGATGCAGCCCTGAGGTCTCTCCTGATAGGAGGTAGTTAAGTAGAAATTCAATGCCCAGCTGACCCGGCAGAAGCAAATGTATACTAAAAATGTACCCAGAATGAGCTTTTCAGTGAACAGCAGCCAGGCACATTTTAGCTAGTTTTACTTGTGACTGGGGTTGTAAACGCTTTTCAGGCTCAGTACTGTGCTCAAAAGATGCAGCCCTGAGGTCTCTCCTGATAGGAGGTAGTTAAGTAGAAATTCACTGCTCAGCTGACCCGGCAGAAGCAAATGTATACCAAAAATGTACCCAGAATGAGCTTTTCAGTGAACAGCAGCCAGGCACATTTTAGCTAGTTTTACTTGTAACTGGGGTTGTAAACGCTTTTCAGGCTCAGTACTGCGCTCAAAAGATGCAGCCCTGAGGTCTCTCCTGATAGGGGGTAGTTAAGTAGAAATTCACTGCTCAGCTGACCCGGCAGAAGCAAATGTATACCAAAAATGTACCCAGAATGAGCTTTTCAGTGAACAGCAGCCAGGCACATTTTAGCTAGTTTTACTTGTGACTGGGGTTGTAAACGCTTTTCAGGCTCAGTACTGCGCTCAAAAGATGCAGCCCTGAGGTCTCTCCTGATAGGAGGTAGTTAAGTTGAAATTCACTGCTCAGCTGACCCGGCAGAAGCAAATGTATACCAAAAATGTACCCAGAATGAGCTTTTCAGTGAACAGCAGCCAGGCACATTTTAGCTAGTTTTACTTGTAACTGGGGTTGTAAACGCTTTTCAGGCTCAGTACTGCGCTCAAAAGATGCAGTCCTGAGGTCTCTCCTGATAGGGGGTAGTTAAGTAGAAATTCACTGCTCAGCTGACCCGGCAAAAGCAAATGTATACCAAAAATGTACCCAGAATGAGCTTTTCAGTGAACAGCAGCCAGGCACATTTTAGCTAGTTTTACTTGTAAGTGGGGTTGTAAACGCTTTTCAGGCTCAGTACTGCGCTCAAAAGATGCAGCCCTGAGGTCTCTCCTGATAGGGGGTAGTTAAGTAGAAATTCACTGCTCAGCTGACCCGGCAGAAGCAAATGTATACCAAAAATGTACCCAGAATGAGCTTTTCAGTGAACAGCAGCCAGGCACATTTTAGCTAGTTTTACTTGTAAGTGGGGTTGTAAACGCTTTTCAGGCTCAGTACTGTGCTCAAAAGATACAGCCCTGAGGTCTCTCCTGATAGGAGGTAGTTAAGTAGAAATTCACTGCTCAGCTGACCCGGCAGAAGCAAATGTATACCAAAAATGTACCCAGAATGAGCTTTTCAGTGAACAGCAGCCAGGCACATTTTAGCTAGTTTTACTTGTAACTGGGGTTGTAAACGCTTTTCAGGCTCAGTACTGCGCTCAAAAGATGCAGCCCTGAGGTCTCTCCTGATAGGGGGTAGTTAAGTAGAAATTCACTGCTCAGCTGACCCGGCAGAAGCAAATGTATACCAAAAATGTACCCAGAATGAGCTTTTCAGTGAACAGCAGCCAGGCACATTTTAGCTAGTTTTACTTGTAAGTGGGGTTGTAAACGCTTTTCAGGCTCAGTACTGCGCTCAAAAGATGCAGCCCTGAGGTCTCTCCTGATAGGAGGTAGTTAAGTAGAAATTCACTGCTCAGCTGACCCGGCAGAAGCAAATGTATACCAAAAATGTACACAAAATGAGCTTTTCAGTGAACAGCAGCCAGGCACATTTTAGCTAGTTTTACTTGTAAGTGGGGTTGTAAACGCTTTTCAGGCTCAGTACTGCACTCAAAAGATGCAGCCCTGAGGTCTCTCCTGATAGGAGGTAGTTAAGTAGAAATTCACTGCTCAGCTGACCCGGCAGAAGCAAATGTATACCAAAAATGTACCCAGAATGAGCTTTTCAGTGAACAGCAGCCAGGCACATTTTAGCTAGTTTTACTTGTAAGTGGGGTTGTAAATGCTTTTCAGGCTCAGTACTGCACTCAAAAGATGCAGCCCTGAGGTCTCTCCTGATAGGAGGTAGTTAAGTAGAAATTCACTGCTCAGCTGACCCGGCAGAAGCAAATGTATACCAAAAATGTACCCAGAATGAGCTTTTCAGTGAACAGCAGCCAGGCACATTTTAGCTAGTTTTACTTGTAAATGGGGTTGGAAACGCTTTTCAGGCTCAGTACTGCGCTCAAAAGATGCAGCCCTGAGGTCTCTCCTGATAGGAGATAGTTAAGTAGAAATTCACTGCTCAGCTGACCCGGCAGAAGCAAATGTATACCAAAAATGTACCCAGAATGAGCTTTTCAGTGAACAGCAGCCAGGCACATTTTAGCTAGTTTTACTTGTAACTGGGGTTGTAAACGCTTTTCAGGCTCAGTACTGCGCTCAAAAGATGCAGCCCTGAGGTCTCTCCTGATAGGGGGTAGTTAAGTAGAAATTCACTGCTCAGCTGACCCGGCAGAAGCAAATGTATACCAAAAATGTACCCAGAATGAGCTTTTCAGTGAACAGCAGCCAGGCACATTTTAGCTAGTTTTACTTGTAAGTGGGGTTGTAAACGCTTTTCAGGCTCAGTACTGCGCTCAAAAGATGCAGCCCTGAGGTCTCTCCTGATAGGGGGTAGTTAAGTAGAAATTCACTGCTCAGCTGACCCGGCAGAAGCAAATGTATACCAAAAATTTACCCAGAATGAGCTTTTCAGTGAACAGCAGCCAGGCACATTTTAGCTAGTTTTACTTGTAAGTGGGGTTGTAAACGCTTTTCAGGCTCAGTACTGCGCTCAAAAGATGCAGCCCTGAGGTCTCTCCTGATAGGAGGTAGTTAAGTAGAAATTCACTGCTCAGCTGACCCGGCAGAAGCAAATGTATACCAAAAATGTACCCAGAATGAGCTTTTCAGTGAACAGCAGCCAGGCACATTTTAGCTAGTTTTACTTGTAAGTGGGGTTGTAAACGCTTTTCAGGCTCAGTACTGCGCTCAAAAGATGCAGCCCTGAGGTCTCTCCTGATAGGAGGTAGTTAAGTAGAAATTCACTGCTCAGCTGACCCGGCAGAAGCAAATGTATACCAAAAATGTACCCAGAATTAGCTTTTCAGTGAACAGCAGCCAGGCACATTTTAGCTAGTTTTACTTGTAAGTGGGGTTGTAAACGCTTTTCAGGCTCAGTACTGCACTCAAAAGATGCAGCCCTGAGGTCTCTCCTGATAGGAGGTAGTTAAGTAGAAATTCACTGCTCAGCTGACCCGGCAGAAGCAAATGTATACCAAAAATGTACCCAGAATGAGCTTTTCAGTGAATAGCAGCCAGACGCATTTTAGCTAGTTTTACTTGTAAGTGGGGTTGTAAACGCTTTTCAGGCTCAGTACTGCGCTCAAAAGATGCAGCCCTGAGGTCTCTCCTGATAGGAGGTAGTTAAGTAGAAATTCAATGCCCAGCTGACCCGGCAGAAGCAAATGTATACTAAAAATGTACCCAGAATGAGCTTTTCAGTGAACAGCAGCCAGGCATATTTTAGCTAGTTTTACTTGTGACTGGGGTTGTAAACGCTTTTCAGGCTCAGTACTGCGCTCAAAAGATGCAGCCCTGAGGTCTCTCCTGATAGGAGGTAGTTAAGTAGAAATTCACTGCTCAGCTGACCCGGCAGAAGCAAATGTATACCAAAAATGTACCCAGAATGAGCTTTTCAGTGAACAGCAGCCAGGCACATTTTAGCTAGTTTTACTTGTAACTGGGGTTGTAAACGCTTTTCAGGCTCAGTACTGCGCTCAAAAGATGCAGCCCTGAGGTCTCTCCTGATAGGGGGTAGTTAAGTAGAAATTCACTGCTCAGCTGACCCGGCAAAAGCAAATGTATACCAAAAATGTACCCAGAATGAGCTTTTCAGTGAACAGCAGCCAGGCACATTTTAGCTAGTTTTACTTGTGACTGGGGTTGTAAACGCTTTTCAGGCTCAGTACTGCGCTCAAAAGATGCAGCCCTGAGGTCTCTCCTGATAGGAGGTAGTTAAGTAGAAATTCACTGCTCAGCTGACCCGGCAGAAGCAAATGTATATCAAAAATGTACCCAGAATGAGCTTTTCAGTGAACAGCAGCCAGGCACATTTTAGCTAGTTTTACTTGTAACTGGGGTTGTAAACGCTTTTCAGGCTCAGTACTGCGCTCAAAAGATGCAGTCCTGAGGTCTCTCCTGATAGGGGGTAGTTAAGTAGAAATTCACTGCTCAGCTGACCCGGCAGAAGCAAATGTATACCAAAAATGTACCCAAAATGAGCTTTTCAGTGAACAGCAGCCAGGCACATTTTAGCTAGTTTTACTTGTAAGTGGGGTTGTAAACGCTTTTCAGGCTCAGTACTGCACTCAAAAGATGCAGCCCTGAGGTCTCTCCTGATAGGAGGTAGTTAAGTAGAAATTCACTGCTCAGCTGACCCGGCAGAAGCAAATGTATACCACAAATGTACCCAGAATGAGCTTTTCAGTGAACAGCAGCCAGGCACATTTTAGCTAGTTTTACTTGTAAGGGGGGTTGGAAACGCTTTTCAGGCTCAGTACTGCGCTCAAAAGATGCAGCCCTGAGGTCTCTCCTGATAGGAGATAGTTAAGTAGAAATTCACTGCTCAGCTGACCCGGCAGAAGCAAATGTATACCAAAAATGTACCCAGAATGAGCTTTTCAGTGAACAGCAGCCAGGCACATTTTAGCTAGTTTTACTTGTAACTGGGGTTGTAAACGCTTTTCAGGCTCAGTACTGCGCTCAAAAGATGCAGCCCTGAGGTCTCTCCTGATAGGGGGTAGTTAAGTAGAAATTCACTGCTCAGCTGACCCGGCAGAAGCAAATGTATACCAAAAATGTACCCAGAATGAGCTTTTCAGCGAACAGCAGCCAGGCACATTTTAGCTAGTTTTACTTGTAAGTGGGGTTGTAAACGCTTTTCAGGCTCAGTACTGCGCTCAAAAGATGCAGCCCTGAGGTCTCTCCTGATAGGGGGTAGTTAAGTAGAAATTCACTGCTCAGCTGACCCGGCAGAAGCAAATGTATACCAAAAATTTACCCAGAATGAGCTTTTCAGTGAACAGCAGCCAGGCACATTTTAGCTAGTTTTACTTGTAAGTGGGGTTGTAAACGCTTTTCAGGCTCAGTACTGCGCTCAAAAGATGCAGCCCTGAGGTCTCTCCTGATAGGAGGTAGTTAAGTAGAAATTCACTGCTCAGCTGACCCGGCAGAAGCAAATGTATACCAAAAATGTACCCAGAATTAGCTTTTCAGTGAACAGCAGCCAGGCACATTTTAGCTAGTTTTACTTGTAAGTGGGGTTGTAAACGCTTTTCAGGCTCAGTACTGCACTCAAAAGATGCAGCCCTGAGGTCTCTCCTGATAGGAGGTAGTTAAGTAGAAATTCACTACTCAGCTGACCCGGCAGAAGCAAATGTATACCAAAAATGTACCCAGAATGAGCTTTTCAGTGAACAGCAGCCAGGTACATTTTAGCTAGTTTTACTTGTAACTGGGGTTGTAAACGCTTTTCAGGCTCAGTACTGCGCTCAAAAGATGCAGCCCTGAGGTCTCTCCTGATAGGGGGTAGTTAAGTAGAAATTCACTGCTCAGCTGACCCGGCAGAAGCAAATGTATACCAAAAATGTACCCAGAATGAGCTTTTCAGTGAACAGCAGCCAGGCACATTTTAGCTAGTTTTACTTGTAAGTGGGGTTGTAAACGCTTTTCAGGCTCAGTACTGCGCTCAAAAGATGCAGCCCTGAGGTCTCTCCTGATAGGAGGTAGTTAAGTAGAAATTCACTGCTCAGCTGACCCGGCAGAAGCAAATGTATACCAAAAATGTACCCAGAATGAGCTTTTCAGTGAACAGCAGCCAGGCACATTTTAGCTAGTTTTACTTGTAAGTGGGGTTGTAAACTTTTTTCAGGCTCAGTACTGCGCTCAAAAGATGCAGCCCTGAGGTCTCTCCTGATAGGGGGTAGTTAAGTAGAAATTCACTGCTCAGCTGACCCGGCAGAAGCAAATGTATACCAAAAATGTACCCAGAATGAGCTTTTCAGTGAACAGCAGCCAGGCACATTTTAGCTAGTTTTACTTGTAAGTGGGGTTGTAAACGCTTTTCAGGCTCAGTACTGTGCTCAAAAGATGCAGCCCTGAGGTCTCTCCTGATAGGAGGTAGTTAAGTAGAAATTCACTGCTCAGCTGACCCGGCAGAAGCAAATGTATACCAAAAATGTACCCAGAATGAGCTTTTCAGTGAACAGCAGCCAGGCACATTTTAGCTAGTTTTACTTGTAACTGGGGTTGTAAACGCTTTTCAGGCTCAGTACTGCGCTCAAAAGATGCAGCCCTGAGGTCTCTCCTGATAGGGGGTAGTTAAGTAGAAATTCACTGCTCAGCTGACCCGGCAGAAGCAAATGTATACCAAAAATGTACCCAGAATGAGCTTTTCAGTGAACAGCAGCCAGGCACATTTTAGCTAGTTTTACTTGTAAGTGGGGTTGTAAACGCTTTTCAGGCTCAGTACTGCGCTCAAAAGATGCAGCCCTGAGGTCTCTCTTGATAGGAGGTAGTTAAGTAGAAATTCACTGCTCAGCTGACCCGGCAGAAGCAAATGTATACCAAAAATGTACCCAAAATGAGCTTTTCAGTGAACAGCAGCCAGGCACATTTTAGCTAGTTTTACTTGTAAGTGGGGTTGTAAACGCTTTTCAGGCTCAGTACTGCACTCAAAAGATGCAGCCCTGAGGTCTCTCCTGATCGGAGGTAGTTAAGTAGAAATTCACTGCTCAGCTGACCCGGCAGAAGCAAATGTATACCAAAAATGTACCCAGAATGAGCTTTTCAGTGAACAGCAGCCAGGCACATTTTAGCTAGTTTTACTTGTAAGTGGGGTTGGAAACGCTTTTCAGGCTCAGTACTGCGCTCAAAAGATGCAGCCCTGAGGTCTCTCCTGATAGGAGATAGTTAAGTAGAAATTCACTGCTCAGCTGACCCGGCAGAAGCAAATGTATACCAAAAATGTACCCAGAATGAGCTTTTCAGTGAACAGCAGCCAGGCACATTTTAGCTAGTTTTACTTGTAACTGGGGTTGTAAACGCTTTTCAGGCTCAGTACTGCGCTCAAAAGATGCAGCCCTGAGGTCTCTCCTGATAGGGGGTAGTTAAGTAGAAATTCACTGCTCAGCTGACCGGCAGAAGCAAATGTATACCAAAAATGTACCCAGAATGAGCTTTTCAGTGAACAGCAGCCAGGCACATTTTAGCTAGTTTTACTTGTAAGTGGGGTTGTAAACGCTTTTCAGGCTCAGTACTGCGCTCAAAAGATGCAGCCCTGAGGTCTCTCCTGATAGGGGGTAGTTAAGTAGAAATTCACTGCTCAGCTGACCCGGCAGAAGCAAATGTATACCAAAAATTTACCCAGAATGAGCTTTTCAGTGAACAGCAGCCAGGCACATTTTAGCTAGTTTTACTTGTAAGTGGGGTTGGAAACGCTTTTCAGGCTCAGTACTGCGCTCAAAAGATGCAGCCCTGAGGTCTCTCCTGATAGGAGATAGTTAAGTAGAAATTCACTGCTCAGCTGACCCGGCAGAAGCAAATGTATACCAAAAATGTACCCAGAATGAGCTTGTCAGTGAACAGCAGCCAGGCACATTTTAGCTAGTTTTACTTGTAACTGGGGTTGTAAACGCTTTTCAGGCTCAGTACTGCGCTCAAAAGATGCAGCCCTGAGGTCTCTCCTGATAGGGGGTAGTTAAGTAGAAATTCACTGCTCAGCTGACCCGGCAGAAGCAAATGTATACCAAAAATGTACCCAGAATGAGCTTTTCAGTGAACAGCAGCCAGGCACATTTTAGCTAGTTTTACTTGTAAGTGGGGTTGTAAACGCTTTTCAGGCTCAGTACTGCGCTCAAAAGATGCAGCCCTGAGGTCTCTCCTGATAGGGGGTAGTTAAGTAGAAATTCACTGCTCAGCTGACCCGGCAGAAGCAAATGTATACCAAAAATTTACCCAGAATGAGCTTTTCAGTGAACAGCAGCCAGGCACATTTTAGCTAGTTTTACTTGTAAGTGGGGTTGTAAACGCTTTTCAGGCTCAGTACTGCGCTCAAAAGATGCAGCCCTGAGGTCTCTCCTGATAGGAGGTAGTTAAGTAGAAATTCACTGCTCAGCTGACCCGGCAGAAGCAAATGTATACCAAAAATGTACCCAGAATGAGCTTTTCAGTGAACAGCAGCCAGGCACATTTTAGCTAGTTTTACTTGTAAGTGGGGTTGTAAACGCTTTTCAGGCTCAGTACTGCACTCAAAAGATGCAGCCCTGAGGTCTCTCCTGATAGGAGGTAGTTAAGTAGAAATTCACTACTCAGCTGACCCGGCAGAAGCAAATGTATACCAAAAATGTACCCAGAATGAGCTTTTCAGTGAACAGCAGCCAGGTACATTTTAGCTAGTTTTACTTGTAACTGGGGTTGTAAACGCTTTTCAGGCTCAGTACTGCGCTCAAAAGATGCAGCCCTGAGGTCTCTCCTGATAGGGGGTAGTTAAGTAGAAATTCACTGCTCAGCTGACCCGGCAGAAGCAAATGTATACCAAAAATGTACCCAGAATGAGCTTTTCAGTGAACAGCAGCCAGGCACATTTTAGCTAGTTTTACTTGTAAGTGGGGTTGTAAACGCTTTTCAGGCTCAGTACTGCGCTCAAAAGATGCAGCCCTGAGGTCTCTCCTGATAGGAGGTAGTTAAGTAGAAATTCACTGCTCAGCTGACCCGGCAGAAGCAAATGTATACCAAAAATGTACCCAGAATGAGCTTTTCAGTGAACAGCAGCCAGGCACATTTTAGCTAGTTTTACTTGTAAGTGGGGTTGTAAACGCTTTTCAGGCTCAGTACTGCGCTCAAAAGATGCAGCCCTGAGGTCTCTCCTGATAGGGGGTAGTTAAGTAGAAATTCACTGCTCAGCTGACCCGGCAGAAGCAAATGTATACCAAAAATGTACCCAGAATGAGCTTTTCAGTGAACAGCAGCCAGGCACATTTTAGCTAGTTTTACTTGTAAGTGGGGTTGTAAACGCTTTTCAGGCTCAGTACTGTGCTCAAAAGATGCAGCCCTGAGGTCTCTCCTGATAGGAGGTAGTTAAGTAGAAATTCACTGCTCAGCTGACCCGGCAGAAGCAAATGTATACCAAAAATGTACCCAGAATGAGCTTTTCAGTGAACAGCAGCCAGGCACATTTTAGCTAGTTTTACTTGTAACTGGGGTTGTAAACGCTTTTCAGGCTCAGTACTGCGCTCAAAAGATGCTGCCCTGAGGTCTCTCCTGACAGGGGGTAGTTAAGTAGAAATTCACTGCTCAGCTGACCCGGCAGAAGCAAATGTATACCAAAAATGTACCCAGAATGAGCTTTTCAGTGAACAGCAGCCAGGCACATTTTAGCTAGTTTTACTTGTAAGTGGGGTTGTAAACGCTTTTCAGGCTCAGTACTGCGCTCAAAAGATGCAGCCCTGAGGTCTCTCCTGATAGGAGGTAGTTAAGTAGAAATTCACTGCTCAGCTGACCCGGCAGAAGCAAATGTATACCAAAAATGTACCCAAAATGAGCTTTTCAGTGAACAGCAGCCAGGCACATTTTAGCTAGTTTTACTTGTAAGTGGGGTTGTAAACGCTTTTCAGGCTCAGTACTGCACTCAAAAGATGCAGCCCTGAGGTCTCTCCTGATAGGAGGTAGTTAAGTAGAAATTCACTGCTCAGCTGACCCGGCAGAAGCAAATGTATACCAAAAATGTACCCAGAATGAGCTTTTCAGTGAACAGCAGCCAGGCACATTTTAGCTAGTTTTACTTGTAAGTGGGGTTGGAAACGCTTTTCAGGCTCAGTACTGCGCTCAAAAGATGCAGCCCTGAGGTCTCTCCTGATAGGGGGTAGTTAAGTAGAAATTCACTGCTCAGCTGACCCGGCAAAAGCAAATGTATACCAAAAATGTACCCAGAATGAGCTTTTCAGTGAACAGCAGCCAGGCACATTTTAGCTAGTTTTACTTGTAAGTGGGGTTGTAAACGCTTTTCAGGCTCAGTACTGCGCTCAAAAGATGCAGCCCTGAGGTCTCTCCTGATAGGGGGTAGTTAAGTAGAAATTCACTGCTCAGCTGACCCGGCAGAAGCAAATGTATACCAAAAATTTACCCAGAATGAGCTTTTCAGTGAACAGCAGCCAGGCACATTTTAGCTAGTTTTACTTGTAAGTGGGGTTGTAAACGCTTTTCAGGCTCAGTACTGCGCTCAAAAGATGCAGCCCTGAGGTCTCTCCTGATAGGAGGTAGTTAAGTAGAAATTCACTGCTCAGCTGACCCGGCAGAAGCAAATGTATACCAAAAATGTACCCAGAATGAGCTTTTCAGTGAACAGCAGCCAGGCACATTTTAGCTAGTTTTACTTGTAAGTGGGGTTGTAAACGCTTTTCAGGCTCAGTACTGCACTCAAAAGATGCAGCCCTGAGGTCTCTCCTGATAGGAGGTAGTTAAGTAGAAATTCACTACTCAGCTGACCCGGCAGAAGCAAATGTATACCAAAAATGTACCCAGAATGAGCTTTTCAGTGAACAGCAGCCAGGTACATTTTAGCTAGTTTTACTTGTAACTGGGGTTGTAAACGCTTTTCAGGTTCAGTACTGCGCTCAAAAGATGCAGCCCTGAGGTCTCTCCTGATAGGGGGTAGTTAAGTAGAAATTCACTGCTCAGCTGACCCGGCAGAAGCAAATGTATACCAAAAATGTACCCAGAATGAGCTTTTCAGTGAACAGCAGCCAGGCACATTTTAGCTAGTTTTACTTGTAAGTGGGGTTGTAAACGCTTTTCAGGCTCAGTACTGCGCTTAAAAGATGCAGCCCTGAGGTCTCTCCTGATAGGAGGTAGTTAAGTAGAAATTCACTGCTCAGCTGACCCGGCAGAAGCAAATGTATACCAAAAATGTACCCAGAATGAGCTTTTCAGTGAACAGCAGCCAGGCACATTTTAGCTAGTTTTACTTGTAAGTGGGGTTGTAAACGCTTTTCAGGCTCAGTACTGCGCTCAAAAGATGCAGCCCTGAGGTCTCTCCTGATAGGGGGTAGTTAAGTAGAAATTCACTGCTCAGCTGACCCGGCAGAAGCAAATGTATACCAAAAATGTACCCAGAATGAGCTTTTCATTGAACAGCAGCCAGGCACATTTTAGCTAGTTTTACTTGTAAGTGGGGTTGTAAACGCTTTTCAGGCTCAGTACTGTGCTCAAAAGATGCAGCCTGAGGTCTCTCCTGATAGGAGGTAGTTAAGTAGAAATTCACTGCTCAGCTGACCCGGCAGAAGCAAATGTATACCAAAAATGTACCCAGAATGAGCTTTTCAGTGAACAGCAGCCAGGCACATTTTAGCTAGTTTTACTTGTAACTGGGGTTGTAAACGCTTTTCAGGCTCAGTACTGCGCTCAAAAGATGCAGCCCTGAGGTCTCTCCTGACAGGGGGTAGTTAAGTAGAAATTCACTGCTCAGCTGACCCGGCAGAAGCAAATGTATACCAAAAATGTACCCAGAATGAGCTTTTCAGTGAACAGCAGCCAGGCACATTTTAGCTAGTTTTACTTGTAAGTGGGGTTGTAAACGCTTTTCAGGCTCAGTACTGCGCTCAAAAGATGCAGCCCTGAGGTCTCTCCTGATAGGAGGTAGTTAAGTAGAAATTCACTGCTCAGCTGACCCGGCAGAAGCAAATGTATACCAAAAATGTACCCAAAATGAGCTTTTCAGTGAACAGCAGCCAGGCACATTTTAGCTAGTTTTACTTGTAAGTGGGGTTGTAAACGCTTTTCAGGCTCAGTACTGCGCTCAAAAGATGCAGCCCTGAGGTCTCTCCTGATAGGGGGTAGTTAAGTAGAAATTCACTGCTCAGCTGACCCGGCAGAAGCAAATGTATACCAAAAATGTACCCAGAATGAGCTTTTCAGTGAACAGCAGCCAGGCACATTTTAGCTAGTTTTACTTGTAAGTGGGGTTGTAAACGCTTTTCAGGCTCAGTACTGCGCTCAAAAGATGCAGCCCTGAGGTCTCTCTTGATAGGAGGTAGTTAAGTAGAAATTCACTGCTCAGCTGACCCGGCAGAAGCAAATGTATACCAAAAATGTACCCAAAATGAGCTTTTCAGTGAACAGCAGCCAGGCACATTTTAGCTAGTTTTACTTGTAAGTGGGGTTGTAAACGCTTTTCAGGCTCAGTACTGCACTCAAAAGATGCAGCCCTGAGGTCTCTCCTGATCGGAGGTAGTTAAGTAGAAATTCACTGCTCAGCTGACCCGGCAGAAGCAAATGTATACCAAAAATGTACCCAGAATGAGCTTTTCAGTGAACAGCAGCCAGGCACATTTTAGCTAGTTTTACTTGTAACTGGGGTTGTAAACGCTTTTCAGGCTCAGTACTGCGCTCAAAAGATGCAGCCCTGAGGTCTCTCCTGATAGGGGGTAGTTAAGTAGAAATTCACTGCTCAGCTGACCCGGCAAAAGCAAATGTATACCAAAAATGTACCCAGAATGAGCTTTTCAGTGAACAGCAGCCAGGCACATTTTAGCTAGTTTTACTTGTAAGTGGGGTTGTAAACGCTTTTCAGGCTCAGTACTGCGCTCAAAAGATGCAGCCCTGAGGTCTCTCCTGATAGGGGGTAGTTAAGTAGAAATTCACTGCTCAGCTGACCCGGCAGAAGCAAATGTATACCAAAAATTTACCCAGAATGAGCTTTTCAGTGAACAGCAGCCAGGCACATTTTAGCTAGTTTTACTTGTAAGTGGGGTTGTAAACGCTTTTCAGGCTCAGTACTGCGCTCAAAAGATGCAGCCCTGAGGTCTCTCCTGATAGGAGGTAGTTAAGTAGAAATTCACTGCTCATCTGACCCGGCAGAAGCAAATGTATACCAAAAATGTACCCAGAATTAGCTTTTCAGTGAACAGCAGCCAGGCACATTTTAGCTAGTTTTACTTGTAAGTGGGGTTGTAAACGCTTTTCAGGCTCAGTACTGCACTCAAAAGATGCAGCCCTGAGGTCTCTCCTGATAGGAGGTAGTTAAGTAGAAATTCACTACTCAGCTGACCCGGCAGAAGCAAATGTATACCAAAAATGTACCCAGAATGAGCTTTTCAGTGAACAGCAGCCAGGTACATTTTAGCTAGTTTTACTTGTAACTGGGGTTGTAAACGCTTTTCAGGCTCAGTACTGCGCTCAAAAGATGCAGCCCTGAGGTCTCTCCTGATAGGGGGTAGTTAAGTAGAAATTCACTGCTCAGCTGACCCGGCAGAAGCAAATGTATACCAAAAATGTACCCAGAATGAGCTTTTCAGTGAACAGCAGCCAGGCACATTTTAGCTAGTTTTACTTGTAAGTGGGGTTGTAAACGCTTTTCAGGCTCAGTACTGCGCTCAAAAGATGCAGCCCTGAGGTCTCTCCTGATAGGAGGTAGTTAAGTAGAAATTCACTGCTCAGCTGACCCAGCAGAAGCAAATGTATACCAAAAATGTAACCAGAATTAGCTTTTCAGTGAACAGCAGCCAGGCACATTTTAGCTAGTTTTACTTGTAAGTGGGGTTGTAAACGCTTTTCAGGCTCAGTACTGCACTCAAAAGATGCAGCCCTGAGGTCTCTCCTGATAGGAGGTAGTTAAGTAGAAATTCACTGCTCAGCTGACCCGGCAGAAGCAAATGTATACTAAAAATGTACCCAGAATGAGCTTTTCAGTGAACAGCAGCCAGGCACATTTTAGCTAGTTTTACTTGTGACTGGGGTTGTAAACGCTTTTCAGGCTCAGTACTGCGCTCAAAAGATGCAGCCCTGAGGTCTCTCCTGATAGGAGGTAGTTAAGTAGAAATTCACTGCTCAGCTGACCCGGCAGAAGCAAATGTATACCAAAAATGTACCCAGAATGAGCTTTTCAGTGAACAGCAGCCAGGCACATTTTAGCTAGTTTTACTTGTAACTGGGGTTGTAAACGCTTTTCAGGCTCAGTACTGCGCTCAAAAGATGCAGCCCTGAGGTCTCTCCTGATAGGGGGTAGTTAAGTAGAAATTCACTGCTCAGCTGACCCGGCAGAAGCAAATGTATACCAAAAATGTACCCAGAATGAGCTTTTCAGTGAACAGCAGCCAGGCACATTTTAGCTAGTTTTACTTGTGACTGGGGTTGTAAACGCTTTTCAGGCTCAGTACTGCGCTCAAAAGATGCAGCCCTGAGGTCTCTCCTGATAGGAGGTAGTTAAGTGGAAATTCACTTCTCAGCTGACCCGGCAGAAGCAAATGTATACCAAAAATGTACCCAGAATGAGCTTTTCAGTGAACAGCAGCCAGGCACATTTTAGCTAGTTTTACTTGTAACTGGGGTTGTAAACGCTTTTCAGGCTCAGTACTGCGCTCAAAAGATGCAGTCCTGAGGTCTCTCCTGATAGGGGGTAGTTAAGTAGAAATTCACTGCTCAGCTGACCCGGCAGAAGCAAATGTATACCAAAAATGTACCCAGAATGAGCTTTTCAGTGAACAGCAGCCAGGCACATTTTAGCTAGTTTTACTTGTAAGTGGGGTTGTAAACGCTTTTCAGGCTCAGTACTGCGCTCAAAAGATGCAGCCCTGAGGTCTCTCCTGATAGGGGGTAGTTAAGTAGAAATTCACTGCTCAGCTGACCCGGCAGAAGCAAATGTATACCAAAAATGTACCCAGAATGAGCTTTTCAGTGAACAGCAGCCAGGCACATTTTAGCTAGTTTTACTTGTAAGTGGGGTTGTAAACGCTTTTCAGGCTCAGTACTGTGCTCAAAAGATGCAGCCCTGAGGTCTCTCCTGATAGGAGGTAGTTAAGTAGAAATTCACTGCTCAGCTGACCCGGCAGAAGCAAATGTATACCAAAAATGTACCCAGAATGAGCTTTTCAGTGAACAGCAGCCAGGCACATTTTAGCTAGTTTTACTTGTAACTGGGGTTGTAAACGCTTTTCAGGCTCAGTACTGCGCTCAAAAGATGCAGCCCTGAGGTCTCTCCTGATAGGGGGTAGTTAAGTAGAAATTTACTGCTCAGCTGACCCGGCAGAAGCAAATGTATACCAAAAATGTACCCAGAATGAGCTTTTCAGTGAACAGCAGCCAGGCACATTTTAGCTAGTTTTACTTGTAAGTGGGGTTGTAAACGCTTTTCAGGCTCAGTACTGCGCTCAAAAGATGCAGCCCTGAGGTCTCTCCTGATAGGAGGTAGTTAAGTAGAAATTCACTGCTCAGCTGACCCGGCAGAAGCAAATGTATACCAAAAATGTACACAAAATGAGCTTTTCAGTGAACAGCAGCCAGGCACATTTTAGCTAGTTTTACTTGTAAGTGGGGTTGTAAACGCTTTTCAGGCTCAGTACTGCACTCAAAAGATGCAGCCCTGAGGTCTCTCCTGATAGGAGGTAGTTAAGTAGAAATTCACTGCTCAGCTGACCCGGCAGAAGCAAATGTATACCAAAAATGTACCCAGAATGAGCTTTTCAGTGAACAGCAGCCAGGCACATTTTAGCTAGTTTTACTTGTAAGTGGGGTTGTAAATGCTTTTCAGGCTCAGTACTGCACTCAAAAGATGCAGCCCTGAGGTCTCTCCTGATAGGAGGTAGTTAAGTAGAAATTCACTGCTCAGCTGACCCGGCAGAAGCAAATGTATACCAAAAATGTACCCAGAATGAGCTTTTCAGTGAACAGCAGCCAGGCACATTTTAGCTAGTTTTACTTGTAACTGGGGTTGTAAACGCTTTTCAGGCTCAGTACTGCGCTCAAAAGATGCAGCCCTGAGGTCTCTCCTGATAGGGGGTAGTTAAGTAGAAATTCACTGCTCAGCTGACCCGGCAGAAGCAAATGTATACCAAAAATGTACCCAGAATGAGCTTTTCAGTGAACAGCAGCCAGGCACATTTTAGCTAGTTTTACTTGTAAGTGGGGTTGTAAACGCTTTTCAGGCTCAGTACTGCGCTCAAAAGATGCAGCCCTGAGGTCTCTCCTGATAGGGGGTAGTTAAGTAGAAATTCACTGCTCAGCTGACCCGGCAGAAGCAAATGTATACCAAAAATTTACCCAGAATGAGCTTTTCAGTGAACAGCAGCCAGGCACATTTTAGCTAGTTTTACTTGTAAGTGGGGTTGTAAACGCTTTTCAGGCTCAGTACTGCGCTCAAAAGATGCAGCCCTGAGGTCTCTCCTGATAGGAGGTAGTTAAGTAGAAATTCACTGCTCAGCTGACCCGGCAGAAGCAAATGTATACCAAAAATGTACCCAGAATGAGCTTTTCAGTGAACAGCAGCCAGGCACATTTTAGCTAGTTTTACTTGTAAGTGGGGTTGTAAACGCTTTTCAGGCTCAGTACTGCGCTCAAAAGATGCAGCCCTGAGGTCTCTCCT
Source organism: Lissotriton vulgaris (assembly GCF_964263255.1). Classification (NCBI taxonomy): domain Eukaryota; kingdom Metazoa; phylum Chordata; class Amphibia; order Caudata; family Salamandridae; genus Lissotriton; species Lissotriton vulgaris. The sequence goes on from NW_028242375.1 coordinate 416,843, forward strand.
GATAGGAGGTAGTTAAGTAGAAATTCACTGCTCAGCTGACCCGGCAGAAGCAAATGTATACCAAAAATGTACCCAGAATTAGCTTTTCAGTGAACAGCAGCCAGGCACATTTTAGCTAGTTTTACTTGTAAGTGGGGTTGTAAACGCTTTTCAGGCTCAGTACTGCACTCAAAAGATGCAGCCCTGAGGTCTCTCCTGATAGGAGGTAGTTAAGTAGAAATTCACTGCTCAGCTGACCCGGCAGAAGCAAATGTATACCAAAAATGTACCCAGAATGAGCTTTTCAGTGAATAGCAGCCAGGCGCATTTTAGCTAGTTTTACTTGTAACTGGGGTTGTAAACGGTTTTCAGGCTCAGTACTGCGCTCAAAAGATGCAGCCCTGAGGTCTCTCCTGATAGGAGGTAGTTAAGTAGAAATTCAATGCCCAGCTGACCCGGCAGAAGCAAATGTATACTAAAAATGTACCAGAATGAGCTTTTCAGTGAACAGCAGCCAGGCACATTTTAGCTAGTTTTACTTATGACTGGGGTTGTAAACGCTTTTCAGGCTCAGTACTGCGCTCAAAAGATGCAGCCCTGAGGTCTCTCCTGATAGGAGGTAGTTAAGTAGAAATTCACTGCTCAGCTGACCCAGCAGAAGCAAATGTATACCAAAAATGTACCCAGAATGAGCTTTTCAGTGAACAGCAGCCAGGCACATTTTAGCTAGTTTTACTTGTAACTGGGGTTGTAAACGCTTTTCATGCTCAGTACTGCGCTCAAAAGATGCAGCCCTGAGGTCTCTCCTGATAGGGGGTAGTTAAGTAGAAATTCACTGTTCAGCTGACCCGACAAAAGCAAATGTATACCAAAAATGTACCCAGAATGAGCTTTTCAGTGAACAGCAGCCAGGCACATTTTAGCTAGTTTTACTTGTGACTGGGGTTGTAAACGCTTTTCAGGCTCAGTACTGCGCTCAAAAGATGCAGCCCTGAGGTCTCTCCTGATAGGAGGTAGTTAAGTAGAAATTCACTGCTCAGCTGACCCGGCAGAAGCAAATGTATATCAAAAATGTACCCAGAATGAGCTTTTCAGTGAACAGCAGCCAGGCACATTTTAGCTAGTTTTACTTGTAACTGGGGTTGTAAACGCTTTTCAGGCTCAGTACTGCGCTCAAAAGATGCAGTCCTGAGGTCTCTCCTGATAGGGGGTAGTTAAGTAGAAATTCACTGCTCAGCTGACCCGGCAGAAGCAAATGTATACCAAAAATGTACCCAAAATGAGCTTTTCAGTGAACAGCAGCCAGGCACATTTTAGCTAGTTTTACTTGTAACTGGGGTTGTAAACGCTTTTCAGGCTCAGTACTGCGCTCAAAAGATGCAGTCCTGAGGTCTCTCCTGATAGGGGGTAGTTAAGTAGAAATTCACTGCTCAGCTGACCCGGCAGAAGCAAATGTATACCAAAAATGTACCCAAAATGAGCTTTTCAGTGAACAGCAGCCAGGCACATTTTAGCTAGTTTTACTTGTAAGTGGGGTTGTAAACGCTTTTCAGGCTCAGTACTGCGCTCAAAAGATGCAGCCCTGAGGTCTCTCCTGATAGGAGGTAGTTAAGTAGAAATTCACTGCTCAGCTGACCCGGCAGAAGCAAATGTATACCAAAAATGTACCCAGAATGAGCTTTTCAGTGAACAGCAGCCAGGCACATTTTAGCTAGTTTTACTTGTAAGTGGGGTTGTAAACGCTTTTCAGGCTCAGTACTGCGCTCAAAAGATGCAGCCCTGAGGTCTCTCCTGATAGGAGGTAGTTAAGTAGAAATTCACTGCTCAGCTGACCCGGCAGAAGCAAATGTATACCAAAAATGTACCCAGAATTAGCTTTTCAGTGAACAGCAGCCAGGCACATTTTAGCTAGTTTTACTTGTAAGTGGGGTTGTAAACACTTTTCAGGCTCAGTACTGCACTCAAAAGATGCAGCCCTGAGGTCTCTCCTGATAGGAGGTAGTTAAGTAGAAATTCACTGCTCAGCTGACCCGGCAGAAGCAAATGTATACCAAAAATGTACCCAGAATGAGCTTTTCAGTGAATAGCAGCCAGGCGCATTTTAGCTAGTTTTACTTGTAACTGGGGTTGTAAACGGTTTTCAGGCTCAGTACTGCGCTCAAAAGATGCAGCCCTGAGGTCTCTCCTGATAGGAGGTAGTTAAGTAGAAATTCAATGCCCAGCTGACCCGGCAGAAGCAAATGTATACTAAAAATGTACCAGAATGAGCTTTTCAGTGAACAGCAGCCAGGCACATTTTAGCTAGTTTTACTTGTGACTGGGGTTGTAAACGCTTTTCAGGCTCAGTACTGCGCTCAAAAGATGCAGCCCTGAGGTCTCTCCTGATAGGAGGTAGTTAAGTAGAAATTCACTGCTCAGCTGACCCGGCAGAAGCAAATGTATACCAAAAATGTACCCAGAATGAGCTTTTCAGTGAACAGCAGCCAGGCACATTTTAGCTAGTTTTACTTGTAACTGGGGTTGTAAACGCTTTTCATGCTCAGTACTGCGCTCAAAAGATGCAGCCCTGAGGTCTCTCTTGATAGGGGGTAGTTAAGTAGAAATTCACTGCTCAGCTGACCCGGCAAAAGCAAATGTATACCAAAAATGTACCCAGAATGAGCTTTTCAGTGAACAGCAGCCAGGCACATTTTAGCTAGTTTTACTTGTGACTGGGGTTGTAAACGCTTTTCAGGCTCAGTACTGCGCTCAAAAGATGCAGCCCTGAGGTCTCTCCTGATAGGAGGTAGTTAAGTAGAAATTCACTGCTCAGCTGACCCGGCAGAAGCAAATGTATATCAAAAATGTACCCAGAATGAGCTTTTCAGTGAACAGCAGCCAGGCACATTTTAGCTAGTTTTACTTGTAACTGGGGTTGTAAACGCTTTTCAGGCTCAGTACTGCGCTCAAAAGATGCAGTCCTGAGGTCTCTCCTGATAGGGGGTAGTTAAGTAGAAATTCACTGCTCAGCTGACCCGGCAGAAGCAAATGTATACCAAAAATGTACCCAAAATGAGCTTTTCAGTGAACAGCAGCCAGGCACATTTTAGCTAGTTTTACTTGTAAGTGGGGTTGTAAACGCTTTTCAGGCTCAGTACTGCACTCAAAAGATGCAGCCCTGAGGTCTCTCCTGATAGGAGGTAGTTAAGTAGAAATTCACTGCTCAGCTGACCCGGCAGAAGCAAATGTATACCACAAATGTACCCAGAATGAGCTTTTCAGTGAACAGCAGCCAGGCACATTTTAGCTAGTTTTACTTGTAAGGGGGGTTGGAAACGCTTTTCAGGCTCAGTACTGCGCTCAAAAGATGCAGCCCTGAGGTCTCTCCTGATAGGAGATAGTTAAGTAGAAATTCACTGCTCAGCTGACCCGGCAGAAGCAAATGTATACCAAAAATGTACCCAGAATGAGCTTTTCAGTGAACAGCAGCCAGGCACATTTTAGCTAGTTTTACTTGTAACTGGGGTTGTAAACGCTTTTCAGGCTCAGTACTGCGCTCAAAAGATGCAGCCCTGAGGTCTCTCCTGATAGGGGGTAGTTAAGTAGAAATTCACTGCTCAGCTGACCCGGCAGAAGCAAATGTATACCAAAAATGTACCCAGAATGAGCTTTTCAGTGAACAGCAGCCAGGCACATTTTAGCTAGTTTTACTTGTAAGTGGGGTTGTAAACGCTTTTCAGGCTCAGTACTGCGCTCAAAAGATGCAGCCCTGAGGTCTCTCCTGATAGGGGGTAGTTAAGTAGAAATTCACTGCTCAGCTGACCCGGCAGAAGCAAATGTATACCAAAAATTTACCCAGAATGAGCTTTTCAGTGAACAGCAGCCAGGCACATTTTAGCTAGTTTTACTTGTAAGTGGGGTTGTAAACGCTTTTCAGGCTCAGTACTGCGCTCAAAAGATGCAGCCCTGAGGTCTCTCCTGATAGGAGGTAGTTAAGTAGAAATTCACTGCTCAGCTGACCCGGCAGAAGCAAATGTATACCAAAAATGTACCCAGAATTAGCTTTTCAGTGAACAGCAGCCAGGCACATTTTAGCTAGTTTTACTTGTAAGTGGGGTTGTAAACGCTTTTCAGGCTCAGTACTGCACTCAAAAGATGCAGCCCTGAGGTCTCTCCTGATAGGAGGTAGTTAAGTAGAAATTCACTACTCAGCTGACCCGGCAGAAGCAAATGTATACCAAAAATGTACCCAGAATGAGCTTTTCAGTGAACAGCAGCCAGGTACATTTTAGCTAGTTTTACTTGTAACTGGGGTTGTAAACGCTTTTCAGGCTCAGTACTGCGCTCAAAAGATGCAGCCCTGAGGTCTCTCCTGATAGGGGGTAGTTAAGTAGAAATTCACTGCTCAGCTGACCCGGCAGAAGCAAATGTATACCAAAAATGTACCCAGAATGAGCTTTTCAGTGAACAGCAGCCAGGCACATTTTAGCTAGTTTTACTTGTAAGTGGGGTTGTAAACGCTTTTCAGGCTCAGTACTGCGCTCAAAAGATGCAGCCCTGAGGTCTCTCCTGATAGGAGGTAGTTAAGTAGAAATTCACTGCTCAGCTGACCCGGCAGAAGCAAATGTATACCAAAAATGTACCCAGAATGAGCTTTTCAGTGAACAGCAGCCAGGCACATTTTAGCTAGTTTTACTTGTAAGTGGGGTTGTAAACGCTTTTCAGGCTCAGTACTGCGCTCAAAAGATGCAGCCCTGAGGTCTCTCCTGATAGGGGGTAGTTAAGTAGAAATTCACTGCTCAGCTGACCCGGCAGAAGCAAATGTATACCAAAAATGTACCCAGAATGAGCTTTTCAGTGAACAGCAGCCAGGCACATTTTAGCTAGTTTTACTTGTAAGTGGGGTTGTAAACGCTTTTCAGGCTCAGTACTGTGCTCAAAAGATGCAGCCCTGAGGTCTCTCCTGATAGGAGGTAGTTAAGTAGAAATTCACTGCTCAGCTGACCCGGCAGAAGCAAATGTATACCAAAAATGTACCCAGAATGAGCTTTTCAGTGAACAGCAGCCAGGCACATTTTAGCTAGTTTTACTTGTAACTGGGGTTGTAAACGCTTTTCAGGCTCAGTACTGCGCTCAAAAGATGCAGCCCTGAGGTCTCTCCTGATAGGGGGTAGTTAAGTAGAAATTCACTGCTCAGCTGACCCGGCAGAAGCAAATGTATACCAAAAATGTACCCAGAATGAGCTTTTCAGTGAACAGCAGCCAGGCACATTTTAGCTAGTTTTACTTGTAAGTGGGGTTGTAAACGCTTTTCAGGCTCAGTACTGCGCTCAAAAGATGCAGCCCTGAGGTCTCTCTTGATAGGAGGTAGTTAAGTAGAAATTCACTGCTCAGCTGACCCGGCAGAAGCAAATGTATACCAAAAATGTACCCAAAATGAGCTTTTCAGTGAACAGCAGCCAGGCACATTTTAGCTAGTTTTACTTGTAAGTGGGGTTGTAAACGCTTTTCAGGCTCAGTACTGCACTCAAAAGATGCAGCCCTGAGGTCTCTCCTGATAGGAGGTAGTTAAGTAGAAATTCACTGCTCAGCTGACCCGGCAGAAGCAAATGTATACCAAAAATGTACCCAGAATGAGCTTTTCAGTGAACAGCAGCCAGGCACATTTTAGCTAGTTTTACTTGTAAGTGGGGTTGGAAACGCTTTTCAGGCTCAGTACTGCGCTCAAAAGATGCAGCCCTGAGGTCTCTCCTGATAGGAGATAGTTAAGTAGAAATTCACTGCTCAGCTGACCCGGCAGAAGCAAATGTATACCAAAAATGTACCCAGAATGAGCTTTTCAGTGAACAGCAGCCAGGCACATTTTAGCTAGTTTTACTTGTAACTGGGGTTGTAAACGCTTTTCAGGCTCAGTACTGCGCTCAAAAGATGCAGCCCTGAGGTCTCTCCTGATAGGGGGTAGTTAAGTAGAAATTCACTGCTCAGCTGACCGGCAGAAGCAAATGTATACCAAAAATGTACCCAGAATGAGCTTTTCAGTGAACAGCAGCCAGGCACATTTTAGCTAGTTTTACTTGTAAGTGGGGTTGTAAACGCTTTTCAGGCTCAGTACTGCGCTCAAAAGATGCAGCCCTGAGGTCTCTCCTGATAGGGGGTAGTTAAGTAGAAATTCACTGCTCAGCTGACCCGGCAGAAGCAAATGTATACCAAAAATTTACCCAGAATGAGCTTTTCAGTGAACAGCAGCCAGGCACATTTTAGCTAGTTTTACTTGTAAGTGGGGTTGTAAACGCTTTTCAGGCTCAGTACTGCGCTCAAAAGATGCAGCCCTGAGGTCTCTCCTGATAGGAGGTAGTTAAGTAGAAATTCACTGCTCAGCTGACCCGGCAGAAGCAAATGTATACCAAAAATGTACCCAGAATTAGCTTTTCAGTGAACAGCAGCCAGGCACATTTTAGCTAGTTTTACTTGTAAGTGGGGTTGTAAACGCTTTTCAGGCTCAGTACTGCACTCAAAAGATGCAGCCCTGAGGTCTCTCCTGATAGGAGGTAGTTAAGTAGAAATTCACTACTCAGCTGACCCGGCAGAAGCAAATGTATACCAAAAATGTACCCAGAATGAGCTTTTCAGTGAACAGCAGCCAGGTACATTTTAGCTAGTTTTACTTGTAACTGGGGTTGTAAACGCTTTTCAGGCTCAGTACTGCGCTCAAAAGATGCAGCCCTGAGGTCTCTCCTGATAGGGGGTAGTTAAGTAGAAATTCACTGCTCAGCTGACCCGGCAGAAGCAAATGTATACCAAAAATGTACCCAGAATGAGCTTTTCAGTGAACAGCAGCCAGGCACATTTTAGCTAGTTTTACTTGTAAGTGGGGTTGTAAACGCTTTTCAGGCTCAGTACTGCGCTCAAAAGATGCAGCCCTGAGGTCTCTCCTGATAGGGGGTAGTTAAGTAGAAATTCACTGCTCAGCTGACCCGGCAGAAGCAAATGTATACCAAAAATGTACCCAGAATGAGCTTTTGAGTGAATAGCAGCCAGGCGCATTTTAGCTAGTTTTACTTGTAACTGGGGTTGTAAACGGTTTTCAGGCTCAGTACTGCGCTCAAAAGATGCAGCCCTGAGGTCTCTCCTGATAGGAGGTAGTTAAGTAGAAATTCAATGCCCAGCTGACCCGGCAGAAGCAAATGTATACTAAAAATGTACCCAGAATGAGCTTTTCAGTGAACAGCAGCCAGGCACATTTTAGCTAGTTTTACTTGTGACTGGGGTTGTAAACGCTTTTCAGGCTCAGTACTGCGCTCAAAAGATGCAGCCCTGAGGTCTCTCCTGATAGGGGGTAGTTAAGAAGAAATTCACTGCTCAGCTGACCCGGCAGAAGCAAATGTATACCAAAAATGTACCCAGAATGAGCTTTTCAGTGAACAGCAGCCAGGCACATTTTAGCTAGTTTTACTTGTGACTGGGGTTGTAAACGCTTTTCAGGCTCAGTACTGCGCTCAAAAGATGCAGCCCTGAGGTCTCTCCTGATAGGAGGTAGTTAAGTAGAAATTCACTGCTCAGCTGACCCGGCAGAAGCAAATGTATATCAAAAATGTACCCAGAATGAGCTTTTCAGTGAACAGCAGCCAGGCACATTTTAGCTAGTTTTACTTGTAACTGGGGTTGTAAACGCTTTTCAGGCTCAGTACTGCGCTCAAAAGATGCAGTCCTGAGGTCTCTCCTGATAGGGGGTAGTTAAGTAGAAATTCACTGCTCAGCTGACCCGGCAGAAGCAAATGTATACCAAAAATGTACCCAAAATGAGCTTTTCAGTGAACAGCAGCCAGGCACATTTTAGCTAGTTTTACTTGTAAGTGGGGTTGTAAACGCTTTTCAGGCTCAGTACTGCACTCAAAAGATGCAGCCCTGAGGTCTCTCCTGATAGGAGGTAGTTAAGTAGAAATTCACTGCTCAGCTGACCCGGCAGAAGCAAATGTATACCACAAATGTACCCAGAATGAGCTTTTCAGTGAACAGCAGCCAGGCACATTTTAGCTAGTTTTACTTGTAAGTGGGGTTGGAAACGCTTTTCAGGCTCAGTACTGCGCTCAAAAGATGCAGCCCTGAGGTCTCTCCTGATAGGAGATAGTTAAGTAGAAATTCACTGCTCAGCTGATCCGGCAGAAGCAAATGTATACCAAAAATGTACCCAGAATGAGCTTTTCAGTGAACAGCAGCCAGGCACATTTTAGCTAGTTTTACTTGTAACTGGGGTTGTAAACGCTTTTCAGGCTCAGTACTGCGCTTAAAAGATGCAGCCCTGAGGTCTCTCCTGATAGGGGGTAGTTAAGTAGAAATTCACTGCTCAGCTGACCCGGCAGAAGCAAATGTATACCAAAAATGTACCCAGAATGAGCTTTTCAGTGAACAGCAGCCAGGCACATTTTAGCTAGTTTTACTTGTAAGTGGGGTTGTAAACGCTTTTCAGGCTCAGTACTGCGCTCAAAAGATGCAGCCCTGAGGTCTCTCCTGATAGGGGGTAGTTAAGTAGAAATTCACTGCTCAGCTGACCCGGCAGAAGCAAATGTATACCAAAAATTTACCCAGAATGAGCTTTTCAGTGAACAGCAGCCAGGCACATTTTAGCTAGTTTTACTTGTAAGTGGGGTTGTAAACGCTTTTCAGGCTCAGTACTGCGCTCAAAAGATGCAGCCCTGAGGTCTCTCCTGATAGGAGGTAGTTAAGTAGAAATTCACTGCTCAGCTGACCCGGCAGAAGCAAATGTATACCAAAAATGTACCCAGAATTAGCTTTTCAGTGAACAGCAGCCAGGCACATTTTAGCTAGTTTTACTTGTAAGTGGGGTTGTAAACGCTTTTCAGGCTCAGTACTGCACTCAAAAGATGCAGCCCTGAGGTCTCTCCTGATAGGAGGTAGTTAAGTAGAAATTCACTACTCAGCTGACCCGGCAGAAGCAAATGTATACCAAAAATGTACCCAGAATGAGCTTTTCAGTGAACAGCAGCCAGGTACATTTTAGCTAGTTTTACTTGTAACTGGGGTTGTAAACGCTTTTCAGGCTCAGTACTGCGCTCAAAAGATGCAGCCCTGAGGTCTCTCCTGATAGGGGGTAGTTAAGTAGAAATTCACTGCTCAGCTGACCCGGCAGAAGCAAATGTATACCAAAAATGTACCCAGAATGAGCTTTTCAGTGAACAGCAGCCAGGCACATTTTAGCTAGTTTTACTTGTAAGTGGGGTTGTAAACGCTTTTCAGGCTCAGTACTGCGCTCAAAAGATGCAGCCCTGAGGTCTCTCCTGATAGGGGGTAGTTAAGTAGAAATTCACTGCTCAGCTGACCCGGCAGAAGCAAATGTATACCAAAAATGTACCCAGAATGAGCTTTTGAGTGAATAGCAGCCAGGCGCATTTTAGCTAGTTTTACTTGTAACTGGGGTTGTAAACGGTTTTCAGGCTCAGTACTGCGCTCAAAAGATGCAGCCCTGAGGTCTCTCCTGTTAGGAGGTAGTTAAGTAGAAATTCAATGCCCAGCTGACCCGGCAGAAGCAAATGTATACTAAAAATGTACCCAGAATGAGCTTTTCAGTGAACAGCAGCCAGGCACATTTTAGCTAGTTTTACTTGTGACTGGGGTTGTAAACGCTTTTCAGGCTCAGTACTGCGCTCAAAAGATGCAGCCCTGAGGTCTCTCCTGATAGGAGGTAGTTAAGTAGAAATTCACTGCTCAGCTGACCCGGCAGAAGCAAATGTATACCAAAAATGTACCCAGAATGAGCTTTTCAGTGAACAGCAGCCAGGCACATTTTAGCTAGTTTTACTTGTAACTGGGGTTGTAAACGCTTTTCAGGCTCAGTACTGCGCTCAAAAGATGCAGCCCTGAGGTCTCTCCTGATAGGGGGTAGTTAAGTAGAAATTCACTGCTCAGCTGACCCGGCAAAAGCAAATGTATACCAAAAATGTACCCAGAATGAGCTTTTCAGTGAACAGCAGCCAGGCACATTTTAGCTAGTTTTACTTGTGACTGGGGTTGTAAACGCTTTTCAGGCTCAGTACTGCGCTCAAAAGATGCAGCCCTGAGGTCTCTCCTGATAGGAGGTAGTTAAGTAGAAATTCACTGCTCAGCTGACCCGGCAGAAGCAAATGTATATCAAAAATGTACCCAGAATGAGCTTTTCAGTGAACAGCAGCCAGGCACATTTTAGCTAGTTTTACTTGTAACTGGGGTTGTAAACGCTTTTCAGGCTCAGTACTGCGCTCAAAAGATGCAGTCCTGAGGTCTCTCCTGATAGGGGGTAGTTAAGTAGAAATTCACTGCTCAGCTGACCCGGCAGAAGCAAATGTATACCAAAAATGTACCCAAAATGAGCTTTTCAGTGAACAGCAGCCAGGCAACATTTTAGCTAGTTTTACTTGTAAGTGGGGTTGTAAACGCTTTTCAGGCTCAGTACTGCACTCAAAAGATGCAGCCCTGAGGTCTCTCCTGATAGGAGGTAGTTAAGTAGAAATTCACTGCTCAGCTGACCCGGCAGAAGCAAATGTATACCACAAATGTACCCAGAATGAGCTTTTCAGTGAACAGCAGCCAGGCACATTTTAGCTAGTTTTACTTGTAAGTGGGGTTGGAAACGCTTTTCAGGCTCAGTACTGCGCTCAAAAGATGCAGCCCTGAGGTCTCTCCTGATAGGAGATAGTTAAGTAGAAATTCACTGCTCAGCTGATCCGGCAGAAGCAAATGTATACCAAAAATGTACCCAGAATGAGCTTTTCAGTGAACAGCAGCCAGGCACATTTTAGCTAGTTTTACTTGTAACTGGGGTTGTAAACGCTTTTCAGGCTCAGTACTGCGCTTAAAAGATGCAGCCCTGAGGTCTCTCCTGATAGGGGGTAGTTAAGTAGAAATTCACTGCTCAGCTGACCCGGCAGAAGCAAATGTATACCAAAAATGTACCCAGAATGAGCTTTTCAGTGAACAGCAGCCAGGCACATTTTAGCTAGTTTTACTTGTAAGTGGGGTTGTAAACGCTTTTCAGGCTCAGTACTGCGCTCAAAAGATGCAGCCCTGAGGTCTCTCCTGATAGGGGGTAGTTAAGTAGAAATTCACTGCTCAGCTGACCCGGCAGAAGCAAATGTATACCAAAAATTTACCCAGAATGAGCTTTTCAGTGAACAGCAGCCAGGCACATTTTAGCTAGTTTTACTTGTAAGTGGGGTTGTAAACGCTTTTCAGGCTCAGTACTGCGCTCAAAAGATGCAGCCCTGAGGTCTCTCCTGATAGGAGGTAGTTAAGTAGAAATTCACTGCTCAGCTGACCCGGCAGAAGCAAATGTATACCAAAAATGTACCCAGAATTATCTTTTCAGTGAACAGCAGCCAGGTACATTTTAGCTAGTTTTACTTGTAACTGGGGTTGTAAACGCTTTTCAGGCTCAGTACTGCGCTCAAAAGATGCAGCCCTGAGGTCTCTCCTGATAGGGGGTAGTTAAGTAGAAATTCACTGCTCAGCTGACCCGGCAGAAGCAAATGTATACCAAAAATGTACCCAGAATGAGCTTTTCAGTGAACAGCAGCCAGGCACATTTTAGCTAGTTTTACTTGTAAGTGGGGTTGTAAACGCTTTTCAGGCTCAGTACTGCGCTCAAAAGATGCAGCCCTGAGGTCTCTCCTGATAGGAGGTAGTTAAGTAGAAATTCACTGCTCAGCTGACCCGGCAGAAGCAAATGTATACCAAAAATGTACCCAGAATGAGCTTTTCAGTGAACAGCAGCCAGGCACATTTTAGCTAGTTTTACTTGTAAGTGGGGTTGTAAACGCTTTTCAGGCTCAGTACTGCGCTCAAAAGATGCAGCCCTGAGGTCTCTCCTGATAGGGGGTAGTTAAGTAGAAATTCACTGCTCAGCTGACCCGGCAGAAGCAAATGTATACCAAAAATGTACCCAGAATGAGCTTTTCAGTGAACAGCAGCCAGGCACATTTTAGCTAGTTTTACTTGTAAGTGGGGTTGTAAACGCTTTTCAGGCTCAGTACTGTGCTCAAAAGATGCAGCCCTGAGGTCTCTCCTGATAGGAGGTAGTTAAGTAGAAATTCACTGCTCAGCTGACCCGGAAGAAGCAAATGTATACCAAAAATGTACCCAGAATGAGCTTTTCAGTGAACAGCAGCCAGGCACATTTTAGCTAGTTTTACTTGTAACTGGGGTTGTAAACGCTTTTCAGGCTCAGTACTGCGCTCAAAAGATGCAGCCCTGAGGTCTCTCCTGATAGGGGGTAGTTAAGTAGAAATTCACTGCTCAGCTGACCCGGCAGAAGCAAATGTATACCAAAAATGTACCCAGAATGAGCTTTTCAGTGAACAGCAGCCAGGCACATTTTAGCTAGTTTTACTTGTAAGTGGGGTTGTAAACGCTTTTCAGGCTCAGTACTGCGCTCAAAAGATGCAGCCCTGAGGTCTCTCTTGATAGGAGGTAGTTAAGTAGAAATTCACTGCTCAGCTGACCCGGCAGAAGCAAATGTATACCAAAAATGTACCCAAAATGAGCTTTTCAGTGAACAGCAGCCAGGCACATTTTAGCTAGTTTTACTTGTAAGTGGGGTTGTAAACGCTTTTCAGGCTCAGTACTGCACTCAAAAGATGCAGCCCTGAGGTCTCTCCTGATAGGAGGTAGTTAAGTAGAAATTCACTGCTCAGCTGACCCGGCAGAAGCAAATGTATACCAAAAATGTACCCAGAATGAGCTTTTCAGTGAACAGCAGCCAGGCACATTTTAGCTAGTTTTACTTGTAAGTGGGGTTGGAAACGCTTTTCAGGCTCAGTACTGCGCTCAAAAGATGCAGCCCTGAGGTCTCTCCTGATAGGAGATAGTTAAGTAGAAATTCACTGCTCAGCTGACCCGGCAGAAGCAAATGTATACCAAAAATGTACCCAGAATGAGCTTTTCAGTGAACAGCAGCCAGGCACATTTTAGCTAGTTTTACTTGTAACTGGGGTTGTAAACGCTTTTCAGGCTCAGTACTGCGCTCAAAAGATGCAGCCCTGAGGTCTCTCCTGATAGGGGGTAGTTAAGTAGAAATTCACTGCTCAGCTGACCCGGCAGAAGCAAATGTATACCAAAAATGTACCCAGAATGAGCTTTTCAGTGAACAGCAGCCAGGCACATTTTAGCTAGTTTTACTTGTAAGTGGGGTTGTAAACGCTTTTCAGGCTCAGTACTGCGCTCAAAAGATGCAGCCCTGAGGTCTCTCCTGATAGGGGGTAGTTAAGTAGAAATTCACTGCTCAGCTGACCCGGCAGAAGCAAATGTATACCAAAAATTTACCCAGAATGAGCTTTTCAGTGAACAGCAGCCAGGCACATTTTAGCTAGTTTTACTTGTAAGTGGGGTTGTAAACGCTTTTCAGGCTCAGTACTGCGCTCAAAAGATGCAGCCCTGAGGTCTCTCCTGATAGGAGGTAGTTAAGTAGAAATTCACTGCTCAGCTGACCCGGCAGAAGCAAATGTATACCAAAAATGTACCCAGAATTAGCTTTTCAGTGAACAGCAGCCAGGCACATTTTAGCTAGTTTTACTTGTAAGTGGGGTTGTAAACGCTTTTCAGGCTCAGTACTGCACTCAAAAGATGCAGCCCTGAGGTCTCTCCTGATAGGAGGTAGTTAAGTAGAAATTCACTACTCAGCTGACCCGGCAGAAGCAAATGTATACCAAAAATGTACCCAGAATGAGCTTTTCAGTGAACAGCAGCCAGGTACATTTTAGCTAGTTTTACTTGTAACTGGGGTTGTAAACGCTTTTCAGGCTCAGTACTGCGCTCAAAAGATGCAGCCCTGAGGTCTCTCCTGATAGGGGGTAGTTAAGTAGAAATTCACTGCTCAGCTGACCCGGCAGAAGCAAATGTATACCAAAAATGTACCCAGAATGAGCTTTTCAGTGAACAGCAGCCAGGCACATTTTAGCTAGTTTTACTTGTAAGTGGGGTTGTAAACGCTTTTCAGGCTCAGTACTGCGCTCAAAAGATGCAGCCCTGAGGTCTCTCCTGATAGGAGGTAGTTAAGTAGAAATTCACTGCTCAGCTGACCCGGCAGAAGCAAATGTATACCAAAAATGTACCCAGAATTAGCTTTTCAGTGAACAGCAGCCAGGCACATTTTAGCTAGTTTTACTTGTAAGTGGGGTTGTAAACGCTTTTCAGGCTCAGTACTGCACTCAAAAGATGCAGCCCTGAGGTCTCTCCTGATAGGAGGTAGTTAAGTAGAAATTCACTGCTCAGCTGACCCGGCAGAAGCAAATGTATACCAAAAATGTACCCAGAATGAGCTTTTCAGTGAATAGCAGCCAGGCGCATTTTAGCTAGTTTTACTTGTAACTGGGGTTGTAAACGGTTTTCAGGCTCAGTACTGCGCTCAAAAGATGCAGCCCTGAGGTCTCTCCTGATAGGAGGTAGTTAAGTAGAAATTCAATGCCCAGCTGACCCGGCAGAAGCAAATGTATACTAAAAATGTACCCAGAATGAGCTTTTCAGTGAACAGCAGCCAGGCACATTTTAGCTAGTTTTACTTGTGACTGGGGTTGTAAACGCTTTTCAGGCTCAGTACTGCGCTCAAAAGATGCAGCCCTGAGGTCTCTCCTGATAGGAGGTAGTTAAGTAGAAATTCACTGCTCAGCTGACCCGGCAGAAGCAAATGTATACCAAAAATGTACCCAGAATGAGCTTTTCAGTGAACAGCAGCCAGGCACATTTTAGCTAGTTTTACTTGTAACTGGGGTTGTAAACGCTTTTCAGGCTCAGTACTGCGCTCAAAAGATGCAGCCCTGAGGTCTCTCCTGATAGGGGGTAGTTAAGTAGAAATTCACTGCTCAGCTGACCCGGCAGAAGCAAATGTATACCAAAAATGTACCCAGAATGAGCTTTTCAGTGAACAGCAGCCAGGCACATTTTAGCTAGTTTTACTTGTGACTGGGGTTGTAAACGCTTTTCAGGCTCAGTACTGCGCTCAAAAGATGCAGCCCTGAGGTCTCTCCTGATAGGAGGTAGTTAAGTAGAAATTCACTGCTCAGCTGACCCGGCAGAAGCAAATGTATATCAAAAATGTACCCAGAATGAGCTTTTCAGTGAACAGCAGCCAGGCACATTTTAGCTAGTTTTACTTGTAACTGGGGTTGTAAACGCTTTTCAGGCTCAGTACTGCGCTCAAAAGACGCAGTCCTGAGGTCTCTCCTGATAGGGGGTAGTTAAGTAGAAATTCACTGCTCAGCTGACCCGGCAGAAGCAAATGTATACCAAAAATGTACCCAAAATGAGCTTTTCAGTGAACAGCAGCCAGGCACATTTTAGCTAGTTTTACTTGTAAGTGGGGTTGTAAACGCTTTTCAGGCTCAGTACTGCACTCAAAAGATGCAGCCCTGAGGTCTCTCCTGATAGGAGGTAGTTAAGTAGAAATTCACTGCTCAGCTGACCCGGCAGAAGCAAATGTATACCACAAATGTACCCAGAATGAGCTTTTCAGTGAACAGCAGCCAGGCACATTTTAGCTAGTTTTACATGTAAGTGGGGTTGGAAACGCTTTTCAGGCTCAGTACTGCGCTCAAAAGATGCAGCCCTGAGGTCTCTCCTGATAGGAGATAGTTAAGTAGAAATTCACTGCTCAGCTGACCCGGCAGAAGCAAATGTATACCAAAAATGTACCCAGAATGAGCTTTTCAGTGAACAGCAGCCAGGCACATTTTAGCTAGTTTTACTTGTAACTGGGGTTGTAAACGCTTTTCAGGCTCAGTACTGCGCTCAAAAGATGCAGCCCTGAGGTCTCTCCTGATAGGGGGTAGTTAAGTAGAAATTCACTGCTCAGCTGACCCGGCAGAAGCAAATGTATACCAAAAATGTACCCAGAATGAGCTTTTCAGTGAACAGCAGCCAGGCACATTTTAGCTAGTTTTACTTGTAAGTGGGGTTGTAAACGCTTTTCAGGCTCAGTACTGCGCTCAAAAGATGCAGCCCTGAGGTCTCTCCTGATAGGGGGTAGTTAAGTAGAAATTCACTGCTCAGCTGACCCGGCAGAAGCAAATGTATACCAAAAATGTACCCAGAATGAGCTTTTCAGTGAACAGCAGCCAGGCACATTTTAGCTAGTTTTACTTGTAACTGGGGTTGTAAACGCTTTTCAGGCTCAGTACTGCGCTCAAAAGATGCAGCCCTGAGGTCTCTCCTGATAGGGGGTAGTTAAGTAGAAATTCACTGCTCAGCTGACCCGGCAGAAGCAAATGTATACCAAAAATTTACCCAGAATGAGCTTTTCAGTGAACAGCAGCCAGGCACATTTTAGCTAGTTTTACTTGTAAGTGGGGTTGTAAACGCTTTTCAGGCTCAGTACTGCGCTCAAAAGATGCAGCCCTGAGGTCTCTCCTGATAGGAGGTAGTTAAGTAGAAATTCACTGCTCAGCTGACCCGGCAGAAGCAAATGTATACCAAAAATGTACCCAGAATTAGCTTTTCAGTGAACAGCAGCCAGGCACATTTTAGCTAGTTTTACTTGTAAGTGGGGTTGAAAACGCTTTTCAGGCTCAGTACTGCACTCAAAAGATGCAGCCCTGAGGTCTCTCCTGATAGGAGGTAGTTAAGTAGAAATTCACTACTCAGCTGACCCGGCAGAAGCAAATGTATACCAAAAATGTACCCAGAATGAGCTTTTCAGTGAACAGCAGCCAGGTACATTTTAGCTAGTTTTACTTGTAACTGGGGTTGTAAACGCTTTTCAGGCTCAGTACTGCGCTCAAAAGATGCATCCCTGAGGTCTCTCCTGATAGGGGGTAGTTAAGTAGAAATTCACTGCTCAGCTGACCCGGCAGAAGCAAATGTATACCAAAAATGTACCCAGAATGAGCTTTTCAGTGAACAGCAGCCAGGCACATTTTAGCTAGTTTTACTTGTAAGTGGGGTTGTAAACGCTTTTCAGGCTCAGTACTGCGCTCAAAAGATGCAGCCCTGAGGTCTCTCCTGATAGGAGGTAGTTAAGTAGAAATTCACTGCTCAGCTGACCCGGCAGAAGCAAATGTATACCAAAAATGTACCCAGAATGAGCTTTTCAGTGAACAGCAGCCAGGCACATTTTAGCTAGTTTTACTTGTAAGTGGGGTTGTAAACGCTTTTCAGGCTCAGTACTGCGCTCAAAAGATGCAGCCCTGAGGTCTCTCCTGATAGGGGGTAGTTAAGTAGAAATTCACTGCTCAGCTGACCCGGCAGAAGCAAATGTATACCAAAAATGTACCCAGAATGAGCTTTTCAGTGAACAGCAGCCAGGCACATTTTAGCTAGTTTTACTTGTAAGTGGGGTTGTAAACGCTTTTCAGGCTCAGTACTGTGCTCAAAAGATGCAGCCCTGAGGTCTCTCCTGATAGGAGGTAGTTAAGTAGAAATTCACTGCTCAGCTGACCCGGCAGAAGCAAATGTATACCAAAAATGTACCCAGAATGAGCTTTTCAGTGAACAGCAGCCAGGCACATTTTAGCTAGTTTTACTTGTAACTGGGGTTGTAAACGCTTTTCAGGCTCAGTACTGCGCTCAAAAGATGCAGCCCTGAGGTCTCTCCTGATAGGGGGTAGTTAAGTAGAAATTCACTGCTCAGCTGACCCGGCAGAAGCAAATGTATACCAAAAATGTACCCAGAATGAGCTTTTCAGTGAACAGCAGCCAGGCACATTTTAGCTAGTTTTACTTGTAAGTGGGGTTGTAAACGCTTTTCAGGCTCAGTACTGCGCTCAAAAGATGCAGCCCTGAGGTCTCTCCTGATAGGAGGTAGTTAAGTAGAAATTCACTGCTCAGCTGACCCGGCAGAAGCAAATGTATACCAAAAATGTACCCAAAATGAGCTTTTCAGTGAACAGCAGCCAGGCACATTTTAGCTAGTTGTACTTGTAAGTGGGGTTGTAAACGCTTTTCAGGCTCAGTACTGCACTCAAAAGATGCAGCCCTGAGGTCTCTCTTGATAGGAGGTAGTTATGTAGAAATTCACTGCTCAGCTGACCCGGCAGAAGCAAATGTATACCAAAAATGTACCCAGAATGAGCTTTTCAGTGAACAGCAGCCAGGCACATTTTAGCTAGTTTTACTTGTAAGTGGGGTTGGAAACGCTTTTCAGGCTCAGTACTGCGCTCAAAAGATGCAGCCCTGAGGTCTCTCCTGATAGGAGATAGTTAAGTAGAAATTCACTGCTCAGCTGACCCGGCAGAAGCAAATGTATACCAAAAATGTACCCAGAATGAGCTTTTCAGTGAACAGCAGCCAGGCACATTTTAGCTAGTTTTACTTGTAACTGGGGTTGTAAACGCTTTTCAGGCTCAGTACTGCGCTCAAAAGATGCAGCCCTGAGGTCTCTCCTGATAGGGGGTAGTTAAGTAGAAATTCACTGCTCAGCTGACCCGGCAGAAGCAAATGTATACCAAAAATGTACCCAGAATGAGCTTTTCAGTGAACAGCAGCCAGGCACATTTTAGCTAGTTTTACTTGTAAGTGGGGTTGTAAACGCTTTTCAGGCTCAGTACTGCGCTCAAAAGATGCAGCCCTGAGGTCTCTCCTGATAGGGGGTAGTTAAGTAGAAATTCACTGCTCAGCTGACCCGGCAGAAGCAAATGTATACCAAAAATTTACCCAGAATGAGCTTTTCAGTGAACAGCAGCCAGGCACATTTTAGCTAGTTTTACTTGTAAGTGGGGTTGTAAACGCTTTTCAGGCTCAGTACTGCGCTCAAAAGATGCAGCCCTGAGGTCTCTCCTGATAGGAGGTAGTTAAGTAGAAATTCACTGCTCAGCTGACCCGGCAGAAGCAAATGTATACCAAAAATGTACCCAGAATTAGCTTTTCAGTGAACAGCAGCCAGGCACATTTTAGCTAGTTTTACTTGTAAGTGGGGTTGTAAACGCTTTTCAGGCTCAGTACTGCGCTCAAAAGATGCAGCCCTGAGGTCTCTCCTGATAGGGGGTAGTTAAGTAGAAATTCACTGCTCAGCTGACCCGGCAGAAGCAAATGTATACCAAAAATGTACCCAGAATGAGCTTTTCAGTGAACAGCAGCCAGGCACATTTTAGCTAGTTTTACTTGTAAGTGGGGTTGTAAACGCTTTTCAGGCTCAGTACTGCGCTCAAAAGATGCAGCCCTGAGGTCTCTCCTGATAGGAGGTAGTTAAGTAGAAATTCACTGCTCAGCTGACCCGGCAGAAGCAAATGTATACCAAAAATGTACCCAGAATTAGCTTTTCAGTGAACAGCAGCCAGGCACATTTTAGCTAGTTTTACTTGTAAGTGGGGTTGTAAACGCTTTTCAGGCTCAGTACTGCACTCAAAAGATGCAGCCCTGAGGTCTCTCCTGATAGGAGGTAGTTAAGTAGAAATTCACTGCTCAGCTGACCCGGCAGAAGCAAATGTATACCAAAAATGTACCCAGAATGAGCTTTTCAGTGAATAGCAGCCAGGCACATTTAAGCTAGTTTTACTTGTAACTGGGGTTGTAAACGGTTTTCAGGCTCAGTACTGCGCTCAAAAGATGCAGCCCTGAGGTCTCTCCTGATAGGAGGTAGTTAAGTAGAAATTCAATGCCCAGCTGACCCGGCAGAAGCAAATGTATACTAAAAATGTACCCAGAATGAGCTTTTCAGTGAACAGCAGCCAGGCACATTTTAGCTAGTTTTACTTGTGACTGGGGTTGTAAACGCTTTTCAGGCTCAGTACTGCGCTCAAAAGATGCAGCCCTGAGGTCTCTCCTGATAGGAGGTAGTTAAGTAGAAATTCACTGCTCAGCTGACCCGGCAGAAGCAAATGTATACCAAAAATGTACCCAGAATGAGCTTTTCAGTGAACAGCAGCCAGGCACATTTTAGCTAGTTTTACTTGTAACTGGGGTTGTAAACGCTTTTCAGGCTCAGTACTGCGCTCAAAAGATGCAGCCCTGAGGTCTCTCCTGATAGGGGGTAGTTAAGTAGAAATTCACTGCTCAGCTGACCCGGCAGAAGCAAATGTATACCAAAAATGTACCCAGAATGAGCTTTTCAGTGAACAGCAGCCAGGCACATTTTAGCTAGTTTTACTTGTGACTGGGGTTGTAAACGCTTTTCAGGCTCAGTACTGCGCTCAAAAGATGCAGCCCTGAGGTCTCTCCTGATAGGAGGTAGTTAAGTAGAAATTCACTGCTCAGCTGACCCGGCAGAAGCAAATGTATACCAAAAATGTACCCAGAATGAGCTTTTCAGTGAACAGCAGCCAGGCACATTTTAGCTAGTTTTACTTGTAACTGGGGTTGTAAACGCTTTTCAGGCTCAGTACTGCGCTCAAAAGATGCAGTCCTGAGGTCTCTCCTGATAGGGGGTAGTTAAGTAGAAATTCACTGCTCAGCTGACCCGGCAGAAGCAAATGTATACCAAAAATGTACCCAGAATGAGCTTTTCAGTGAACAGCAGCCAGGCACATTTTAGCTAGTTTTACTTGTAAGTGGGGTTGTAAACGCTTTTCAGGCTCAGTACTGCGCTCAAAAGATGCAGCCCTGAGGTCTCTCCTGATAGGGGGTAGTTAAGTAGAAATTCACTGCTCAGCTGACCCGGCAGAAGCAAATGTATACCAAAAATGTACCCAGAATGAGCTTTTCAGTGAACAGCAGCCAGGCACATTTTAGCTAGTTTTACTTGTGACTGGGGTTGTAAACGCTTTTCAGGCTCAGTACTGCGCTCAAAAGATGCAGCCCTGAGGTCTCTCCTGATAGGAGGTAGTTAAGTAGAAATTCACTGCTCAGCTGACCCGGCAGAAGCAAATGTATACCAAAAATGTACCCAGAATGAGCTTTTCAGTGAACAGCAGCCAGGCACATTTTAGCTAGTTTTACTTGTAACTGGGGTTGTAAACGCTTTTCAGGCTCAGTACTGCGCTCAAAAGATGCAGCCCTGAGGTCTCTCCTGATAGGGGGTAGTTAAGTAGAAATTCACTGCTCAGCTGACCCGGCAGAAGCAAATGTATACCAAAAATGTACCCAGAATGAGCTTTTCAGTGAACAGCAGCCAGGCACATTTTAGCTAGTTTTACTTGTGACTGGGGTTGTAAACGCTTTTCAGGCTCAGTACTGCGCTCAAAAGATGCAGCCCTGAGGTCTCTCCTGATAGGAGGTAGTTAAGTAGAAATTCACTGCTCAGCTGACCCGGCAGAAGCAAATGTATACCAAAAATGTACCCAGAATGAGCTTTTCAGTGAACAGCAGCCAGGCACATTTTAGCTAGTTTTACTTGTAACTGGGGTTGTAAACGCTTTTCAGGCTCAGTACTGCGCTCAAAAGATGCAGTCCTGAGGTCTCTCCTGATAGGGGGTAGTTAAGTAGAAATTCACTGCTCAGCTGACCCGGCAGAAGCAAATGTATACCAAAAATGTACCCAGAATGAGCTTTTCAGTGAACAGCAGCCAGGCACATTTTAGCTAGTTTTACTTGTAAGTGGGGTTGTAAATGCTTTTCAGGCTCAGTACTGCGCTCAAAAGATGCAGCCCTGAGGTCTCTCCTGATAGGGGGTAGTTAAGTAGAAATTCACTGCTCAGCTGACCCGGCAGAAGCAAATGTATACCAAAAATGTACCCAGAATGAGCTTTTCAGTGAACAGCAGCCAGGCACATTTTAGCTAGTTTTACTTGTGACTGGGGTTGTAAACGCTTTTCAGGCTCAGTACTGCGCTCAAAAGATGCAGCCCTGAGGTCTCTCCTGATAGGAGGTAGTTAAGTAGAAATTCACTGCTCAGCTGACCCGGCAGAAGCAAATGTATACCAAAAATGTACCCAGAATGAGCTTTTCAGTGAACAGCAGCCAGGCACATTTTAGCTAGTTTTACTTGTAACTGGGGTTGTAAACGCTTTTCAGGCTCAGTACTGCGCTCAAAAGATGCAGTCCTGAGGTCTCTCCTGATAGGGGGTAGTTAAGTAGAAATTCACTGCTCAGCTGACCCGGCAGAAGCAAATGTATACCAAAAATGTACCCAGAATGAGCTTTTCAGTGAACAGCAGACAGGCACATTTTAGCTAGTTTTACTTGTAAGTGGGGTTGTAAACGCTTTTCAGGCTCAGTACTGCGCTCAAAAGATGCAGCCCTGAGGTCTCTCCTGATAGGGGGTAGTTAAGTAGAAATTCACTGCTCAGCTGACCCGGCAGAAGCAAATGTATACCAAAAATGTACCCAGAATGAGCTTTTCAGTGAATAGCAGCCAGGCACATTTTAGCTAGTTTTACTTGTAAGTGGGGTTGTAAACGCTTTTCAGGCTCAGTACTGTGCTCAAAAGATGCAGCCCTGAGGTCTCTCCTGATAGGAGGTAGTTAAGTAGAAATTCACTGCTCAGCTGACCCGGCAGAAGCAAATGTATACCAAAAATGTACCCAGAATGAGCTTTTCAGTGAACAGCAGCCAGGCACATTTTAGCTAGTTTTACTTGTAACTGGGGTTGTAAACGCTTTTCAGGCTCAGTACTGCACTCAAAAGATGCAGCCCTGAGGTCTCTCCTGATAGGGGGTAGTTAAGTAGAAATTCACTGCTCAGCTGACCCGGCAGAAGCAAATGTATACCAAAAATGTACCCAGAATGAGCTTTTCAGTGAACAGCAGCCAGGCACATTTTAGCTAGTTTTACTTGTAAGTGGGGTTGTAAACGCTTTTCAGGCTCAGTACTGCGCTCAAAAGATGCAGCCCTGAGGTCTCTCCTGATAGGAGGTAGTTAAGTAGAAATTCACTGCTCAGCTGACCCGGCAGAAGCAAATGTATACCAAAAATGTACACAAAATGAGCTTTTCAGTGAACAGCAGCCAGGCACATTTTAGCTAGTTTTACTTGTAAGTGGGGTTGTAAACGCTTTTCAGGCTCAGTACTGCACTCAAAAGATGCAGCCCTGAGGTCTCTCCTGATAGGAGGTAGTTAAGTAGAAATTCACTGCTCAGCTGACCCGGCAGAAGCAAATGTATACCAAAAATGTACCCAGAATGAGCTTTTCAGTGAACAGCAGCCAGGCACATTTTAGCTAGTTTTACTTGTAAGTGGGGTTGTAAATGCTTTTCAGGCTCAGTACTGCACTCAAAAGATGCAGCCTGAGGTCTCTCCTGATAGGAGGTAGTTAAGTAGAAATTCACTGCTCAGCTGACCCGGCAGAAGCAAATGTATACCAAAAATGTACCCAGAATGAGCTTTTCAGTGAACAGCAGCCAGGCACATTTTAGCTAGTTTTACTTGTAAATGGGGTTGGAAACGCTTTTCAGGCTCAGTACTGCGCTCAAAAGATGCAGCCCTGAGGTCTCTCCTGATAGGAGATAGTTAAGTAGAAATTCACTGCTCAGCTGACCCGGCAGAAGCAAATGTATACCAAAAATGTACCCAGAATGAGCTTTTCAGTGAACAGCAGCCAGGCACATTTTAGCTAGTTTTACTTGTAACTGGGGTTGTAAACGCTTTTCAGGCTCAGTACTGCGCTCAAAAGATGCAGCCCTGAGGTCTCTCCTGATAGGGGGTAGTTAAGTAGAAATTCACTGCTCAGCTGACCCGGCAGAAGCAAATGTATACCAAAAATGTACCCAGAATGAGCTTTTCAGTGAACAGCAGCCAGGCACATTTTAGCTAGTTTTACTTGTAAGTGGGGTTGTAAACGCTTTTCAGGCTCAGTACTGCGCTCAAAAGATGCAGCCCTGAGGTCTCTCCTGATAGGGGGTAGTTAAGTAGAAATTCACTGCTCAGCTGACCCGGCAGAAGCAAATGTATACAAAAAATTTACCCAGAATGAGCTTTTCAGTGAACAGCAGCCAGGCACATTTTAGCTAGTTTTACTTGTAAGTGGGGTTGTAAACGCTTTTCAGGCTCAGTACTGCGCTCAAAAGATGCAGCCCTGAGGTCTCTCCTTATAGGAGGTAGTTAAGTAGAAATTCACTGCTCAGCTGACCCGGCAGAAGCAAATGTATACCAAAAATGTACCCAGAATTAGCTTTTCAGTGAACAGCAGTCAGGCACATTTTAGCTAGTTTTACTTGTAAGTGGGGTTGTAAACGCTTTTCAGGCTCAGTACTGCACTCAAAAGATGCAGCCCTGAGGTCTCTCCTGATAGGAGGTAGTTAAGTAGAAATTCACTACTCAGCTGACCCGGCAGAAGCAAATGTATACCAAAAATGTACCCAGAATGAGCTTTTCAGTGAACAGCAGCCAGGTACATTTTAGCTAGTTTTACTTGTAACTGGGGTTGTAAACGCTTTTCAGGCTCAGTACTGCGCTCAAAAGATGCAGCCCTGAGGTCTCTCCTGATAGGGGGTAGTTAAGTAGAAATTCACTGCTCAGCTGACCCGGCAGAAGCAAATGTATACCAAAAATGTACCCAGAATGAGCTTTTCAGTGAACAGCAGCCAGGCACATTTTAGCTAGTTTTACTTGTAAGTGGGGTTGTAAACGCTTTTCAGGCTCAGTACTGCGCTCAAAAGATGCAGCCCTGAGGTCTCTCCTGATAGGAGGTAGTTAAGTAGAAATTCACTGCTCAGCTGACCCGGCAGAAGCAAATGTATACCAAAAATGTACCCAGAATTAGCTTTTCAGTGAACAGCAGCCAGGCACATTTTAGCTAGTTTTACTTGTAAGTGGGGTTGTAAACGCTTTTCAGGCTCAGTACTGCACTCAAAAGATGCAGCCCTGAGGTCTCTCCTGATAGGAGGTAGTTAAGTAGAAATTCACTGCTCAGCTGACCCGGCAGAAGCAAATGTATACCAAAAATGTACCCAGAATGAGCTTTTCAGTGAATAGCAGCCAGGCGCATTTTAGCTAGTTTTACTTGTAACTGGGGTTGTAAACGGTTTTCAGGCTCAGTACTGCGCTCAAAAGATGCAGCCCTGAGGTCTCTCCTGATAGGAGGTAGTTAAGTAGAAATTCAATGCCCAGCTGACCCGGCAGAAGCAAATGTATACTAAAAATGTACCCAGAATGAGCTTTTCAGTGAACAGCAGCCAGGCACATTTTAGCTAGTTTTACTTGTGACTGGGGTTGTAAACGCTTTTCAGGCTCAGTACTGCGCTCAAAAGATGCAGCCCTGAGGTCTCTCCTGATAGGAGGTAGTTAAGTAGAAATTCACTGCTCAGCTGACCCGGCAGAAGCAAATGTATACCAAAAATGTACCCAGAATGAGCTTTTCAGTGAACAGCAGCCAGGCACATTTTAGCTAGTTTTACTTGTGACTGGGGTTGTAAACGCTTTTCAGGCTCAGTACTGCGCTCAAAAGATGCAGCCCTGAGGTCTCTCCTGATAGGAGGTAGTTAAGTAGAAATTCACTGCTCAGCTGACCCGGCAGAAGCAAATGTATACCAAAAATGTACCCAGAATGAGCTTTTCAGTGAACAGCAGCCAGGCACATTTTAGCTAGTTTTACTTGTAACTGGGGTTGTAAACGCTTTTCAGGCTCAGTACTGCGCTCAAAAGATGCAGTCCTGAGGTCTCTCCTGATAGGGGGTAGTTAAGTAGAAATTCACTGCTCAGCTGACCCGGCAGAAGCAAATGTATACCAAAAATGTACCCAAAATGAGCTTTTCAGTGAACAGCAGCCAGGCACATTTTAGCTAGTTTTACTTGTAAGTGGGGTTGGAAACGCTTTTCAGGCTCAGTACTGCGCTCAAAAGATGCAGCCCTGAGGTCTCTCCTGATAGGAGATAGTTAAGTAGAAATTCACTGCTCAGCTGACCCGGCAGAAGCGAATGTATACCAAAAATGTACCCAGAATGAGCTTTTCAGTGAACAGCAGCCAGGCACATTTTAGCTAGTTTTACTTGTAACTGGGGTTGTAAACGCTTTTCAGGCTCAGTACTGCGCTCAAAAGATGCAGCCCTGAGGTCTCTCCTGATAGGGGGTAGTTAAGTAGAAATTCACTGCTCAGCTGACCCGGCAGAAGCAAATGTATACCAAAAATGTACCCAGAATGAGCTTTTCAGTGAACAGCAGCCAGGCACATTTTAGCTAGTTTTACTTGTAAGTGGGGTTGTAAACGCTTTTCAGGCTCAGTACTGCGCTCAAAAGATGCAGCCCTGAGGTCTCTCCTGATAGGGGGTAGTTAAGTAGAAATTCACTGCTCAGCTGACCCGGCAGAAGCAAATGTATACCAAAAATGTACCCAGAATGAGCTTTTCAGTGAACAGCAGCCAGGCACATTTTAGCTAGTTTTACTTGTAAGTGGGGTTGTAAACGCTTTTCAGGCTCAGTACTGTGCTCAAAAGATGCAGCCCTGAGGTCTCTCCTGATAGGAGGTAGTTAAGTAGAAATTCACTGCTCAGCTGACCCGGCAGAAGCAAATGTATACCAAAAATGTACCCAGAATGAGCTTTTCAGTGAACAGCAGCCAGGCACATTTTAGCTAGTTTTACTTGTAACTGGGGTTGTAAACGCTTTTCAGGCTCAGTACTGCACTCAAAAGATGCAGCCCTGAGGTCTCTCCTGATAGGGGGTAGTTAAGTAGAAATTCACTGCTCAGCTGACCCGGCAGAAGCAAATGTATACCAAAAATGTACCCAGAATGAGCTTTTCAGTGAACAGCAGCCAGGCACATTTTAGCTAGTTTTACTTGTAAGTGGGGTTGTAAACGCTTTTCAGGCTCAGTACTGCGCTCAAAAGATGCAGCCCTGAGGTCTCTCCTGATAGGAGGTAGTTAAGTAGAAATTCACTGCTCAGCTGACCCGGCAGAAGCAAATGTATACCAAAAATGTACACAAAATGAGCTTTTCAGTGAACAGCAGCCAGGCACATTTTAGCTAGTTTTACTTGTAAGTGGGGTTGTAAACGCTTTTCAGGCTCAGTACTGCACTCAAAAGATGCAGCCCTGAGGTCTCTCCTGATAGGAGGTAGTTAAGTAGAAATTCACTGCTCAGCTGACCCGGCAGAAGCAAATGTATACCAAAAATGTACCCAGAATGAGCTTTTCAGTGAACAGCAGCCAGGCACATTTTAGCTAGTTTTACTTGTAAGTGGGGTTGTAAATGCTTTTCAGGCTCAGTACTGCACTCAAAAGATGCAGCCCTGAGGTCTCTCCTGATAGGAGGTAGTTAAGTAGAAATTCACTGCTCAGCTGACCCGGCAGAAGCAAATGTATACCAAAAATGTACCCAGAATGAGCTTTTCAGTGAACAGCAGCCAGGCACATTTTAGCTAGTTTTACTTGTAAATGGGGTTGGAAACGCTTTTCAGGCTCAGTACTGCGCTCAAAAGATGCAGCCCTGAGGTCTCTCCTGATAGGAGATAGTTAAGTAGAAATTCACTGCTCAGCTGACCCGGCAGAAGCAAATGTATACCAAAAATGTACCCAGAATGAGCTTTTCAGTGAACAGCAGCCAGGCACATTTTAGCTAGTTTTACTTGTAACTGGGGTTGTAAACGCTTTTCAGGCTCAGTACTGCGCTCAAAAGATGCAGCCCTGAGGTCTCTCCTGATAGGGGGTAGTTAAGTAGAAATTCACTGCTCAGCTGACCCGGCAGAAGCAAATGTATACCAAAAATGTACCCAGAATGAGCTTTTCAGTGAACAGCAGCCAGGCACATTTTAGCTAGTTTTACTTGTAAGTGGGGTTGTAAACGCTTTTCAGGCTCAGTACTGCGCTCAAAAGATGCAGCCCTGAGGTCTCTCCTGATAGGGGGTAGTTAAGTAGAAATTCACTGCTCAGCTGACCCGGCAGAAGCAAATGTATACAAAAAATTTACCCAGAATGAGCTTTTCAGTGAACAGCAGCCAGGCACATTTTAGCTAGTTTTACTTGTAAGTGGGGTTGTAAACGCTTTTCAGGCTCAGTACTGCGCTCAAAAGATGCAGCCCTGAGGTCTCTCCTTATAGGAGGTAGTTAAGTAGAAATTCACTGCTCAGCTGACCCGGCAGAAGCAAATGTATACCAAAAATGTACCCAGAATTAGCTTTTCAGTGAACAGCAGCCAGGCACATTTTAGCTAGTTTTACTTGTAAGTGGGGTTGTAAACGCTTTTCAGGCTCAGTACTGCACTCAAAAGATGCAGCCCTGAGGTCTCTC
This sequence comes from Lissotriton vulgaris, assembly GCF_964263255.1. Lineage (NCBI taxonomy): Eukaryota > Metazoa > Chordata > Amphibia > Caudata > Salamandridae > Lissotriton > Lissotriton vulgaris. The sequence continues at coordinate 444,812 of NW_028242375.1, forward strand.
CTGATAGGAGGTAGTTAAGTAGAAATTCACTACTCAGCTGACCCGGCAGAAGCAAATGTATACCAAAAATGTACCCAGAATGAGCTTTTCAGTGAACAGCAGCCAGGTACATTTTAGCTAGTTTTACTTGTAACTGGGGTTGTAAACGCTTTTCAGGCTCAGTACTGCGCTCAAAAGATGCAGCCCTGAGGTCTCTCCTGATAGGGGGTAGTTAAGTAGAAATTCACTGCTCAGCTGACCCGGCAGAAGCAAATGTATACCAAAAATGTACCCAGAATGAGCTTTTCAGTGAACAGCAGCCAGGCACATTTTAGCTAGTTTTACTTGTAAGTGGGGTTGTAAACGCTTTTCAGGCTCAGTACTGCGCTCAAAAGATGCAGCCCTGAGGTCTCTCCTGATAGGAGGTAGTTAAGTAGAAATTCACTGCTCAGCTGACCCGGCAGAAGCAAATGTATACCAAAAATGTACCCAGAATTAGCTTTTCAGTGAACAGCAGCCAGGCACATTTTAGCTAGTTTTACTTGTAAGTGGGGTTGTAAACGCTTTTCAGGCTCAGTACTGCACTCAAAAGATGCAGCCCTGAGGTCTCTCCTGATAGGAGGTAGTTAAGTAGAAATTCACTGCTCAGCTGACCCGGCAGAAGCAAATGTATACCAAAAATGTACCCAGAATGAGCTTTTCAGTGAATAGCAGCCAGGCGCATTTTAGCTAGTTTTACTTGTAACTGGGGTTGTAAACGGTTTTCAGGCTCAGTACTGCGCTCAAAAGATGCAGCCCTGAGGTCTCTCCTGATAGGAGGTAGTTAAGTAGAAATTCAATGCCCAGCTGACCCGGCAGAAGCAAATGTATACTAAAAATGTACCCAGAATGAGCTTTTCAGTGAACAGCAGCCAGGCACATTTTAGCTAGTTTTACTTGTGACTGGGGTTGTAAACGCTTTTCAGGCTCAGTACTGCGCTCAAAAGATGCAGCCCTGAGGTCTCTCCTGATAGGAGGTAGTTAAGTAGAAATTCACTGCTCAGCTGACCCGGCAGAAGCAAATGTATACCAAAAATGTACCCAGAATGAGCTTTTCAGTGAACAGCAGCCAGGCACATTTTAGCTAGTTTTACTTGTGACTGGGGTTGTAAACGCTTTTCAGGCTCAGTACTGCGCTCAAAAGATGCAGCCCTGAGGTCTCTCCTGATAGGAGGTAGTTAAGTAGAAATTCACTGCTCAGCTGACCCGGCAGAAGCAAATGTATACCAAAAATGTACCCAGAATGAGCTTTTCAGTGAACAGCAGCCAGGCACATTTTAGCTAGTTTTACTTGTAACTGGGGTTGTAAACGCTTTTCAGGCTCAGTACTGCGCTCAAAAGATGCAGTCCTGAGGTCTCTCCTGATAGGGGGTAGTTAAGTAGAAATTCACTGCTCAGCTGACCCGGCAGAAGCAAATGTATACCAAAAATGTACCCAAAATGAGCTTTTCAGTGAACAGCAGCCAGGCACATTTTAGCTAGTTTTACTTGTAAGTGGGGTTGGAAACGCTTTTCAGGCTCAGTACTGCGCTCAAAAGATGCAGCCCTGAGGTCTCTCCTGATAGGAGATAGTTAAGTAGAAATTCACTGCTCAGCTGACCCGGCAGAAGCGAATGTATACCAAAAATGTACCCAGAATGAGCTTTTCAGTGAACAGCAGCCAGGCACATTTTAGCTAGTTTTACTTGTAACTGGGGTTGTAAACGCTTTTCAGGCTCAGTACTGCGCTCAAAAGATGCAGCCCTGAGGTCTCTCCTGATAGGGGGTAGTTAAGTAGAAATTCACTGCTCAGCTGACCCGGCAGAAGCAAATGTATACCAAAAATGTACCCAGAATGAGCTTTTCAGTGAACAGCAGCCAGGCACATTTTAGCTAGTTTTACTTGTAAGTGGGGTTGTAAACGCTTTTCAGGCTCAGTACTGCGCTCAAAAGATGCAGCCCTGAGGTCTCTCCTGATAGGGGGTAGTTAAGTAGAAATTCACTGCTCAGCTGACCCGGCAGAAGCAAATGTATACCAAAAATTTACCCAGAATGAGCTTTTCAGTGAACAGCAGCCAGGCACATTTTAGCTAGTTTTACTTGTAAGTGGGGTTGTAAACGCTTTTCAGGCTCAGTACTGCGCTCAAAAGATGCAGCCCTGATGTCTCTCCTGATAGGAGGTAGTTAATTAGAAATTCACTGCTCAGCTGACCCGGCAGAAGCAAATGTATACCAAAAATGTACCCAGAATGAGCTTTTCAGTGAACAGCAGCCAGGCACATTTTAGCTAGTTTTACTTGTAACTGGGGTTGTAAACGCTTTTCAGGCTCAGTACTGCGCTCAAAAGATGCAGCCCTGAGGTCTCTCCTGATAGGGGGTAGTTAAGTAGAAATTCACTGCTCAGCTGACCCGGCAGAAGCATATGTATACCAAAAATGTACCCAGAATGAGCTTTTCAGTGAACAGCAGCCAGGCACATTTTAGCTAGTTTTACTTGTAAGTGGGGTTGTAAACGCTTTTCAGGCTCAGTACTGCGCTCAAAAGATGCAGCCCTGAGGTCTCTCCTGATAGGAGGTAGTTAAGTAGAAATTCACTGCTCAGCTGACCCGGCAGAAGCAAATGTATACCAAAAATGTACCCAAAATGAGCTTTTCAGTGAACAGCAGCCAGGCACATTTTAGCTAGTTTTACTTGTAAGTGGGGTTGTAAACGCTTTTCAGGCTCAGTACTGCACTCAAAAGATGCAGCCCTGAGGTCTCTCTTGATAGGAGGTAGTTATGTAGAAATTCACTGCTCAGCTGACCCGGCAGAAGCAAATGTATACCAAAAATGTACCCAGAATGAGCTTTTCAGTGAACAGCAGCCAGGCACATTTTAGCTAGTTTTACTTGTAAGTGGGGTTGGAAACGCTTTTCAGGCTCAGTACTGCGCTCAAAAGATGCAGCCCTGAGGTCTCTCCTGATAGGGGGTAGTTAAGTAGAAATTCACTGCTCAGCTGACCCGGCAGAAGCAAATGTATACCAAAAATGTACCCAGAATGAGCTTTTCAGTGAACAGCAGCCAGGCACATTTTAGCTAGTTTTACTTGTAAGTGGGGTTGTAAACGCTTTTCAGGCTCAGTACTGCGCTCAAAAGATGCAGCCCTGAGGTCTCTCCTGATAGGAGGTAGTTAAGTAGAAATTCACTGCTCAGCTGACCCGGCAGAAGCAAATGTATACCAAAAATGTACCCAGAATTAGCTTTTCAGTGAACAGCAGCCAGGCACATTTTAGCTAGTTTTACTTGTAAGTGGGGTTGTAAACGCTTTTCAGGCTCAGTACTGCACTCAAAAGATGCAGCCCTGAGGTCTCTCCTGATAGGAGGTAGTTAAGTAGAAATTCACTACTCAGCTGACCCGGCAGAAGCAAATGTATACCAAAAATGTACCCAGAATGAGCTTTTCAGTGAACAGCAGCCAGGTACATTTTAGCTAGTTTTACTTGAACTGGGGTTGTAAACGCTTTTCAGGCTCAGTACTGCGCTCAAAAGATGCAGCCCTGAGGTCTCTCCTGATAGGGGGTAGTTAAGTAGAAATTCACTGCTCAGCTGACCCGGCAGAAGCAAATGTATACCAAAAATGTACCCAGAATGAGCTTTTCAGTGAACAGCAGCCAGGCACATTTTAGCTAGTTTTACTTGTAAGTGGGGTTGTAAACGCTTTTCAGGCTCAGTACTGCGCTCAAAAGATGCAGCCCTGAGGTCTCTCCTGATAGGAGGTAGTTAAGTAGAAATTCACTGCTCAGCTGACCCGGCAGAAGCAAATGTATACCAAAAATGTACCCAGAATTAGCTTTTCAGTGAACAGCAGCCAGGCACATTTTAGCTAGTTTTACTTGTAAGTGGGGTTGTAAACGCTTTTCAGGCTCAGTACTGCACTCAAAAGATGCAGCCCTGAGGTCTCTCCTGATAGGAGGTAGTTAAGTAGAAATTCACTGCTCAGCTGACCCGGCAGAAGCAAATGTATACCAAAAATGTACCCAGAATGAGCTTTTCAGTGAATAGCAGCCAGGCACATTTTAGCTAGTTTTACTTGTAACTGGGGTTGTAAACGGTTTTCAGGCTCAGTACTGCGCTCAAAAGATGCAGCCCTGAGGTCTCTCCTGATAGGAGGTAGTTAAGTAGAAATTCAATGCCCAGCTGACCCGGCAGAAGCAAATGTATACTAAAAATGTACCCAGAATGAGCTTTTCAGTGAACAGCAGCCAGGCACATTTTAGCTAGTTTTACTTGTGACTGGGGTTGTAAACGCTTTTCAGGCTCAGTACTGCGCTCAAAAGATGCAGCCCTGAGGTCTCTCCTGATAGGAGGTAGTTAAGTAGAAATTCACTGCTCAGCTGACCCGGCAGAAGCAAATGTATACCAAAAATGTACCCAGAATGAGCTTTTCAGTGAACAGCAGCCAGGCACATTTTAGCTAGTTTTACTTGTAACTGGGGTTGTAAACGCTTTTCAGGCTCAGTACTGCGCTCAAAAGATGCAGCCCTGAGGTCTCTCCTGATAGGGGGTAGTTAAGTAGAAATTCACTGCTCAGCTGACCCGGCAGAAGCAAATGTATACCAAAAATGTACCCAGAATGAGCTTTTCAGTGAACAGCAGCCAGGCACATTTTAGCTAGTTTTACTTGTGACTGGGGTTGTAAACGCTTTTCAGGCTCAGTACTGCGCTCAAAAGATGCAGCCCTGAGGTCTCTCCTGATAGGAGGTAGTTAAGTAGAAATTCACTGCTCAGCTGACCCGGCAGAAGCAAATGTATACCAAAAATGTACCCAGAATGAGCTTTTCAGTGAACAGCAGCCAGGCACATTTTAGCTAGTTTTACTTGTAACTGGGGTTGTAAACGCTTTTCAGGCTCAGTACTGCGCTCAAAAGATGCAGTCCTGAGGTCTCTCCTGATAGGGGGTAGTTAAGTAGAAATTCACTGCTCAGCTGACCCGGCAGAAGCAAATGTATACCAAAAATGTACCCAGAATGAGCTTTTCAGTGAACAGCAGCCAGGCACATTTTAGCTAGTTTTACTTGTAAGTGGGGTTGTAAACGCTTTTCAGGCTCAGTACTGCGCTCAAAAGATGCAGCCCTGAGGTCTCTCCTGATAGGGGGTAGTTAAGTAGAAATTCACTGCTCAGCTGACCCGGCAGAAGCAAATGTATACCAAAAATGTACCCAGAATGAGCTTTTCAGTGAACAGCAGCCAGGCACATTTTAGCTAGTTTTACTTGTGACTGGGGTTGTAAACGCTTTTCAGGCTCAGTACTGCGCTCAAAAGATGCAGCCCTGAGGTCTCTCCTGATAGGAGGTAGTTAAGTAGAAATTCACTGCTCAGCTGACCCGGCAGAAGCAAATGTATACCAAAAATGTACCCAGAATGAGCTTTTCAGTGAACAGCAGCCAGGCACATTTTAGCTAGTTTTACTTGTAACTGGGGTTGTAAACGCTTTTCAGGCTCAGTACTGCGCTCAAAAGATGCAGTCCTGAGGTCTCTCCTGATAGGGGGTAGTTAAGTAGAAATTCACTGCTCAGCTGACCCGGCAGAAGCAAATGTATACCAAAAATGTACCCAGAATGAGCTTTTCAGTGAACAGCAGACAGGCACATTTTAGCTAGTTTTACTTGTAAGTGGGGTTGTAAACGCTTTTCAGGCTCAGTACTGCGCTCAAAAGATGCAGCCCTGAGGTCTCTCCTGATAGGGGGTAGTTAAGTAGAAATTCACTGCTCAGCTGACCCGGCAGAAGCAAATGTATACCAAAAATGTACCCAGAATGAGCTTTTCAGTGAACAGCAGCCAGGCACATTTTAGCTAGTTTTACTTGTAAGTGGGGTTGTAAACGCTTTTCAGGCTCAGTACTGTGCTCAAAAGATGCAGCCCTGAGGTCTCTCCTGATAGGAGGTAGTTAAGTAGAAATTCACTGCTCAGCTGACCCGGCAGAAGCAAATGTATACCAAAAATGTACCCAGAATGAGCTTTTCAGTGAACAGCAGCCAGGCACATTTTAGCTAGTTTTACTTGTAACTGGGGTTGTAAACGCTTTTCAGGCTCAGTACTGCACTCAAAAGATGCAGCCCTGAGGTCTCTCCTGATAGGGGGTAGTTAAGTAGAAATTCACTGCTCAGCTGACCCGGCAGAAGCAAATGTATACCAAAAATGTACCCAGAATGAGCTTTTCAGTGAACAGCAGCCAGGCACATTTTAGCTAGTTTTACTTGTAAGTGGGGTTGTAAACGCTTTTCAGGCTCAGTACTGCGCTCAAAAGATGCAGCCCTGAGGTCTCTCCTGATAGGAGGTAGTTAAGTAGAAATTCACTGCTCAGCTGACCCGGCAGAAGCAAATGTATACCAAAAATGTACACAAAATGAGCTTTTCAGTGAACAGCAGCCAGGCACATTTTAGCTAGTTTTACTTGTAAGTGGGGTTGTAAACGCTTTTCAGGCTCAGTACTGCACTCAAAAGATGCAGCCCTGAGGTCTCTCCTGATAGGAGGTAGTTAAGTAGAAATTCACTGCTCAGCTGACCCGGCAGAAGCAAATGTATACCAAAAATGTACCCAGAATGAGCTTTTCAGTGAACAGCAGCCAGGCACATTTTAGCTAGTTTTACTTGTAAGTGGGGTTGTAAATGCTTTTCAGGCTCAGTACTGCACTCAAAAGATGCAGCCCTGAGGTCTCTCCTGATAGGAGGTAGTTAAGTAGAAATTCACTGCTCAGCTGACCCGGCAGAAGCAAATGTATACCAAAAATGTACCCAGAATGAGCTTTTCAGTGAACAGCAGCCAGGCACATTTGCTAGTTTTACTTGTAAATGGGGTTGGAAACGCTTTTCAGGCTCAGTACTGCGCTCAAAAGATGCAGCCCTGAGGTCTCTCCTGATAGGAGATAGTTAAGTAGAAATTCACTGCTCAGCTGACCCGGCAGAAGCAAATGTATACCAAAAATGTACCCAGAATGAGCTTTTCAGTGAACAGCAGCCAGGCACATTTTAGCTAGTTTTACTTGTAACTGGGGTTGTAAACGCTTTTCAGGCTCAGTACTGCGCTCAAAAGATGCAGCCCTGAGGTCTCTCCTGATAGGGGGTAGTTAAGTAGAAATTCACTGCTCAGCTGACCCGGCAGAAGCAAATGTATACCAAAAATGTACCCAGAATGAGCTTTTCAGTGAACAGCAGCCAGGCACATTTTAGCTAGTTTTACTTGTAAGTGGGGTTGTAAACGCTTTTCAGGCTCAGTACTGCGCTCAAAAGATGCAGCCCTGAGGTCTCTCCTGATAGGGGGTAGTTAAGTAGAAATTCACTGCTCAGCTGACCCGGCAGAAGCAAATGTATACAAAAAATTTACCCAGAATGAGCTTTTCAGTGAACAGCAGCCAGGCACATTTTAGCTAGTTTTACTTGTAAGTGGGGTTGTAAACGCTTTTCAGGCTCAGTACTGCGCTCAAAAGATGCAGCCCTGAGGTCTCTCCTGATAGGAGGTAGTTAAGTAGAAATTCACTGCTCAGCTGACCCGGCAGAAGCAAATGTATACCAAAAATGTACTCAGAATTAGCTTTTCAGTGAACAGCAGCCAGGCACATTTTAGCTAGTTTTACTTGTAAGTGGGGTTGTAAACGCTTTTCAGGCTCAGTACTGCACTCAAAAGATGCAGCCCTGAGGTCTCTCCTGATAGGAGGTAGTTAAGTAGAAATTCACTACTCAGCTGACCCGGCAGAAGCAAATGTATACCAAAAATGTACCCAGAATGAGCTTTTCAGTGAACAGCAGCCAGGTACATTTTAGCTAGTTTTACTTGTAACTGGGGTTGTAAACGCTTTTCAGGCTCAGTACTGCGCTCAAAAGATGCAGCCCTGAGGTCTCTCCTGATAGGGGGTAGTTAAGTAGAAATTCACTGCTCAGCTGACCCGGCAGAAGCAAATGTATACCAAAAATGTACCCAGAATGAGCTTTTCAGTGAACAGCAGCCAGGCACATTTTAGCTAGTTTTACTTGTAAGTGGGGTTGTAAACGCTTTTCAGGCTCAGTACTGCGCTCAAAAGATGCAGCCCTGAGGTCTCTCCTGATAGGAGGTAGTTAAGTAGAAATTCACTGCTCAGCTGACCCGGCAGAAGCAAATGTATACCAAAAATGTACCCAGAATTAGCTTTTCAGTGAACAGCAGCCAGGCACATTTTAGCTAGTTTTACTTGTAAGTGGGGTTGTAAACGCTTTTCAGGCTCAGTACTGCACTCAAAAGATGCAGCCCTGAGGTCTCTCCTGATAGGAGGTAGTTAAGTAGAAATTCACTGCTCAGCTGACCCGGCAGAAGCAAATGTATACCAAAAATGTACCCAGAATGAGCTTTTCAGTGAATAGCAGCCAGGCGCATTTTAGCTAGTTTTACTTGTAACTGGGGTTGTTAACGGTTTTCAGGCTCAGTACTGCGCTCAAAAGATGCAGCCCTGAGGTCTCTCCTGATAGGAGGTAGTTAAGTAGAAATTCAATGCCCAGCTGACCCGGCAGAAGCAAATGTATACTAAAAATGTACCCAGAATGAGCTTTTCAGTGAACAGCAGCCAGGCACATTTTAGCTAGTTTTACTTGTGACTGGGGTTGTAAACGCTTTTCAGGCTCAGTACTGCGCTCAAAAGATGCAGCCCTGAGGTCTCTCCTGATAGGAGGTAGTTAAGTAGAAATTCACTGCTCAGCTGACCCGGCAGAAGCAAATGTATACCAAAAATGTACCCAGAATGAGCTTTTCAGTGAACAGCAGCCAGGCACATTTTAGCTAGTTTTACTTGTGACTGGGGTTGTAAACGCTTTTCAGGCTCAGTACTGCGCTCAAAAGATGCAGCCCTGAGGTCTCTCCTGATAGGAGGTAGTTAAGTAGAAATTCACTGCTCAGCTGACCCGGCAGAAGCAAATGTATACCAAAAATGTACCCAGAATGAGCTTTTCAGTGAACAGCAGCCAGGCACATTTTAGCTAGTTTTACTTGTAACTGGGGTTGTAAACGCTTTTCAGGCTCAGTACTGCGCTCAAAAGATGCAGTCCTGAGGTCTCTCCTGATAGGGGGTAGTTAAGTAGAAATTCACTGCTCAGCTGACCCGGCAGAAGCAAATGTATACCAAAAATGTACCCAAAATGAGCTTTTCAGTGAACAGCAGCCAGGCACATTTTAGCTAGTTTTACTTGTAAGTGGGGTTGGAAACGCTTTTCAGGCTCAGTACTGCGCTCAAAAGATGCAGCCCTGAGGTCTCTCCTGATAGGGGGTAGTTAAGTAGAAATTCACTGCTCAGCTGACCCGGCAGAAGCAAATGTATACCAAAAATGTACCCAGAATGAGCTTTTCAGTGAACAGCAGCCAGGCACATTTTAGCTAGTTTTACTTGTAAGTGGGGTTGTAAACGCTTTTCAGGCTCAGTACTGCGCTCAAAAGATGCAGCCCTGAGGTCTCTCCTGATAGGGGGTAGTTAAGTAGAAATTCACTGCTCAGCTGACCCGGCAGAAGCAAATGTATACCAAAAATTTACCCAGAATGAGCTTTTCAGTGAACAGCAGCCAGGCACATTTTAGCTAGTTTTACTTGTAAGTGGGGTTGGAAACGCTTTTCAGGCTCAGTACTGCGCTCAAAAGATGCAGCCCTGAGGTCTCTCCTGATAGGAGATAGTTAAGTAGAAATTCACTGCTCAGCTGACCCGGCAGAAGCAAATGTATACCAAAAATGTACCCAGAATGAGCTTTTCAGTGAACAGCAGCCAGGCACATTTTAGCTAGTTTTACTTGTAACTGGGGTTGTAAACGCTTTTCAGGCTCAGTACTGCGCTCAAAAGATGCAGCCCTGAGGTCTCTCCTGATAGGGGGTAGTTAAGTAGAAATTCACTGCTCAGCTGACCCGGCAGAAGCAAATGTATACCAAAAATGTACCCAGAATGAGCTTTTCAGTGAACAGCAGCCAGGCACATTTTAGCTAGTTTTACTTGTAAGTGGGGTTGTAAATGCTTTTCAGGCTCAGTACTGCGCTCAAAAGATGCAGCCCTGAGGTCTCTCCTGATAGGGGGTAGTTAAGTAGAAATTCACTGCTCAGCTGACCCGGCAGAAGCAAATGTATACCAAAAATTTACCCAGAATGAGCTTTTCAGTGAACAGCAGCCAGGCACATTTTAGCTAGTTTTACTTGTAAGTGGGGTTGTAAACGCTTTTCAGGCTCAGTACTGCGCTCAAAAGATGCAGCCCTGAGGTCTCTCCTGATAGGAGGTAGTTAAGTAGAAATTCACTGCTCAGCTGACCCGGCAGAAGCAAATGTATACCAAAAATGTACCCAGAATTAGCTTTTCAGTGAACAGCAGCCAGGCACATTTTAGCTAGTTTTACTTGTAAGTGGGGTTGTAAACGCTTTTCAGGCTCAGTACTGCACTCAAAAGATGCAGCCCTGAGGTCTCTCCTGATAGGAGGTAGTTAAGTAGAAATTCACTACTCAGCTGACCCGGCAGAAGCAAATGTATACCAAAAATGTACCCAGAATGAGCTTTTCAGTGAACAGCAGCCAGGTACATTTTAGCTAGTTTTACTTGTAACTGGGGTTGTAAACGCTTTTCAGGCTCAGTACTGCGCTCAAAAGATGCAGCCCTGAGGTCTCTCCTGATAGGGGGTAGTTAAGTAGAAATTCACTGCTCAGCTGACCCGGCAGAAGCAAATGTATACCAAAAATGTACCCAGAATGAGCTTTTCAGTGAACAGCAGCCAGGCACATTTTAGCTAGTTTTACTTGTAAGTGGGGTTGTAAACGCTTTTCAGGCTCAGTACTGCGCTCAAAAGATGCAGCCCTGAGGTCTCTCCTGATAGGAGGTAGTTAAGTAGAAATTCACTGCTCAGCTGACCCGGCAGAAGCAAATGTATACCAAAAATGTACCCAGAATTAGCTTTTCAGTGAACAGCAGCCAGGCACATTTTAGCTAGTTTTACTTGTAAGTGGGGTTGTAAACGCTTTTCAGGCTCAGTACTGCACTCAAAAGATGCAGCCCTGAGGTCTCTCCTGATAGGAGGTAGTTAAGTAGAAATTCACTGCTCAGCTGACCCGGCAGAAGCAAATGTATACCAAAAATGTACCCAGAATGAGCTTTTCAGTGAATAGCAGCCAGGCACATTTTAGCTAGTTTTACTTGTAACTGGGGTTGTAAACGGTTTTCAGGCTCAGTACTGCGCTCAAAAGATGCAGCCCTGAGGTCTCTCCTGATAGGAGGTAGTTAAGTAGAAATTCAATGCCCAGCTGACCCGGCAGAAGCAAATGTATACTAAAAATGTACCCAGAATGAGCTTTTCAGTGAACAGCAGCCAGGCACATTTTAGCTAGTTTTACTTGTGACTGGGGTTGTAAACGCTTTTCAGGCTCAGTACTGCGCTCAAAAGATGCAGCCCTGAGGTCTCTCCTGATAGGAGGTAGTTAAGTAGAAATTCACTGCTCAGCTGACCCGGCAGAAGCAAATGTATACCAAAAATGTACCCAGAATGAGCTTTTCAGTGAACAGCAGCCAGGCACATTTTAGCTAGTTTTACTTGTAACTGGGGTTGTAAACGCTTTTCAGGCTCAGTACTGCGCTCAAAAGATGCAGCCCTGAGGTCTCTCCTGATAGGGGGTAGTTAAGTAGAAATTCACTGCTCAGCTGACCCGGCAGAAGCAAATGTATACCAAAAATGTACCCAGAATGAGCTTTTCAGTGAACAGCAGCCAGGCACATTTTAGTTAGTTTTACTTGTGACTGGGGTTGTAAACGCTTTTCAGGCTCAGTACTGCGCTCAAAAGATGCAGCCCTGAGGTCTCTCCTGATAGGAGGTAGTTAAGTAGAAATTCACTGCTCAGCTGACCCGGCAGAAGCAAATGTATACCAAAAATGTACCCAGAATGAGCTTTTCAGTGAACAGCAGCCAGGCACATTTTAGCTAGTTTTACTTGTAACTGGGGTTGTAAACGCTTTTCAGGCTCAGTACTGCGCTCAAAAGATGCAGTCCTGAGGACTCTCCTGATAGGGGGTAGTTAAGTAGAAATTCACTGCTCAGCTGACCCGGCAGAAGCAAATGTATACCAAAAATGTACCCAGAATGAGCTTTTCAGTGAACAGCAGCCAGGCACATTTTAGCTAGTTTTACTTGTAAGTGGGGTTGTAAACGCTTTTCAGGCTCAGTACTGCGCTCAAAAGATGCAGCCCTGAGGTCTCTCCTGATAGGGGGTAGTTAAGTAGAAATTCACTGCTCAGCTGACCCGGCAGAAGCAAATGTATACCAAAAATGTACCCAGAATGAGCTTTTCAGTGAACAGCAGCCAGGCACATTTTAGCTAGTTTTACTTGTGACTGGGGTTGTAAACGCTTTTCAGGCTCAGTACTGCGCTCAAAAGATGCAGCCCTGAGGTCTCTCCTGATAGGAGGTAGTTAAGTAGAAATTCACTGCTCAGCTGACCCGGCAGAAGCAAATGTATACCAAAAATGTACCCAGAATGAGCTTTTCAGTGAACAGCAGCCAGGCACATTTTAGCTAGTTTTACTTGTAACTGGGGTTGTAAACGCTTTTCAGGCTCAGTACTGCGCTCAAAAGATGCAGTCCTGAGGTCTCTCCTGATAGGGGGTAGTTAAGTAGAAATTCACTGCTCAGCTGACCCGGCAGAAGCAAATGTATACCAAAAATGTACCCAGAATGAGCTTTTCAGTGAACAGCAGACAGGCACATTTTAGCTAGTTTTACTTGTAAGTGGGGTTGTAAACGCTTTTCAGGCTCAGTACTGCACTCAAAAGATGCAGCCCTGAGGTCTCTCCTGATAGGGGGTAGTTAAGTAGAAATTCACTGCTCAGCTGACCCGGCAGAAGCAAATGTATACCAAAAATGTACCCAGAATGAGCTTTTCAGTGAACAGCAGCCAGGCACATTTTAGCTAGTTTTACTTGTAAGTGGGGTTGTAAACGCTTTTCAGGCTCAGTACTGCGCTCAAAAGATGCAGCCCTGAGGTCTCTCCTGATAGGAGGTAGTTAAGTAGAAATTCACTGCTCAGCTGACCCGGCAGAAGCAAATGTATACCAAAAATGTACACAAAATGAGCTTTTCAGTGAACAGCAGCCAGGCACATTTTAGCTAGTTTTACTTGTAAGTGGGGTTGTAAACGCTTTTCAGGCTCAGTACTGCACTCAAAAGATGCAGCCCTGAGGTCTCTCCTGATAGGAGGTAGTTAAGTAGAAATTCACTGCTCAGCTGACCCGGCAGAAGCAAATGTATACCAAAAATGTACCCAGAATGAGCTTTTCAGTGAACAGCAGCCAGGCACATTTTAGCTAGTTTTACTTGTAAGTGGGGTTGTAAATGCTTTTCAGGCTCAGTACTGCACTCAAAAGATGCAGCCCTGAGGTCTCTCCTGATAGGAGGTAGTTAAGTAGAAATTCACTGCTCAGCTGACCCGGCAGAAGCAAATGTATACCAAAAATGTACCCAGAATGAGCTTTTCAGTGAACAGCAGCCAGGCACATTTTAGCTAGTTTTACTTGTAAATGGGGTTGGAAACGCTTTTCAGGCTCAGTACTGCGCTCAAAAGATGCAGCCCTGAGGTCTCTCCTGATAGGAGATAGTTAAGTAGAAATTCACTGCTCAGCTGACCCGGCAGAAGCAAATGTATACCAAAAATGTACCCAGAATGAGCTTTTCAGTGAACAGCAGCCAGGCACATTTTAGCTAGTTTTACTTGTAACTGGGGTTGTAAACGCTTTTCAGGCTCAGTACTGCGCTCAAAAGATGCAGCCCTGAGGTCTCTCCTGATAGGGGGTAGTTAAGTAGAAATTCACTGCTCAGCTGACCCGGCAGAAGCAAATGTATACCAAAAATGTACCCACAATGAGCTTTTCAGTGAACAGCAGCCAGGCACATTTTAGCTAGTTTTACTTGTAAGTGGGGTTGTAAACGCTTTTCAGGCTCAGTACTGCGCTCAAAAGATGCAGCCCTGAGGTCTCTCCTGATAGGGGGTAGTTAAGTAGAAATTCACTGCTCAGCTGACCCGGCAGAAGCAAATGTATACAAAAAATTTACCCAGAATGAGCTTTTCAGTGAACAGCAGCCAGGCACATTTTAGCTAGTTTTACTTGTAAGTGGGGTTGTAAACGCTTTTCAGGCTCAGTACTGCGCTCAAAAGATGCAGCCCTGAGGTCTCTCCTGATAGGAGGTAGTTAAGTAGAAATTCACTGCTCAGCTGACCCGGCAGAAGCAAATGTATACCAAAAATGTACACAAAATGAGCTTTTCAGTGAACAGCAGCCAGGCACATTTTAGCTAGTTTTACTTGTAAGTGGGGTTGTAAACGCTTTTCAGGCTCAGTACTGCACTCAAAAGATGCAGCCCTGAGGTCTCTCCTGATAGGAGGTAGTTAAGTAGAAATTCACTACTCAGCTGACCCGGCAGAAGCAAATGTATACCAAAAATGTACCCAGAATGAGCTTTTCAGTGAACAGCAGCCAGGTACATTTTAGCTAGTTTTACTTGTAACTGGGGTTGTAAACGCTTTTCAGGCTCAGTACTGCGCTCAAAAGATGCAGCCCTGAGGTCTCTCCTGATAGGGGGTAGTTAAGTAGAAATTCACTGCTCAGCTGACCCGGCAGAAGCAAATGTATACCAAAAATGTACCCAGAATGAGCTTTTCAGTGAACAGCAGCCAGGCACATTTTAGCTAGTTTTACTTGTAAGTGGGGTTGTAAACGCTTTTCAGGCTCAGTACTGCACTCAAAAGATGCAACCCTGAGGTCTCTCCTGATAGGAGGTAGTTAAGTAGAAATTCACTGCTCAGCTGACCCGGCAGAAGCAAATGTATACCAAAAATGTACCCAGAATGAGCTTTTCAGTGAACAGCAGCCAGGCACATTTTAGCTAGTTTTACTTGTAAGTGGGGTTGGAAACGCTTTTCAGGCTCAGTACTGCGCTCAAAAGATGCAGCCCTGAGGTCTCTCCTGATAGGAGATAGTTAAGTAGAAATTCACTGCTCAGCTGACCCGGCAGAAGCAAATGTATACCAAAAATGTACCCAGAATGAGCTTTTCAGTGAACAGCAGCCAGGCACATTTTAGCTAGTTTTACTTGTAACTGGGGTTGTAAACGCTTTTCAGGCTCAGTACTGCGCTCAAAAGATGCAGCCCTGAGGTCTCTCCTGATAGAGGGTAGTTAAGTAGAAATTCACTGCTCAGCTGACCCGGCAGAAGCAAATGTATACCAAAAATGTACCCAGAATGAGCTTTTCAGTGAACAGCAGCCAGGCACATTTTAGCTAGTTTTACTTGTAAGTGGGGTTGTAAACGCTTTTCAGGCTCAGTACTGCGCTCAAAAGATGCAGCCCTGAGGTCTCTCCTGATAGGGGGTAGTTAAGTAGAAATTCACTGCTCAGCTGACCCGGCAGAAGCAAATGTATACCAAAAATTTACCCAGAATGAGCTTTTCAGTGAACAGCAGCCAGGCACATTTTAGCTAGTTTTACTTGTAAGTGGGGTTGTAAACGCTTTTCAGGCTCAGTACTGCGCTCAAAAGATGCAGCCCTGAGGTCTCTCCTGATAGGAGGTAGTTAAGTAGAAATTCACTGCTCAGCTGACCCGGCAGAAGCAAATGTATACCAAAAATGTACCCAGAATTAGCTTTTCAGTGAACAGCAGCCAGGCACATTTTAGCTAGTTTTACTTGTAAGTGGGGTTGTAAACGCTTTTCAGGCTCAGTACTGCACTCAAAAGATGCAGCCCTGAGGTCTCTCCTGATAGGAGGTAGTTAAGTAGAAATTCACTACTCAGCTGACCCGGCAGAAGCAAATGTATACCAAAAATGTACCCAGAATGAGCTTTTCAGTGAACAGCAGCCAGGTACATTTTAGCTAGTTTTACTTGTAACTGGGGTTGAAAACGCTTTTCAGGCTCAGTACTGCGCTCAAAAGATGCAGCCCTGAGGTCTCTCCTGATAGGGGGTAGTTAAGTAGAAATTCACTGCTCAGCTGACCCGGCAGAAGCAAATGTATACCAAAAATGTACCCAGAATGAGCTTTTCAGTGAACAGCAGCCAGGCACATTTTAGCTAGTTTTACTTGTAAGTGGGGTTGTAAACGCTTTTCAGGCTCAGTACTGCGCTCAAAAGATGCAGCCCTGAGGTCTCTCCTGATAGGAGGTAGTTAAGTAGAAATTCACTGCTCAGCTGACCCGGCAGAAGCAAATGTATACCAAAAATGTACCCAGAATTAGCTTTTCAGTGAACAGCAGCCAGGCACATTTTAGCTAGTTTTACTTGTAAGTGGGGTTGTAAACGCTTTTCAGGCTCAGTACTGCACTCAAAAGATGCAGCCCTGAGGTCTCTCCTGATAGGAGGTAGTTAAGTAGAAATTCACTGCTCAGCTGACCCGGCAGAAGCAAATGTATACCAAAAATGTACCCAGAATGAGCTTTTCAGTGAATAGCAGCCAGGCACATTTTAGCTAGTTTTACTTGTAACTGGGGTTGTAAACGCTTTTCAGGCTCAGTACTGCGCTCAAAAGATGCAGCCCTGAGGTCTCTCCTGATAGGAGGTAGTTAAGTAGAAATTCAATGCCCAGCTGACCCGGCAGAAGCAAATGTATACTAAAAATGTACCCAGAATGAGCTTTTCAGTGAACAGCAGCCAGGCACATTTTAGCTAGTTTTACTTGTGACTGGGGTTGTAAACGCTTTTCAGGCTCAGTACTGCGCTCAAAAGATGCAGCCCTGAGGTCTCTCCTGATAGGAGGTAGTTAAGTAGAAATTCACTGCTCAGCTGACCCGGCAGAAGCAAATGTATACCAAAAATGTACCCAGAATGAGCTTTTCAGTGAACAGCAGCCAGGCACATTTTAGCTAGTTTTACTTGTAACTGGGGTTGTAAACGCTTTTCAGGCTCAGTACTGCGCTCAAAAGATGCAGCCCTGAGGTCTCTCCTGATAGGGGGTAGTTAAGTAGAAATTCACTGCTCAGCTGACCCGGCAGAAGCAAATGTATACCAAAAATGTACCCAGAATGAGCTTTTCAGTGAACAGCAGCCAGGCACATTTTAGCTAGTTTTACTTGTGACTGGGGTTGTAAACGCTTTTCAGGCTCAGTACTGCGCTCAAAAGATGCAGCCCTGAGGTCTCTCCTGATAGGAGGTAGTTAAGTAGAAATTCACTGCTCAGCTGACCCGGCAGAAGCAAATGTATAC
This sequence comes from Lissotriton vulgaris, assembly GCF_964263255.1. Taxonomy (NCBI): domain Eukaryota; kingdom Metazoa; phylum Chordata; class Amphibia; order Caudata; family Salamandridae; genus Lissotriton; species Lissotriton vulgaris. The sequence continues at coordinate 462,011 of NW_028242375.1, forward strand.
CAAAAATGTACCCAGAATGAGCTTTTCAGTGAACAGCAGCCAGGCACATTTTAGCTAGTTTTACTTGTAACTGGGGTTGTAAACGCTTTTCAGGCTCAGTACTGCGCTCAACAGATGCAGTCCTGAGGTCTCTCCTGATAGGGGGTAGTTAAGTAGAAATTCACTGCTCAGCTGACCCGGCAGAAGCAAATGTATACCAAAAATGTACCCAGAATGAGCTTTTCAGTGAACAGCAGCCAGGCACATTTTTACTAGTTTTACTTGTAAGTGGGGTTGTAAACGCTTTTCAGGCTCAGTACTGCGCTCAAAAGATGCAGCCCTGAGGTCTCTCCTGATAGGGGGTAGTTAAGTAGAAATTCACTGCTCAGCTGACCCGGCAGAAGCAAATGTATACCAAAAATGTACCCAGAATGAGCTTTTCAGTGAACAGCAGCCAGGCACATTTTAGCTAGTTTTACTTGTGACTGGGGTTGTAAACGCTTTTCAGGCTCAGTACTGCGCTCAAAAGATGCAGCCCTGAGGTCTCTCCTGATAGGAGGTAGTTAAGTAGAAATTCACTGCTCAGCTGACCCGGCAGAAGCAAATGTATACCAAAAATGTACCCAGAATGAGCTTTTCAGTGAATAGCAGCCAGGCACATTTTAGCTAGTTTTACTTGTAACTGGGGTTGTAAACGCTTTTCAGGCTCAGTACTGCGCTCAAAAGATGCAGCCCTGAGGTCTCTCCTGATAGGAGGTAGTTAAGTAGAAATTCAATGCCCAGCTGACCCGGCAGAAGCAAATGTATACTAAAAATGTACCCAGAATGAGCTTTTCAGTGAACAGCAGCCAGGCACATTTTAGCTAGTTTTACTTGTGACTGGGGTTGTAAACGCTTTTCAGGCTCAGTACTGCGCTCAAAAGATGCAGCCCTGAGGTCTCTCCTGATAGGAGGTAGTTAAGTAGAAATTCACTGCTCAGCTGACCCGGCAGAAGCAAATGTATACCAAAAATGTACCCAGAATGAGCTTTTCAGTGAACAGCAGCCAGGCACATTTTAGCTAGTTTTACTTGTAACTGGGGTTGTAAACGCTTTTCAGGCTCAGTACTGCGCTCAAAAGATGCAGCCCTGAGGTCTCTCCTGATAGGGGGTAGTTAAGTAGAAATTCACTGCTCAGCTGACCCGGCAGAAGCAAATGTATACCAAAAATGTACCCAGAATGAGCTTTTCAGTGAACAGCAGCCAGGCACATTTTAGCTAGTTTTACTTGTGACTGGGGTTGTAAACGCTTTTCAGGCTCAGTACTGCGCTCAAAAGATGCAGCCCTGAGGTCTCTCCTGATAGGAGGTAGTTAAGTAGAAATTCACTGCTCAGCTGACCCGGCAGAAGCAAATGTATACCAAAAATGTACCCAGAATGAGCTTTTCAGTGAACAGCAGCCAGGCACATTTTAGCTAGTTTTACTTGTAACTGGGGTTGTAAACGCTTTTCAGGCTCAGTACTGCGCTCAACAGATGCAGTCCTGAGGTCTCTCCTGATAGGGGGTAGTTAAGTAGAAATTCACTGCTCAGCTGACCCGGCAGAAGCAAATGTATACCAAAAATGTACCCAGAATGAGCTTTTCAGTGAACAGCAGCCAGGCACATTTTTACTAGTTTTACTTGTAAGTGGGGTTGTAAACGCTTTTCAGGCTCAGTACTGCGCTCAAAAGATGCAGCCCTGAGGTCTCTCCTGATAGGGGGTAGTTAAGTAGAAATTCACTGCTCAGCTGACCCGGCAGAAGCAAATGTATACCAAAAATGTACCCAGAATGAGCTTTTCAGTGAACAGCAGCCAGGCACATTTTAGCTAGTTTTACTTGTGACTGGGGTTGTAAACGCTTTTCAGGCTCAGTACTGCGCTCAAAAGATGCAGCCCTGAGGTCTCTCCTGATAGGAGGTAGTTAAGTAGAAATTCACTGCTCAGCTGACCCGGCAGAAGCAAATGTATACCAAAAATGTACCCAGAATGAGCTTTTCAGTGAACAGCAGCCAGGCACATTTTAGCTAGTTTTACTTGTAACTGGGGTTGTAAACGCTTTTCAGGCTCAGTACTGCGCTCAAAAGATGCAGTCCTGAGGTCTCTCCTGATAGGGGGTAGTTAAGTAGAAATTCACTGCTCAGCTGACCCGGCAGAAGCAAATGTATACCAAAAATGTACCCAGAATGAGCTTTTCAGTGAACAGCAGCCAGGCACATTTTAGCTAGTTTTACTTGTAAGTGGGGTTGTAAACGCTTTTCAGGCTCAGTACTGCGCTCAAAAGATGCAGCCCTGAGGTCTCTCCTGATAGGGGGTAGTTAAGTAGAAATTCACTGCTCAGCTGACCCGGCAGAAGCAAATGTATACCAAAAATGTACCCAGAATGAGATTTTCAGTGAACAGCAGCCAGGCACATTTTAGCTAGTTTTACTTGTAAGTGGGGTTGTAAACGCTTTTCAGGCTCAGTACTGCGCTCAAAAGATGCAGCCCTGAGGTCTCTCCTGATAGGAGGTAGTTAAGTAGAAATTCACTGCTCAGCTGACCCGGCAGAAGCAAATGTATACCAAAAATGTACCCAAAATGAGCTTTTCAGTGAACAGCAGCCAGGCACATTTTAGCTAGTTTTACTTGTAAGTGGGGTTGTAAACGCTTTTCAGGCTCAGTACTGCACTCAAAAGATGCAGCCCTGAGGTCTCTCCTGATAGGAGGTAGTTAAGTAGAAATTCACTGCTCAGCTGACCCGGCAGAAGCAAATGTATACCAAAAATGTACCCAGAATGAGCTTTTCAGTGAACAGCAGCCAGGCACATTTTAGCTAGTTTTACTTGTAAGTGGGGTTGGAAACGCTTTTCAGGCTCAGTACTGCGCTCAAAAGATGCAGCCCTGAGGTCTCTCCTGATAGGAGATAGTTAAGTAGAAATTCACTGCTCAGCTGACCCGGCAGAAGCAAATGTATACCAAAAATGTACCCAGAATGAGCTTTTCAGTGAACAGCAGCCAGGCACATTTTAGCTAGTTTTACTTGTAAGTGGGGTTGTAAACGCTTTTCAGGCTCAGTACTGCGCTCAAAAGATGCAGCCCTGAGGTCTCTCCTGATAGGGGGTAGTTAAGTAGAAATTCACTGCTCAGCTGACCCGGCAGAAGCAAATGTATACCAAAAATTTACCCAGAATGAGCTTTTCAGTGAACAGCAGCCAGGCACATTTTAACTAGTTTTACTTGTAAGTGGGGTTGTAAACGCTTTTCAGGCTCAGTACTGCGCTCAAAAGATGCAGCCCTGAGGTCTCTCCTGATAGGAGGTAGTTAAGTAGAAATTCACTGCTCAGCTGACCCGGCAGAAGCAAATGTATACCAAAAATGTACCCAGAATTAGCTTTTCAGTGAACAGCAGCCAGGCACATTTTAGCTAGTTTTACTTGTAAGTGGGGTTGTAAACGCTTTTCAGGCTCAGTACTGCGCTCAAAAGATGCAGCCCTGAGGTCTCTCCTGATAGGAGGTAGTTAAGTAGAAATTCACTGCTCAGCTGACCCGGCAGAAGCAAATGTATACCAAAAATGTACCCAGAATTAGCTTTTCAGTGAACAGCAGCCAGGCACATTTTAGCTAGTTTTACTTGTAAGTGGGGTTGTAAACGCTTTCAGGCTCAGTACTGCACTCAAAAGATGCAGCCCTGAGGTCTCTCCTGATAGGAGGTAGTTAAGTAGAAATTCACTGCTCAGCTGACCCGGCAGAAGCAAATGTATACCAAAAATGTACCCAGAATGAGCTTTTCAGTGAATAGCAGCCAGGCACATTTTAGCTAGTTTTACTTGTAACTGGGGTTGTAAACGGTTTTCAGGCTCAGTACTGCGCTCAAAAGATGCAGCCCTGAGGTCTCTCCTGATAGGAGGTAGTTAAGTAGAAATTCAATGCCCAGCTGACCCGGCAGAAGCAAATGTATACTAAAAATGTACCCAGAATGAGCTTTTCAGTGAACAGCAGCCAGGCACATTTTAGCTAGTTTTACTTGTGACTGGGGTTGTAAACGCTTTTCAGGCTCAGTACTGCGCTCAAAAGATGCAGCCCTGAGGTCTCTCCTGATAGGAGGTAGTTAAGTAGAAATTCACTGCTCAACTGACCCGGCAGAAGCAAATGTATACCAAAAATGTACCCAGAATGAGCTTTTCAGTGAACAGCAGCCAGGCACATTTTAGCTAGTTTTACTTGTAACTGGGTTTGTAAACGCTTTTCAGGCTCAGTACTGCGCTCTCCTGATAGGGGGTAGTTAAGTAGAAATTCACTGCTCAGCTGACCCGGCAGAAGCAAATGTATACCAAAAATGTACCCAGAATGAGCTTTTCAGTGAACAGCAGCCAGGCACATTTTAGTTAGTTTTACTTGTGACTGGGGTTGTAAACGCTTTTCAGGCTCAGTACTGCGCTCAAAAGATGCAGCCCTGAGGTCTCTCCTGATAGGAGGTAGTTAAGTAGAAATTCACTGCTCAGCTGACCCGGCAGAAGCAAATGTATACCAAAAATGTACCCAGAATGAGCTTTTCAGTGAACAGCAGCCAGGCACATTTTAGCTAGTTTTACTTGTAACTGGGGTTGTAAACGCTTTTCAGGCTCAGTACTGCGCTCAAAAGATGCAGTCCTGAGGTCTCTCCTGATAGGGGGTAGTTAAGTAGAAATTCACTGCTCAGCTGACCCGGTAGAAGCAAATGTATACCAAAAATGTACCCAGAATGAGCTTTTCAGTGAACAGCAGCCAGGCACATTTTAGCTAGTTTTACTTGTAAGTGGGGTTGTAAACGCTTTTCAGGGTCAGTACTGCGCTCAAAAGATGCAGCCCTGAGGTCTCTCCTGATAGGGGGTAGTTAAGTAGAAATTCACTGCTCAGCTGACCCGGCAGAAGCAAATGTATACCAAAAATGTACCCAGAATGAGCTTTTCAGTGAACAGCAGCCAGGCACATTTTAGCTAGTTTTACTTGTGACTGGGGTTGTAAACGCTTTTCAGGCTCAGTACTGCGCTCAAAAGATGCAGCCCTGAGGTCTCTCCTGATAGGAGGTAGTTAAGTAGAAATTCACTGCTCAGCTGACCCGGCAGAAGCAAATGTATACCAAAAATGTACCCAGAATGAGCTTTTCAGTGAACAGCAGCCAGGCACATTTTAGCTAGTTTTACTTGTAACTGGGGTTGTAAACGCTTTTCAGGCTCAGTACTGCGCTCAAAAGATGCAGTCCTGAGGTCTCTCCTGATAGGGGGTAGTTAAGTAGAAATTCACTGCTCAGCTGACCCGGCAGAAGCAAATGTATACCAAAAATGTACCCAGAATGAGCTTTTCAGTGAACAGCAGCCAGGCACATTTTAGCTAGTTTTACTTGTAAGTGGGGTTGTAAACGCTTTTCAGGCTCAGTACTGCGCTCAAAAGATGCAGCCCTGAGGTCTCTCCTGATAGGGGGTAGTTAAGTAGAAATTCACTGCTCAGCTGACCCGGCAGAAGCAAATGTATACCAAAAATGTACCCAGAATGAGCTTTTCAGTGAACAGCAGCCAGGCACATTTTAGCTAGTTTTACTTGTAAGTGGGGTTGTAAACGCTTTTCAGGCTCAGTACTGTGCTCAAAAGATGCAGCCCTGAGGTCTCTCCTGATAGGAGGTAGTTAAGTAGAAATTCACTGCTCAGCTGACCCGGCAGAAGCAAATGTATACCAAAAATGTACCCAGAATGAGCTTTTCAGTGAACAGCAGCCAGGCACATTTTAGCTAGTTTTACTTGTAACTGGGGTTGTAAACGCTTTTCAGGCTCAGTACTGCGCTCAAAAGATGCAGCCCTGAGGTCTCTCCTGATAGGGGGTAGTTAAGTAGAAATTCACTGCTCAGCTGACCCGGCAGAAGCAAATGTATACCAAAAATGTACCCAGAATGAGCTTTTCAGTGAACAGCAGCCAGGCACATTTTAGCTAGTTTTACTTGTAAGTGGGGTTGTAAACGCTTTTCAGGCTCAGTACTGCGCTCAAAAGATGCAGCCCTGAGGTCTCTCCTGATAGGAGGTAGTTAAGTAGAAATTCACTGCTCAGCTGACCCGGCAGAAGCAAATGTATACCAAAAATGTACCCAGAATTAGCTTTTCAGTGAACAGCAGCCAGGCACATTTTAGCTAGTTTTACTTGTAAGTGGGGTTGTAAACGCTTTTCAGGCTCAGTACTGCACTCAAAAGATGCAGCCCTGAGGTCTCTCCTGATAGGAGGTAGTTAAGTAGAAATTCACTACTCAGCTGACCCGGCAGAAGCAAATGTATACCAAAAATGTACCCAGAATGAGCTTTTCAGTGAACAGCAGCCAGGTACATTTTAGCTAGTTTTACTTGTAACTGGGGTTGTAAACGCTTTTCAGGCTCAGTACTGCGCTCAAAAGATGCAGCCCTGAGGTCTCTCCTGATAGGCGGTAGTTAAGTAGAAATTCACTGCTCAGCTGACCCGGCAGAAGCAAATGTATACCAAAAATGTACCCAGAATGAGCTTTTCAGTGAACAGCAGCCAGGCACATTTTAGCTAGTTTTACTTGTAAGTGGGGTTGTAAACGCTTTTCAGGCTCAGTACTGCGCTCAAAAGATGCAGCCCTGAGGTCTCTCCTGATAGGAGGTAGTTAAGTAGAAATTCACTGCTCAGCTGACCCGGCAGAAGCAAATGTATACCAAAAATGTACCCAGAATTAGCTTTTCAGTGAACAGCAGCCAGGCACATTTTAGCTAGTTTTACTTGTAAGTGGGGTTGTAAACGCTTTTCAGGCTCAGTACTGCACTCAAAAGATGCAGCCCTGAGGTCTCTCCTGATAGGAGGTAGTTAAGTAGAAATTCACTGCTCAGCTGACCCGGCAGAAGCAAATGTATACCAAAAATGTACCCAGAATTAGCTTTTCAGTGAACAGCAGCCAGGCACATTTTAGCTAGTTTTACTTGTAAGTGGGGTTGTAAACGCTTTTCAGGCTCAGTACTGCGCTCAAAAGATGCAGCCCTGAGGTCTCTCCTGATAGGAGGTAGTTAAGTAGAAATTCACTGCTCAGCTGACCCGGCAGAAGCAAATGTATACCAAAAATGTACCCAGAATTAGCTTTTCAGTGAACAGCAGCCAGGCACATTTTAGCTAGTTTTACTTGTAAGTGGGGTTGTAAACGCTTTTCAGGCTCAGTACTGCACTCAAAAGATGCAGCCCTGAGGTCTCTCCTGATAGGAGGTAGTTAAGTAGAAATTCACTGCTCAGCTGACCCGGCAGAAGCAAATGTATACCAAAAATGTACCCAGAATGAGCTTTTCAGTGAATAGCAGCCAGGCACATTTTAGCTAGTTTTACTTGTAACTGGGGTTGTAAACGGTTTTCAGGCTCAGTACTGCGCTCAAAAGATGCAGCCCTGAGGTCTCTCCTGATAGGAGGTAGTTAAGTAGAAATTCAATGCCCAGCTGACCCGGCAGAAGCAAATGTATACTAAAAATGTACCCAGAATGAGCTTTTCAGTGAACAGCAGCCAGGCACATTTTAGCTAGTTTTACTTGTGACTGGGGTTGTAAACGCTTTTCAGGCTCAGTACTGCGCTCAAAAGATGCAGCCCTGAGGTCTCTCCTGATAGGAGGTAGTTAAGTAGAAATTCACTGCTCAGCTGACCCGGCAGAAGCAAATGTATACCAAAAATGTACCCAGAATGAGCTTTTCAGTGAACAGCAGCCAGGCACATTTTAGCTAGTTTTACTTGTAACTGGGTTTGTAAACGCTTTTCAGGCTCAGTACTGCGCTCAAAAGATGCAGCCCTGAGGTCTCTCCTGATAGGGGGTAGTTAAGTAGAAATTCACTGCTCAGCTGACCCGGCAGAAGCAAATGTATACCAAAAATGTACCCAGAATGAGCTTTTCAGTGAACAGCAGCCAGGCACATTTTAGCTAGTTTTACTTGTGACTGGGGTTGTAAACGCTTTTCAGGCTCAGTACTGCGCTCAAAAGATGCAGCCCTGAGGTCTCTCCTGATAGGAGGTAGTTAAGAAGAAATTCACTGCTCAGCTGACCCGGCAGAAGCAAATGTATACCAAAAATGTACCCAGAATGAGCTTTTCAGTGAACAGCAGCCAGGCACATTTTAGCTAGTTTTACTTGTAACTGGGGTTGTAAACGCTTTTCAGGCTCAGTACTGCGCTCAAAAGATGCAGCCCTGAGGTCTCTCCTGATAGGGGGTAGTTAAGTAGAAATTCACTGCTCAGCTGACCCGGCAGAAGCAAATGTATACCAAAAATGTACCCAGAATGAGCTTTTCAGTGAACAGCAGCCAGGCACATTTTAGCTAGTTTTACTTGTGACTGGGGTTGTAAACACTTTTCAGGCTCAGTACTGCGCTCAAAAGATGCAGCCCTGAGGTCTCTCCTGATAGGGGGTAGTTAAGTAGAAATTCACTGCTCAGCTGACCCGGCAGAAGCAAATGTATACCAAAAATGTACCCAGAATGAGCTTTTCAGTGAACAGCAGCCAGGCACATTTTAGCTAGTTTTACTTGTAACTGGGGTTGTAAACGCTTTTCAGGCTCAGTACTGCGCTCAAAAGATGCAGTCCTGAGGTCTCTCCTGATAGGGGGTAGTTAAGTAGAAATTCACTGCTCAGCTGACCCGGCAGAAGCAAATGTATACCAAAAATGTACCCAGAATGAGCTTTTCAGTGAACAGCAGCCAGGCACATTTTAGCTAGTTTTACTTGTAAGTGGGGTTGTAAACGCTTTTCAGGCTCAGTACTGCGCTCAAAAGATGCAGCCCTGAGGTCTCTCCTGATAGGGGGTAGTTAAGTAGAAATTCACTGCTCAGCTGACCCGGCAGAAGCAAATGTATACCAAAAATGTACCCAGAATGAGCTTTTCAGTGAACAGCAGCCAGGCACATTTTAGCTAGTTTTACTTGTAAGTGGGGTTGTAAACGCTTTTCAGGCTCAGTACTGTGCTCAAAAGATGCAGCCCTGAGGTCTCTCCTGATAGGAGGTAGTTAAGTAGAAATTCACTGCTCAGCTGACCCGGCAGAAGCAAATGTATACCAAAAATGTACCCAGAATGAGCTTTTCAGTGAACAGCAGCCAGGCACATTTTAGCTAGTTTTACTTGTAACTGGGGTTGTAAACGCTTTTCAGGCTCAGTACTGCGCTCAAAAGATGCAGCCCTGAGGTCTCTCCTGATAGGGGGTAGTTAAGTAGAAATTCACTGCTCAGCTGACCCGGCAGAAGCAAATGTATACCAAAAATGTACCCAGAATGAGCTTTTCAGTGAACAGCAGCCAGGCACATTTTAGCTAGTTTTACTTGTAAGTGGGGTTGTAAACGCTTTTCAGGCTCAGTACTGCGCTCAAAAGATGCAGCCCTGAGGTCTCTCCTGATAGGAGGTAGTTAAGTAGAAATTCACTGCTCAGCTGACCCGGCAGAAGCAAATGTATACCAAAAATGTACCCAGAATTAGCTTTTCAGTGAACAGCAGCCAGGCACATTTTAGCTAGTTTTACTTGTAAGTGGGGTTGTAAACGCTTTTCAGGCTCAGTACTGCACTCAAAAGATGCAGCCCTGAGGTCTCTCCTGATAGGAGGTAGTTAAGTAGAAATTCACTACTCAGCTGACCCGGCAGAAGCAAATGTATACCAAAAATGTACCCAGAATGAGCTTTTCAGTGAACAGCAGCCAGGTACATTTTAGCTAGTTTTACTTGTAACTGGGGTTGTAAACGCTTTTCAGGCTCAGTACTGCGCTCAAAAGATGCAGCCCTGAGGTCTCTCCTGATAGGCGGTAGTTAAGTAGAAATTCACTGCTCAGCTGACCCGGCAGAAGCAAATGTATACCAAAAATGTACCCAGAATGAGCTTTTCAGTGAACAGCAGCCAGGCACATTTTAGCTAGTTTTACTTGTAAGTGGGGTTGTAAACGCTTTTCAGGCTCAGTACTGCGCTCAAAAGATGCAGCCCTGAGGTCTCTCCTGATAGGAGGTAGTTAAGTAGAAATTCACTGCTCAGCTGACCCGGCAGAAGCAAATGTATACCAAAAATGTACCCAGAATTAGCTTTTCAGTGAACAGCAGCCAGGCACATTTTAGCTAGTTTTACTTGTAAGTGGGGTTGTAAACGCTTTTCAGGCTCAGTACTGCACTCAAAAGATGCAGCCCTGAGGTCTCTCCTGATAGGAGGTAGTTAAGTAGAAATTCACTGCTCAGCTGACCCGGCAGAAGCAAATGTATACCAAAAATGTACCCAGAATTAGCTTTTCAGTGAACAGCAGCCAGGCACATTTTAGCTAGTTTTACTTGTAAGTGGGGTTGTAAACGCTTTTCAGGCTCAGTACTGCACTCAAAAGATGCAGCCCTGAGGTCTCTCCTGATAGGAGGTAGTTAAGTAGAAATTCACTGCTCAGCTGACCCGGCAGAAGCAAATGTATACCAAAAATGTACCCAGAATTAGCTTTTCAGTGAACAGCAGCCAGGCACATTTTAGCTAGTTTTACTTGTAAGTGGGGTTGTAAACGCTTTTCAGGCTCAGTACTGCACTCAAAAGATGCAGCCCTGAGGTCTCTCCTGATAGGAGGTAGTTAAGTAGAAATTCACTGCTCAGCTGACCCGGCAGAAGCAAATGTATACCAAAAATGTACCCAGAATGAGCTTTTCAGTGAATAGCAGCCAGGCACATTTTAGCTAGTTTTACTTGTAACTGGGGTTGTAAACGGTTTTCAGGCTCAGTACTGCGCTCAAAAGATGCAGCCCTGAGGTCTCTCCTGATAGGAGGTAGTTAAGTAGAAATTCAATGCCCAGCTGACCCGGCAGAAGCAAATGTATACTAAAAATGTACCCAGAATGAGCTTTTCAGTGAACAACAGCCAGGCACATTTTAGCTAGTTTTACTTGTGACTGGGGTTGTAAACGCTTTTCAGGCTCAGTACTGCACTCAAAAGATGCAGCCCTGAGGTCTCCCTGATAGGAGGTAGTTAAGTAGAAATTCACTGCTCAGCTGACCCGGCAGAAGCAAATGTATACCAAAAATGTACCCAGAATGAGCTTTTCAGTGAACAGCAGCCAGGCACATTTTAGCTAGTTTTACTTGTAAGTGGGGTTGGAAACGCTTTTCAGGCTCAGTACTGCGCTCAAAAGATGCAGCCCTGAGGTCTCGCCTGATAGGAGATAGTTAAGTAGAAATTCACTGCTCAGCTGACCCGGCAGAAGCAAATGTATACCAAAAATGTACCCAGAATGAGCTTTTCAGTGAACAGCAGCCAGGCACATTTTAGCTAGTTTTACTTGTAACTGGGGTTGTAAACGCTTTTCAGGCTCAGTACTGCGCTCAAAAGATGCAGCCCTGAGGTCTCTCCTGATAGTGGGTAGTTAAGTAGAAATTCACTGCTCAGCTGACCCGGCAGAAGCAAATGTATACCAAAAATGTACCCAGAATGAGCTTTTCAGTGAACAGCAGCTAGGCACATTTTAGCTAGTTTTACTTGTAAGTGGGGTTGTAAACGCTTTTCAGGCTCAGTACTGCGCTCAAAAGATGCAGCCCTGAGGTCTCTCCTGATAGGGGGTAGTTAAGTAGAAATTCACTGCTCAGCTGACCCGGCAGAAGCAAATGTATACCAAAAATTTACCCAGAATGAGCTTTTCAGTGAACAGCAGCCAGGCACATTTTAGCTAGTTTTACTTGTAAGTGGGGTTGTAAACGCTTTTCAGGCTCAGTACTGCGCTCAAAAGATGCAGCCCTGAGGTCTCTCCTGATAGGAGGTAGTTAAGTAGAAATTCACTGCTCAGCTGACCCGGCAGAAGCAAATGTATACCAAAAATGTACCCAGAATTAGCTTTTCAGTGAACAGCAGCCAGGCACATTTTAGCTAGTTTTACTTGTAAGTGGGGTTGTAAACGCTTTTCAGGCTCAGTACTGCACTCAAAAGATGCAGCCCTGAGGTCTCTCCTGATAGGAGGTAGTTAAGTAGAAATTCACTACTCAGCTGACCCGGCAGAAGCAAATGTATACCAAAAATGTACCCAGAATGAGCTTTTCAGTGAACAGCAGCCAGGTACATTTTAGCTAGTTTTACTTGTAACTGGGGTTGTAAACGCTTTTCAGGCTCAGTACTGCGCTCAAAAGATGCAGCCCTGAGGTCTCTCCTGATAGGCGGTACTTAAGTAGAAATTCACTGCTCAGCTGACCCGGCAGAAGCAAATGTATACCAAAAATGTACCCAGAATGAGCTTTTCAGTGAACAGCAGCCAGGCACATTTTAGCTAGTTTTACTTGTAAGTGGGGTTGTAAACGCTTTTCAGGCTCAGTACTGCGCTCAAAAGATGCAGCCCTGAGGTCTCTCCTGATAGGAGGTAGTTAAGTAGAAATTCACTGCTCAGCTGACCCGGCAGAAGCAAATGTATACCAAAAATGTACCCAGAATTAGCTTTTCAGTGAACAGCAGCCAGGCACATTTTAGCTAGTTTTACTTGTAAGTGGGGTTGTAAACGCTTTTCAGGCTCAGTACTGCACTCAAAAGATGCAGCCCTGAGGTCTCTCCTGATAGGAGGTAGTTAAGTAGAAATTCACTGCTCAGCTGACCCGGCAGAAGCAAATGTATACCAAAAATGTACCCAGAATGAGCTTTTCAGTGAATAGCAGCCAGGCACATTTTAGCTAGTTTTACTTGTAACTGGGGTTGTAAACGGTTTTCAGGCTCAGTACTGCGCTCAAAAGATGCAGCCCTGAGGTCTCTCCTGATAGGAGGTAGTTAAGTAGAAATTCAATGCCCAGCTGACCCGGCAGAAGCAAATGTATACTAAAAATGTACCCAGAATGAGCTTTTCAGTGAACAGCAGCCAGGCACATTTTAGCTAGTTTTACTTGTGACTGGGGTTGTAAACGCTTTTCAGGCTCAGTACTGCGCTCAAAAGATGCAGCCCTGAGGTCTCTCCTGATAGGAGGTAGTTAAGTAGAAATTCACTGCTCAGCTGACCCGGCAGAAGCAAATGTATACCAAAAATGTACCCAGAATGAGCTTTTCAGTGAACAGCAGCCAGGCACATTTTAGCTAGTTTTACTTGTAACTGGGGTTGTAAACGCTTTTCAGGCTCAGTACTGAGCTCAAAAGATGCAGCCCTGAGGTCTCTCCTGATAGGGGGTAGTTAAGTAGAAATTCACTGCTCAGCTGACCCGGCAGAAGCAAATGTATACCAAAAATGTACCCAGAATGAGCTTTTCAGTGAACAGCAGCCAGGCACATTTTAGCTAGTTTTACTTGTGACTGGGGTTGTAAACGCTTTTCAGGCTCAGTACTGCGCTCAAAAGATGCAGCCATGAGGTCTCTCCTGATAGGAGGTAGTTAAGTAGAAATTCACTGCTCAGCTGACCCGGCAGAAGCAAATGTATACCAAAAATGTACCCAGAATGAGCTTTTCAGTGAACAGCAGCCAGGCACATTTTAGCTAGTTTTACTTGTAACTGGGGTTGTAAACGCTTTTCAGGCTCAGTACTGCGCTCAAAAGATGCAGTCCTGAGGTCTCTCCTGATAGGGGGTAGTTAAGTAGAAATTCACTGCTCAGCTGACCCGGCAGAAGCAAATGTATACCAAAAATGTACCCAGAATGAGCTTTTCAGTGAACAGCAGCCAGGCACATTTTAGCTAGTTTTACTTGTAAGTGGGGTTGTAAACGCTTTTCAGGCTCAGTACTGCGCTCAAAAGATGCAGCCCTGAGGTCTCTCCTGATAGGGGGTAGTTAAGTAGAAATTCACTGCTCAGCTGACCCGGCAGAAGCAAATGTATACCAAAAATGTACCCAGAATGAGCTTTTCAGTGAACAGCAGCCAGGCACATTTTAGCTAGTTTTACTTGTAAGTGGGGTTGTAAATGCTTTTCAGGCTCAGTACTGTGCTCAAAAGATGCAGCCCTGAGGTCTCCCTGATAGGAGGTAGTTAAGTAGAAATTCACTGCTCAGCTGACCCGGCAGAAGCAAATGTATACCAAAAATGTACCCAGAATGAGCTTTTCAGTGAACAGCAGCCAGGCACATTTTAGCTAGTTTTACTTGTAACTGGGGTTGTAAACGCTTTTCAGGCTCAGTACTGCGCTCAAAAGATGCAGCCCTGAGGTCTCTCCTGATAGGGGGTAGTTAAGTAGAAATTCACTGCTCAGCTGACCCGGCAGAAGCAAATGTATACCAAAAATGTACCCAGAATGAGCTTTTCAGTGAACAGCAGCCAGGCACATTTTAGCTAGTTTTACTTGTAAGTGGGGTTGTAAACGCTTTTCAGGCTCAGTACTGCGCTCAAAAGATGCAGCCCTGAGGTCTCTCCTGATAGGAGGTAGTTAAGTAGAAATTCACTGCTCAGCTGACCCGGCAGAAGCAAATGTATACCAAAAATGTACCCAGAATGAGCTTTTCAGTGAACAGCAGCCAGGCACATTTTAGCTAGTTTTACTTGTAACTGGGGTTGTAAACGCTTTTCAGGCTCAGTACTGTGCTCAAAAGATGCAGTCCTGAGGTCTCTCCTGATAGGGGGTAGTTAAGTAGAAATTCACTGCTCAGCTGACCCGGCAGAAGCAAATGTATACCAAAAATGTACCCAGAATGAGCTTTTCAGTGAACAGCAGCCAGGCACATTTTAGCTAGTTTTACTTGTAAGTGGGGTTGTAAACGCTTTTCAGGCTCAGTACTGCGCTCAAAAGATGCAGCCCTGAGGTCTCTCCTGATAGGGGGTAGTTAAGTAGAAATTCACTGCTCAGCTGACCCGGCAGAAGCAAATGTATACCAAAAATGTACCCAGAATGAGCTTTTCAGTGAACAGCAGCCAGGCACATTTTAGCTAGTTTTACTTGTAAGTGGGGTTGTAAACGCTTTTCAGGCTCAGTACTGTGCTCAAAAGATGCAGCCCTGAGGTCTCTCCTGATATGAGGTAGTTAAGTAGAAATTCACTGCTCAGCTGACCCGGCAGAAGCAAATGTATACCAAAAATGTACCCAGAATGAGCTTTTCAGTGAACAGCAGCCAGGCACATTTTAGCTAGTTTTACTTGTAACTGGGGTTGTAAACACTTTTCAGGCTCAGTACTGCGCTCAAAAGATGCAGCCCTGAGGTCTCTCCTGATAGGGGGTAGTTAAGTAGAAATTCACTGCTCAGCTGACCCGGCAGAAGCAAATGTATACCAAAAATGTACCCAGAATGAGCTTTTCAGTGAACAACAGCCAGGCACATTTTAGCTAGTTTTACTTGTGACTGGGGTTGTAAACGCTTTTCAGGCTCAGTACTGCACTCAAAAGATGCAGCCCTGAGGTCTCCCTGATAGGAGGTAGTTAAGTAGAAATTCACTGCTCAGCTGACCCGGCAGAAGCAAATGTATACCAAAAATGTACCCAGAATGAGCTTTTCAGTGAACAGCAGCCAGGCACATTTTAGCTAGTTTTACTTGTAAGTGGGGTTGTAAACGCTTTTCAGGCTCAGTACTGCACTCAAAAGATGCAGCCCTGAGGTCTCTCCTGATAGGAGGTAGTTAAGTAGAAATTCACTGCTCAGCTGACCCGGCAGAAGCAAATGTATACCAAAAATGTACCCAGAATGAGCTTTTCAGTGAACAGCAGCCAGGCACATTTTAGCTAGTTTTACTTGTAAGTGGGGTTGGAAACGCTTTTCAGGCTCAGTACTGCGCTCAAAAGATGCAGCCCTGAGGTCTCTCCTGATAGGAGGTAGTTAAGTAGAAATTCACTGCTCAGCTGACCCGGCAGAAGCAAATGTATACCAAAAATGTACCCAGAATGAGCTTTTCAGTGAACAGCAGCCAGGCACATTTTAGCTAGTTTTACTTGTAACTGGGGTTGTAAACGCTTTTCAGGCTCAGTACTGCGCTCAAAAGATGCAGTCCTGAGGTCTCTCCTGATAGGGGGTAGTTAAGTAGAAATTCACTGCTCAGCTGACCCGGCAGAAGCAAATGTATACCAAAAATGTACCCAGAATGAGCTTTTCAGTGAACAGCAGCCAGGCACATTTTAGCTAGTTTTACTTGTAAGTGGGGTTGTAAACGCTTTTCAGGCTCAGTACTGCGCTCAAAAGATGCAGCCCTGAGGTCTCTCCTGATAGGGGGTAGTTAAGTAGAAATTCACTGCTCAGCTGACCCGGCAGAAGCAAATGTATACCAAAAATGTACCCAGAATGAGCTTTTCAGTGAACAGCAGCCAGGCACATTTTAGCTAGTTTTACTTGTAAGTGGGGTTGTAAACGCTTTTCAGGCTCAGTACTGTGCTCAAAAGATGCAGCCCTGAGGTCTCTCCTGATAGGAGGTAGTTAAGTAGAAATTCACTGCTCAGCTGACCCGGCAGAAGCAAATGTATACCAAAAATGTACCCAGAATGAGCTTTTCAGTGAACAGCAGCCAGGCACATTTTAGCTAGTTTTACTTGTAACTGGGGTTGTAAACGCTTTTCAGGCTCAGTACTGCGCTCAAAAGATGCAGCCCTGAGGTCTCTCCTGATAGGGGGTAGTTAAGTAGAAATTCACTGCTCAGCTGACCCGGCAGAAGCAAATGTATACCAAAAATGTACCCAGAATGAGCTTTTCAGTGAACAGCAGCCAGGCACACTTGTAAGTGGGGTTGTAAACGCTTTTCAGGCTCAGTACTGCGCTCAAAAGATGCAGCCCTGAGGTCTCTCCTGATAGGAGGTAGTTAAGTAGAAATTCACTGCTCAGCTGACCCGGCAGAAGCAAATGTATACCAAAAATTTACCCAAAATGAGCTTTTCAGTGAACAGCAGCCAGGCACATTTTAGCTAGTTTTACTTGTAAGTGAGGTTGTAAACGCTTTTCAGGCCCAGTACTGCACTCAAAAGATGCAGCCCTGAGGTCTCTCCTGATAGGAGGTAGTTAAGTAGAAATTCACTGCTCAGCTGACCCGGCAGAAGCAAATGTATACCAAAAATGTACCCAGAATGAGCTTTTCAGTGAACAGCAGCCAGGCACATTTTAGCTAGTTTTACTTGTAAGTGGGGTTGTAAACGCTTTTCAGGCTCAGTACTGCGCTCAAAAGATGCAGCCCTGAGGTCTCTCCTGATAGGAGGTAGTTAAGTAGAAATTCACTGCTCAGCTGACCCGGCAGAAGCAAATGTATACCAAAAATGTACCCAAAATGAGCTTTTCAGTGAACAGCAGCCAGGCACATTTTAGCTAGTTTTACTTGTAAGTGGGGTTGTAAACGCTTTTCAGGCTCAGTACTGCACTCAAAAGATGCAGCCCTGAGGTCTCTCCTGATAGGAGGTAGTTAAGTAGAAATTCACTGCTCAGCTGACCCGGCAGAAGCAAATGTATACCAAAAATGTACCCAGAATGAGCTTTTCAGTGAACAGCAGCCAGGCACATTTTAGCTAGTTTTACTTGTAAGTGGGGTTGGAAACGCTTTTCAGGCTCAGTACTGCGCTCAAAAGATGCAGCCCTGAGGTCTCTCCTGATAGGAGATAGTTAAGTAGAAATTCACTGCTCAGCTGACCCGGCAGAAGCAAATGTATACCAAAAATGTACCCAGAATGAGCTTTTCAGTGAATAGCAGCCAGGCACATTTTAGCTAGTTTTACTTGTAACTGGGGTTGTAAACGGTTTTCAGGCTCAGTACTGCGCTCAAAAGATGCAGCCCTGAGGTCTCTCCTGATAGGAGGTAGTTAAGTAGAAATTCAATGCCCAGCTGACCCGGCAGAAGCAAATGTATACTAAAAATGTACCCAGAATGAGCTTTTCAGTGAACAGCAGCCAGGCACATTTTAGCTAGTTTTACTTGTGACTGGGGTTGTAAACGCTTTTCAGGCTCAGTACTGCGCTCAAAAGATGCAGCCCTGAGGTCTCTCCTGATAGGAGGTAGTTAAGTAGAAATTCACTGCTCAGCTGACCCGGCAGAAGCAAATGTATACCAAAAATGTACCCAGAATGAGCTTTTCAGTGAACAGCAGCCAGGCACATTTTAGCTAGTTTTACTTGTAACTGGGGTTGTAAACGCTTTTCAGGCTCAGTACTGCGCTCAAAAGATGCAGCCCTGAGGTCTCTCCTGATAGGGGGTAGTTAAGTAGAAATTCACTGCTCAGCTGACCCGGCAGAAGCAAATGTATACCAAAAATGTACCCAGAATGAGCTTTTCAGTGAACAGCAGCCAGGCACATTTTAGCTAGTTTTACTTGTGACTGGGGTTGTAAACGCTTTTCAGGCTCAGTACTGCGCTCAAAAGATGCAGCCCTGAGGTCTCTCCTGATAGGAGGTAGTTAAGTAGAAATTCACTGCTCAGCTGACCCGGCAGAAGCAAATGTATACCAAAAATGTACCCAGAATGAGCTTTTCAGTGAACAGCAGCCAGGCACATTTTAGCTAGTTTTACTTGTAACTGGGGTTGTAAACGCTTTTCAGGCTCAGTACTGCGCTCAAAAGATGCAGTCCTGAGGTCTCTCCTGATAGGGGGTATATAAGTAGAAATTCACTGCTCAGCTGACCCGGCAGAAACAAATGTATACCAAAAATGTACCCAGAATGAGCTTTTCAGTGAACAGCAGCCAGGCACATTTTAGCTAGTTTTACTTGTAAGTGGGGTTGTAAACGCTTTTCAGGCTCAGTACTGTGCTCAAAAGATGCAGCCCTGAGGTCTCTCCTGATAGGAGGTAGTTAAGTAGAAATTCACTGCTCAGCTGACCCGGCAGAAGCAAATGTATACCAAAAATGTACCCAGAATGAGCTTTTCAGTGAACAGCAGCCAGGCACATTTTAGCTAGTTTTACTTGTAACTGGGGTTGTAAACGCTTTTCAGGCTCAGTACTGCGCTCAAAAGATGCAGCCCTGAGGTCTCTCCTGATAGGGGGTAGTTAAGTAGAAATTCACTGCTCAGCTGACCCGGCAGAAGCAAATGTATACCAAAAATGTACCCAGAATGAGCTTTTCAGTGAACAGAAGCCAGGCACATTTTAGCTAGTTTTACTTGTAAGTGGGGTTGTAAACGCTTTTCAGGCTCAGTACTGCGCTCAAAAGATGCAGCCCTGAGGTCTCTCCTGATAGGAGGTAGTTAAGTAGAAATTCACTGCTCAGCTGACCCGGCAGAAGCAAATGTATACCAAAAATGTACCCAAAATGAGCTTTTCAGTGAACAGCAGCCAGGCACATTTTAGCTAGTTTTACTTGTAAGTGGGGTTGTAAACGCTTTTCAGGCTCAGTACTGCGCTCAAAAGATGCAGCCCTGAGGTCTCTCCTGATAGGAGGTAGTTAAGTAGAAATTCACTGCTCAGCTGACCCGGCAGAAGCAAATGTATACCAAAAATGTACCCAGAATGAGCTTTTCAGTGAACAGCAGCCAGGCATATTTTAGCTAGTTTTACTTGTAAGTGGGGTTGGAAACGCTTTTCAGGCTCAGTACTGCGCTCAAAAGATGCAGCCCTGAGGTCTCTCCTGATAGGAGATAGTTAAGTAGAAATTCACTGCTCAGCTGACCCGGCAGAAGCAAATGTATACCAAAAATGTACCCAGAATTAGCTTTTCAGTGAACAGCAGCCAGGCACATTTTAGCTAGTTTTACTTGTAAGTGGGGTTGTAAACGCTTTTCAGGCTCAGTACTGCACTCAAAAGATGCAGCCCTGAGGTCTCTCCTGATAGGAGGTAGTTAAGTAGAAATTCACTACTCAGCTGACCCGGCAGAAGCAAATGTATACCAAAAATGTACCCAGAATGAGCTTTTCAGTGAACAGCAGCCAAGTACATTTTAGCTAGTTTTACTTGTAACTGGGGTTGTAAACGCTTTTCAGGCTCAGTACTGCGCTCAAAAGATGCAGCCCTGAGGTCTCTCCTGATAGGGGGTAGTTAAGGAGAAATTCACTGCTCAGCTGACCCGGCAGAAGCAAATGTATACCAAAAATGTACCCAGAATGAGCTTTTCAGTGAACAGCAGCCAGGCACATTTTAGCTAGTTTTACTTGTAACTGGGGTTGTAAACGCTTTTCAGGCTCAGTACTGCGCTCAAAAGATGCAGCCCTGAGGTCTCTCCTGATAGGGGGTAGTTAAGTAGAAATTCACTGCTCAGCTGACCCGGCAGAAGCAAATGTATACCAAAAATGTACCCAAAATGAGCTTTTCAGTGAACAGCAGCCAGGCACATTTTAGCTAGTTTTACTTGTAAGTGGGGTTGTAAACGCTTTTCAGGCTCAGTACTGCACTCAAAAGATGCAGCCCTGAGGTCTCTCCTGATAGGGGGTAGTTAAGTAGAAATTCACTGCTCAGCTGACCCGGCAGAAGCAAATGTATACCAAAAATGTACCCAGAATGAGCTTTTCAGTGAACAGCAGCCAGGCACATTTTAGCTAGTTTTACTTGTAAGTGGGGTTGTAAACGCTTTTCAGGCTCAGTACTGCGCTCAAAAGATGCAGCCCTGAGGTCTCTCCTGATAGGAGGCAGTTAAGTAGAAATTCACTGCTCAGCTGACCCGGCAGAAGCAAATGTATACCAAAAATGTACCCAAAATGAGCTTTTCAGTGAACAGCAGCCAGGCACATTTTAGCTAGTTTTACTTGTAAGTGGGGTTGTAAACGCTTTTCAGGCTCAGTACTGCACTCAAAAGATGCAGCCCTGAGGTCTCTCCTGATAGGAGGTAGTTAAGTAGAAATTCACTGCTCAGCTGACCCGGCAGAAGCAAATGTATACCAAAAATGTACCCAGAATGAGCTTTTCAGTGAACAGCAGCCAGGCACATTTTAGCTAGTTTTACTTGTAAGTGGGGTTGGAAACGCTGTTCAGGCTCAGTACTGCGCTCAAAAGATGCAGCCCTGAGGTCTCTCCTGATAGGAGATAGTTAAGTAGAAATTCACTGCTCAGCTGACCCGGCAGAAGCAAATGTATACCAAAAATGTACCCAGAATGAGCTTTTCAGTGAATAGCAGCCAGGCACATTTTAGCTAGTTTTACTTGTAACTGGGGTTGTAAACGGTTTTCAGGCTCAGTACTGCGCTCAAAAGATGCAGCCCTGAGGTCTCTCCTGATAGGAGGTAGTTAAGTAGAAATTCAATGCCCAGCTGACCCGGCAGAAGCAAATGTATACTAAAAATGTACCCAGAATGAGCTTTTCAGTGAACAGCAGCAAGGCACATTTTAGCTAGTTTTACTTGTGACTGGGGTTGTAAACGCTTTTCAGGCTCAGTACTGCGCTCAAAAGATGCAGCCCTGAGGTCTCTCCTGATAGGAGGTAGTTAAGTAGAAATTCACTGCTCAGCTGACCCGGCAGAAGCAAATGTATACCAAAAATGTACCCAGAATGAGCTTTTCAGTGAACAGCAGCCAGGCACATTTTAGCTAGTTTTACTTGTAACTGGGGTTGTAAACGCTTTTCAGGCTCAGTACTGCGCTCAAAAGATGCAGCCCTGAGGTCTCTCCTGATAGGGGGTAGTTAAGTAGAAATTCACTGCTCAGCTGACCCGGCAGAAGCAAATGTATACCAAAAATGTACCCAGAATGAGCTTTTCAGTGAACAGCAGCCAGGCACATTTTAGCTAGTTTTACTTGTGACTGGGGTTGTAAACGCTTTTCAGGCTCAGTACTGTGCTCAAAAGATGCAGCCCTGAGGTCTCTCCTGATAGGAGGTAGTTAAGTAGAAATTCACTGCTCAGCTGACCCGGCAGAAGCAAATGTATACCAAAAATGTACCCAGAATGAGCTTTTCAGTGAACAGCAGCCAGGCACATTTTAGCTAGTTTTACTTGTAACTGGGGTTGTAAACGCTTTTCAGGCTCAGTACTGCGCTCAAAAGATGCAGCCCTGAGGTCTCTCCTGATAGGGGGTAGTTAAGTAGAAATTCACTGCTCAGCTGACCCGGCAGAAGCAAATGTATACCAAAAATGTACCCAGAATGAGCTTTTCAGTGAACAGCAGCCAGGCACATTTTAGATAGTTTTACTTGTAAGTGGGGTTGTAAACGCTTTTCAGGCTCAGTACTGCGCTCAAAAGATGCAGCCCTGAGGTCTCTCCTGATAGGAGGTAGTTAAGTAGAAATTCACTGCTCAGCTGACCCGGCAGAAGCAAATGTATACCAAAAATGTACCCAAAATGAGCTTTTCAGTGAACAGCAGCCAGGCACATTTTAGCTAGTTTTACTTGTAAGTGGGGTTGTAAACGCTTTTCAGGCTCAGTACTGCACTCAAAAGATGCAGCCCTGAGGTCTCTCCTGATAGGAGGTAGTTAAGTAGAAATTCACTGCTCAGCTGACCCGGCAGAAGCAAATGTATACCAAAAATGTACCCAGAATGAGCTTTTCAGTGAACAGCAGCCAGGCACATTTTAGCTAGTTTTACTTGTAAGTGGGGTTGGAAACGCTTTTCAGGCTCAGTACTGCGCTCAAAAGATGCAGCCCTGAGGTCTCTCCTGATAGGAGATAGTTAAGTAGAAATTCACTGCTCAGCTGACCCGGCAGAAGCAAATGTATACCAAAAATGTACCCAGAATTAGCTTTTCAGTGAACAGCAGCCAGGCACATTTTAGCTAGTTTTACTTGTAAGTGGGGTTGTAAACGCTTTTCAGGCTCAGTACTGCACTCAAAAGATGCAGCCCTGAGGTCTCTCCTGATAGGAGGTAGTTAAGTAGAAATTCACTACTCAGCTGACCCGGCAGAAGCAAATGTATACCAAAAATGTACCCAGAATGAGCTTTTCAGTGAACAGCAGCCAGGTACATTTTAGCTAGTTTTACTTGTAACTGGGGTTGTAAACGGTTTTCAGGCTCAGTACTGCGCTCAAAAGATGCAGCCCTGAGGTCTCTCCTGATAGGAGGTAGTTAAGTAGAAATTCAATGCCCAGCTGACCCGGCAGAAGCAATGTATACTAAAAATGTACCCAGAATGAGCTTTTCAGTGAACAGCAGCCAGGCACATTTTAGCTAGTTTTACTTGTGACTGGAGTTGTAAACGCTTTTCAGGCTCAGTACTGCACTCAAAAGATGCAGCCCTGAGGTCTCCCTGATAGGAGGTAGTTAAGTAGAAATTCACTGCTCAGCTGACCCGGCAGAAGCAAATGTATACCAAAAATGTACTCAGAATGAGCTTTTCAGTGAAAAGCAGCCAGGCACATTTTAGCTAGTTTTACTTTTAATTGGGGTTGGAAACGCTTTTCAGGCTCAGTACTGCGCTCAAAAGATGCAGCCCTGAGGTCTCCCTGATAGGAGGTAGTTAAGTAGAAATTCACTGCTCAGCTGACCCGGCAGAAGCAAATGTATACCAAAAATGTACTCAGAATGAGCTTTTCAGTGAAAAGCAGCCAGGCACATTTTAGCTAGTTTTACTTGTAAGTGGGGTTGGAAACGCTTTTCAGGCTCAGTACTGCGCTCAAAAGATGCAGCCCTGAGGTCTCTCCTGATAGGAGATAGTTAAGTAGAAATTCACTGCTCAGCTGACCCGGCAGAAGCAAATGTATACCAAAAATGTACCCAGAATGAGCTTTTCAGTGAACAGCAGCCATGCACATTTTAGCTAGTTTTACTTGTAACTGGGGTTGTAAACGCTTTTCAGGCTCAGTACTGCGCTCAAAAGATGCAGCCCTGAGGTCTCTCCTGATAGGGGGTAGTTAAGTAGAAATTCACTGCTCAGCTGACCCGGCAGAAGCAAATGTATACCAAAAATGTACCCAGAATGAGCTTTTCAGTGAACAGCAGCCAGGCACATTTTAGCTAGTTTTACTTGTAAGTGGGGTTGTAAACGCTTTTCAGGCTCAGTACTGCGCTCAAAAGATGCAGCCCTGAGGTCTCTCCTGATAGGAGGTAGTTAAGTAGAAATTCACTGCTCAGCTGACCCGGCAGAAGCAAATGTATACCAAAAATGTACCCAAAATGAGCTTTTCAGTGAACAGCAGCCAGGCACATTTTAGCTAGTTTTACTTGTAAGTGGGGTTGTAAACGCTTTTCAGGCTCAGTACTGCACTCAAAAGATGCAGCCCTGAGGTCTCTCCTGATAGGAGGTAGTTAAGTAGAAATTCACTGCTCAGCTGACCCGGCAGAAGCAAATGTATACCAAAAATGTACCCAGAATGAGCTTTTCAGTGAACAGCAGCCAGGCACATTTTAGCTAGTTTTACTTGTAAGTGGGGTTGGAAACGCTGTTCAGGCTCAGTACTGCGCTCAAAAGATGCAGCCCTGAGGTCTCTCCTGATAGGAGATAGTTAAGTAGAAATTCACTGCTCAGCTGACCCGGCAGAAGCAAATGTATACCAAAAATGTACCCAGAATGAGCTTTTCAGTGAATAGCAGCCAGGCACATTTTAGCTAGTTTTACTTGTAACTGGGGTTGTAAACGGTTTTCAGGCTCAGTACTGCGCTCAAAAGATGCAGCCCTGAGGTCTCTCCTGATAGGAGGTAGTTAAGTAGAAATTCAATGCCCAGCTGACCCGGCAGAAGCAAATGTATACTAAAAATGTACCCAGAATGAGCTTTTCAGTGAACAGCAGCCAGGCACATTTTAGCTAGTTTTACTTGTGACTGGGGTTGTAAACGCTTTTCAGGCTCAGTACTGCGCTCAAAAGATGCAGCCCTGAGGTCTTTCCTGATAGGAGGTAGTTAAGTAGAAATTCACTGCTCAGCTGACCCGGCAGAAGCAAATGTATACCAAAAATGTACCCAGAATGAGCTTTTCAGTGAACAGCAGCCAGGCACATTTTAGCTAGTTTTACTTGTAACTGGGGTTGTAAACGCTTTTCAGGCTCAGTACTGCGCTCAAAAGATGCAGCCCTGAGGTCTCTCCTGATAGGGGGTAGTTAAGTAGAAATTCACTGCTCAGCTGACCCGGCAGAAGCAAATGTATACCAAAAATGTACCCAGAATGAGCTTTTCAGTGAACAGCAGCCAGGCACATTTTAGCTAGTTTTACTTGTAAGTGGGGTTGGAAACGCTTTTCAGGCTCAGTACTGCGCTCAAAAGATGCAGCCCTGAGGTCTCTCCTGATAGGAGATAGTTAAGTAGAAATTCACTGCTCAGCTGACCCGGCAGAAGCAAATGTATACCAAAAATGTACCCAGAATTAGCTTTTCAGTGAACAGCAGCCAGGCACATTTTAGCTAGTTTTACTTGTAAGTGGGGTTGTAAACGCTTTTCAGGCTCAGTACTGCACTCAAAAGATGCAGCCCTGAGGTCTCTCCTGATAGGAGGTAGTTAAGTAGAAATTCACTACTCAGCTGACCCGGCAGAAGCAAATGTATACCAAAAATGTACCCAGAATGAGCTTTTCAGTGAACAGCAGCCAGGTACATTTTAGCTAGTTTTACTTGTAACTGGGGTTGTAAACGGTTTTCAGGCTCAGTACTGCGCTCAAAAGATGCAGCCCTGAGGTCTCTCCTGATAGGAGGTAGTTAAGTAGAAATTCAATGCCCAGCTGACCCGGCAGAAGCAATGTATACTAAAAATGTACCCAGAATGAGCTTTTCAGTGAACAGCAGCCAGGCACATTTTAGCTAGTTTTACTTGTGACTGGGGTTGTAAACGCTTTTCAGGCTCAGTACTGCACTCAAAAGATGCAGCCCTGAGGTCTCCCTGATAGGAGGTAGTTAAGTAGAAATTCACTGCTCAGCTGACCCGGCAGAAGCAAATGTATACCAAAAATGTACCCAGAATGAGCTTTTCAGTGAACAGCAGCCAGGCACATTTTAGCTAGTTTTACTTGTAAGTGGGGTTGGAAACGCTTTTCAGGCTCAGTACTGCGCTCAAAAGATGCAGCCCTGAGGTCTCTCCTGATAGGAGATAGTTAAGTAGAAATTCACTGCTCAGCTGACCCGGCAGAAGCAAATGTATACCAAAAATGTACCCAGAATGAGCTTTTCAGTGAACAGCAGCCAGGCACATTTTAGCTAGTTTTACTTGTAACTGGGGTTGTAAACGCTTTTCAGGCTCAGTACTGCGCTCAAAAGATGCAGCCCTGAGGTCTCTCCTGATAGGGGGTAGTTAAGTAGAAATTCACTGCTCAGCTGACCCAGCAGAAGCAAATGTATACCAAAAATGTACCCAGAATGAGCTTTTCAGTAAACAGCAGCCAGGCACATTTTAGCTAGTTTTACTTGTAAGTGGGGTTGTAAACGCTTTTCAGGCTCAGTACTGCGCTCAAAAGATGCAGCCCTGAGGTCTCTCCTGATAGGGGGTAGTTAAGTAGAAATTCACTGCTCAGCTGACCCGGCAGAAGCAAATGTATACCAAAAATTTACCCAGAATGAGCTTTTCAGTGAACAGCAGCCAGGCACATTTTAGCTAGTTTTACTTGTAAGTGGGGTTGTAAACGCTTTTCAGGCTCAGTACTGCGCTCAAAAGATGCAGCCCTGAGGTCTCTCCTGATAGGGGGTAGTTAAGTAGAAATTCACTGCTCAGCTGACCCGGCAGAAGCAAATAAATACCAAAAATGTACCCAGAATGAGCTTTTCAGTGAACAGCAGCCAGGCACATTTTAGCTAGTTTTACTTGTAACTGGGGTTGTAAACGCTTTTCAGGCTCAGTACTGCGCTCAAAAGATGCAGCCCTGAGGTCTCTCCTGATAGGGGGTAGTTAAGTAGAAATTCACTGCTCAGCTGACCCGGCAGAAGCAAATGTATACCAAAAATGTACCCAGAATGAGCTTTTCAGTGAACAGCAGCCAGGCACATTTTAGCTAGTTTTACTTGTAAGTGGGGTTGTAAACGCTTTTCAGGCTCAGTACTGCGCTCAAAAGATGCAGCCCTGAGGTCTCTCCTGGTAGGAGGTAGTTAAGTAGAAATTCACTGCTCAGCTGACCCGGCAGAAGCAAATGTATACCAAAAATGTACCCAGAATTAGCTTTTCAGTGAACAGCAGCCAGGCACATTTTAGCTAGTTTTACTTGTAAGTGGGGTTGTAAACGCTTTTCAGGCTCAGTACTGCACTCAAAAGATGCAGCCCTGAGGTCTCTCCTGATAGGAGGTAGTTAGGTAGAAATTCACTGCTCAGCTGACCCGGCAGAAGCAAATGTATACCAAAAATGTACCCCGAATGAGCTTTTCAGTGAATAGCAGCCAGGCACATTTTAGCTAGTTTTACTTGTAACTGGGGTTGTAAACGGTTTTCAGGCTCAGTACTGCGCTCAAAAGATGCAGCCCTGAGGTCTCTCCTGATAGGAGGTTGTTAAGTAGAAATTCAATGCCCAGCTGACCCGGCAGAAGCAAATGTATACTAAAAATGTACCCAGAATGAGCTTTTCAGTGAACAGCAGCCAGGCACATTTTAGCTAGTTTTACTTGTGACTGGGGTTGTAAACGCTTTTCAGGCTCAGTACTGCGCTCAAAAGATGCAGCCCTGAGGTCTCTCCTGATAGGAGGTAGTTAAGTAGAAATTCACTGCTCAGCTGACCCGGCAGAAGCAAATGTATACCAAAAATGTACCCAGAATGAGCTTTTCAGTGAACAGCAGCCAGGCACATTTTAGCTAGTTTTACTTGTAACTGGGGTTGTAAACGCTTTTCAGGCTCAGTACTGCGCTCAAAAGATGCAGCCCTGAGGTCTCTCCTGATAGGGGGTAGTTAAGTAGAAATTCACTGCTCAGCTGACCCAGCAGAAGCAAATGTATACCAAAAATGTACCCAGAATGAGCTTTTCAGTGAACAGCAGCCAGGCACATTTTAGCTAGTTTTACTTGTGACTGGGGTTGTAAACGCTTTTCAGGCTCAGTACTGCGCTCAAAAGATGCAGCCCTGAGGTCTCTCCTGATAGGAGGTAGTTAAGTAGAAATTCACTGCTCAGCTGACCCGGCAGAAGCAAATGTATACCAAAAATGTACCCAGAATGAGCTTTTCAGTGAACAGCAGCCAGGCACATTTTAGCTAGTTTTACTTGTAACTGGGGTTGTAAACGCTTTTCAGGCTCAGTACTGCGCTCAAAAGATGCAGTCCTGAGGTCTCTCCTGATAGGGGGTAGTTAAGTAGAAATTCACTGCTCAGCTGACCCGGCAGAAGCAAATGTATACCAAAAATGTACCCAGAATGAGCTTTTCAGTGAACAGCAGCCAGGCACATTTTAGCTAGTTTTACTTGTAAGTGGGGTTGTAAACGCTTTTCAGGCTCAGTACTGCGCTCAAAAGATGCAGCCCTGAGGTCTCTCCTGATAGGGGGTAGTTAAGTAGAAATTCACTGCTCAGCTGACCCGGCAGAAGCAAATGTATACCAAAAATGTACCCAGAATGAGCTTTTCAGTGAACAGCAGCCAGGCACATTTTAGCTAGTTTTACTTGTAAGTGGGGTTGTAAATGCTTATCAGGCTCAGTACTGTGCTCAAAAGATGCAGCCCTGAGGTCCCTCCTGATAGGAGGTAGTTAAGTAGAAATTCACTGCTCAGCTGACCCGGCAGAAGCAAATGTATACCAAAAATGTACCCAGAATGAGCTTTTCAGTGAACAGCAGCCAGGCACATTTTAGCTAGTTTTACTTGTAACTGGGGTTGTAAACGCTTTTCAGGCTCAGTACTGCGCTCAAAAGATGCAGCCCTGAGGTCTCTCCTGATAGGGGGTAGTTAAGTAGAAATTCACTGCTCAGCTGACCCGGCAGAAGCAAATGTATACCAAAAATGTACCCAGAATGAGCTTTTAAGTGAACAGCAGCCAGGCACATTTTAGCTAGTTTTACTTGTAAGTGGGGTTGTAAACGCTTTTCAGGCTCAGTACTGCGCTCAAAAGATGCAGCCCTGAGGTCTCTCCTGATAGGAGGTAGTTAAGTAGAAATTCACTGCTCAGCTGACCCGGCAGAAGCAAATGTATACCAAAAATGTACCCAAAATGAGCTTTTCAGTGAACAGCAGCCAGGCACATTTTAGCTAGTTTTACTTGTAAGTGGGGTTGTAAACGCTTTTCAGGCTCAGTACTGCACTCAAAAGATGCAGCCCTGAGGTCTCTCCTGATAGGAGGTAGTTAAGTAGAAATTCACTGCTCAGCTGACCCGGCAGAAGCAAATGTATACCAAAAATGTACCCAGAATGAGCTTTTCAGTGAACAGCAGCCAGGCACATTTTAGCTAGTTTTACTTGTAAGTGGGGTTGGAAACGCTTTTCAGGCTCAGTACTGCGCTCAAAAGATGCAGCCCTGAGGTCTCTCCTGATAGGAGATAGTTAAGTAGAAATTCACTGCTCAGCTGACCCGGCAGTAGCAAATGTATACCAAAAATGTACCCAGAATGAGCTTTTCAGTGAATAGCAGCCAGGCACATTTTAGCTAGTTTTACTTGTAACTGGGGTTGTAAACGGTTTTCAGGCTCAGTACTGCGCTCAAAAGATGCAGCCCTGAGGTCTCTCCTGATAGGAGGTAGTTAAGTAGAAATTCAATGCCCAGCTGACCCGGCAGAAGCAAATGTATACTAAAAATGTACCCAGAATGAGCTTTTCAGTGAACAGCAGCCAGGCACATTTTAGCTAGTTTTACTTGTGACTGGGGTTGTAAACGCTTTTCAGGCTCAGTACTGCGCTCAAAAGATGCAGCCCTGAGGTCTCTCCTGATAGGAGGTAGTTAAGTAGAAATTCACTGCTCAGCTGACCCGGCAGAAGCAAATGTATACCAAAAATGTACCCAGAATGAGCTTTTCAGTGAACAGCAGCCAGGCACATTTTAGCTAGTTTTACTTGTAACTGGGGTTGTAAACGCTTTTCAGGCTCAGTACTGCGCTCAAAAGATGCAGCCCTGAGGTCTCTCCTGATAGGGGGTAGTTAAGTAGAAATTCACTGCTCAGCTGACCCGGCAGAAGCAAATGTATACCAAAAATGTACCCAGAATGAGCTTTTCAGTGAACAGCAGCCAGGCACATTTTAGCTAGTTTTACTTGTGACTGTGGTTGTAAACGCTTTTCAGGCTCAGTACTGCGCTCAAAAGATGCAGCCCTGAGGTCTCTCCTGATAGGAGGTAGTTAAGTAGAAATTCACTGCTCAGCTGACCCGGCAGAAGCAAATGTATACCAAAAATGTACCCAGAATGAGCTTTTCAGTGAACAGCAGCCAGGCACATTTTAGCTAGTTTTACTTGTAACTGGGGTTGTAAACGCTTTTCAGGCTCAGTACTGCGCTCAAAAGATGCAGTCCTGAGGTCTCTCCTGATAGGGGGTAGTTAAGTAGAAATTCACTGCTCAGCTGACCCGGCAGAAGCAAATGTATACCAAAAATGTACCCAGAATGAGCTTTTCAGTGAACAGCAGCCAGGCACATTTTAGCTAGTTTTACTTGTAAGTGGGGTTGTAAACGCTTTTCAGGCTCAGTACTGCGCTCAAAAGATGCAGCCCTGAGGTCTCTCCTGATAGGGGGTAGTTAAGTAGAAATTCACTGCTCAGCTGACCCGGCAGAAGCAAATGTATACCAAAAATGTACCCAGAATGAGCTTTTCAGTGAACAGCAGCCAGGCACATTTTAGCTAGTTTTACTTGTAAGTGGGGTTGTAAACGCTTTTCAGGCTCAGTATTGTGCTCAAAAGATGCAGCCCTGAGGTCTCTCCTGATAGGAGGTAGTTAAGTAGAAATTCACTGCTCAGCTGACCCGGCAGAAGCAAATGTATACCAAAATGTACCCAGAATGAGCTTTTCAGTGAACAGCAGCCAGGCACATTTTAGCTAGTTTTACTTGTAACTGGGGTTGTAAACGCTTTTCAGGCTCAGTACTGCGCTCAAAAGATGCAGCCCTGAGGTCTCTTCTGATAGGGGGTAGTTAAGTAGAAATTCACTGCTCAGCTGACCCAGGAGAAGCAAATGTATACCAAAAATGTACCCAGAATGAGCTTTTCAGTGAACAGCAGCCAGGCACATTTTAGCTAGTTTTACTTGTAAGTGGGGTTGTAAACGCTTTTCAGGCTCAGTACTGCGCTCAAAAGATGCAGCCCTGAGGTCTCTCCTGATAGGAGGTAGTTAAGTAGAAATTCACTGCTCAGCTGACCCGGCAGAAGCAAATGTATACCAAAAATGTACCCAAAATGAGCTTTTCAGTGAACAGCAGCCAGGCACATTTTAGCTAGTTTTACTTGTAAGTGAGGTTGTAAACGCTTTTCAGGCTCAGTACTGCACTCAAAAGATGCAGCCCTGAGGTCTCTCCTGATAGGAGGTAGTTAAGTAGAAATTCACTGCTCAGCTGACCCAGCAGAAGCAAATGTATACCAAAAATGTACCCAGAATGAGCTTTTCAGTGAACAGCAGCCAGGCACATTTTAGCTAGTTTTACTTGTAAGTGGGGTTGGAAACGCTTTTCAGGCTCAGTACTGCGCTCAAAAGATGCAGCCCTGAGGTCTCTCCTGATAGGAGATAGTTAAGTAGAAATTCACTGCTCAGCTGACCCGGCAGAAGCAAATGTATACCAAAAATGTACCCAGAATTAGCTTTTCAGTGAACAGCAGCCAGGCACATTTTAGCTAGTTTTACTTGTAAGTGGGGTTGTAAACGCTTTTCAGGCTCAGTACTGCACTCAAAAGATGCAGCCCTGAGGTCTCTTCTGATAGGAGGTAGTTAAGTAGAAATTCACTACTCAGCTGACCCGGCAGAAGCAAATGTATACCAAAAATGTACCCAGAATGAGCTTTTCAGTGAACAGCAGCCAGGTACATTTTAGCTAGTTTTACTTGTAACTGGGGTTGTAAACGCTTTTCAGGCTCAGTACTGCGCTCAAAAGATGCAGCCCTGAGGTCTCTCCTGATAGGGGGTAGTTAAGGAGAAATTCACTGCTCAGCTGACCCGGCAGAAGCAAATGTATACCAAAAATGTACCCAGAATGAGCTTTTCAGTGAACAGCAGCCAGGCACATTTTAGCTAGTTTTACTTGTAAGTGGGGTTGTAAACGCTTTTCAGGCTCAGTACTGCGCTCAAAAGATGCAGCCCTGAGGTCTCTCCTGATAGGAGGTAGTTAAGTAGAAATTCACTGCTCAGCTGACCCGGCAGAAGCAAATGTATACCAAAAATGTACCCAGAATTAGCTTTTCAGTGAACAGCAGCCAGGCACATTTTAGCTAGTTTTACTTGTAAGTGGGGTTGTAAACGCTTTTCAGGCTCAGTACTGCACTCAAAAGATGCAGCCCTGAGGTCTCTCCTGATAGGAGGTAGTTAAGTAGAAATTCACTGCTCAGCTGACCCGGCAGAAGCAAATGTATACCAAAAATGTACCCAGAATGAGCTTTTCAGTGAATAGCAGCCAGGCACATTTTAGCTAGTTTTACTTGTAACTGGGGTTGTAAACGGTTTTCAGGCTCAGTACTGCGCTCAAAAGATGCAGCCCTGAGGTCTCTCCTGATAGGAGGTAGTTAAGTAGAAATTCAATGCCCAGCTGACCCGGCAGAAGCAAATGTATACTAAAAATGTACCCAGAATGAGCTTTTCAGTGAACAGCAGCCAGGCACATTTTAGCTAGTTTTACTTGTGACTGGGGTTGTAAACGCTTTTCAGGCTCAGTACTGCGCTCAAAAGATGCAGCCCTGAGGTCTCTCCTGATAGGAGGTAGTTAAGTAGAAATTCACTGCTCAGCTGACCCGGCAGAAGCAAATGTATACCAAAAATGTACCCAGAATGAGCTTTTCAGTGAACAGCAGCCAGGCACATTTTAGCTAGTTTTACTTGTAACTGGGGTTGTAAACGCTTTTCAGGCTCAGTACTGCGCTCAAAAGATGCAGCCCTGAGGTCTCTCCTGATAGGGGGTAGTTAAGTAGAAATTCACTGCTCAGCTGACCCGGCAGAAGCAAATGTATACCAAAAATGTACCCAGAATGAGCTTTTCAGTGAACAGCAGCCAGGCACATTTTAGCTAGTTTTACTTGTGACTGGGGTTGTAAACGCTTTTCAGGCTCAGAACTGCGCTCAAAAGATGCAGCCCTGAGGTCTCTCCTGATAGGAGGTAGTTAAGTAGAAATTCACTGCTCAGCTGACCCGGCAGAAGCAAATGTATACCAAAAATGTACCCAGAATGAGCTTTTCAGTGAACAGCAGCCAGGCACATTTTAGCTAGTTTTACTTGTAACTGGGGTTGTAAACGCTTTTCAGGCTCAGTACTGCACTCAAAAGATGCAGTCCTGAGGTCTCTCCTGATAGGGGGTAGTTAAGTAGAAATTCACTGCTCAGCTGACCCGGCAGAAGCAAATGTATACCAAAAATGTACCCAGAATGAGCTTTTCAGTGAACAGCAGCCAGGCACATTTTAGCTAGTTTTACTTGTAAGTGGGGTTGTAAACGCTTTTCAGGCTCAGTACTGCGCTCAAAAGATGCAGCCCTGAGGTCTCTCCTGATAGGGGGTAGTTAAGTAGAAATTCACTGCTCAGCTGACCCGGCAGAAGCAAATGTATACCAAAAATGTACCCAGAATGAGCTTTTCAGTGAACAGCAGCCAGGCACATTTTAGCTAGTTTTACTTGTAAGTGGGGTTGTAAACGCTTTTCAGGCTCAGTACTGTGCTCAAAAGATGCAGCCCTGAGGTCTCTCCTGATAGGAGGTAGATAAGTAGAAATTCACTGCTCAGCTGACCCGGCAGAAGCAAATGTATACCAAAAATGTACCCAGAATGAGCTTTTCAGTGAACAGCAGCCAGGCACATTTTAGCTAGTTTTACTTGTAACTGGGGTTGTAAACGCTTTTCAGGCTCAGTACTGCGCTCAAAAGATGCAGCCCTGAGGTCTCTCCTGATAGGGGGTAGTTAAGTAGAAATTCACTGCTCAGCTGACCCGGCAGAAGCAAATGTATACCAAAAATGTACCCAGAATGAGCTTTTCAGTGAACAGCAGCCAGGCACATTTTAGCTAGTTTTACTTGTAAGTGGGGTTGTAAACGCTTTTCAGGCTCAGTACTGCGCTCAAAAGATGCAGCCCTGAGGTCTCTCCTGATAGGAGGTAGTTAAGTAGAAATTCACTGCTCAGCTGACCCGGCAGAAGCAAATGTATACCAAAAATGTACCCAAAATGAGCTTTTCAGTGAACAGCAGCCAGGCACATTTTAGCTAGTTTTACTTGTAAGTGGGGTTGTAAACGCTTTTCAGGCTCAGTACTGCACTCAAAAGATGCAGCCCTGAGGTCTCTCCTGATAGGAGGTAGTTAAGTAGAAATTCACTGCTCAGCTGACCCGGCAGAAGCAAATGTATACCAAAAATGTACCCAGAATGAGCTTTTCAGTGAACAGCAGCCAGGCACATTTTAGCTAGTTTTACTTGTAAGTGGGGTTGGAAACGCTTTTCAGGCTCAGTACTGCGCTCAAAAGATGCAGCCCTGAGGTCTCTCCTGATAGGAGGTAGTTAAGTAGAAATTCACTGCTCAGCTGACCCGGCAGAAGCAAATGTATACCAAAAATGTACCCAGAATGAGCTTTTCAGTGAACAGCAGCCAGGCACATTTTAGCTAGTTTTACTTGTAACTGGGGTTGTAAACGCTTTTCAGGCTCAGTACTGCGCTCAAAAGATGCAGCCCTGAGGTCTCTCCTGATAGGGGGTAGTTAAGTAGAAATTCACTGCTCAGCTGACCCGGCAGAAGCAAATGTATACCAAAAATGTACCCAGAATGAGCTTTTCAGTGAACAGTAGCCAGGCACATTTTAGCTAGTTTTACTTGTAAGTGGGGTTGTAAACGCTTTTCAGGCTCAGTACTGTGCTCAAAAGATGCAGCCCTGAGGTCTCTCCTGATAGGAGGTAGTTAAGTAGAAATTCACTGCTCAGCTGACCCGGCAGAAGCAAATGTATATCAAAAATGTACCCAGAATTAGCTTTTCAGTGAACAGCAGCCAGGCACATTTTAGCTAGTTTTACTTGTAACTGGGGTTGTAAACGCTTTTCAGGCTCAGTACTGCGCTCAAAAGATGCAGTCCTGAGGTCTCTCCTGATAGGGGGTAGTTAAGTAGAAATTCACTGCTCAGCTGACCCGGCAGAAGCAAATGTATACCAAAAATGTACCCGGAATGAGTTTTTCAGTGAACAGCAGCCAGGCACATTTTAGCTAGTTTTACTTGTAAGTGGGGTTGTAAACGCTTTTCAGGCTCAGTACTGCGCTCAAAAGATGCAGCCCTGAGGTCTCTCCTGATAGGGGGTAGTTAAGTAGAAATTCACTGCTCAGCTGACCCGGCAGAAGCAAATGTATACCAAAAATGTACCCAGAATGAGCTTTTCAGTGAACAGCAGCCAGGCACATTTTAGCTAGTTTTACTTGTAAGTGGGGTTGTAAACGCTTTTCAGGCTCAGTACTGTGCTCAAAAGATGCAGCCCTGAGGTCTCTCCTGATAGGAGGTAGTTAAGTAGAAATTCACTGCTCAGCTGACCCGGCAGAAGCAAATGTATACCAAAATGTACCCAGAATGAGCTTTTCAGTGAACAGCAGCCAGGCACATTTTAGCTAGTTTTACTTGTAACTGGGGTTGTAAACGCTTTTCAGGCTCAGTACTGCGCTCAAAAGATGCAGCCCTGAGGTCTCTTCTGATAGGGGGTAGTTAAGTAGAAATTCACTGCTCAGCTGACCCAGGAGAAGCAAATGTATACCAAAAATGTACCCAGAATGAGCTTTTCAGTGAACAGCAGCCAGGCACATTTTAGCTAGTTTTACTTGTAAGTGGGGTTGTAAACGCTTTTCAGGCTCAGTACTGCGCTCAAAAGATGCAGCCCTGAGGTCTCTCCTGATAGGAGGTAGTTAAGTAGAAATTCACTGCTCAGCTGACCCGGCAGAAGCAAATGTATACCAAAAATGTACCCAAAATGAGCTTTTCAGTGAACAGCAGCCAGGCACATTTTAGCTAGTTTTACTTGTAAGTGAGGTTGTAAACGCTTTTCAGGCTCAGTACTGCACTCAAAAGATGCAGCCCTGAGGTCTCTCCTGATAGGAGGTAGTTAAGTAGAAATTCACTGCTCAGCTGACCCAGCAGAAGCAAATGTATACCAAAAATGTACCCAGAATGAGCTTTTCAGTGAACAGCAGCCAGGCACATTTTAGCTAGTTTTACTTGTAAGTGGGGTTGGAAACGCTTTTCAGGCTCAGTACTGCGCTCAAAAGATGCAGCCCTGAGGTCTCTCCTGATAGGAGATAGTTAAGTAGAAATTCACTGCTCAGCTGACCCGGCAGAAGCAAATGTATACCAAAAATGTACCCAGAATGAGCTTTTCAGTGAACAGCAGCCAGGTACATTTTAGCTAGTTTTACTTGTAACTGGGGTTGTAAACGCTTTTCAGGCTCAGTACTGCGCTCAAAAGATGCAGCCCTGAGGTCTCTCCTGATAGGGGGTAGTTAAGGAGAAATTCACTACTCAGCTGACCCGGCAGAAGCAAATGTATACCAAAAATGTACCCAGAATGAGCTTTTCAGTGAACAGCAGCCAGGTACATTTTAGCTAGTTTTACTTGTAACTGGGGTTGTAAACGCTTTTCAGGCTCAGTACTGCGCTCAAAAGATGCAGCCCTGAGGTCTCTCCTGATAGGGGGTAGTTAAGGAGAAATTCACTGCTCAGCTGACCCGGCAGAAGCAAATGTATACCAAAAATGTACCCAGAATGAGCTTTTCAGTGAACAGCAGCCAGGCACATTTTAGCTAGTTTTACTTGTAAGTGGGGTTGTAAACGCTTTTCAGGCTCAGTACTGCGCTCAAAAGATGCAGCCCTGAGGTCTCTCCTGATAGGAGGTAGTTAAGTAGAAATTCACTGCTCAGCTGACCCGGCAGAAGCAAATGTATACCAAAAATGTACCCAGAATTAGCTTTTCAGTGAACAGCAGCCAGGCACATTTTAGCTAGTTTTACTTGTAAGTGGGGTTGTAAACGCTTTTCAGGCTCAGTACTGCACTCAAAAGATGCAGCCCTGAGGTCTCTCCTGATAGGAGGTAGTTAAGTAGAAATTCACTGCTCAGCTGACCCGGCAGAAGCAAATGTATACCAAAAATGTACCCAGAATGAGCTTTTCAGTGAATAGCAGCCAGGCACATTTTAGCTAGTTTTACTTGTAACTGGGGTTGTAAACGGTTTTCAGGCTCAGTACTGCGCTCAAAAGATGCAGCCCTGAGGTCTCTCCTGATAGGAGGTAGTTAAGTAGAAATTCAATGCCCAGCTGACCCGGCAGAAGCAAATGTATACTAAAAATGTACCCAGAATGAGCTTTTCAGTGAACAGCAGCCAGGCACATTTTAGCTAGTTTTACTTGTGACTGGGGTTGTAAATGCTTTTCAGGCTCAGTACTGCGCTCAAAAGATGCAGCCCTGAGGTCTCTCCTGATAGGAGGTAGTTAAGTAGAAATTCACTGCTCAGCTGACCCGGCAGAAGCAAATGTATACCAAAAATGTACCCAGAATGAGCTTTTCAGTGAACAGCAGCCAGGCACATTTTAGCTAGTTTTACTTGTAACTGGGGTTGTAAACGCTTTTCAGGCTCAGTACTGCGCTCAAAAGATGCAGCCCTGAGGTCTCTCCTGATAGGGGGTAGTTAAGTAGAAATTCACTGCTCAGCTGACCCGGCAGAAGCAAATGTATACCAAAAATGTACCCAGGATGAGCTTTTCAGTGAACAGCAGCCAGGCACATTTTAGCTAGTTTTACTTGTGACTGGGGTTGTAAACGCTTTTCAGGCTCAGAACTGCGCTCAAAAGATGCAGCCCTGAGGTCTCTCCTGATAGGAGGTAGTTAAGTAGAAATTCACTGCTCAGCTGACCCGGCAGAAGCAAATGTATACCAAAAATGTACCCAGAATGAGCTTTTCAGTGAACAGCAGCCAGGCACATTTTAGCTAGTTTTACTTGTAACTGGGGTTGTAAACGGTTTTCAGGCTCAGTACTGCGCTCAAAAGATGCAGCCCTGAGGTCTCTCCTGATAGGAGGTAGTTAAGTAGAAATTCAATGCCCAGCTGACCCGGCAGAAGCAAATGTATACTAAAAATGTACCCAGAATGAGCTTTTCAGTGAACAGCAGCCAGGCACATTTTAGCTAGTTTTACTTGTGACTGGGGTTGTAAACGCTTTTCAGGCTCAGTACTGCGCTCAAAAGATGCAGCCCTGAGGTCTCTCCTGATAGGAGGTAGTTAAGTAGAAATTCACTGCTCAGCTGACCCGGCAGAAGCAAATGTATACCAAAAATGTACCCAGAATGAGCTTTTCAGTGAACAGCAGCCAGGCACATTTTAGCTAGTTTTACTTGTAACTGGGGTTGTAAACGCTTTTCAGGCTCAGTACTGCGCTCAAAAGATGCAGCCCTGAGGTCTCTCCTGATAGGGGGTAGTTAAGTAGAAATTCACTGCTCAGCTGACCCGGCAGAAGCAAATGTATACCAAAAATGTACCCAGAATGAGCTTTTCAGTGAACAGCAGCCAGGCACATTTTAGCTAGTTTTACTTGTGACTGGGGTTGTAAACGCTTTTCAGGCTCAGAACTGCGCTCAAAAGATGCAGCCCTGAGGTCTCTCCTGATAGGAGGTAGTTAAGTAGAAATTCACTGCTCAGCTGACCCGGCAGAAGCAAATGTATACCAAAAATGTACCCAGAATGAGCTTTTCAGTGAACAGCAGCCAGGCACATTTTAGCTAGTTTTACTTGTAACTGGGGTTGTAAACGCTTTTCAGGCTCAGTACTGCACTCAAAAGATGCAGTCCTGAGGTCTCTCCTGATAGGGGGTAGTTAAGTAGAAATTCACTGCTCAGCTGACCCGGCAGAAGCAAATGTATACCAAAAATGTACCCAGAATGAGCTTTTCAGTGAACAGCAGCCAGGCACATTTTAGCTAGTTTTACTTGTAAGTGGGGTTGTAAACGCTTTTCAGGCTCAGTACTGCGCTCAAAAGATGCAGCCCTGAGGTCTCTCCTGATAGGGGGTAGTTAAGTAGAAATTCACTGCTCAGCTGACCCGGCAGAAGCAAATGTATACCAAAAATGTACCCAGAATGAGCTTTTCAGTGAACAGCAGCCAGGCACATTTTAGCTAGTTTTACTTGTAAGTGGGGTTGTAAACGCTTTTCAGGCTCAGTACTGCGCTCAAAAGATGCAGCCCTGAGGTCTCTCCTGATAGGAGGTAGTTAAGTAGAAATTCACTGCTCAGCTGACCCGGCAGAAGCAAATGTATACCAAAAATGTACCCAAAATGAGCTTTTCAGTGAACAGCAGCCAGGCACATTTTAGCTAGTTTTACTTGTAAGTGGGGTTGTAAACGCTTTTCAGGCTCAGTACTGCACTCAAAAGATGCAGCCCTGAGGTCTCTCCTGATAGGAGGTAGTTAAGTAGAAATTCACTGCTCAGCTGACCCGGCAGAAGCAAATGTATACCAAAAATGTACCCAGAATGAGCTTTTCAGTGAACAGCAGCCAGGCACATTTTAGCTAGTTTTACTTGTAAGTGGGGTTGGAAACGCTTTTCAGGCTCAGTACTGCGCTCAAAAGATGCAGCCCTGAGGTCTCTCCTGATAGGAGGTAGTTAAGTAGAAATTCACTGCTCAGCTGACCCGGCAGAAGCAAATGTATACCAAAAATGTACCCAGAATGAGCTTTTCAGTGAACAGCAGCCAGGCACATTTTAGCTAGTTTTACTTGTAACTGGGGTTGTAAACGCTTTTCAGGCTCAGTACTGCGCTCAAAAGATGCAGCCCTGAGGTCTCTCCTGATAGGGGGTAGTTAAGTAGAAATTCACTGCTCAGCTGACCCGGCAGAAGCAAATGTATACCAAAAATGTACCCAGAATGAGCTTTTCAGTGAACAGTAGCCAGGCACATTTTAGCTAGTTTTACTTGTAAGTGGGGTTGTAAACGCTTTTCAGGCTCAGTACTGTGCTCAAAAGATGCAGCCCTGAGGTCTCTCCTGATAGGAGGTAGTTAAGTAGAAATTCACTGCTCAGCTGACCCGGCAGAAGCAAATGTATATCAAAAATGTACCCAGAATTAGCTTTTCAGTGAACAGCAGCCAGGCACATTTTAGCTAGTTTTACTTGTAACTGGGGTTGTAAACGCTTTTCAGGCTCAGTACTGCGCTCAAAAGATGCAGTCCTGAGGTCTCTCCTGATAGGGGGTAGTTAAGTAGAAATTCACTGCTCAGCTGACCCGGCAGAAGCAAATGTATACCAAAAATGTACCCGGAATGAGTTTTTCAGTGAACAGCAGCCAGGCACATTTTAGCTAGTTTTACTTGTAAGTGGGGTTGTAAACGCTTTTCAGGCTCAGTACTGCGCTCAAAAGATGCAGCCCTGAGGTCTCTCCTGATAGGGGGTAGTTAAGTAGAAATTCACTGCTCAGCTGACCCGGCAGAAGCAAATGTATACCAAAAATGTACCCAGAATGAGCTTTTCAGTGAACAGCAGCCAGGCACATTTTAGCTAGTTTTACTTGTAAGTGGGGTTGTAAACGCTTTTCAGGCTCAGTACTGTGCTCAAAAGATGCAGCCCTGAGGTCTCTCCTGATAGGAGGTAGTTAAGTAGAAATTCACTGCTCAGCTGACCCGGCAGAAGCAAATGTATACCAAAATGTACCCAGAATGAGCTTTTCAGTGAACAGCAGCCAGGCACATTTTAGCTAGTTTTACTTGTAACTGGGGTTGTAAACGCTTTTCAGGCTCAGTACTGCGCTCAAAAGATGCAGCCCTGAGGTCTCTTCTGATAGGGGGTAGTTAAGTAGAAATTCACTGCTCAGCTGACCCAGGAGAAGCAAATGTATACCAAAAATGTACCCAGAATGAGCTTTTCAGTGAACAGCAGCCAGGCACATTTTAGCTAGTTTTACTTGTAAGTGGGGTTGTAAACGCTTTTCAGGCTCAGTACTGCGCTCAAAAGATGCAGCCCTGAGGTCTCTCCTGATAGGAGGTAGTTAAGTAGAAATTCACTGCTCAGCTGACCCGGCAGAAGCAAATGTATACCAAAAATGTACCCAAAATGAGCTTTTCAGTGAACAGCAGCCAGGCACATTTTAGCTAGTTTTACTTGTAAGTGAGGTTGTAAACGCTTTTCAGGCTCAGTACTGCACTCAAAAGATGCAGCCCTGAGGTCTCTCCTGATAGGAGGTAGTTAAGTAGAAATTCACTGCTCAGCTGACCCAGCAGAAGCAAATGTATACCAAAAATGTACCCAGAATGAGCTTTTCAGTGAACAGCAGCCAGGCACATTTTAGCTAGTTTTACTTGTAAGTGGGGTTGGAAACGCTTTTCAGGCTCAGTACTGCGCTCAAAAGATGCAGCCCTGAGGTCTCTCCTGATAGGAGATAGTTAAGTAGAAATTCACTGCTCAGCTGACCCGGCAGAAGCAAATGTATACCAAAAATGTACCCAGAATTAGCTTTTCAGTGAACAGCAGCCAGGTACATTTTAGCTAGTTTTACTTGTAACTGGGGTTGTAAACGCTTTTCAGGCTCAGTACTGCGCTCAAAAGATGCAGCCCTGAGGTCTCTCCTGATAGGGGGTAGTTAAGGAGAAATTCACTACTCAGCTGACCCGGCAGAAGCAAATGTATACCAAAAATGTACCCAGAATGAGCTTTTCAGTGAACAGCAGCCAGGTACATTTTAGCTAGTTTTACTTGTAACTGGGGTTGTAAACGCTTTTCAGGCTCAGTACTGCGCTCAAAAGATGCAGCCCTGAGGTCTCTCCTGATAGGGGGTAGTTAAGGAGAAATTCACTACTCAGCTGACCCGGCAGAAGCAAATGTATACCAAAAATGTACCCAGAATGAGCTTTTCAGTGAACAGCAGCCAGGTACATTTTAGCTAGTTTTACTTGTAACTGGGGTTGTAAACGCTTTTCAGGCTCAGTACTGCGCTCAAAAGATGCAGCCCTGAGGTCTCTCCTGATAGGGGGTAGTTAAGGAGAAATTCACTGCTCAGCTGACCCGGCAGAAGCAAATGTATACCAAAAATGTACCCAGAATGAGCTTTTCAGTGAACAGCAGCCAGGCACATTTTAGCTAGTTTTACTTGTAAGTGGGGTTGTAAACGCTTTTCAGGCTCAGTACTGCGCTCAAAAGATGCAGCCCTGAGGTCTCTCCTGATAGGAGGTAGTTAAGTAGAAATTCACTGCTCAGCTGACCCGGCAGAAGCAAATGTATACCAAAAATGTACCCAGAATTAGCTTTTCAGTGAACAGCAGCCAGGCACATTTTAGCTAGTTTTACTTGTAAGTGGGGTTGTAAACGCTTTTCAGGCTCAGTACTGCACTCAAAAGATGCAGCCCTGAGGTCTCTCCTGATAGGAGGTAGTTAAGTAGAAATTCACTGCTCAGCTGACCCGGCAGAAGCAAATGTATACCAAAAATGTACCCAGAATGAGCTTTTCAGTGAATAGCAGCCAGGCACATTTTAGCTAGTTTTACTTGTAACTGGGGTTGTAAACGGTTTTCAGGCTCAGTACTGCGCTCAAAAGATGCAGCCCTGAGGTCTCTCCTGATAGGAGGTAGTTAAGTAGAAATTCAATGCCCAGCTGACCCGGCAGAAGCAAATGTATACTAAAAATGTACCCAGAATGAGCTTTTCAGTGAACAGCAGCCAGGCACATTTTAGCTAGTTTTACTTGTGACTGGGGTTGTAAATGCTTTTCAGGCTCAGTACTGCGCTCAAAAGATGCAGCCCTGAGGTCTCTCCTGATAGGAGGTAGTTAAGTAGAAATTCACTGCTCAGCTGACCCGGCAGAAGCAAATGTATACCAAAAATGTACCCAGAATGAGCTTTTCAGTGAACAGCAGCCAGGCACATTTTAGCTAGTTTTACTTGTAACTGGGGTTGTAAACGCTTTTCAGGCTCAGTACTGCACTCAAAAGATGCAGTCCTGAGGTCTCTCCTGATAGGGGGTAGTTAAGTAGAAATTCACTGCTCAGCTGACCCGGCAGAAGCAAATGTATACCAAAAATGTACCCAGAATGAGCTTTTCAGTGAACAGCAGCCAGGCACATTTTAGCTAGTTTTACTTGTAAGTGGGGTTGTAAACGCTTTTCAGGCTCAGTACTGCGCTCAAAAGATGCAGCCCTGAGGTCTCTCCTGATAGGGGGTAGTTAAGTAGAAATTCACTGCTCAGCTGACCCGGCAGAAGCAAATGTATACCAAAAATGTACCCAGAATGAGCTTTTCAGTGAACAGCAGCCAGGCACATTTTAGCTAGTTTTACTTGTAAGTGGGGTTGTAAACGCTTTTCAGGCTCAGTACTGTGCTCAAAAGATGCAGCCCTGAGGTCTCTCCTGATAGGAGGTAGTTAAGTAGAAATTCACTGCTCAGCTGACCCGGCAGAAGCAAATGTATACCAAAAATGTACCCAGAATGAGCTTTTCAGTGAACAGCAGCCAGGCACATTTTAGCTAGTTTTACTTGTAACTGGGGTTGTAAACGCTTTTCAGGCTCAGTACTGCGCTCAAAAGATGCAGCCCTGAGGTCTCTCCTGATAGGGGGTAGTTAAGTAGAAATTCACTGCTCAGCTGACCCGGCAGAAGCAAATGTATACCAAAAATGTACCCAGAATGAGCTTTTCAGTGAACAGCAGCCAGGCACATTTTAGCTAGTTTTACTTGTAAGTGGGGTTGTAAACGCTTTTCAGGCTCAGTACTGCGCTCAAAAGATGCAGCCCTGAGGTCTCTCCTGATAGGAGGTAGTTAAGTAGAAATTCACTGCTCAGCTGACCCGGCAGAAGCAAATGTATACCAAAAATGTACCCAAAATGAGCTTTTCAGTGAACAGCAGCCAGGCACATTTTAGCTAGTTTTACTTGTAAGTGGGGTTGTAAACGCTTTTCAGGCTCAGTACTGCACTCAAAAGATGCAGCCCTGAGGTCTCTCCTGATAGGAGGTAGTTAAGTAGAAATTCACTGCTCAGCTGACCCGGCAGAAGCAAATGTATACCAAAAATGTACCCAGAATGAGCTTTTCAGTGAACAGCAGCCAGGCACATTTTAGCTAGTTTTACTTGTAAGTGGGGTTGGAAACGCTTTTCAGGCTCAGTACTGCGCTCAAAAGATGCAGCCCTGAGGTCTCTCCTGATAGGAGGTAGTTAAGTAGAAATTCACTGCTCAGCTGACCCGGCAGAAGCAAATGTATACCAAAAATGTACCCAGAATGAGCTTTTCAGTGAACAGCAGCCAGGCACATTTTAGCTAGTTTTACTTGTAACTGGGGTTGTAAACGCTTTTCAGGCTCAGTACTGCGCTCAAAAGATGCAGTCCTGAGGTCTCTCCTGATAGGGGGTAGTTAAGTAGAAATTCACTGCTCAGCTGACCCGGCAGAAGCAAATGTATACCAAAAATGTACCCAGAATGAGCTTTTCAGTGAACAGCAGCCAGGCACATTTTAGCTAGTTTTACTTGTAAGTGGGGTTGTAAACGCTTTTCAGGCTCAGTACTGCGCTCAAAAGATGCAGCCCTGAGGTCTCTCCTGATAGGGGGTAGTTAAGTAGAAATTCACTGCTCAGCTGACCCGGCAGAAGCAAATGTATACCAAAAATGTACCCAGAATGAGCTTTTCAGTGAACAGCAGCCAGGCACATTTTAGCTAGTTTTACTTGTAAGTGGGGTTGTAAACGCTTTTCAGGCTCAGTACTGTGCTCAAAAGATGCAGCCCTGAGGTCTCTCCTGATAGGAGGTAGTTAAGTAGAAATTCACTGCTCAGCTGACCCGGCAGAAGCAAATGTATACCAAAAATGTACCCAGAATGAGCTTTTCAGTGAACAGAAGCCAGGCACATTTTAGCTAGTTTTAC
Source organism: Lissotriton vulgaris (assembly GCF_964263255.1). Lineage (NCBI taxonomy): Eukaryota > Metazoa > Chordata > Amphibia > Caudata > Salamandridae > Lissotriton > Lissotriton vulgaris. The sequence continues at coordinate 506,547 of NW_028242375.1, forward strand.
TTGTAACTGGGGTTGTAAACGCTTTTCAGGCTCAGTACTGCGCTCAAAAGATGCAGCCCTGAGGTCTCTCCTGATAGGGGGTAGTTAAGTAGAAATTCACTGCTCAGCTGACCCGGCAGAAGCAAATGTATACCAAAAATGTACCCAAAATGAGCTTTTCAGTGAACAGCAGCCAGGCACATTTTAGCTAGTTTTACTTGTAAGTGAGGTTGTAAACGCTTTTCAGGCCCAGTACTGCACTCAAAAGATGCAGCCCTGAGGTCTCTCCTGATAGGAGGTAGTTAAGTAGAAATTCACTGCTCAGCTGACCCGGCAGAAGCAAATGTATACCAAAAATGTACCCAGAATGAGCTTTTCAGTGAACAGCAGCCAGGCACATTTTAGCTAGTTTTACTTGTAAGTGGGGTTGTAAACGCTTTTCAGGCTCAGTACTGCGCTCAAAAGATGCAGCCCTGAGGTCTCTCCTGATAGGAGGTAGTTAAGTAGAAATTCACTGCTCAGCTGACCCGGCAGAAGTAAATGTATACCAAAAATGTACCCAAAATGAGCTTTTCAGTGAACAGCAGCCAGGCACATTTTAGCTAGTTTTACTTGTAAGTGGGGTTGTAAACGCTTTTCAGGCTCAGTACTGCACTCAAAAGATGCAGCCCTGAGGTCTCTCCTGATAGGAGGTAGTTAAGTAGAAATTCACTGCTCAGCTGACCCGGCAGAAGCAAATGTATACCAAAAATGTACCCAGAATGAGCTTTTCAGTGAACAGCAGCCAGGCACATTTTAGCTAGTTTTACTTGTAAGTGGGGTTGGAAACGCTTTTCAGGCTCAGTACTGCGCTCAAAAGATGCAGCCCTGAGGTCTCTCCTGATAGGAGATAGTTAAGTAGAAATTCACTGCTCAGCTGACCCGGCAGAAGCAAATGTATACCAAAAATGTACCCAGAATGAGCTTTTCAGTGAATAGCAGCCAGGCACATTTTAGCTAGTTTTACTTGTAACTGGGGTTGTAAACGGTTTTCAGGCTCAGTACTGCGCTCAAAAGATGCAGCCCTGAGGTCTCTCCTGATAGGAGGTAGTTAAGTAGAAATTCAATGCCCAGCTGACCCGGCAGAAGCAAATGTATACTAAAAATGTACCCAGAATGAGCTTTTCAGTGAACAGCAGCCAGGCACATTTTAGCTAGTTTTACTTGTGACTGGGGTTGTAAACGTTTTCAGGCTCAGTACTGCGCTCAAAAGATGCAGCCCTGAGGTCTCTCCTGATAGGGGGTAGTTAAGTAGAAATTCACTGCTCAGCTGACCCAGCAGAAGCAAATGTATACCAAAAATGTACCCAGAATGAGCTTTTCAGTGAACAGCAGCCAGGCACATTTTAGCTAGTTTTACTTGTGACTGGGGGTGTAAACGCTTTTCAGGCTCAGTACTGCGCTCAAAAGATGCAGCCCTGAGGTCTCTCCTGATAGGAGGTAGTTAAGTAGAAATTCACTGCTCAGCTGACCCGGCAGAAGCAAATGTATACCAAAAATGTACCCAGAATGAGCTTTTCAGTGAACAGCAGCCAGGCACATTTTAGCTAGTTTTACTTGTAACTGGGGTTGTAAACGCTTTTCAGGCTCAGTACTGCGCTCAAAAGATGCAGTCCTGAGGTCTCTCCTGATAGGGGGTAGTTAAGTAGAAATTCACTGCTCAGCTGACCCGGCAGAAGCAAATGTATACCAAAAATGTACCCAGAATGAGCTTTTCAGTGAACAGCAGCCAGGCACATTTTAGCTAGTTTTACTTGTAAGTGGGGTTGTAAATGCTTTTCAGGCTCAGTACTGCGCTCAAAAGATGCAGCCCTGAGGTCTCTCCTGATAGGGGGTAGTTAAGTAGAAATTCACTGCTCAGCTGACCCGGCAGAAGCAAATGTATACCAAAAATGTACCCAGAATGAGCTTTTCAGTGAACAGCAGCCAGGCACATTTTAGCTAGTTTTACTTGTAAGTGGGGTTGTAAATGCTTTTCAGGCTCAGTACTGTGCTCAAAAGATGCAGCCCTGAGGTCTCTCCTGATAGGAGGTAGTTAAGTAGAAATTCACTGCTCAGCTGACCCGGCAGAAGCAAATGTATACCAAAAATGTACCCAGAATGAGCTTTTCAGTGAACAGCAGCCAGGCACATTTTAGCTAGTTTTACTTGTAACTGGGGTTGTAAACGCTTTTCAGGCTCAGTACTGCGCTCAAAAGATGCAGCCCTGAGGTCTCTCCTGATAGGGGGTAGTTAAGTAGAAATTCACTGCTCAGCTGACCCGGCAGAAGCAAATGTATACCAAAAATGTACCCAGAATGAGCTTTTCAGTGAACAGCAGCCAGGCACATTTTAGCTAGTTTTACTTGTAAGTGGGGTTGTAAACGCTTTTCAGGCTCAGTACTGCGCTCAAAAGATGCAGCCCTGAGGTCTCTCCTGATAGGAGGTAGTTAAGTAGAAATTCACTGCTCAGCTGACCCGGCAGAAGCAAATGTATACCAAAAATGTACCCAAAATGAGCTTTTCAGTGAACAGCAGCCAGGCACATTTTAGCTAGTTTTACTTGTAAGTGGGGTTGTAAACGCTTTTCAGGCTCAGTACTGTGCTCAAAAGATGCAGCCCTGAGGTCTCTCCTGATAGGAGGTAGTTAAGTAGAAATTCACTGCTCAGCTGACCCGGCAGAAGCAAATGTATACCAAAAATGTACCCAGAATGAGCTTTTCAGTGAACAGCAGCCAGGCACATTTTAGCTAGTTTTACTTGTAACTGGGGTTGTAAACGCTTTTCAGGCTCAGTACTGCGCTCAAAAGATGCAGCCCTGAGGTCTCTCCTGATAGGGGGTAGTTAAGTAGAAATTCACTGCTCAGCTGACCCGGCAGAAGCAAATGTATACCAAAAATGTACCCAGAATGAGCTTTTCAGTGAACAGCAGCCAGGCACATTTTAGCTAGTTTTACTTGTAAGTGGGGTTGTAAACGCTTTTCAGGCTCAGTACTGCGCTCAAAAGATGCAGCCCTGAGGTCTCTCCTGATAGGAGGTAGTTAAGTAGAAATTCACTGCTCAGCTGACCCGGCAGAAGCAAATGTATACCAAAAATGTACCCAAAATGAGCTTTTCAGTGAACAGCAGCCAGGCACATTTTAGCTAGTTTTACTTGTAAGTGGGGTTGTAAACGCTTTTCAGGCTCAGTACTGCACTCAAAAGATGCAGCCCTGAGGTCTCTCCTGATAGGAGGTAGTTAAGTAGAAATTCACTGCTCAGCTGACCCGGCAGAAGCAAATGTATACCAAAAATGTACCCAGAATGAGCTTTTCAGTGAACAGCAGCCAGGCACATTTTAGCTAGTTTTACTTGTAAGTGGGGTTGGAAACGCTTTTCAGGCTCAGTACTGCGCTCAAAAGATGCAGCCCTGAGGTCTCTCCTGATAGGAGGTAGTTAAGTAGAAATTCACTGCTCAGCTGACCCGGCAGAAGCAAATGTATACCAAAAATGTACCCAGAATGAGCTTTTCAGTGAACAGCAGCCAGGCACATTTTAGCTAGTTTTACTTGTAAGTGGGGTTGTAAACGCTTTTCAGGCTCAGTACTGCGCTCAAAAGATGCAGCCCTGAGGTCTCTCCTGATAGGAGGTAGTTAAGTAGAAATTCACTGCTCAGCTGACCCGGCAGAAGCAAATGTATACCAAAAATGTACCCAAAATGAGCTTTTCAGTGAACAGCAGCCAGGCACATTTTAGCTAGTTTTACTTGTAAGTGGGGTTGTAAACGCTTTTCAGGCTCAGTACTGCACTCAAAAGATGCAGCCCTGAGGTCTCTCCTGATAGGAGGTAGTTAAGTAGAAATTCACTGCTCAGCTGACCCGGCAGAAGCAAATGTATACCAAAAATGTACCCAGAATGAGCTTTTCAGTGAACAGCAGCCAGGCACATTTTAGCTAGTTTTACTTGTAAGTGGGGTTGGAAACGCTTTTCAGGCTCAGTACTGCGCTCAAAAGATGCAGCCCTGAGGTCTCTCCTGATAGGAGGTAGTTAAGTAGAAATTCACTGCTCAGCTGACCCGGCAGAAGCAAATGTATACCAAAAATGTACCCAGAATGAGCTTTTCAGTGAACAGCAGCCAGGCACATTTTAGCTAGTTTTACTTGTAACTGGGGTTGTAAACGCTTTTCAGGCTCAGTACTGCGCTCAAAAGATGCAGTCCTGAGGTCTCTCCTGATAGGGGGTAGTTAAGTAGAAATTCACTGCTCAGCTGACCCGGCAGAAGCAAATGTATACCAAAAATGTACCCAGAATGAGCTTTTCAGTGAACAGCAGCCAGGCACATTTTAGCTAGTTTTACTTGTAAGTGGGGTTGTAAACGCTTTTCAGGCTCAGTACTGCGCTCAAAAGATGCAGCCCTGAGGTCTCTCCTGATAGGGGGTAGTTAAGTAGAAATTCACTGCTCAGCTGACCCGGCAGAAGCAAATGTATACCAAAAATGTACCCAGAATGAGCTTTTCAGTGAACAGCAGCCAGGCACATTTTAGCTAGTTTTACTTGTAAGTGGGGTTGTAAACGCTTTTCAGGCTCAGTACTGTGATTTCAAAAGATGCAGCCCTGAGGTCTCTCCTGATAGGAGGTAGTTAAGTAGAAATTCACTGCTCAGCTGACCCGGCAGAAGCAAATGTATACCAAAAATGTACCCAGAATGAGCTTTTCAGTGAACAGCAGCCAGGCACATTTTAGCTAGTTTTACTTGTAACTGGGGTTGTAAATGCTTTTCAGGCTCAGTACTGCGCTCAAAAGATGCAGCCCTGAGGTCTCTCCTGATAGGGGGTAGTTAAGTAGAAATTCACTGCTCAGCTGACCCGGCAGAAGCAAATGTATACCAAAAATGTACCCAGAATGAGCTTTTCAGTGAACAGCAGCCAGGCACATTTTAGCTAGTTTTACTTGTAAGTGGGGTTGTAAACGCTTTTCAGGCTCAGTACTGCGCTCAAAAGATGCAGCCCTGAGGTCTCTCCTGATAGGAGGTAGTTAAGTAGAAATTCACTGCTCAGCTGACCCGGCAGAAGCAAATGTATACCAAAAATGTACCCAAAATGAGCTTTTCAGTGAACAGCAGCCAGGCACATTTTAGCTAGTTTTACTTGTAAGTGAGGTTGTAAACGCTTTTCAGGCCCAGTACTGCACTCAAAAGATGCAGCCCTGAGGTCTCTCCTGATAGGAGGTAGTTAAGTAGAAATTCACTGCTCAGCTGACCCGGCAGAAGCAAATGTATACCAAAAATGTACCCAGAATGAGCTTTTCAGTGAACAGCAGCCAGGCACATTTTAGCTAGTTTTACTTGTAAGTGGGGTTGTAAACGCTTTTCAGGCTCAGTACTGCGCTCAAAAGATGCAGCCCTGAGGTCTCTCCTGATAGGAGGTAGTTAAGTAGAAATTCACTGCTCAGCTGACCCGGCAGAAGCAAATGTATACCAAAAATGTACCCAAAATGAGCTTTTCAGTGAACAGCAGCCAGGCACATTTTAGCTAGTTTTACTTGTAAGTGGGGTTGTAAACGCTTTTCAGGCTCAGTACTGCACTCAAAAGATGCAGCCCTGAGGTCTCTCCTGATAGGAGGTAGTTAAGTAGAAATTCACTGCTCAGCTGACCCGGCAGAAGCAAATGTATACCAAAAATGTACCCAGAATGAGCTTTTCAGTGAACAGCAGCCAGGCACATTTTAGCTAGTTTTACTTGTAAGTGGGGTTGGAAACGCTTTTCAGGCTCAGTACTGCGCTCAAAAGATGCAGCCCTGAGGTCTCTCCTGATAGGAGATAGTTAAGTAGAAATTCACTGCTCAGCTGACCCGGCAGAAGCAAATGTATACCAAAAATGTACCCAGAATGAGCTTTTCAGTGAATAGCAGCCAGGCACATTTTAGCTAGTTTTACTTGTAACTGGGGTTGTAAACGGTTTTCAGGCTCAGTACTGCGCTCAAAAGATGCAGCCCTGAGGTCTCTCCTGATAGGAGGTAGTTAAGTAGAAATTCAATGCCCAGCTGACCCGGCAGAAGCAAATGTATACTAAAAATGTACCCAGAATGAGCTTTTCAGTGAACAGCAGCCAGGCACATTTTAGCTAGTTTTACTTGTGACTGGGGTTGTAAACGCTTTTCAGGCTCAGTACTGCGCTCAAAAGATGCAGCCCTGAGGTCTCTCCTGATAGGAGGTAGTTAAGTAGAAATTCACTGCTCAGCTGACCCGGCAGAAGCAAATGTATACCAAAAATGTACCCAGAATGAGCTTTTCAGTGAACAGCAGCCAGGCACATTTTAGCTAGTTTTACTTGTAACTGGGGTTGTAAATGCTTTTAAGGCTCAGTACTGCGCTCAAAAGATGCAGCCCTGAGGTCTCTCCTGATAGGGGGTAGTTAAGTAGAAATTCACTGCTCAGCTGACCCAGCAGAAGCAAATGTATACCAAAAATGTACCCAGAATGAGCTTTTCAGTGAACAGCAGCCAGGCACATTTTAGCTAGTTTTACTTGTGACTGGGGTTGTAAACACTTTTCAGGCTCAGTACTGCGCTCAAAAGATGCAGCCCTGAGGTCTCTCCTGATAGGAGGTAGTTAAGTAGAAATTCACTGCTCAGCTGACCCGGCAGAAGCAAATGTATACCAAAAATGTACCCAGAATGAGCTTTTCAGTGAACAGCAGCCAGGCACATTTTAGCTAGTTTTACTTGTAACTGGGGTTGTAAACGCTTTTCAGGCTCAGTACTGCGCTCAAAAGATGCAGTCCTGAGGTCTCTCCTGATAGGGGGTAGTTAAGTAGAAATTCACTGCTCAGCTGACCCGGCAGAAGCAAATGTATACCAAAAATGTACCCAGAATGAGCTTTTCAGTGAACAGCAGCCAGGCACATTTTAGCTAGTTTTACTTGTAAGTGGGGTTGTAAACGCTTTTCAGGCTCAGTACTGCACTCAAAAGATGCAGCCCTGAGGTCTCTCCTGATAGGGGGTAGTTAAGTAGAAATTCACTGCTCAGCTGACCCGGCAGAAGCAAATGTATACCAAAAATGTACCCAGAATGAGCTTTTCAGTGAACAGCAGCCAGGCACATTTTAGCTAGTTTTACTTGTAAGTGGGGTTGTAAATGCTTTTCAGGCTCAGTACTGTGCTCAAAAGATGCAGCCCTGAGGTCTCTCCTGATAGGAGGTAGTTAAGTAGAAATTCACTGCTCAGCTGACCCGGCAGAAGCAAATGTATACCAAAAATGTACCCAGAATGAGCTTTTCAGTGAACAGCAGCCAGGCACATTTTAGCTAGTTTTACTTGTAACTGGGGTTGTAAACGATTTTCAGGCTCAGTACTGCGCTCAAAAGATGCAGCCCTGAGGTCTCTCCTGATAGGGGGTAGTTAAGTAGAAATTCACTGCTCAGCTGACCCGGCAGAAGCAAATGTATACCAAAAATGTACCCAGAATGAGCTTTTCAGTGAACAGCAGCCAGGCACATTTTAGCTAGTTTTACTTGTAAGTGGGGTTGTAAACGCTTTTCAGGCTCAGTACTGCGCTCAAAAGATGCAGCCCTGAGGTTTCTCCTGATAGGAGGTAGTTAAGTAGAAATTCACTGCTCAGCTGACCCGGCAGAAGCAAATGTATACCAAAAATGTACCCAAAATGAGCTTTTCAGTGAACAGCAGCCAGGCACATTTTAGCTAGTTTTACTTGTAAGTGGGGTTGTAAACGCTTTTCAGGCTCAGTACTGCACTCAAAAGATGCAGCCCTGAGGTCTCTCCTGATAGGAGGTAGTTAAGTAGAAATTCACTGCTCAGCTGACCCGGCAGAAGCAAATGTATACCAAAAATGTACCCAGAATGAGCTTTTCAGTGAACAGCAGCCAGGCACATTTTAGTTAGTTTTACTTGTAAGTGGGGTTGGAAACGCTTTTCAGGCTCAGTACTGCGCTCAAAAGATGCAGCCCTGAGGTCTCTCCTGATAGGAGATAGTTAAGTAGAAATTCACTGCTCAGCTGACCCGGCAGAAGCAAATGTATACCAAAAATGTACCCAGAATGAGCTTTTCAGTGAATAGCAGCCAGGCACATTTTAGCTAGTTTTACTTGTAACTGGGGTTGTAAACGGTTTTCAGGCTCAGTACTGCGCTCAAAAGATGCAGCCCTGAGGTCTCTCCTGATAGGAGGTAGTTAAGTAGAAATTCAATGCCCAGCTGACCCGGCAGAAGCAAATGTATACTAAAAATGTACCCAGAATGAGCTTTTCAGTGAACAGCAGCCAGGCACATTTTAGCTAGTTTTACTTGTGACTGGGGTTGTAAACGCTTTTCAGGCTCAGTACTGCGCTCAAAAGATGCAGCCCTGAGGTCTCTCCTGATAGGAGGTAGTTAAGTAGAAATTCACTGCTCAGCTGACCCGGCAGAAGCAAATGTATACCAAAAATGTACCCAGAATGAGCTTTTCAGTGAACAGCAGCCAGGCACATTTTAGCTAGTTTTACTTGTAACTGGGGTTGTAAACGCTTTTCAGGCTCAGTACTGCGCTCAAAAGATGCAGCCCTGAGGTCTCTCCTGATAGGGGGTAGTTAAGTAGAAATTCACTGCTCAGCTGACCCGGCAGAAGCAAATGTATACCAAAAATGTACCCAGAATGAGCTTTTCAGTGAACAGCAGCCAGGCACATTTTAGCTAGTTTTACTTGTGACTGGGGTTGTAAACGCTTTTCAGGCTCAGTACTGCGCTCAAAAGATGCAGCCCTGAGGTCTCTCCTGATAGGAGGTAGTTAAGTAGAAATTCACTGCTCAGCTGACCCGGCAGAAGCAAATGTATACCAAAAATGTACCCAGAATGAGCTTTTCAGTGAACAGCAGCCAGGCACATTTTAGCTAGTTTTACTTGTAAGTGGGGTTGTAAACGCTTTTCAGGCTCAGTACTGTGATTTCAAAAGATGCAGCCCTGAGGTCTCTCCTGATAGGAGGTAGTTAAGTAGAAATTCACTGCTCAGCTGACCCGGCAGAAGCAAATGTATACCAAAAATGTACCCAGAATGAGATTTTCAGTGAACAGCAGCCAGGCACATTTTAGCTAGTTTTACTTGTAACTGGGGTTGTAAATGCTTTTCAGGCTCAGTACTGCGCTCAAAAGATGCAGCCCTGAGGTCTCTCCTGATAGGGGGTAGTTAAGTAGAAATTCACTGCTCAGCTGACCCGGCAGAAGCAAATGTATACCAAAAATGTACCCAGAATGAGCTTTTCAGTGAACAGCAGCCAGGCACATTTTAGCTAGTTTTACTTGTAAGTGGGGTTGTAAACGCTTTTCAGGCTCAGTACTGCGCTCAAAAGATGCAGCCCTGAGGTCTCTCCTGATAGGAGGTAGTTAAGTAGAAATTCACTGCTCAGCTGACCCGGCAGAAGCAAATGTATACCAAAAATGTACCCAAAATGAGCTTTTCAGTGAACAGCAGCCAGGCACATTTTAGCTAGTTTTACTTGTAAGTGAGGTTGTAAACGCTTTTCAGGCCCAGTACTGCACTCAAAAGATGCAGCCCTGAGGTCTCTCCTGATAGGAGGTAGTTAAGTAGAAATTCACTGCTCAGCTGACCCGGCAGAAGCAAATGTATACCAAAAATGTACCCAGAATGAGCTTTTCAGTGAACAGCAGCCAGGCACATTTTAGCTAGTTTTACTTGTAAGTGGGGTTGTAAACGCTTTTCAGGCTCAGTACTGCGCTCAAAAGATGCAGCCCTGAGGTCTCTCCTGATAGGAGGTAGTTAAGTAGAAATTCACTGCTCAGCTGACCCGGCAGAAGCAAATGTATACCAAAAATGTACCCAAAATGAGCTTTTCAGTGAACAGCAGCCAGGCACATTTTAGCTAGTTTTACTTGTAAGTGGGGTTGTAAACGCTTTTCAGGCTCAGTACTGCACTCAAAAGATGCAGCCCTGAGGTCTCTCCTGATAGGAGGTAGTTAAGTAGAAATTCACTGCTCAGCTGACCCGGCAGAAGCAAATGTATACCAAAAATGTACCCAGAATGAGCTTTTCAGTGAACAGCAGCCAGGCACATTTTAGCTAGTTTTACTTGTAAGTGGGGTTGGAAACGCTTTTCAGGCTCAGTACTGCGCTCAAAAGATGCAGCCCTGAGGTCTCTCCTGATAGGAGATAGTTAAGTAGAAATTCACTGCTCAGCTGACCCGGCAGAAGCAAATGTATACCAAAAATGTACCCAGAATGAGCTTTTCAGTGAATAGCAGCCAGGCACATTTTAGCTAGTTTTACTTGTAACTGGGGTTGTAAACGGTTTTCAGGCTCAGTACTGCGCTCAAAAGATGCAGCCCTGAGGTCTCTCCTGATAGGAGGTAGTTAAGTAGAAATTCAATGCCCAGCTGACCCGGCAGAAGCAAATGTATACTAAAAATGTACCCAGAATGAGCTTTTCAGTGAACAGCAGCCAGGCACATTTTAGCTAGTTTTACTTGTGACTGGGGTTGTAAACGCTTTTCAGGCTCAGTACTGCGCTCAAAAGATGCAGCCCTGAGGTCTCTCCTGATAGGAGGTAGTTAAGTAGAAATTCACTGCTCAGCTGACCCGGCAGAAGCAAATGTATACCAAAAATGTACCCAGAATGAGCTTTTCAGTGAACAGCAGCCAGGCACATTTTAGCTAGTTTTACTTGTAAGTGGGGTTGGAAACGCTTTTCAGGCTCAGTACTGCGCTCAAAAGATGCAGCCCTGAGGTCTCTCCTGATAGGAGGTAGTTAAGTAGAAATTCACTGCTCAGCTGACCCGGCAGAAGCAAATGTATACCAAAAATGTACCCAGAATGAGCTTTTCAGTGAACAGCAGCCAGGCACATTTTAGCTAGTTTTACTTGTAACTGGGGTTGTAAACGCTTTTCAGGCTCAGTACTGCGCTCAAAAGATGCAGTCCTGAGGTCTCTCCTGATAGGGGGTAGTTAAGTAGAAATTCACTGCTCAGCTGACCCGGCAGAAGCAAATGTATACCAAAAATGTACCCAGAATGAGCTTTTCAGTGAACAGCAGCCAGGCACATTTTAGCTAGTTTTACTTGTAAGTGGGGTTGTAAACGCTTTTCAGGCTCAGTACTGCGCTCAAAAGATGCAGCCCTGAGGTCTCTCCTGATAGGGGGTAGTTAAGTAGAAATTCACTGCTCAGCTGACCCGGCAGAAGCAAATGTATACCAAAAATGTACCCAGAATGAGCTTTTCAGTGAACAGCAGCCAGGCACATTTTAGCTAGTTTTACTTGTAAGTGGGGTTGTAAACGCTTTTCAGGCTCAGTACTGTGATTTCAAAAGATGCAGCCCTGAGGTCTCTCCTGATAGGAGGTAGTTAAGTAGAAATTCACTGCTCAGCTGACCCGGCAGAAGCAAATGTATACCAAAAATGTACCCAGAATGAGCTTTTCAGTGAACAGCAGCCAGGCACATTTTAGCTAGTTTTACTTGTAACTGGGGTTGTAAATGCTTTTCAGGCTCAGTACTGCGCTCAAAAGATGCAGCCCTGAGGTCTCTCCTGATAGGGGGTAGTTAAGTAGAAATTCACTGCTCAGGTGACCCGGCAGAAGCAAATGTATACCAAAAATGTACCCAGAATGAGCTTTTCAGTGAACAGCAGCCAGGCACATTTTAGCTAGTTTTACTTGTAAGTGGGGTTGTAAACGCTTTTCAGGCTCAGTACTGCGCTCAAAAGATGCAGCCCTGAGGTCTCTCCTGATAGGAGGTAGTTAAGTAGAAATTCACTGCTCAGCTGACCCGGCAGAAGCAAATGTATACCAAAAATGTACCCAAAATGAGCTTTTCAGTGAACAGCAGCCAGGCACATTTTAGCTAGTTTTACTTGTAAGTGAGGTTGTAAACGCTTTTCAGGCCCAGTACTGCACTCAAAAGATGCAGCCCTGAGGTCTCTCCTGATAGGAGGTAGTTAAGTAGAAATTCACTGCTCAGCTGACCCGGCAGAAGCAAATGTATACCAAAAATGTACCCAGAATGAGCTTTTCAGTGAACAGCAGCCAGGCACATTTTAGCTAGTTTTACTTGTAAGTGGGGTTGTAAACGCTTTTCAGGCTCAGTACTGCGCTCAAAAGATGCAGCCCTGAGGTCTCTCCTGATAGGAGGTAGTTAAGTAGAAATTCACTGCTCAGCTGACCCGGCAGAAGCAAATGTATACCAAAAATGTACCCAAAATGAGCTTTTCAGTGAACAGCAGCCAGGCACATTTTAGCTAGTTTTACTTGTAAGTGGGGTTGTAAACGCTTTTCAGGCTCAGTACTGCACTCAAAAGATGCAGCCCTGAGGTCTCTCCTGATAGGAGGTAGTTAAGTAGAAATTCACTGCTCAGCTGACCCGGCAGAAGCAAATGTATACCAAAAATGTACCCAGAATGAGCTTTTCAGTGAACAGCAGCCAGGCACATTTTAGCTAGTTTTACTTGTAAGTGGGGTTGGAAACGCTTCTCAGGCTCAGTACTGCGCTCAAAAGATGCAGCCCTGAGGTCTCTCCTGATAGGAGATAGTTAAGTAGAAATTCACTGCTCAGCTGACCCGGCAGAAGCAAATGTATACCAAAAATGTACCCAGAATGAGCTTTTCAGTGAATAGCAGCCAGGCACATTTTAGCTAGTTTTACTTGTAACTGGGGTTGTAAACGGTTTTCAGGCTCAGTACTGCGCTCAAAAGATGCAGCCCTGAGGTCTCTCCTGATAGGAGGTAGTTAAGTAGAAATTCAATGCCCAGCTGACCCGGCAGAAGCAAATGTATACTAAAAATGTACCCAGAATGAGCTTTTCAGTGAACAGCAGCCAGGCACATTTTAGCTAGTTTTACTTGTGACTGGGGTTGTAAACACTTTTCAGGCTCAGTACTGCGCTCAAAAGATGCAGCCCTGAGGTCTCTCCTGATAGGAGGTAGTTAAGTAGAAATTCACTGCTCAGCTGACCCGGCAGAAGCAAATGTATACCAAAAATGTACCCAGAATGAGCTTTTCAGTGAACAGCAGCCAGGCACATTTTAGCTAGTTTTACTTGTAACTGGGGTTGTAAATGCTTTTAAGGCTCAGTACTGCGCTCAAAAGATGCAGCCCTGAGGTCTCTCCTGATAGGGGGTAGTTAAGTAGAAATTCACTGCTCAGCTGACCCAGCAGAAGCAAATGTATACCAAAAATGTACCCAGAATGAGCTTTTCAGTGAACAGCAGCCAGGCACATTTTAGCTAGTTTTACTTGTGACTGGGGTTGTAAACGCTTTTCAGGCTCAGTACTGCGCTCAAAAGATGCAGCCCTGAGGTCTCTCCTGATAGGAGGTAGTTAAGTAGAAATTCACTGCTCAGCTGACCCGGCAGAAGCAAATGTATACCAAAAATGTACCCAGAATGAGCTTTTCAGTGAACAGCAGCCAGGCACATTTTAGCTAGTTTTACTTGTAACTGGGGTTGTAAACGCTTTTCAGGCTCAGTACTGCGCTCAAAAGATGCAGTCCTGAGGTCTCTCCTGATAGGGGGTAGTTAAGTAGAAATTCACTGCTCAGCTGACCCGGCAGAAGCAAATGTATACCAAAAATGTACCCAGAATGAGCTTTTCAGTGAACAGCAGCCAGGCACATTTTAGCTAGTTTTACTTGTAAGTGGGGTTGTAAACGCTTTTCAGGCTCAGTACTGCACTCAAAAGATGCAGCCCTGAGGTCTCTCCTGATAGGGGGTAGTTAAGTAGAAATTCACTGCTCAGCTGACCCGGCAGAAGCAAATGTATACCAAAAATGTACCCAGAATGAGCTTTTCAGTGAACAGCAGCCAGGCACATTTTAGCTAGTTTTACTTGTAACTGGGGTTGTAAACGATTTTCAGGCTCAGTACTGCGCTCAAAAGATGCAGCCCTGAGGTCTCTCCTGATAGGGGGTAGTTAAGTAGAAATTCACTGCTCAGCTGACCCGGAAGAAGCAAATGTATACCAAAAATGTACCCAGAATGAGCTTTTCAGTGAACAGCAGCCAGGCACATTTTAGCTAGTTTTACTTGTAAGTGGGGTTGTAAACGCTTTTCAGGCTCAGTACTGCGCTCAAAAGATGCAGCCCTGAGGTCTCTCCTGATAGGAGGTAGTTAAGTAGAAATTCACTGCTCAGCTGACCCGGCAGAAGCAAATGTATACCAAAAATGTACCCAAAATGAGCTTTTCAGTGAACAGCAGCCAGGCACATTTTAGCTAGTTTTACTTGTAAGTGGGGTTGTAAATGCTTTTCAGGCTCAGTACTGCACTCAAAAGATGCAGCCCTGAGGTCTCTCCTGATAGGAGGTAGTTAAGTAGAAATTCACTGCTCAGCTGACCCGGCAGAAGCAAATGTATACCAAAAATGTACCCAGAATGAGCTTTTCAGTGAACAGCAGCCAGGCACATTTTAGTTAGTTTTACTTGTAAGTGGGGTTGGAAACGCTTTTCAGGCTCAGTACTGCGCTCAAAAGATGCAGCCCTGAGGTCTCTCCTGATAGGAGATAGTTAAGTAGAAATTCACTGCTCAGCTGACCCGGCAGAAGCAAATGTATACCAAAAATGTACCCAGAATGAGCTTTTCAGTGAATAGCAGCCAGGCACATTTTAGCTAGTTTTACTTGTAACTGGGGTTGTAAACGGTTTTCAGGCTCAGTACTGCGCTCAAAAGATGCAGCCCTGAGGTCTCTCCTGATAGGAGGTAGTTAAGTAGAAATTCAATGCCCAGCTGACCCGGCAGAAGCAAATGTATACTAAAAATGTACCCAGAATGAGCTTTTCAGTGAACAGCAGCCAGGCACATTTTAGCTAGTTTTACTTGTGACTGGGGTTGTAAACGCTTTTCAGGCTCAGTACTGCGCTCAAAAGATGCAGCCCTGAGGTCTCTCCTGATAGGAGGTAGTTAAGTAGAAATTCACTGCTCAGCTGACCCGGCAGAAGCAAATGTATACCAAAAATGTACCCAGAATGAGCTTTTCAGTGAACAGCAGCCAGGCACATTTTAGCTAGTTTTACTTGTAACTGGGGTTGTAAACGCTTTTCAGGCTCAGTACTGCGCTCAAAAGATGCAGCCCTGAGGTCTCTCCTGATAGGGGGTAGTTAAGTAGAAATTCACTGCTCAGCTGACCCGGCAGAAGCAAATGTATACCAAAAATGTACCCAGAATGAGCTTTTCAGTGAACAGCAGCCAGGCACATTTTAGCTAGTTTTACTTGTGACTGGGGTTGTAAACGCTTTTCAGGCTCAGTACTGCGCTCAAAAGATGCAGCCCTGAGGTCTCTCCTGATAGGAGGTAGTTAAGTAGAAATTCACTGCTCAGCTGACCCGGCAGAAGCAAATGTATACCAAAAATGTACCCAGAATGAGCTTTTCAGTGAACAGCAGCCAGGCACATTTTAGCTAGTTTTACTTGTAAGTGGGGTTGTAAACGCTTTTCAGGCTCAGTACTGTGATTTCAAAAGATGCAGCCCTGAGGTCTCTCCTGATAGGAGGTAGTTAAGTAGAAATTCACTGCTCAGCTGACCCGGCAGAAGCAAATGTATACCAAAAATGTACCCAGAATGAGCTTTTCAGTGAACAGCAGCCAGGCACATTTTAGCTAGTTTTACTTGTAACTGGGGTTGTAAATGCTTTTCAGGCTCAGTACTGCGCTCAAAAGATGCAGCCCTGAGGTCTCTCCTGATAGGGGGTAGTTAAGTAGAAATTCACTGCTCAGCTGACCCGGCAGAAGCAAATGTATACCAAAAATGTACCCAGAATGAGCTTTTCAGTGAACAGCAGCCAGGCACATTTTAGCTAGTTTTACTTGTAAGTGGGGTTGTAAACGCTTTTCAGGCTCAGTACTGCGCTCAAAAGATGCAGCCCTGAGGTCTCTCCTGATAGGAGGTAGTTAAGTAGAAATTCACTGCTCAGCTGACCCGGCAGAAGCAAATGTATACCAAAAATGTACCCAAAATGAGCTTTTCAGTGAACAGCAGCCAGGCACATTTTAGCTAGTTTTACTTGTAAGTGAGGTTGTAAACGCTTTTCAGGCCCAGTACTGCACTCAAAAGATGCAGCCCTGAGGTCTCTCCTGATAGGAGGTAGTTAAGTAGAAATTCACTGCTCAGCTGACCCGGCAGAAGCAAATGTATACCAAAAATGTACCCAGAATGAGCTTTTCAGTGAACAGCAGCCAGGCACATTTTAGCTAGTTTTACTTGTAAGTGGGGTTGTAAACGCTTTTCAGGCTCAGTACTGCGCTCAAAAGATGCAGCCCTGAGGTCTCTCCTGATAGGAGGTAGTTAAGTAGAAATTCACTGCTCAGCTGACCCGGCAGAAGCAAATGTATACCAAAAATGTACCCAAAATGAGCTTTTCAGTGAACAGCAGCCAGGCACATTTTAGCTAGTTTTACTTGTAAGTGGGGTTGTAAACGCTTTTCAGGCTCAGTACTGCACTCAAAAGATGCAGCCCTGAGGTCTCTCCTGATAGGAGGTAGTTAAGTAGAAATTCACTGCTCAGCTGACCCGGCAGAAGCAAATGTATACCAAAAATGTACCCAGAATGAGCTTTTCAGTGAACAGCAGCCAGGCACATTTTAGCTAGTTTTACTTGTAAGTGGGGTTGGAAACGCTTTTCAGGCTCAGTACTGCGCTCAAAAGATGCAGCCCTGAGGTCTCTCCTGATAGGAGATAGTTAAGTAGAAATTCACTGCTCAGCTGACCCGGCAGAAGCAAATGTATACCAAAAATGTACCCAGAATGAGCTTTTCAGTGAATAGCAGCCAGGCACATTTTAGCTAGTTTTACTTGTAACTGGGGGTGTAAACGGTTTTCAGGCTCAGTACTGCGCTCAAAAGATGCAGCCCTGAGGTCTCTCCTGATAGGAGGTAGTTAAGTAGAAATTCAATGCCCAGCTGACCCGGCAGAAGCAAATGTATACTAAAAATGTACCCAGAATGAGCTTTTCAGTGAACAGCAGCCAGGCACATTTTAGCTAGTTTTACTTGTGACTGGGGTTGTAAACGCTTTTCAGGCTCAGTACTGCGCTCAAAAGATGCAGCCCTGAGGTCTCTCCTGATAGGAGGTAGTTAAGTAGAAATTCACTGCTCAGCTGACCCAGCAGAAGCAAATGTATACCAAAAATGTACCCAGAATGAGCTTTTCAGTGAACAGCAGCCAGGCACATTTTAGCTAGTTTTACTTGTGACTGGGGTTGTAAACGCTTTTCAGGCTCAGTACTGCGCTCAAAAGATGCAGCCCTGAGGTCTCTCCTGATAGGAGGTAGTTAAGTAGAAATTCACTGCTCAGCTGACCCGGCAGAAGCAAATGTATACCAAAAATGTACCCAGAATGAGCTTTTCAGTGAACAGCAGCCAGGCACATTTTAGCTAGTTTTACTTGTAACTGGGGTTGTAAACGCTTTTCAGGCTCAGTACTGCGCTCAAAAGATGCAGCCCTGAGGTCTCTCCTGATAGGGGGTAGTTAAGTAGAAATTCACTGCTCAGCTGACCCGGCAGAAGCAAATGTATACCAAAAATGTACCCAGAATGAGCTTTTCAGTGAACAGCAGCCAGGCACATTTTAGCTAGTTTTACTTGTAACTGGGGTTGTAAACGCTTTTCAGGCTCAGTACTGCGCTCAAAAGATGCAGCCCTGAGGTCTCTCCTGATAGGGGGTAGTTAAGTAGAAATTCACTGCTCAGCTGACCCGGCAGAAGCAAATGTATACCAAAAATGTACCCAGAATGAGCTTTTCAGTGAACAGCAGCCAGGCACATTTTAGCTAGTTTTACTTGTAAGTGGGGTTGTAAACGCTTTTCAGGCTCAGTACTGCACTCAAAAGATGCAGCCCTGAGGTCTCTCCTGATAGGAGGTAGTTAAGTAGAAATTCACTGCTCAGCTGACCCGGCAGAAGCAAATGTATACCAAAAATGTACCCAGAATGAGCTTTTCAGTGAACAGCAGCCAGGCACATTTTAGCTAGTTTTACTTGTAAGTGGGGTTGGAAACGCTTTTCAGGCTCAGTACTGCGCTCAAAAGATGCAGCCCTGAGGTCTCTCCTGATAGGAGGTAGTTAAGTAGAAATTCACTGCTCAGCTGACCCGGCAGAAGCAAATGTATACCAAAAATGTACCCAGAATGAGCTTTTCAGTGAACAGCAGCCAGGCACATTTTAGCTAGTTTTACTTGTAACTGGGGTTGTAAACGCTTTTCAGGCTCAGTACTGCGCTCAAAAGATGCAGTCCTGAGGTCTCTCCTGATAGGGGGTAGTTAAGTAGAAATTCACTGCTCAGCTGACCCGGCAGAAGCAAATGTATACCAAAAATGTACCCAGAATGAGCTTTTCAGTGAACAGCAGCCAGGCACATTTTAGCTAGTTTTACTTGTAAGTGGGGTTGTAAACGCTTTTCAGGCTCAGTACTGCGCTCAAAAGATGCAGCCCTGAGGTCTCTCCTGATAGGGGGTAGTTAAGTAGAAATTCACTGCTCAGCTGACCCGGCAGAAGCAAATGTATACCAAAAATGTACCCAGAATGAGCTTTTCAGTGAACAGCAGCCAGGCACATTTTAGCTAGTTTTACTTGTAAGTGGGGTTGTAAACGCTTTTCAGGCTCAGTACTGTGCTCAAAAGATGCAGCCCTGAGGTCTCTCCTGATAGGAGGTAGTTAAGTAGAAATTCACTGCTCAGCTGACCCGGCAGAAGCAAATGTATACCAAAAATGTACCCAGAATGAGCTTTTCAGTGAACAGAAGCCAGGCACATTTTAGCTAGTTTTACTTGTAACTGGGGTTGTAAACGCTTTTCAGGCTCAGTACTGCGCTCAAAAGATGCAGCCCTGAGGTCTCTCCTGATAGGGGGTAGTTAAGTAGAAATTCACTGCTCAGCTGACCCGGCAGAAGCAAATGTATACCAAAAATGTACCCAGAATGAGCTTTTTAGTGAACAGCAGCCAGGCACATTTTAGCTAGTTTTACTTGTAAGTGGGGTTGTAAACGCTTTTCAGGCTCAGTACTGCGCTCAAAAGATGCAGCCCTGAGGTCTCTCCTGATAGGAGGTAGTTAAGTAGAAATTCACTGCTCAGCTGACCCGGCAGAAGCAAATGTATACCAAAAATGTACCCAAAATGAGCTTTTCAGTGAACAGCAGCCAGGCACATTTTAGCTAGTTTTACTTGTAAGTGAGGTTGTAAACGCTTTTCAGGCCCAGTACTGCACTCAAAAGATGCAGCCCTGAGGTCTCTCCTGATAGGAGGTAGTTAAGTAGAAATTCACTGCTCAGCTGACCCGGCAGAAGCAAATGTATACCAAAAATGTACCCAGAATGAGCTTTTCAGTGAACAGCAGCCAGGCACATTTTAGCTAGTTTTACTTGTAAGTGGGGTTGTAAACGCTTTTCAGGCTCAGTACTGCGCTCAAAAGATGCAGCCCTGAGGTCTCTCCTGATAGGAGGTAGTTAAGTAGAAATTCACTGCTCAGCTGACCCGGCAGAAGTAAATGTATACCAAAAATGTACCCAAAATGAGCTTTTCAGTGAACAGCAGCCAGGCACATTTTAGCTAGTTTTACTTGTAAGTGGGGTTGTAAACGCTTTTCAGGCTCAGTACTGCACTCAAAAGATGCAGCCCTGAGGTCTCTCCTGATAGGAGGTAGTTAAGTAGAAATTCACTGCTCAGCTGACCCGGCAGAAGCAAATGTATACCAAAAATGTACCCAGAATGAGCTTTTCAGTGAACAGCAGCCAGGCACATTTTAGCTAGTTTTACTTGTAAGTGGGGTTGGAAACGCTTTTCAGGCTCAGTACTGCGCTCAAAAGATGCAGCCCTGAGGTCTCTCCTGATAGGAGATAGTTAAGTAGAAATTCACTGCTCAGCTGACCCGGCAGAAGCAAATGTATACCAAAAATGTACCCAGAATGAGCTTTTCAGTGAATAGCAGCCAGGCACATTTTAGCTAGTTTTACTTGTAACTGGGGTTGTAAACGGTTTTCAGGCTCAGTACTGCGCTCAAAAGATGCAGCCCTGAGGTCTCTCCTGATAGGAGGTAGTTAAGTAGAAATTCAATGCCCAGCTGACCCGGCAGAAGCAAATGTATACTAAAAATGTACCCAGAATGAGCTTTTCAGTGAACAGCAGCCAGGCACATTTTAGCTAGTTTTACTTGTGACTGGGGTTGTAAACGTTTTCAGGCTCAGTACTGCGCTCAAAAGATGCAGCCCTGAGGTCTCTCCTGATAGGGGGTAGTTAAGTAGAAATTCACTGCTCAGCTGACCCAGCAGAAGCAAATGTATACCAAAAATGTACCCAGAATGAGCTTTTCAGTGAACAGCAGCCAGGCACATTTTAGCTAGTTTTACTTGTGACTGGGGGTGTAAACGCTTTTCAGGCTCAGTACTGCGCTCAAAAGATGCAGCCCTGAGGTCTCTCCTGATAGGAGGTAGTTAAGTAGAAATTCACTGCTCAGCTGACCCGGCAGAAGCAAATGTATACCAAAAATGTACCCAGAATGAGCTTTTCAGTGAACAGCAGCCAGGCACATTTTAGCTAGTTTTACTTGTAACTGGGGTTGTAAACGCTTTTCAGGCTCAGTACTGCGCTCAAAAGATGCAGTCCTGAGGTCTCTCCTGATAGGGGGTAGTTAAGTAGAAATTCACTGCTCAGCTGACCCGGCAGAAGCAAATGTATACCAAAAATGTACCCAGAATGAGCTTTTCAGTGAACAGCAGCCAGGCACATTTTAGCTAGTTTTACTTGTAAGTGGGGTTGTAAATGCTTTTCAGGCTCAGTACTGCGCTCAAAAGATGCAGCCCTGAGGTCTCTCCTGATAGGGGGTAGTTAAGTAGAAATTCACTGCTCAGCTGACCCGGCAGAAGCAAATGTATACCAAAAATGTACCCAGAATGAGCTTTTCAGTGAACAGCAGCCAGGCACATTTTAGCTAGTTTTACTTGTAAGTGGGGTTGTAAATGCTTTTCAGGCTCAGTACTGTGCTCAAAAGATGCAGCCCTGAGGTCTCTCCTGATAGGAGGTAGTTAAGTAGAAATTCACTGCTCAGCTGACCCGGCAGAAGCAAATGTATACCAAAAATGTACCCAGAATGAGCTTTTCAGTGAACAGCAGCCAGGCACATTTTAGCTAGTTTTACTTGTAACTGGGGTTGTAAACGCTTTTCAGGCTCAGTACTGCGCTCAAAAGATGCAGCCCTGAGGTCTCTCCTGATAGGGGGTAGTTAAGTAGAAATTCACTGCTCAGCTGACCCGGCAGAAGCAAATGTATACCAAAAATGTACCCAGAATGAGCTTTTCAGTGAACAGCAGCCAGGCACATTTTAGCTAGTTTTACTTGTAAGTGGGGTTGTAAACGCTTTTCAGGCTCAGTACTGCGCTCAAAAGATGCAGCCCTGAGGTCTCTCCTGATAGGAGGTAGTTAAGTAGAAATTCACTGCTCAGCTGACCCGGCAGAAGCAAATGTATACCAAAAATGTACCCAAAATGAGCTTTTCAGTGAACAGCAGCCAGGCACATATTAGCTAGTTTTACTTGTAAGTGGGGTTGTAAACGCTTTTCAGGCTCAGTACTGTGCTCAAAAGATGCAGCCCTGAGGTCTCTCCTGATAGGAGGTAGTTAAGTAGAAATTCACTGCTCAGCTGACCCGGCAGAAGCAAATGTATACCAAAAATGTACCCAGAATGAGCTTTTCAGTGAACAGCAGCCAGGCACATTTTAGCTAGTTTTACTTGTAACTGGGGTTGTAAACGCTTTTCAGGCTCAGTACTGCGCTCAAAAGATGCAGCCCTGAGGTCTCTCCTGATAGGGGGTAGTTAAGTAGAAATTCACTGCTCAGCTGACCCGGCAGAAGCAAATGTATACCAAAAATGTACCCAGAATGAGCTTTTCAGTGAACAGCAGCCAGGCACATTTTAGCTAGTTTTACTTGTAAGTGGGGTTGTAAACGCTTTTCAGGCTCAGTACTGCGCTCAAAAGATGCAGCCCTGAGGTCTCTCCTGATAGGAGGTAGTTAAGTAGAAATTCACTGCTCAGCTGACCCGGCAGAAGCAAATGTATACCAAAAATGTACCCAAAATGAGCTTTTCAGTGAACAGCAGCCAGGCACATTTTAGCTAGTTTTACTTGTAAGTGGGGTTGTAAACGCTTTTCAGGCTCAGTACTGCACTCAAAAGATGCAGCCCTGAGGTCTCTCCTGATAGGAGGTAGTTAAGTAGAAATTCACTGCTCAGCTGACCCGGCAGAAGCAAATGTATACCAAAAATGTACCCAGAATGAGCTTTTCAGTGAACAGCAGCCAGGCACATTTTAGCTAGTTTTACTTGTAAGTGGGGTTGGAAACGCTTTTCAGGCTCAGTACTGCGCTCAAAAGATGCAGCCCTGAGGTCTCTCCTGATAGGAGGTAGTTAAGTAGAAATTCACTGCTCAGCTGACCCGGCAGAAGCAAATGTATACCAAAAATGTACCCAGAATGAGCTTTTCAGTGAACAGCAGCCAGGCACATTTTAGCTAGTTTTACTTGTAAGTGGGGTTGTAAACGCTTTTCAGGCTCAGTACTGCGCTCAAAAGATGCAGCCCTGAGGTCTCTCCTGATAGGAGGTAGTTAAGTAGAAATTCACTGCTCAGCTGACCCGGCAGAAGCAAATGTATACCAAAAATGTACCCAAAATGAGCTTTTCAGTGAACAGCAGCCAGGCACATTTTAGCTAGTTTTACTTGTAAGTGGGGTTGTAAACGCTTTTCAGGCTCAGTACTGCACTCAAAAGATGCAGCCCTGAGGTCTCTCCTGATAGGAGGTAGTTAAGTAGAAATTCACTGCTCAGCTGACCCGGCAGAAGCAAATGTATACCAAAAATGTACCCAGAATGAGCTTTTCAGTGAACAGCAGCCAGGCACATTTTAGCTAGTTTTACTTGTAAGTGGGGTTGGAAACGCTTTTCAGGCTCAGTACTGCGCTCAAAAGATGCAGCCCTGAGGTCTCTCCTGATAGGAGGTAGTTAAGTAGAAATTCACTGCTCAGCTGACCCGGCAGAAGCAAATGTATACCAAAAATGTACCCAGAATGAGCTTTTCAGTGAACAGCAGCCAGGCACATTTTAGCTAGTTTTACTTGTAACTGGGGTTGTAAACGCTTTTCAGGCTCAGTACTGCGCTCAAAAGATGCAGTCCTGAGGTCTCTCCTGATAGGGGGTAGTTAAGTAGAAATTCACTGCTCAGCTGACCCGGCAGAAGCAAATGTATACCAAAAATGTACCCAGAATGAGCTTTTCAGTGAACAGCAGCCAGGCACATTTTAGCTAGTTTTACTTGTAAGTGGGGTTGTAAACGCTTTTCAGGCTCAGTACTGCGCTCAAAAGATGCAGCCCTGAGGTCTCTCCTGATAGGGGGTAGTTAAGTAGAAATTCACTGCTCAGCTGACCCGGCAGAAGCAAATGTATACCAAAAATGTACCCAGAATGAGCTTTTCAGTGAACAGCAGCCAGGCACATTTTAGCTAGTTTTACTTGTAAGTGGGGTTGTAAACGCTTTTCAGGCTCAGTACTGTGATTTCAAAAGATGCAGCCCTGAGGTCTCTCCTGATAGGAGGTAGTTAAGTAGAAATTCACTGCTCAGCTGACCCGGCAGAAGCAAATGTATACCAAAAATGTACCCAGAATGAGCTTTTCAGTGAACAGCAGCCAGGCACATTTTAGCTAGTTTTACTTGTAACTGGGGTTGTAAATGCTTTTCAGGCTCAGTACTGCGCTCAAAAGATGCAGCCCTGAGGTCTCTCCTGATAGGGGGTAGTTAAGTAGAAATTCACTGCTCAGCTGACCCGGCAGAAGCAAATGTATACCAAAAATGTACCCAGAATGAGCTTTTCAGTGAACAGCAGCCAGGCACATTTTAGCTAGTTTTACTTGTAAGTGGGGTTGTAAACGCTTTTCAGGCTCAGTACTGCGCTCAAAAGATGCAGCCCTGAGGTCTCTCCTGATAGGAGGTAGTTAAGTAGAAATTCACTGCTCAGCTGACCCGGCAGAAGCAAATGTATACCAAAAATGTACCCAAAATGAGCTTTTCAGTGAACAGCAGCCAGGCACATTTTAGCTAGTTTTACTTGTAAGTGAGGTTGTAAACGCTTTTCAGGCCCAGTACTGCACTCAAAAGATGCAGCCCTGAGGTCTCTCCTGATAGGAGGTAGTTAAGTAGAAATTCACTGCTCAGCTGACCCGGCAGAAGCAAATGTATACCAAAAATGTACCCAGAATGAGCTTTTCAGTGAACAGCAGCCAGGCACATTTTAGCTAGTTTTACTTGTAAGTGGGGTTGTAAACGCTTTTCAGGCTCAGTACTGCGCTCAAAAGATGCAGCCCTGAGGTCTCTCCTGATAGGAGGTAGTTAAGTAGAAATTCACTGCTCAGCTGACCCGGCAGAAGCAAATGTATACCAAAAATGTACCCAAAATGAGCTTTTCAGTGAACAGCAGCCAGGCACATTTTAGCTAGTTTTACTTGTAAGTGGGGTTGTAAACGCTTTTCAGGCTCAGTACTGCACTCAAAAGATGCAGCCCTGAGGTCTCTCCTGATAGGAGGTAGTTAAGTAGAAATTCACTGCTCAGCTGACCCGGCAGAAGCAAATGTATACCAAAAATGTACCCAGAATGAGCTTTTCAGTGAACAGCAGCCAGGCACATTTTAGCTAGTTTTACTTGTAAGTGGGGTTGGAAACGCTTTTCAGGCTCAGTACTGCGCTCAAAAGATGCAGCCCTGAGGTCTCTCCTGATAGGAGATAGTTAAGTAGAAATTCACTGCTCAGCTGACCCGGCAGAAGCAAATGTATACCAAAAATGTACCCAGAATGAGCTTTTCAGTGAATAGCAGCCAGGCACATTTTAGCTAGTTTTACTTGTAACTGGGGTTGTAAACGGTTTTCAGGCTCAGTACTGCGCTCAAAAGATGCAGCCCTGAGGTCTCTCCTGATAGGAGGTAGTTAAGTAGAAATTCAATGCCCAGCTGACCCGGCAGAAGCAAATGTATACTAAAAATGTACCCAGAATGAGCTTTTCAGTGAACAGCAGCCAGGCACATTTTAGCTAGTTTTACTTGTGACTGGGGTTGTAAACGCTTTTCAGGCTCAGTACTGCGCTCAAAAGATGCAGCCCTGAGGTCTCTCCTGATAGGAGGTAGTTAAGTAGAAATTCACTGCTCAGCTGACCCGGCAGAAGCAAATGTATACCAAAAATGTACCCAGAATGAGCTTTTCAGTGAACAGCAGCCAGGCACATTTTAGCTAGTTTTACTTGTAACTGGGGTTGTAAATGCTTTTAAGGCTCAGTACTGCGCTCAAAAGATGCAGCCCTGAGGTCTCTCCTGATAGGGGGTAGTTAAGTAGAAATTCACTGCTCAGCTGACCCAGCAGAAGCAAATGTATACCAAAAATGTACCCAGAATGAGCTTTTCAGTGAACAGCAGCCAGGCACATTTTAGCTAGTTTTACTTGTGACTGGGGTTGTAAACACTTTTCAGGCTCAGTACTGCGCTCAAAAGATGCAGCCCTGAGGTCTCTCCTGATAGGAGGTAGTTAAGTAGAAATTCACTGCTCAGCTGACCCGGCAGAAGCAAATGTATACCAAAAATGTACCCAGAATGAGCTTTTCAGTGAACAGCAGCCAGGCACATTTTAGCTAGTTTTACTTGTAACTGGGGTTGTAAACGCTTTTCAGGCTCAGTACTGCGCTCAAAAGATGCAGTCCTGAGGTCTCTCCTGATAGGGGGTAGTTAAGTAGAAATTCACTGCTCAGCTGACCCGGCAGAAGCAAATGTATACCAAAAATGTACCCAGAATGAGCTTTTCAGTGAACAGCAGCCAGGCACATTTTAGCTAGTTTTACTTGTAAGTGGGGTTGTAAACGCTTTTCAGGCTCAGTACTGCACTCAAAAGATGCAGCCCTGAGGTCTCTCCTGATAGGGGGTAGTTAAGTAGAAATTCACTGCTCAGCTGACCCGGCAGAAGCAAATGTATACCAAAAATGTACCCAGAATGAGCTTTTCAGTGAACAGCAGCCAGGCACATTTTAGCTAGTTTTACTTGTAAGTGGGGTTGTAAACGCTTTTCAGGCTCAGTACTGCGCTCAAAAGATGCAGCCCTGAGGTTTCTCCTGATAGGAGGTAGTTAAGTAGAAATTCACTGCTCAGCTGACCCGGCAGAAGCAAATGTATACCAAAAATGTACCCAAAATGAGCTTTTCAGTGAACAGCAGCCAGGCACATTTTAGCTAGTTTTACTTGTAACTGGGGTTGTAAACGATTTTCAGGCTCAGTACTGCGCTCAAAAGATGCAGCCCTGAGGTCTCTCCTGATAGGAGGTAGTTAAGTAGAAATTCACTGCTCAGCTGACCCGGCAGAAGCAAATGTATACCAAAAATGTACCCAGAATGAGCTTTTCAGTGAACAGCAGCCAGGCACATTTTAGTTAGTTTTACTTGTAAGTGGGGTTGGAAACGCTTTTCAGGCTCAGTACTGCGCTCAAAAGATGCAGCCCTGAGGTCTCTCCTGATAGGAGATAGTTAAGTAGAAATTCACTGCTCAGCTGACCCGGCAGAAGCAAATGTATACCAAAAATGTACCCAGAATGAGCTTTTCAGTGAATAGCAGCCAGGCACATTTTAGCTAGTTTTACTTGTAACTGGGGTTGTAAACGGTTTTCAGGCTCAGTACTGCGCTCAAAAGATGCAGCCCTGAGGTCTCTCCTGATAGGAGGTAGTTAAGTAGAAATTCAATGCCCAGCTGACCCGGCAGAAGCAAATGTATACTAAAAATGTACCCAGAATGAGCTTTTCAGTGAACAGCAGCCAGGCACATTTTAGCTAGTTTTACTTGTGACTGGGGTTGTAAACGCTTTTCAGGCTCAGTACTGCGCTCAAAAGATGCAGCCCTGAGGTCTCTCCTGATAGGAGGTAGTTAAGTAGAAATTCACTGCTCAGCTGACCCGGCAGAAGCAAATGTATACCAAAAATGTACCCAGAATGAGCTTTTCAGTGAACAGCAGCCAGGCACATTTTAGCTAGTTTTACTTGTAACTGGGGTTGTAAACGCTTTTCAGGCTCAGTACTGCGCTCAAAAGATGCAGCCCTGAGGTCTCTCCTGATAGGGGGTAGTTAAGTAGAAATTCACTGCTCAGCTGACCCGGCAGAAGCAAATGTATACCAAAAATGTACCCAGAATGAGCTTTTCAGTGAACAGCAGCCAGGCACATTTTAGCTAGTTTTACTTGTGACTGGGGTTGTAAACGCTTTTCAGGCTCAGTACTGCGCTCAAAAGATGCAGCCCTGAGGTCTCTCCTGATAGGAGGTAGTTAAGTAGAAATTCACTGCTCAGCTGACCCGGCAGAAGCAAATGTATACCAAAAATGTACCCAGAATGAGCTTTTCAGTGAACAGCAGCCAGGCACATTTTAGCTAGTTTTACTTGTAAGTGGGGTTGTAAACGCTTTTCAGGCTCAGTACTGTGATTTCAAAAGATGCAGCCCTGAGGTCTCTCCTGATAGGAGGTAGTTAAGTAGAAATTCACTGCTCAGCTGACCCGGCAGAAGCAAATGTATACCAAAAATGTACCCAGAATGAGCTTTTCAGTGAACAGCAGCCAGGCACATTTTAGCTAGTTTTACTTGTAACTGGGGTTGTAAATGCTTTTCAGGCTCAGTACTGCGCTCAAAAGATGCAGCCCTGAGGTCTCTCCTGATAGGGGGTAGTTAAGTAGAAATTCACTGCTCAGCTGACCCGGCAGAAGCAAATGTATACCAAAAATGTACCCAGAATGAGCTTTTCAGTGAACAGCAGCCAGGCACATTTTAGCTAGTTTTACTTGTAAGTGGGGTTGTAAACGCTTTTCAGGCTCAGTACTGCGCTCAAAAGATGCAGCCCTGAGGTCTCTCCTGATAGGAGGTAGTTAAGTAGAAATTCACTGCTCAGCTGACCCGGCAGAAGCAAATGTATACCAAAAATGTACCCAAAATGAGCTTTTCAGTGAACAGCAGCCAGGCACATTTTAGCTAGTTTTACTTGTAAGTGAGGTTGTAAACGCTTTTCAGGCCCAGTACTGCACTCAAAAGATGCAGCCCTGAGGTCTCTCCTGATAGGAGGTAGTTAAGTAGAAATTCACTGCTCAGCTGACCCGGCAGAAGCAAATGTATACCAAAAATGTACCCAGAATGAGCTTTTCAGTGAACAGCAGCCAGGCACATTTTAGCTAGTTTTACTTGTAAGTGGGGTTGTAAACGCTTTTCAGGCTCAGTACTGCGCTCAAAAGATGCAGCCCTGAGGTCTCTCCTGATAGGAGGTAGTTAAGTAGAAATTCACTGCTCAGCTGACCCGGCAGAAGCAAATGTATACCAAAAATGTACCCAAAATGAGCTTTTCAGTGAACAGCAGCCAGGCACATTTTAGCTAGTTTTACTTGTAAGTGGGGTTGTAAACGCTTTTCAGGCTCAGTACTGCACTCAAAAGATGCAGCCCTGAGGTCTCTCCTGATAGGAGGTAGTTAAGTAGAAATTCACTGCTCAGCTGACCCGGCAGAAGCAAATGTATACCAAAAATGTACCCAGAATGAGCTTTTCAGTGAACAGCAGCCAGGCACATTTTAGCTAGTTTTACTTGTAAGTGGGGTTGGAAACGCTTTTCAGGCTCAGTACTGCGCTCAAAAGATGCAGCCCTGAGGTCTCTCCTGATAGGAGATAGTTAAGTAGAAATTCACTGCTCAGCTGACCCGGCAGAAGCAAATGTATACCAAAAATGTACCCAGAATGAGCTTTTCAGTGAATAGCAGCCAGGCACATTTTAGCTAGTTTTACTTGTAACTGGGGTTGTAAACGGTTTTCAGGCTCAGTACTGCGCTCAAAAGATGCAGCCCTGAGGTCTCTCCTGATAGGAGGTAGTTAAGTAGAAATTCAATGCCCAGCTGACCCGGCAGAAGCAAATGTATACTAAAAATGTACCCAGAATGAGCTTTTCAGTGAACAGCAGCCAGGCACATTTTAGCTAGTTTTACTTGTGACTGGGGTTGTAAACGCTTTTCAGGCTCAGTACTGCGCTCAAAAGATGCAGCCCTGAGGTCTCTCCTGATAGGAGGTAGTTAAGTAGAAATTCACTGCTCAGCTGACCCGGCAGAAGCAAATGTATACCAAAAATGTACCCAGAATGAGCTTTTCAGTGAACAGCAGCCAGGCACATTTTAGCTAGTTTTACTTGTAAGTGGGGTTGGAAACGCTTTTCAGGCTCAGTACTGCGCTCAAAAGATGCAGCCCTGAGGTCTCTCCTGATAGGAGGTAGTTAAGTAGAAATTCACTGCTCAGCTGACCCGGCAGAAGCAAATGTATACCAAAAATGTACCCAGAATGAGCTTTTCAGTGAACAGCAGCCAGGCACATTTTAGCTAGTTTTACTTGTAACTGGGGTTGTAAACGCTTTTCAGGCTCAGTACTGCGCTCAAAAGATGCAGTCCTGAGGTCTCTCCTGATAGGGGGTAGTTAAGTAGAAATTCACTGCTCAGCTGACCCGGCAGAAGCAAATGTATACCAAAAATGTACCCAGAATGAGCTTTTCAGTGAACAGCAGCCAGGCACATTTTAGCTAGTTTTACTTGTAAGTGGGGTTGTAAACGCTTTTCAGGCTCAGTACTGCGCTCAAAAGATGCAGCCCTGAGGTCTCTCCTGATAGGGGGTAGTTAAGTAGAAATTCACTGCTCAGCTGACCCGGCAGAAGCAAATGTATACCAAAAATGTACCCAGAATGAGCTTTTCAGTGAACAGCAGCCAGGCACATTTTAGCTAGTTTTACTTGTAAGTGGGGTTGTAAACGCTTTTCAGGCTCAGTACTGTGATTTCAAAAGATGCAGCCCTGAGGTCTCTCCTGATAGGAGGTAGTTAAGTAGAAATTCACTGCTCAGCTGACCCGGCAGAAGCAAATGTATACCAAAAATGTACCCAGAATGAGCTTTTCAGTGAACAGCAGCCAGGCACATTTTAGCTAGTTTTACTTGTAACTGGGGTTGTAAATGCTTTTCAGGCTCAGTACTGCGCTCAAAAGATGCAGCCCTGAGGTCTCTCCTGATAGGGGGTAGTTAAGTAGAAATTCACTGCTCAGCTGACCCGGCAGAAGCAAATGTATACCAAAAATGTACCCAGAATGAGCTTTTCAGTGAACAGCAGCCAGGCACATTTTAGCTAGTTTTACTTGTAAGTGGGGTTGTAAACGCTTTTCAGGCTCAGTACTGCGCTCAAAAGATGCAGCCCTGAGGTCTCTCCTGATAGGAGGTAGTTAAGTAGAAATTCACTGCTCAGCTGACCCGGCAGAAGCAAATGTATACCAAAAATGTACCCAAAATGAGCTTTTCAGTGAACAGCAGCCAGGCACATTTTAGCTAGTTTTACTTGTAAGTGAGGTTGTAAACGCTTTTCAGGCCCAGTACTGCACTCAAAAGATGCAGCCCTGAGGTCTCTCCTGATAGGAGGTAGTTAAGTAGAAATTCACTGCTCAGCTGACCCGGCAGAAGCAAATGTATACCAAAAATGTACCCAGAATGAGCTTTTCAGTGAACAGCAGCCAGGCACATTTTAGCTAGTTTTACTTGTAAGTGGGGTTGTAAACGCTTTTCAGGCTCAGTACTGCGCTCAAAAGATGCAGCCCTGAGGTCTCTCCTGATAGGAGGTAGTTAAGTAGAAATTCACTGCTCAGCTGACCCGGCAGAAGCAAATGTATACCAAAAATGTACCCAAAATGAGCTTTTCAGTGAACAGCAGCCAGGCACATTTTAGCTAGTTTTACTTGTAAGTGGGGTTGTAAACGCTTTTCAGGCTCAGTACTGCACTCAAAAGATGCAGCCCTGAGGTCTCTCCTGATAGGAGGTAGTTAAGTAGAAATTCACTGCTCAGCTGACCCGGCAGAAGCAAATGTATACCAAAAATGTACCCAGAATGAGCTTTTCAGTGAACAGCAGCCAGGCACATTTTAGCTAGTTTTACTTGTAAGTGGGGTTGGAAACGCTTCTCAGGCTCAGTACTGCGCTCAAAAGATGCAGCCCTGAGGTCTCTCCTGATAGGAGATAGTTAAGTAGAAATTCACTGCTCAGCTGACCCGGCAGAAGCAAATGTATACCAAAAATGTACCCAGAATGAGCTTTTCAGTGAATAGCAGCCAGGCACATTTTAGCTAGTTTTACTTGTAACTGGGGTTGTAAACGGTTTTCAGGCTCAGTACTGCGCTCAAAAGATGCAGCCCTGAGGTCTCTCCTGATAGGAGGTAGTTAAGTAGAAATTCAATGCCCAGCTGACCCGGCAGAAGCAAATGTATACTAAAAATGTACCCAGAATGAGCTTTTCAGTGAACAGCAGCCAGGCACATTTTAGCTAGTTTTACTTGTGACTGGGGTTGTAAACACTTTTCAGGCTCAGTACTGCGCTCAAAAGATGCAGCCCTGAGGTCTCTCCTGATAGGAGGTAGTTAAGTAGAAATTCACTGCTCAGCTGACCCGGCAGAAGCAAATGTATACCAAAAATGTACCCAGAATGAGCTTTTCAGTGAACAGCAGCCAGGCACATTTTAGCTAGTTTTACTTGTAACTGGGGTTGTAAATGCTTTTAAGGCTCAGTACTGCGCTCAAAAGATGCAGCCCTGAGGTCTCTCCTGATAGGGGGTAGTTAAGTAGAAATTCACTGCTCAGCTGACCCAGCAGAAGCAAATGTATACCAAAAATGTACCCAGAATGAGCTTTTCAGTGAACAGCAGCCAGGCACATTTTAGCTAGTTTTACTTGTGACTGGGGTTGTAAACGCTTTTCAGGCTCAGTACTGCGCTCAAAAGATGCAGCCCTGAGGTCTCTCCTGATAGGAGGTAGTTAAGTAGAAATTCACTGCTCAGCTGACCCGGCAGAAGCAAATGTATACCAAAAATGTACCCAGAATGAGCTTTTCAGTGAACAGCAGCCAGGCACATTTTAGCTAGTTTTACTTGTAACTGGGGTTGTAAACGCTTTTCAGGCTCAGTACTGCGCTCAAAAGATGCAGTCCTGAGGTCTCTCCTGATAGGGGGTAGTTAAGTAGAAATTCACTGCTCAGCTGACCCGGCAGAAGCAAATGTATACCAAAAATGTACCCAGAATGAGCTTTTCAGTGAACAGCAGCCAGGCACATTTTAGCTAGTTTTACTTGTAAGTGGGGTTGTAAATGCTTTTCAGGCTCAGTACTGCACTCAAAAGATGCAGCCCTGAGGTCTCTCCTGATAGGGGGTAGTTAAGTAGAAATTCACTGCTCAGCTGACCCGGCAGAAGCAAATGTATACCAAAAATGTACCCAGAATGAGCTTTTCAGTGAACAGCAGCCAGGCACATTTTAGCTAGTTTTACTTGTAAGTGGGGTTGTAAATGCTTTTCAGGCTCAGTACTGTGCTCAAAAGATGCAGCCCTGAGGTCTCTCCTGATAGGAGGTAGTTAAGTAGAAATTCACTGCTCAGCTGACCCGGCAGAAGCAAATGTATACCAAAAATGTACCCAGAATGAGCTTTTCAGTGAACAGCAGCCAGGCACATTTTAGCTAGTTTTACTTGTAACTGGGGTTGTAAACGATTTTCAGGCTCAGTACTGCGCTCAAAAGATGCAGCCCTGAGGTCTCTCCTGATAGGGGGTAGTTAAGTAGAAATTCACTGCTCAGCTGACCCGGAAGAAGCAAATGTATACCAAAAATGTACCCAGAATGAGCTTTTCAGTGAACAGCAGCCAGGCACATTTTAGCTAGTTTTACTTGTAAGTGGGGTTGTAAACGCTTTTCAGGCTCAGTACTGCGCTCAAAAGATGCAGCCCTGAGGTCTCTCCTGATAGGAGGTAGTTAAGTAGAAATTCACTGCTCAGCTGACCCGGCAGAAGCAAATGTATACCAAAAATGTACCCAAAATGAGCTTTTCAGTGAACAGCAGCCAGGCACATTTTAGCTAGTTTTACTTGTAAGTGGGGTTGTAAATGCTTTTCAGGCTCAGTACTGCACTCAAAAGATGCAGCCCTGAGGTCTCTCCTGATAGGAGGTAGTTAAGTAGAAATTCACTGCTCAGCTGACCCGGCAGAAGCAAATGTATACCAAAAATGTACCCAGAATGAGCTTTTCAGTGAACAGCAGCCAGGCACATTTTAGTTAGTTTTACTTGTAAGTGGGGTTGGAAACGCTTTTCAGGCTCAGTACTGCGCTCAAAAGATGCAGCCCTGAGGTCTCTCCTGATAGGAGATAGTTAAGTAGAAATTCACTGCTCAGCTGACCCGGCAGAAGCAAATGTATACCAAAAATGTACCCAGAATGAGCTTTTCAGTGAATAGCAGCCAGGCACATTTTAGCTAGTTTTACTTGTAACTGGGGTTGTAAACGGTTTTCAGGCTCAGTACTGCGCTCAAAAGATGCAGCCCTGAGGTCTCTCCTGATAGGAGGTAGTTAAGTAGAAATTCAATGCCCAGCTGACCCGGCAGAAGCAAATGTATACTAAAAATGTACCCAGAATGAGCTTTTCAGTGAACAGCAGCCAGGCACATTTTAGCTAGTTTTACTTGTGACTGGGGTTGTAAACGCTTTTCAGGCTCAGTACTGCGCTCAAAAGATGCAGCCCTGAGGTCTTTCCTGATAGGAGGTAGTTAAGTAGAAATTCACTGCTCAGCTGACCCGGCAGAAGCAAATGTATACCAAAAATGTACCCAGAATGAGCTTTTCAGTGAACAGCAGCCAGGCACATTTTAGCTAGTTTTACTTGTAACTGGGGTTGTAAACGCTTTTCAGGCTCAGTACTGCGCTCAAAAGATGCAGCCCTGAGGTCTCTCCTGATAGGGGGTAGTTAAGTAGAAATTCACTGCTCAGCTGACCCGGCAGAAGCAAATGTATACCAAAAATGTACCCAGAATGAGCTTTTCAGTGAACAGCAGCCAGGCACATTTTAGCTAGTTTTACTTGTGACTGGGGTTGTAAACGCTTTTCAGGCTCAGTACTGCGCTCAAAAGATGCAGCCCTGAGGTCTCTCCTGATAGGAGGTAGTTAAGTAGAAATTCACTGCTCAGCTGACCCGGCAGAAGCAAATGTATACCAAAAATGTACCCAGAATGAGCTTTTCAGTGAACAGCAGCCAGGCACATTTTAGCTAGTTTTACTTGTAAGTGGGGTTGTAAACGCTTTTCAGGCTCAGTACTGTGATTTCAAAAGATGCAGCCCTGAGGTCTCTCCTGATAGGAGGTAGTTAAGTAGAAATTCACTGCTCAGCTGACCCGGCAGAAGCAAATGTATACCAAAAATGTACCCAGAATGAGCTTTTCAGTGAACAGCAGCCAGGCACATTTTAGCTAGTTTTACTTGTAACTGGGGTTGTAAATGCTTTTCAGGCTCAGTACTGCGCTCAAAAGATGCAGCCCTGAGGTCTCTCCTGATAGGGGGTAGTTAAGTAGAAATTCACTGCTCAGCTGACCCGGCAGAAGCAAATGTATACCAAAAATGTACCCAGAATGAGCTTTTCAGTGAACAGCAGCCAGGCACATTTTAGCTAGTTTTACTTGTAAGTGGGGTTGTAAACGCTTTTCAGGCTCAGTACTGCGCTCAAAAGATGCAGCCCTGAGGTCTCTCCTGATAGGAGGTAGTTAAGTAGAAATTCACTGCTCAGCTGACCCGGCAGAAGCAAATGTATACCAAAAATGTACCCAAAATGAGCTTTTCAGTGAACAGCAGCCAGGCACATTTTAGCTAGTTTTACTTGTAAGTGAGGTTGTAAACGCTTTTCAGGCCCAGTACTGCACTCAAAAGATGCAGCCCTGAGGTCTCTCCTGATAGGAGGTAGTTAAGTAGAAATTCACTGCTCAGCTGACCCGGCAGAAGCAAATGTATACAAAAAATGTACCCAGAATGAGCTTTTCAGTGAACAGCAGCCAGGCACATTTTAGCTAGTTTTACTTGTAAGTGGGGTTGTAAACGCTTTTCAGGCTCAGTACTGCGCTCAAAAGATGCAGCCCTGAGGTCTCTCCTGATAGGAGGTAGTTAAGTAGAAATTCACTGCTCAGCTGACCCGGCAGAAGCAAATGTATACCAAAAATGTACCCAAAATGAGCTTTTCAGTGAACAGCAGCCAGGCACATTTTAGCTAGTTTTACTTGTAAGTGGGGTTGTAAACGCTTTTCAGGCTCAGTACTGCACTCAAAAGATGCAGCCCTGAGGTCTCTCCTGATAGGAGGTAGTTAAGTAGAAATTCACTGCTCAGCTGACCCGGCAGAAGCAAATGTATACCAAAAATGTACCCAGAATGAGCTTTTCAGTGAACAGCAGCCAGGCACATTTTAGCTAGTTTTACTTGTAAGTGGGGTTGGAAACGCTTTTCAGGCTCAGTACTGCGCTCAAAAGATGCAGCCCTGAGGTCTCTCCTGATAGGAGATAGTTAAGTAGAAATTCACTGCTCAGCTGACCCGGCAGAAGCAAATGTATACCAAAAATGTACCCAGAATGAGCTTTTCAGTCAATAGCAGCCAGGCACATTTTAGCTAGTTTTACTTGTAACTGGGGGTGTAAACGGTTTTCAGGCTCAGTACTGCGCTCAAAAGATGCAGCCCTGAGGTCTCTCCTGATAGGAGGTAGTTAAGTAGAAATTCAATGCCCAGCTGACCCGGCAGAAGCAAATGTATACTAAAAATGTACCCAGAATGAGCTTTTCAGTGAACAGCAGCCAGGCACATTTTAGCTAGTTTTACTTGTGACTGGGGTTGTAAACGCTTTTCAGGCTCAGTACTGCGCTCAAAAGATGCAGCCCTGAGGTCTCTCCTGATAGGAGGTAGTTAAGTAGAAATTCACTGCTCAGCTGACCCAGCAGAAGCAAATGTATACCAAAAATGTACCCAGAATGAGCTTTTCAGTGAACAGCAGCCAGGCACATTTTAGCTAGTTTTACTTGTGACTGGGGTTGTAAACGCTTTTCAGGCTCAGTACTGCGCTCAAAAGATGCAGCCCTGAGGTCTCTCCTGATAGGAGGTAGTTAAGTAGAAATTCACTGCTCAGCTGACCCGGCAGAAGCAAATGTATACCAAAAATGTACCCAGAATGAGCTTTTCAGTGAACAGCAGCCAGGCACATTTTAGCTAGTTTTACTTGTAACTGGGGTTGTAAACGCTTTTCAGGCTCAGTACTGCGCTCAAAAGATGCAGTCCTGAGGTCTCTCCTGATAGGGGGTAGTTAAGTAGAAATTCACTGCTCAGCTGACCCGGCAGAAGCAAATGTATACCAAAAATGTACCCAGAATGAGCTTTTCAGTGAACAGCAGCCAGGCACATTTTAGCTAGTTTTACTTGTAAGTGGGGTTGTAAACGCTTTTCAGGCTCAGTACTGCACTCAAAAGATGCAGCCCTGAGGTCTCTCCTGATAGGGGGTAGTTAAGTAGAAATTCACTGCTCAGCTGACCCGGCAGAAGCAAATGTATACCAAAAATGTACCCAGAATGAGCTTTTCAGTGAACAGCAGCCAGGCACATTTTAGCTAGTTTTACTTGTAAGTGGGGTTGTAAATGCTTTTCAGGCTCAGTACTGTGCTCAAAAGATGCAGCCCTGAGGTCTCTCCTGATAGGAGGTAGTTAAGTAGAAATTCACTGCTCAGCTGACCCGGCAGAAGCAAATGTATACCAAAAATGTACCCAGAATGAGCTTTTCAGTGAACAGCAGCCAGGCACATTTTAGCTAGTTTTACTTGTAACTGGGGTTGTAAACGATTTTCAGGCTCAGTACTGCGCTCAAAAGATGCAGCCCTGAGGTCTCTCCTGATAGGGGGTAGTTAAGTAGAAATTCACTGCTCAGCTGACCCGGCAGAAGCAAATGTATACCAAAAATGTACCCAGAATGAGCTTTTCAGTGAACAGCAGCCAGGCACATTTTAGCTAGTTTTACTTGTAAGTGGGGTTGTAAACGCTTTTCAGGCTCAGTACTGCGCTCAAAAGATGCAGCCCTGAGGTCTCTCCTGATAGGAGGTAGTTAAGTAGAAATTCACTGCTCAGCTGACCCGGCAGAAGCAAATGTATACCAAAAATGTACCCAAAATGAGCTTTTCAGTGAACAGCAGCCAGGCACATTTTAGCTAGTTTTACTTGTAAGTGGGGTTGTAAACGCTTTTCAGGCTCAGTACTGCACTCAAAAGATGCAGCCCTGAGGTCTCTCCTGATAGGAGGTAGTTAAGTAGAAATTCACTGCTCAGCTGACCCGGCAGAAGCAAATGTATACCAAAAATGTACCCAGAATGAGCTTTTCAGTGAACAGCAGCCAGGCACATTTTAGTTAGTTTTACTTGTAAGTGGGGTTGGAAACGCTTTTCAGGCTCAGTACTGCGCTCAAAAGATGCAGCCCTGAGGTCTCTCCTGATAGGAGATAGTTAAGTAGAAATTCACTGCTCAGCTGACCCGGCAGAAGCAAATGTATACCAAAAATGTACCCAGAATGAGCTTTTCAGTGAATAGCAGCCAGGCACATTTTAGCTAGTTTTACTTGTAACTGGGGTTGTAAACGGTTTTCAGGCTCAGTACTGCGCTCAAAAGATGCAGCCCTGAGGTCTCTCCTGATAGGAGGTAGTTAAGTAGAAATTCAATGCCCAGCTGACCCGGCAGAAGCAAATGTATACTAAAAATGTACCCAGAATGAGCTTTTCAGTGAACAGCAGCCAGGCACATTTTAGCTAGTTTTACTTGTGACTGGGGTTGTAAACGCTTTTCAGGCTCAGTACTGCGCTCAAAAGATGCAGCCCTGAGGTCTCTCCTGATAGGAGGTAGTTAAGTAGAAATTCACTGCTCAGCTGACCCGGCAGAAGCAAATGTATACCAAAAATGTACCCAGAATGAGCTTTTCAGTGAACAGCAGCCAGGCACATTTTAGCTAGTTTTACTTGTGACTGGGGTTGTAAACGCTTTTCAGGCTCAGTACTGCGCTCAAAAGATGCAGCCCTGAGGTCTCTCCTGATAGGAGGTAGTTAAGTAGAAATTCACTGCTCAGCTGACCCGGCAGAAGCAAATGTATACCAAAAATGTACCCAGAATGAGCTTTTCAGTGAACAGCAGCCAGGCACATTTTAGCTAGTTTTACTTGTGACTGGGGTTGTAAACGCTTTTCAGGCTCAGTACTGCGCTCAAAAGATGCAGCCCTGAGGTCTCTCCTGATAGGAGGTAGTTAAGTAGAAATTCACTGCTCAGCTGACCCGGCAGAAGCAAATGTATACCAAAAATGTACCCAGAATGAGCTTTTCAGTGAACAGCAGCCAGGCACATTTTAGCTAGTTTTACTTGTAACTGGGGTTGTAAACGCTTTTCAGGCTCAGTACTGCGCTCAAAAGATGCAGTCCTGAGGTCTCTCCTGATAGGGGGTAGTTAAGTAGAAATTCACTGCTCAGCTGACCCGGCAGAAGCAAATGTATACCAAAAATGTACCCAGAATGAGCTTTTCAGTGAACAGCAGCCAGGCACATTTTAGCTAGTTTTACTTGTAAGTGGGGTTGTAAACGCTTTTCAGGCTCAGTACTGCGCTCAAAAGATGCAGCCCTGAGGTCTCTCCTGATAGGGGGTAGTTAAGCAGAAATTCACTGCTCAGCTGACCCGGCAGAAGCAAATGTATACCAAAAATGTACCCAGAATGAGCTTTTCAGTGAACAGCAGCCAGGCACATTTTAGCTAGTTTTACTTGTAAGTGGGGTTGTAAACGCTTTTCAGGCTCAGTACTGTGCTCAAAAGATGCAGCCCTGAGGTCTCTCCTGATAGGAGGTAGTTAGGTAGAAATTCACTGCTCAGCTGACCCGGCAGAAGCAAATGTATACCAAAAATGTACCCAGAATGAGCTTTTCAGTGAACAGCAGCCAGGCACATTTTAGCTAGTTTTACTTGTAACTGGGGTTGTAAACGCTTTTCAGGCTCAGTACTGCGCTCAAAAGATGCAGCCCTGAGGTCTCTCCTGATAGGGGGTAGTTAAGTAGAAATTCACTGCTCAGCTGACCCAGGAGAAGCAAATGTATACCAAAAATGTACCCAGAATGAGCTTTTCAGTGAACAGCAGCCAGGCACATTTTAGCTAGTTTTACTTGTAAGTGGGGTTGTAAACGCTTTTCAGGCTTAGTACTGCGCTCAAAAGATGCAGCCCTGAGGTCTCTCCTGATAGGAGGTAGTTAAGTAGAAATTCACTGCTCAGCTGACCCGGCAGAAGCAAATGTATACCAAAAATGTACCCAAAATGAGCTTTTCAGTGAACAGCAGCCAGGCACATTTTAGCTAGTTTTACTTGTAAGTGAGGTTGTAAACGCTTTTCAGGCTCAGTACTGCACTCAAAAGATGCAGCCCTGAGGTCTCTCCTGATAGGAGGTAGTTAAGTAGAAATTCACTGCTCAGCTGACCCGGCAGAAGCAAATGTATACCAAAAATGTACCCAGAATGAGCTTTTCAGTGAACAGCAGCCAGGCACATTTTAGCTAGTTTTACTTGTAAGTGGGGTTGGAAACGCTTTTCAGGCTCAGTACTGCGCTCAAAAGATGCAGCCCTGAGGTCTCTCCTGATAGGAGATAAATAAGTAGAAATTCACTGCTCAGCTGACCCGGCAGAAGCAAATGTATACCAAAAATGTACCCAGAATTAGCTTTTCAGTGAACAGCAGCCAGGCACATTTTAGCTAGTTTTACTTGTAAGTGGGGTTGTAAACGCTTTTCAGGCTCAGTACTGCACTCAAAAGATGCAGCCCTGAGGTCTCTCCTGATAGGAGGTAGTTAAGTAGAAATTCACTACTCAGCTGACCCGGCAGAAGCAAATGTATACCAAAAATGTACCCAGAATGAGCTTTTCAGTGAACAGCAGCCAGGTACATTTTAGCTAGTTTTACTTGTAACTGGGGTTGTAAACGCTTTTCAGGCTCAGTACTGCGCTCAAAAGATGCAGCCCTGAGGTCTCTCCTGATAGGGGGTAGTTAAGGAGAAATTCACTGCTCAGCTGACCCGGCAGAAGCAAATGTATACCAAAAATTTACCCAGAATGAGCTTTTCAGTGAACAGCAGCCAGGCACATTTTAGCTAGTTTTACTTGTAAGTGGGGTTGTAAACGCTTTTCAGGCTCAGTACTGCGCTCAAAAGATGCAGCCCTGAGGTCTCTCCTGATAGGAGGTAGTTAAGTAGAAATTCACTGCTCAGCTGACCCGGCAGAAGCAAATGTATACCAAAAATGTACCCAGATTTAGCTTTTCAGTGAACAGCAGCCAGGCACATTTTAGCTAGTTTTACTTGTAAGTGGGGTTGTAAACGCTTTTCAGGCTCAGAACTGCGCTCAAAAGATGCAGCCCTGAGGTCTCTCCTGATAGGAGGTAGTTAAGTAGAAATTCACTGCTCAGCTGACCCGGCAGAAGCAAATGTATACCAAAAATGTACCCAGAATGAGCTTTTCAGTGAACAGCAGCCAGGCGCATTTTAGCTAGTTTTACTTGTAACTGGGGTTGTAAACGCTTTTCAGGCTCAGTACTGCACTCAAAAGATGCAGTCCTGAGGTCTCTCCTGATAGGGGGTAGTTAAGTAGAAATTCACTGCTCAGCTGACCCGGCAGAAGCAAATGTATACCAAAAATGTACCCAGAATGAGCTTTTCAGTGAACAGCAGCCAGGCACATTTTAGCTAGTTTTACTTGTAAGTGGGGTTGTAAACGCTTTTCAGGCTCAGTACTGCGCTCAAAAGATGCAGCCCTGAGGTCTCTCCTGATAGGGGGTAGTTAAGTAGAAATTCACTGCTCAGCTGACCCGGCAGAAGCAAATGTATACCAAAAATGTACCCAGAATGAGCTTTTCAGTGAACAGCAGCCAGGCACATTTTAGCTAGTTTTACTTGTAACTGGGGTTGTAAACGCTTTTCAGGCTCAGTACTGCGCTCAAAAGATGCAGCCCTGAGGTCTCTCCTGATAGGGGTAGTTAAGTAGAAATTCACTGCTCAGCTGACCCGGCAGAAGCAAATGTATACCAAAAATGTACCCAGAATGAGCTTTTCAGTGAACAGCAGCCAGGCACATTTTAGCTAGTTTTACTTGTAAGTGGGGTTGTAAACGCTTTTCAGGCTCAGTACTGCGCTCAAAAGATGCAGCCCTGAGGTCTCTCCTGATAGGAGGTAGTTAAGTAGAAATTCACTCTTCAGCTGACCCGGCAGAAGCAAATGTATACCAAAAATGTACCCAAAATGAGCTTTTCAGTGAACAGCAGCCAGGCACATTTTAGCTAGTTTTACTTGTAAGTGGGGTTGTAAACGCTTTTCAGGCTCAGTACTGCACTCAAAAGATGCAGCCCTGAGGTCTCTCCTGATAGGAGGTAGTTAAGTAGAAATTCACTGCTCAGCTGACCCGGCAGAAGCAAATGTATACCAAAAATGTACCCAGAATGAGCTTTTCAGTGAACAGCAGCCAGGCACATTTTAGCTAGTTTTACTTGTAAGTGGGGTTGGAAACGCTTTTCAGGCTCAGTACTGCGCTCAAAAGATGCAGCCCTGAGGTCTCTCCTGATAGGAGGTAGTTAAGTAGAAATTCACTGCTCAGCTGACCCGGCAGAAGCAAATGTATACCAAAAATGTACCCAGAATGAGCTTTTCAGTGAACAGCAGCCAGGCACATTTTAGCTAGTTTTACTTGTAACTGGGGTTGTAAACGCTTTTCAGGCTCAGTACTGCGCTCAAAAGATGCAGTCCTGAGGTCTCTCCTGATAGGGGGTAGTTAAGTAGAAATTCACTGCTCAGCTGACCCGGCAGAAGCAAATGTATACCAAAAATGTACCCAGAATGAGCTTTTCAGTGAACAGCAGCCAGGCACATTTTAGCTAGTTTTACTTGTAAGTGGGGTTGTAAACGCTTTTCAGGCTCAGTACTGCGCTCAAAAGATGCAGCCCTGAGGTCTCTCCTGATAGGGGGTAGTTAAGTAGAAATTCACTGCTCAGCTGACCCGGCAGAAGCAAATGTATACCAAAAATGTACCCAGAATGAGCTTTTCAGTGAACAGCAGCCAGGCACATTTTAGCTAGTTTTACTTGTAAGTGGGGTTGTAAACGCTTTTCAGGCTCAGTACTGTGCTCAAAAGATGCAGCCCTGAGGTCTCTCCTGATAGGAGGTAGTTAAGTAGAAATTCACTGCTCAGCTGACCCGGCAGAAGCAAATGTATACCAAAAATGTACCCAGAATGAGCTTTTCAGTGAACAGCAGCCAGGCACATTTTAGCTAGTTTTACTTGTAACTGGGGTTGTAAACGCTTTTCAGGCTCAGTACTGCGCTCAAAAGATGCAGCCCTGAGGTCTCTCCTGATAGGGGGTAGTTAAGTAGAAATTCACTGCTCAGCTGACCCGGCAGAAGCAAATGTATACCAAAAATGTACCCAGAATGAGCTTTTCAGTGAACAGCAGCCAGGCACATTTTAGCTAGTTTTACTTGTAAGTGGGGTTGTAAACGCTTTTCAGGCTCAGTACTGCGCTCAAAAGATGCAGCCCTGAGGTCTCTCCTGATAGGAGGTAGTTAAGTAGAAATTCACTGCTCAGCTGACCCGGCAGAAGCAAATGTATACCAAAAATGTACCCAAAATGAGCTTTTCAGTGAACAGCAGCCAGGCACATTTTAGCTAGTTTTACTTGTAAGTGAGGTTGTAAACGCTTTTCAGGCCCAGTACTGCACTCAAAAGATGCAGCCCTGAGGTCTCTCCTGATAAGAGGTAGTTAAGTAGAAATTCACTGCTCAGCTGACCCGGCAGAAGCAAATGTATACCAAAAATGTACCCAGAATGAGCTTTTCAGTGAACAGCAGCCAGGCACATTTTAGCTAGTTTTTACTTGTAAGTGGGGTTGTAAACGCTTTTCAGGCTCAGTACTGCGCTCAAAAGATGCAGCCCTGAGGTCTCTCCTGATAGGAGGTAGTTAAGTAGAAATTCACTGCTCAGCTGACCCGGCAGAAGTAAATGTATACCAAAAATGTACCCAAAATGAGCTTTTCAGTGAACAGCAGCCAGGCACATTTTAGCTAGTTTTACTTGTAAGTGGGGTTGTAAACGCTTTTCAGGCTCAGTACTGCACTCAAAAGATGCAGCCCTGAGGTCTCTCCTGATAGGAGGTAGTTAAGTAGAAATTCACTGCTCAGCTGACCCGGCAGAAGCAAATGTATACCAAAAATGTACCCAGAATGAGCTTTTCAGTGAACAGCAGCCAGGCACATTTTAGCTAGTTTTACTTGTAAGTGGGGTTGGAAACGCTTTTCAGGCTCAGTACTGCGCTCAAAAGATGCAGCCCTGAGGTCTCTCCTGATAGGAGATAGTTAAGTAGAAATTCACTGCTCAGCTGACCCGGCAGAAGCAAATGTATACCAAAAATGTACCCAGAATGAGCTTTTCAGTGAATAGCAGCCAGGCACATTTTAGCTAGTTTTATTTGTAACTGGGGTTGTAAACGGTTTTCAGGCTCAGTACTGCGCTCAAAAGATGCAGCCCTGAGGTCTCTCCTGATAGGAGGTAGTTAAGTAGAAATTCAATGCCCAGATGACCCGGCAGAAGCAAATGTATACTAAAAATGTACCCAGAATGAGCTTTTCAGTGAACAGCAGCCAGGCACATTTTAGCTAGTTTTACTTGTGACTGGGGTTGTAAACGCTTTTCAGGCTCAGTACTGCGCTCAAAAGATGCAGCCCTGAGGTCTCTCCTGATAGGAGGTAGTTAAGTAGAAATTCACTGCTCAGCTGACCCGGCAGAAGCAAATGTATACCAAAAATGTACCCAGAATGAGCTTTTCAGTGAACAGCAGCCAGGCACATTTTAGCTAGTTTTACTTGTAACTGGGGTTGTAAATGCTTTTAAGGCTCAGTACTGCGCTCAAAAGATGCAGCCCTGAGGTCTCTCCTGATAGGGGGTAGTTAAGTAGAAATTCACTGCTCAGCTGACCCAGCAGAAGCAAATGTATACCAAAAATGTACCCAGAATGAGCTTTTCAGTGAACAGCAGCCAGGCACATTTTAGCTAGTTTTACTTGTGACTGGGGTTGTAAACGCTTTTCAGGCTCAGTACTGCGCTCAAAAGATGCAGCCCTGAGGTCTCTCCTGATAGGAGGTAGTTAAGTAGAAATTCACTGCTCAGCTGACCCGGCAGAAGCAAATGTATACCAAAAATGTACCCAGAATGAGCTTTTCAGTGAACAGCAGCCAGGCACATTTTAGCTAGTTTTACTTGTAAGTGGGGTTGTAAACGCTTTTCAGGCTCAGTACTGCGCTCAAAAGATGCAGCCCTGAGGTCTCTCCTGATAGGGGGTAGTTAAGTAGAAATTCACTGCTCAGCTGACCCGGCAGAAGCAAATGTATACCAAAAATGTACCCAGAATGAGCTTTTCAGTGAACAGCAGC
Organism: Lissotriton vulgaris; assembly: GCF_964263255.1. Lineage (NCBI taxonomy): Eukaryota > Metazoa > Chordata > Amphibia > Caudata > Salamandridae > Lissotriton > Lissotriton vulgaris. Next base: position 550,862 of record NW_028242375.1, read on the forward strand.
CAGGCACATTTTAGCTAGTTTTACTTGTAAGTGGGGTTGTAAATGCTTTTCAGGCTCAGTACTGTGCTCAAAAGATGCAGCCCTGAGGTCTCTCCTGATAGGAGGTAGTTAAGTAGAAATTCACTGCTCAGCTGACCCGGCAGAAGCAAATGTATACCAAAAATGTACCCAGAATGAGCTTTTCAGTGAACAGCAGCCAGGCACATTTTAGCTAGTTTTACTTGTAACTGGGGTTGTAAACGCTTTTCAGGCTCAGTACTGCGCTCAAAAGATGCAGCCCTGAGGTCTCTCCTGATAGGGGGTAGTTAAGTAGAAATTCACTGCTCAGCTGACCCGGCAGAAGCAAATGTATACCAAAAATGTACCCAGAATGAGCTTTTCAGTGAACAGCAGCCAGGCACATTTTAGCTAGTTTTACTTGTAAGTGGGGTTGTAAACGCTTTTCAGGCTCAGTACTGCGCTCAAAAGATGCAGCCCTGAGGTCTCTCCTGATAGGAGGTAGTTAAGTAGAAATTCACTGCTCAGCTGACCCGGCAGAAGCAAATGTATACCAAAAATGTACCCAAAATGAGCTTTTCAGTGAACAGCAGCCAGGCACATTTTAGCTAGTTTTACTTGTAAGTGGGGTTGTAAACGCTTTTCAGGCTCAGTACTGTGCTCAAAAGATGCAGCCCTGAGGTCTCTCCTGATAGAAGGTAGTTAAGTAGAAATTCACTGCTCAGCTGACCCGGCAGAAGCAAATGTATACCAAAAATGTACCCAGAATGAGCTTTTCAGTGAACAGCAGCCAGGCACATTTTAGCTAGTTTTACTTGTAACTGGGGTTGTAAACGCTTTTCAGGCTCAGTACTGCGCTCAAAAGATGCAGTCCTGAGGTCTCTCCTGATAGGGGGTAGTTAAGTAGAAATTCACTGCTCAGCTTACCCGGCAGAAGCAAATGTATACCAAAAATGTACCCAGAATGAGCTTTTCAGTGAACAGCAGCCAGGCACATTTTAGCTAGTTTTACTTGTAAGTGGGGTTGTAAACGCTTTTCAGGCTCAGTACTGCGCTCAAAAGATGCAGCCCTGAGGTCTCTCCTGATAGGAGGTAGTTAAGTAGAAATTCACTGCTCAACTGACCCGGCAGAAGCAAATGTATACCAAAAATGTACCCAAAATGAGCTTTTCAGTGAACAGCAGCCAGGCACATTTTAGCTAGTTTTACTTGTAAGTGGGGTTGTAAACGCTTTTCAGGCTCAGTACTGCACTCAAAAGATGCAGCCCTGAGGTCTCTCCTGATAGGAGGTAGTTAAGTAGAAATTCACTGCTCAGCTGACCCGGCAGAAGCAAATGTATACCAAAAATGTACCCAGAATGAGCTTTTCAGTGAACAGCAGCCAGGCACATTTTAGCTAGTTTTACTTGTAAGTGGGGTTGGAAACGCTTTTCAGGCTCAGTACTGCGCTCAAAAGATGCAGCCCTGAGGTCTCTCCTGATAGGAGGTAGTTAAGTAGAAATTCACTGCTCAGCTGACCCGGCAGAAGCAAATGTATACCAAAAATGTACCCAGAATGAGCTTTTCAGTGAACAGCAGCCAGGCACATTTTAGCTAGTTTTACTTGTAACTGGGGTTGTAAACGCTTTTCAGGCTCAGTACTGTGCTCAAAAGATGCAATCCTGAGGTCTCTCCTGATAGGAGGTAGTTAAGTAGAAATTCACTGCTCAGCTGACCCGGCAGAAGCAAATGTATACCAAAAATGTACCCAGAATGAGCTTTTCAGTGAACAGCAGCCAGGCACATTTTAGCTAGTTTTACTTGTAACTGGGGTTGTAAACGCTTTTCAGGCTCAGTACTGCGCTCAAAAGATGCAGCCCTGAGGTCTCTCCTGATAGGGGGTAGTTAAGTAGAAATTCACTGCTCAGCTGACCCGGCAGAAGCAAATGTATACCAAAAATGTACCCAGAATGAGCTTTTCAGTGAACAGCAGCCAGGCACATTTTAGCTAGTTTTACTTGTGACTGGGGTTGTAAACGCTTTTCAGGCTCAGTACTGCGCTCAAAAGATGCAGCCCTGAGGTCTCTCCTGATAGGAGGTAGTTAAGTAGAAATTCACTGCTCAGTTGACCCGGCAGAAGCAAATGTATACCAAAAATGTACCCAGAATGAGCTTTTCAGTGAACAGCAGCCAGGCACATTTTAGCTAGTTTTACTTGTAAGTGGGGTTGTAAACGCTTTTCAGGCTCAGTACTGTGATTTCAAAAGATGCAGCCCTGAGGTCTCTCCTGATAGGAGGTAGTTAAGTAGAAATTCACTGCTCAGCTGACCCGGCAGAAGCAAATGTATACCAAAAATGTACCCAGAATGAGCTTTTCAGTGAACAGCAGCCAGGCACATTTTAGCTAGTTTTACTTGTAACTGGGGTTGTAAATGCTTTTCAGGCTCAGTACTGCGCTCAAAAGATGCAGCCCTGAGGTCTCTCCTGATAGGGGGTAGTTAAGTAGAAATTCACTGCTCAGCTGACCCGGCAGAAGCAAATGTATACCAAAAATGTACCCAGAATGAGCTTTTCAGTGAACAGCAGCCAGGCACATTTTAGCTAGTTTTACTTGTAAGTGGGGTTGTAAACGCTTTTCAGGCTCAGTACTGCGCTCAAAAGATGCAGCCCTGAGGTCTCTCCTGATAGGAGGTAGTTAAGTAGAAATTCACTGCTCAGCTGACCCGGCAGAAGCAAATGTATACCAAAAATGTACCCAAAATGAGCTTTTCAGTGAACAGCAGCCAGGCACATTTTAGCTAGTTTTACTTGTAAGTGAGGTTGTAAACGCTTTTCAGGCCCAGTACTGCACTCAAAAGATGCAGCCCTGAGGTCTCTCCTGATAGGAGGTAGTTAAGTAGAAATTCACTGCTCAGCTGACCCGGCAGAAGCAAATGTATACCAAAAATGTACCCAGAATGAGCTTTTCAGTGAACAGCAGCCAGGCACATTTTAGCTAGTTTTACTTGTAAGTGGGGTTGTAAACGCTTTTCAGGCTCAGTACTGCGCTCAAAAGATGCAGCCCTGAGGTCTCTCCTGATAGGAGGTAGTTAAGTAGAAATTCACTGCTCAGCTGACCCGGCAGAAGCAAATGTATACCAAAAATGTACCCAAAATGAGCTTTTCAGTGAACAGCAGCCAGGCACATTTTAGCTAGTTTTACTTGTAAGTGGGGTTGTAAACGCTTTTCAGGCTCAGTACTGCACTCAAAAGATGCAGCCCTGAGGTCTCTCCTGATAGGAGGTAGTTAAGTAGAAATTCACTGCTCAGCTGACCCGGCAGAAGCAAATGTATACCAAAAATGTACCCAGAATGAGCTTTTCAGTGAACAGCAGCCAGGCACATTTTAGCTAGTTTTACTTGTAAGTGGGGTTGGAAACGCTTTTCAGGCTCAGTACTGCGCTCAAAAGATGCAGCCCTGAGGTCTCTCCTGATAGGAGATAGTTAAGTAGAAATTCACTGCTCAGCTGACCCGGCAGAAGCAAATGTATACCAAAAATGTACCCAGAATGAGCTTTTCAGTGAATAGCAGCCAGGCACATTTTAGCTAGTTTTACTTGTAACTGGGGGTGTAAACGGTTTTCAGGCTCAGTACTGCGCTCAAAAGATGCAGCCCTGAGGTCTCTCCTGATAGGAGGTAGTTAAGTAGAAATTCAATGCCCAGCTGACCCGGCAGAAGCAAATGTATACTAAAAATGTACCCAGAATGAGCTTTTCAGTGAACAGCAGCCAGGCACATTTTAGCTAGTTTTACTTGTGACTGGGGTTGTAAACGCTTTTCAGGCTCAGTACTGCGCTCAAAAGATGCAGCCCTGAGGTCTCTCCTGATAGGAGGTAGTTAAGTAGAAATTCACTGCTCAGCTGACCCAGCAGAAGCAAATGTATACCAAAAATGTACCCAGAATGAGCTTTTCAGTGAACAGCAGCCAGGCACATTTTAGCTAGTTTTACTTGTGACTGGGGTTGTAAACGCTTTTCAGGCTCAGTACTGCGCTCAAAAGATGCAGCCCTGAGGTCTCTCCTGATAGGAGGTAGTTAAGTAGAAATTCACTGCTCAGCTGACCCGGCAGAAGCAAATGTATACCAAAAATGTACCCAGAATGAGCTTTTCAGTGAACAGCAGCCAGGCACATTTTAGCTAGTTTTACTTGTAACTGGGGTTGTAAACGCTTTTCAGGCTCAGTACTGCGCTCAAAAGATGCAGTCCTGAGGTCTCTCCTGATAGGGGGTAGTTAAGTAGAAATTCACTGCTCAGCTGACCCGGCAGAAGCAAATGTATACCAAAAATGTACCCAGAATGAGCTTTTCAGTGAACAGCAGCCAGGCACATTTTAGCTAGTTTTACTTGTAAGTGGGGTTGTAAACGCTTTTCAGGCTCAGTACTGCACTCAAAAGATGCAGCCCTGAGGTCTCTCCTGATAGGGGGTAGTTAAGTAGAAATTCACTGCTCAGCTGACCCGGCAGAAGCAAATGTATACCAAAAATGTACCCAGAATGAGCTTTTCAGTGAACAGCAGCCAGGCACATTTTAGCTAGTTTTACTTGTAAGTGGGGTTGTAAATGCTTTTCAGGCTCAGTACTGTGCTCAAAAGATGCAGCCCTGAGGTCTCTCCTGATAGGAGGTAGTTAAGTAGAAATTCACTGCTCAGCTGACCCGGCAGAAGCAAATGTATACCAAAAATGTACCCAGAATGAGCTTTTCAGTGAACAGCAGCCAGGCACATTTTAGCTAGTTTTACTTGTAACTGGGGTTGTAAACGATTTTCAGGCTCAGTACTGCGCTCAAAAGATGCAGCCCTGAGGTCTCTCCTGATAGGGGGTAGTTAAGTAGAAATTCACTGCTCAGCTGACCCGGCAGAAGCAAATGTATACCAAAAATGTACCCAGAATGAGCTTTTCAGTGAACAGCAGCCAGGCACATTTTAGCTAGTTTTACTTGTAAGTGGGGTTGTAAACGCTTTTCAGGCTCAGTACTGCGCTCAAAAGATGCAGCCCTGAGGTCTCTCCTGATAGGAGGTAGTTAAGTAGAAATTCACTGCTCAGCTGACCCGGCAGAAGCAAATGTATACCAAAAATGTACCCAAAATGAGCTTTTCAGTGAACAGCAGCCAGGCACATTTTAGCTAGTTTTACTTGTAAGTGGGGTTGTAAACGCTTTTCAGGCTCAGTACTGCACTCAAAAGATGCAGCCCTGAGGTCTCTCCTGATAGGAGGTAGTTAAGTAGAAATTCACTGCTCAGCTGACCCGGCAGAAGCAAATGTATACCAAAAATGTACCCAGAATGAGCTTTTCAGTGAACAGCAGCCAGGCACATTTTAGTTAGTTTTACTTGTAAGTGGGGTTGGAAACGCTTTTCAGGCTCAGTACTGCGCTCAAAAGATGCAGCCCTGAGGTCTCTCCTGATAGGAGATAGTTAAGTAGAAATTCACTGCTCAGCTGACCCGGCAGAAGCAAATGTATACCAAAAATGTACCCAGAATGAGCTTTTCAGTGAATAGCAGCCAGGCACATTTTAGCTAGTTTTACTTGTAACTGGGGTTGTAAACGGTTTTCAGGCTCAGTACTGCGCTCAAAAGATGCAGCCCTGAGGTCTCTCCTGATAGGAGGTAGTTAAGTAGAAATTCAATGCCCAGCTGACCCGGCAGAAGCAAATGTATACTAAAAATGTACCCAGAATGAGCTTTTCAGTGAACAGCAGCCAGGCACATTTTAGCTAGTTTTACTTGTGACTGGGGTTGTAAACGCTTTTCAGGCTCAGTACTGCGCTCAAAAGATGCAGCCCTGAGGTCTCTCCTGATAGGAGGTAGTTAAGTAGAAATTCACTGCTCAGCTGACCCGGCAGAAGCAAATGTATACCAAAAATGTACCCAGAATGAGCTTTTCAGTGAACAGCAGCCAGGCACATTTTAGCTAGTTTTACTTGTGACTGGGGTTGTAAACGCTTTTCAGGCTCAGTACTGCGCTCAAAAGATGCAGCCCTGAGGTCTCTCCTGATAGGAGGTAGTTAAGTAGAAATTCACTGCTCAGCTGACCCGGCAGAAGCAAATGTATACCAAAAATGTACCCAGAATGAGCTTTTCAGTGAACAGCAGCCAGGCACATTTTAGCTAGTTTTACTTGTGACTGGGGTTGTAAACGCTTTTCAGGCTCAGTACTGCGCTCAAAAGATGCAGCCCTGAGGTCTCTCCTGATAGGAGGTAGTTAAGTAGAAATTCACTGCTCAGCTGACCCGGCAGAAGCAAATGTATACCAAAAATGTACCCAGAATGAGCTTTTCAGTGAACAGCAGCCAGGCACATTTTAGCTAGTTTTACTTGTAACTGGGGTTGTAAACGCTTTTCAGGCTCAGTACTGCGCTCAAAAGATGCAGTCCTGAGGTCTCTCCTGATAGGGGGTAGTTAAGTAGAAATTCACTGCTCAGCTGACCCGGCAGAAGCAAATGTATACCAAAAATGTACCCAGAATGAGCTTTTCAGTGAACAGCAGCCAGGCACATTTTAGCTAGTTTTACTTGTAAGTGGGGTTGTAAACGCTTTTCAGGCTCAGTACTGCGCTCAAAAGATGCAGCCCTGAGGTCTCTCCTGATAGGGGGTAGTTAAGCAGAAATTCACTGCTCAGCTGACCCGGCAGAAGCAAATGTATACCAAAAATGTACCCAGAATGAGCTTTTCAGTGAACAGCAGCCAGGCACATTTTAGCTAGTTTTACTTGTAAGTGGGGTTGTAAACGCTTTTCAGGCTCAGTACTGTGCTCAAAAGATGCAGCCCTGAGGTCTCTCCTGATAGGAGGTAGTTAGGTAGAAATTCACTGCTCAGCTGACCCGGCAGAAGCAAATGTATACCAAAAATGTACCCAGAATGAGCTTTTCAGTGAACAGCAGCCAGGCACATTTTAGCTAGTTTTACTTGTAACTGGGGTTGTAAACGCTTTTCAGGCTCAGTACTGCGCTCAAAAGATGCAGCCCTGAGGTCTCTCCTGATAGGGGTTAGTTAAGTAGAAATTCACTGCTCAGCTGACCCAGGAGAAGCAAATGTATACCAAAAATGTACCCAGAATGAGCTTTTCAGTGAACAGCAGCCAGGCACATTTTAGCTAGTTTTACTTGTAAGTGGGGTTGTAAACGCTTTTCAGGCTTAGTACTGCGCTCAAAAGATGCAGCCCTGAGGTCTCTCCTGATAGGAGGTAGTTAAGTAGAAATTCACTGCTCAGCTGACCCGGCAGAAGCAAATGTATACCAAAAATGTACCCAAAATGAGCTTTTCAGTGAACAGCAGCCAGGCACATTTTAGCTAGTTTTACTTGTAAGTGAGGTTGTAAACGCTTTTCAGGCTCAGTACTGCACTCAAAAGATGCAGCCCTGAGGTCTCTCCTGATAGGAGGTAGTTAAGTAGAAATTCACTGCTCAGCTGACCCGGCAGAAGCAAATGTATACCAAAAATGTACCCAGAATGAGCTTTTCAGTGAACAGCAGCCAGGCACATTTTAGCTAGTTTTACTTGTAAGTGGGGTTGGAAACGCTTTTCAGGCTCAGTACTGCGCTCAAAAGATGCAGCCCTGAGGTCTCTCCTGATAGGAGATAAATAAGTAGAAATTCACTGCTCAGCTGACCCGGCAGAAGCAAATGTATACCAAAAATGTACCCAGAATTAGCTTTTCAGTGAACAGCAGCCAGGCACATTTTAGCTAGTTTTACTTGTAAGTGGGGTTGTAAACGCTTTTCAGGCTCAGTACTGCACTCAAAAGATGCAGCCCTGAGGTCTCTCCTGATAGGAGGTAGTTAAGTAGAAATTCACTACTCAGCTGACCCGGCAGAAGCAAATGTATACCAAAAATGTACCCAGAATGAGCTTTTCAGTGAACAGCAGCCAGGTACATTTTAGCTAGTTTTACTTGTAACTGGGGTTGTAAACGCTTTTCAGGCTCAGTACTGCGCTCAAAAGATGCAGCCCTGAGGTCTCTCCTGATAGGGGGTAGTTAAGGAGAAATTCACTGCTCAGCTGACCCGGCAGAAGCAAATGTATACCAAAAATTTACCCAGAATGAGCTTTTCAGTGAACAGCAGCCAGGCACATTTTAGCTAGTTTTACTTGTAAGTGGGGTTGTAAACGCTTTTCAGGCTCAGTACTGCGCTCAAAAGATGCAGCCCTGAGGTCTCTCCTGATAGGAGGTAGTTAAGTAGAAATTCACTGCTCAGCTGACCCGGCAGAAGCAAATGTATACCAAAAATGTACCCAGATTTAGCTTTTCAGTGAACAGCAGCCAGGCACATTTTAGCTAGTTTTACTTGTAAGTGGGGTTGTAAACGCTTTTCAGGCTCAGAACTGCGCTCAAAAGATGCAGCCCTGAGGTCTCTCCTGATAGGAGGTAGTTAAGTAGAAATTCACTGCTCAGCTGACCCGGCAGAAGCAAATGTATACCAAAAATGTACCCAGAATGAGCTTTTCAGTGAACAGCAGCCAGGCACATTTTAGCTAGTTTTACTTGTAACTGGGGTTGTAAACGCTTTTCAGGCTCAGTACTGCACTCAAAAGATGCAGTCCTGAGGTCTCTCCTGATTGGGGGTAGTTAAGTAGAAATTCACTGCTCAGCTGACCCGGCAGAAGCAAATGTATACCAAAAATGTACCCAGAATGAGCTTTTCAGTGAACAGCAGCCAGGCACATTTTAGCTAGTTTTACTTGTAAGTGGGGTTGTAAACGCTTTTCAGGCTCAGTACTGCGCTCAAAAGATGCAGCCCTGAGGTCTCTCCTGATAGGGGGTAGTTAAGTAGAAATTCACTGCTCAGCTGACCCGGCAGAAGCAAATGTATACCAAAAATGTACCCAGAATGAGCTTTTCAGTGAACAGCAGCCAGGCACATTTTAGCTAGTTTTACTTGTAACTGGGGTTGTAAACGCTTTTCAGGCTCAGTACTGCGCTCAAAAGATGCAGCCCTGAGGTCTCTCCTGATAGGGGGTAGTTAAGTAGAAATTCACTGCTCAGCTGACCCGGCAGAAGCAAATGTATACCAAAAATGTACCCAGAATGAGCTTTTCAGTGAACAGCAGCCAGGCACATTTTAGCTAGTTTTACTTGTAAGTGGGGTTGTAAACGCTTTTCAGGCTCAGTACTGCGCTCAAAAGATGCAGCCCTGAGGTCTCTCCTGATAGGAGGTAGTTAAGTAGAAATTCACTCTTCAGCTGACCCGGCAGAAGCAAATGTATACCAAAAATGTACCCAAAATGAGCTTTTCAGTGAACAGCAGCCAGGCACATTTTAGCTAGTTTTACTTGTAAGTGGGGTTGTAAACGCTTTTCAGGCTCAGTACTGCACTCAAAAGATGCAGCCCTGAGGTCTCTCCTGATAGGAGGTAGTTAAGTAGAAATTCACTGCTCAGCTGACCCGGCAGAAGCAAATGTATACCAAAAATGTACCCAGAATGAGCTTTTCAGTGAACAGCAGCCAGGCACATTTTAGCTAGTTTTACTTGTAAGTGGGGTTGGAAACGCTTTTCAGGCTCAGTACTGCGCTCAAAAGATGCAGCCCTGAGGTCTCTCCTGATAGGAGGTAGTTAAGTAGAAATTCACTGCTCAGCTGACCCGGCAGAAGCAAATGTATACCAAAAATGTACCCAGAATGAGCTTTTCAGTGAACAGCAGCCAGGCACATTTTAGCTAGTTTTACTTGTAACTGGGGTTGTAAACGCTTTTCAGGCTCAGTACTGCGCTCAAAAGATGCAGTCCTGAGGTCTCTCCTGATAGGGGGTAGTTAAGTAGAAATTCACTGCTCAGCTGACCCGGCAGAAGCAAATGTATACCAAAAATGTACCCAGAATGAGCTTTTCAGTGAACAGCAGCCAGGCACATTTTAGCTAGTTTTACTTGTAAGTGGGGTTGTAAACGCTTTTCAGGCTCAGTACTGCGCTCAAAAGATGCAGCCCTGAGGTCTCTCCTGATAGGGGGTAGTTAAGTAGAAATTCACTGCTCAGCTGACCCGGCAGAAGCAAATGTATACCAAAAATGTACCCAGAATGAGCTTTTCAGTGAACAGCAGCCAGGCACATTTTAGCTAGTTTTACTTGTAAGTGGGGTTGTAAACGCTTTTCAGGCTCAGTACTGTGCTCAAAAGATGCAGCCCTGAGGTCTCTCCTGATAGGAGGTAGTTAAGTAGAAATTCACTGCTCAGCTGACCCGGCAGAAGCAAATGTATACCAAAAATGTACCCAGAATGAGCTTTTCAGTGAACAGCAGCCAGGCACATTTTAGCTAGTTTTACTTGTAACTGGGGTTGTAAACGCTTTTCAGGCTCAGTACTGCGCTCAAAAGATGCAGCCCTGAGGTCTCTCCTGATAGGGGGTAGTTAAGTAGAAATTCACTGCTCAGCTGACCCGGCAGAAGCAAATGTATACCAAAAATGTACCCAGAATGAGCTTTTCAGTGAACAGCAGCCAGGCACATTTTAGCTAGTTTTACTTGTAAGTGGGGTTGTAAACGCTTTTCAGGCTCAGTACTGCGCTCAAAAGATGCAGCCCTGAGGTCTCTCCTGATAGGAGGTAGTTAAGTAGAAATTCACTGCTCAGCTGACCCGGCAGAAGCAAATGTATACCAAAAATGTACCCAAAATGAGCTTTTCAGTGAACAGCAGCCAGGCACATTTTAGCTAGTTTTACTTGTAAGTGAGGTTGTAAACGCTTTTCAGGCCCAGTACTGCACTCAAAAGATGCAGCCCTGAGGTCTCTCCTGATAAGAGGTAGTTAAGTAGAAATTCACTGCTCAGCTGACCCGGCAGAAGCAAATGTATACCAAAAATGTACCCAGAATGAGCTTTTCAGTGAACAGCAGCCAGGCACATTTTAGCTAGTTTTTACTTGTAAGTGGGGTTGTAAACGCTTTTCAGGCTCAGTACTGCGCTCAAAAGATGCAGCTCTGAGGTCTCTCCTGATAGGAGGTAGTTAAGTAGAAATTCACTGCTCAGCTGACCCGGCAGAAGTAAATGTATACCAAAAATGTACCCAAAATGAGCTTTTCAGTGAACAGCAGCCAGGCACATTTTAGCTAGTTTTACTTGTAAGTGGGGTTGTAAACGCTTTTCAGGCTCAGTACTGCACTCAAAAGATGCAGCCCTGAGGTCTCTCCTGATAGGAGGTAGTTAAGTAGAAATTCACTGCTCAGCTGACCCGGCAGAAGCAAATGTATACCAAAAATGTACCCAGAATGAGCTTTTCAGTGAACAGCAGCCAGGCACATTTTAGCTAGTTTTACTTGTAAGTGGGGTTGGAAACGCTTTTCAGGCTCAGTACTGCGCTCAAAAGATGCAGCCCTGAGGTCTCTCCTGATAGGAGATAGTTAAGTAGAAATTCACTGCTCAGCTGACCCGGCAGAAGCAAATGTATACCAAAAATGTACCCAGAATGAGCTTTTCAGTGAATAGCAGCCAGGCACATTTTAGCTAGTTTTATTTGTAACTGGGGTTGTAAACGGTTTTCAGGCTCAGTACTGCGCTCAAAAGATGCAGCCCTGAGGTCTCTCCTGATAGGAGGTAGTTAAGTAGAAATTCAATGCCCAGATGACCCGGCAGAAGCAAATGTATACTAAAAATGTACCCAGAATGAGCTTTTCAGTGAACAGCAGCCAGGCACATTTTAGCTAGTTTTACTTGTGACTGGGGTTGTAAACGCTTTTCAGGCTCAGTACTGCGCTCAAAAGATGCAGCCCTGAGGTCTCTCCTGATAGGAGGTAGTTAAGTAGAAATTCACTGCTCAGCTGACCCGGCAGAAGCAAATGTATACCAAAAATGTACCCAGAATGAGCTTTTCAGTGAACAGCAGCCAGGCACATTTTAGCTAGTTTTACTTGTAACTGGGGTTGTAAATGCTTTTAAGGCTCAGTACTGCGCTCAAAAGATGCAGCCCTGAGGTCTCTCCTGATAGGGGGTAGTTAAGTAGAAATTCACTGCTCAGCTGACCCAGCAGAAGCAAATGTATACCAAAAATGTACCCAGAATGAGCTTTTCAGTGAACAGCAGCCAGGCACATTTTAGCTAGTTTTACTTGTGACTGGGGTTGTAAACGCTTTTCAGGCTCAGTACTGCGCTCAAAAGATGCAGCCCTGAGGTCTCTCCTGATAGGAGGTAGTTAAGTAGAAATTCACTGCTCAGCTGACCCGGCAGAAGCAAATGTATACCAAAAATGTACCCAGAATGAGCTTTTCAGTGAACAGCAGCCAGGCACATTTTAGCTAGTTTTACTTGTAAGTGGGGTTGTAAACGCTTTTCAGGCTCAGTACTGCGCTCAAAAGATGCAGCCCTGAGGTCTCTCCTGATAGGGGGTAGTTAAGTAGAAATTCACTGCTCAGCTGACCCGGCAGAAGCAAATGTATACCAAAAATGTACCCAGAATGAGCTTTTCAGTGAACAGCAGCCAGGCACATTTTAGCTAGTTTTACTTGTAAGTGGGGTTGTAAATGCTTTTCAGGCTCAGTACTGTGCTCAAAAGATGCAGCCCTGAGGTCTCTCCTGATAGGAGGTAGTTAAGTAGAAATTCACTGCTCAGCTGACCCGGCAGAAGCAAATGTATACCAAAAATGTACCCAGAATGAGCTTTTCAGTGAACAGCAGCCAGGCACATTTTAGCTAGTTTTACTTGTAACTGGGGTTGTAAACGCTTTTCAGGCTCAGTACTGCGCTCAAAAGATGCAGCCCTGAGGTCTCTCCTGATAGGGGGTAGTTAAGTAGAAATTCACTGCTCAGCTGACCCGGCAGAAGCAAATGTATACCAAAAATGTACCCAGAATGAGCTTTTCAGTGAACAGCAGCCAGGCACATTTTAGCTAGTTTTACTTGTAAGTGGGGTTGTAAACGCTTTTCAGGCTCAGTACTGCGCTCAAAAGATGCAGCCCTGAGGTCTCTCCTGATAGGAGGTAGTTAAGTAGAAATTCACTGCTCAGCTGACCCAGCAGAAGCAAATGTATACCAAAAATGTACCCAAAATGAGCTTTTCAGTGAACAGCAGCCAGGCACATTTTAGCTAGTTTTACTTGTAAGTGGGGTTGTAAACGCTTTTCAGGCTCAGTACTGTGCTCAAAAGATGCAGCCCTGAGGTCTCTCCTGATAGAAGGTAGTTAAGTAGAAATTCACTGCTCAGCTGACCCGGCAGAAGCAAATGTATACCAAAAATGTACCCAGAATGAGCTTTTCAGTGAACAGCAGCCAGGCACATTTTAGCTAGTTTTACTTGTAACTGGGGTTGTAAACGCTTTTCAGGCTCAGTACTGCGCTCAAAAGATGCAGTCCTGAGGTCTCTCCTGATAGGGGGTAGTTAAGTAGAAATTCACTGCTCAGCTGACCCGGCAGAAGCAAATGTATACCAAAAATGTACCCAGAATGAGCTTTTCAGTGAACAGCAGCCAGGCACATTTTAGCTAGTTTTACTTGTAAGTGGGGTTGTAAACGCTTTTCAGGCTCAGTACTGCGCTCAAAAGATGCAGCCCTGAGGTCTCTCCTGATAGGAGGTAGTTAAGTAGAAATTCACTGCTCAACTGACCCGGCAGAAGCAAATGTATACCAAAAATGTACCCAAAATGAGCTTTTCAGTGAACAGCAGCCAGGCACATTTTAGCTAGTTTTACTTGTAAGTGGGGTTGTAAACGCTTTTCAGGCTCAGTACTGCACTCAAAAGATGCAGCCCTGAGGTCTCTCCTGATAGGAGGTAGTTAAGTAGAAATTCACTGCTCAGCTGACCCGGCAGAAGCAAATGTATACCAAAAATGTACCCAGAATGAGCTTTTCAGTGAACAGCAGCCAGGCACATTTTAGCTAGTTTTACTTGTAAGTGGGGTTGGAAACGCTTTTCAGGCTCAGTACTGCGCTCAAAAGATGCAGCCCTGAGGTCTCTCCTGATAGGAGGTAGTTAAGTAGAAATTCACTGCTCAGCTGACCCGGCAGAAGCAAATGTATACCAAAAATGTACCCAGAATGAGCTTTTCAGTGAACAGCAGCCAGGCACATTTTAGCTAGTTTTACTTGTAACTGGGGTTGTAAACGCTTTTCAGGCTCAGTACTGTGCTCAAAAGATGCAATCCTGAGGTCTCTCCTGATAGGGGGTAGTTAAGTAGAAATTCACTGCTCAGCTGACCCGGCAGAAGCAAATGTATACCAAAAATGTACCCGAATGAGCTTTTCAGTGAACAGCAGCCAGGCACATTTTAGCTAGTTTTACTTGTAAGTGGGGTTGTAAACGCTTTCCAGGCTCAGTACTGCGCTCAAAAGATGCAGCCCTGAGGTCTCTCCTGATAGGGGGTAGTTAAGTAGAAATTCACTGCTCAGCTGACCCGGCAGAAGCAAATGTATACCAAAAATGTACCCAGAATGAGCTTTTCAGTGAACAGCAGCCAGGCACATTTTAGCTAGTTTTACTTGTAAGTGGGGTTGTAAACGCTTTTCAGGCTCAGTACTGTGCTCAAAAGATGCAGCCCTGAGGTCTCTCCTGATAGGAGGTAGTTAAGTAGAAATTCACTGCTCAGCTGACCCGGCAGAAGCAAATGTATACCAAAAATGTACCCAGAATGAGCTTTTCAGTGAACAGCAGCCAGGCACATTTTAGCTAGTTTTACTTGTAACTGGGGTTGTAAACACTTTTCAGGCTCAGTACTGCGCTCAAAAGATGCAGCCCTGAGGTCTCTCCTGATAGGGGGTAGTTAAGTAGAAATTCACTGCTCAGCTGACCCGGCAGAAGCAAATGTATACCAAAAATGTACCCAGAATGAGCTTTTCAGTGAACAGCAGCCAGGCACATTTTAGCTAGTTTTACTTGTAAGTGGGGTTGTAAACGCTTTTCAGGCTCAGTACTGCGCTCAAAAGATGCAGCCCTGAGGTCTCTCCTGATAGGAGGTAGTTAAGTAGAAATTCACTGCTCAGCTGACCCGGCAGAAGCAAATGTATGCCAAAAATGTACCCAAAATGAGCTTTTCAGTGAACAGCAGCCAGGCACATTTTAGCTAGTTTTACTTGTAAGTGAGGTTGTAAACGCTTTTCAGGCCCAGTACTGCACTCAAAAGATGCAGCCCTGAGGTCTCTCCTGATAGGAGGTAGTTAAGTAGAAATTCACTGCTCAGCTGACCCGGCAGAAGCAAATGTATACCAAAAATGTACCCAGAATGAGCTTTTCAGTGAACAGCAGCCAGGCACATTTTAGCTAGTTTTACTTGTAAGTGGGGTTGTAAACGCTTTTCAGGCTCAGTACTGCGCTCAAAAGATGCAGCCCTGAGGTCTCTCCTGATAGGAGGTAGTTAAGTAGAAATTCACTGCTCAGCTGACCCGGCAGAAGCAAATGTATACCAAAAATGTACCCAAAATGAGCTTTTCAGTGAACAGCAGCCAGGCACATTTTAGCTAGTTTTACTTGTAAGTGGGGTTGTAAACGCTTTTCAGGCTCAGTACTGCACTCAAAAGATGCAGCCCTGAGGTCTCTCCTGATAGGAGGTAGTTAAGTAGAAATTCACTGCTCAGCTGACCCGGCAGAAGCAAATGTATACCAAAAATGTACCCAGAATGAGCTTTTCAGTGAACAGCAGCCAGGCACATTTTAGCTAGTTTTACTTGTAAGTGGGGCTGGAAACGCTTTTCAGGCTCAGTACTGCGCTCAAAAGATGCAGCCCTGAGGTCTCTCCTGATAGGAGATAGTTAAGTAGAAATTCACTGCTCAGCTGACCCGGCAGAAGCAAATGTATACCAAAAATGTACCCAGAATGAGCTTTTCAGTGAATAGCAGCCAGGCACATTTTAGCTAGTTTTACTTGTAACTGGGGTTGTAAACGGTTTGCAGGCTCAGTACTGCGCTCAAAAGATGCAGCCCTGAGGTCTCTCCTGATAGGAGGTAGTTAAGTAGAAATTCAATGCCCAGCTGACCCGGCAGAAGCAAATGTATACTAAAAATGTACCCAGAATGAGCTTTTCAGTGAACAGCAGCCAGGCACATTTTAGCTAGTTTTACTTGTGACTGGGGTTGTAAACGCTTTTCAGGCTCAGTACTGCGCTCAAAAGATGCAGCCCTGAGGTCTCTCCTGATAGGAGGTAGTTAAGTAGAAATTCACTGCTCAGCTGACCCGGCAGAAGCAAATGTATACCAAAAATGTACCCAGAATGAGCTTTTCAGTGAACAGCAGCCAGGCACATTTTAGCTAGTTTTACTTGTAACTGGGGTTGTAAATGCTTTTAAGGCTCAGTACTGCGCTCAAAAGATGCAGCCCTGAGGTCTCTCCTGATAGGGGGTAGTTAAGTAGAAATTCACTGCTCAGCTGACCCAGCAGAAGCAAATGTATACCAAAAATGTACCCAGAATGAGCTTTTCAGTGAACAGCAGCCAGGCACATTTTAGCTAGTTTTACTTGTGACTGGGGTTGTAAACGCTTTTCAGGCTCAGTACTGCGCTCAAAAGATGCAGCCCTGAGGTCTCTCCTGATAGGAGGTAGTTAAGTAGAAATTCACTGCTCAGCTGACCCGGCAGAAGCAAATGTATACCAAAAATGTACCCAGAATGAGCTTTTCAGTGAACAGCAGCCAGGCACATTTTAGCTAGTTTTACTTGTAACTGGGGTTGTAAACGCTTTTCAGGCTCAGTACTGCGCTCAAAAGATGCAGTCCTGAGGTCTCTCCTGATAGGGGGTAGTTAAGTAGAAATTCACTGCTCAGCTGACCCGGCAGAAGCAAATGTATACCAAAAATGTACCCAGAATGAGCTTTTCAGTGAACAGCAGCCAGGCACATTTTAGCTAGTTTTACTTGTAAGTGGGGTTGTAAACGCTTTTCAGGCTCAGTACTGCGCTCAAAAGATGCAGCCCTGAGGTCTCTCCTGATAGGGGGTAGTTAAGTAGAAATTCACTGCTCAGCTGACCCGGCAGAAGCAAATGTATACCAAAAATGTACCCAGAATGAGCTTTTCAGTGAACAGCAGCCAGGCACATTTTAGCTAGTTTTACTTGTAAGTGGGGTTGTAAATGCTTTTCAGGCTCAGTACTGTGCTCAAAAGATGCAGCCCTGAGGTCTCTCCTGATAGGAGGTAGTTAAGTAGAAATTCACTGCTCAGCTGACCCGGCAGAAGCAAATGTATACCAAAAATGTACCCAGAATGAGCTTTTCAGTGAACAGCAGCCAGGCACATTTTAGCTAGTTTTACTTGTAACTGGGGTTGTAAACGCTTTTCAGGCTCAGTACTGCGCTCAAAAGATGCAGCCCTGAGGTCTCTCCTGATAGGGGGTAGTTAAGTAGAAATTCACTGCTCAGCTGACCCGGCAGAAGCAAATGTATACCAAAAATGTACCCAGAATGAGCTTTTCAGTGAACAGCAGCCAGGCACATTTTAGCTAGTTTTACTTGTAAGTGGGGTTGTAAACGCTTTTCAGGCTCAGTACTGCGCTCAAAAGATGCAGCCCTGAGGTCTCTCCTGATAGGAGGTAGTTAAGTAGAAATTCACCGCTCAGCTGACCCGGCAGAAGCAAATGTATACCAAAAATGTACCCAAAATGAGCTTTTCAGTGAACAGCAGCCAGGCACATTTTAGCTAGTTTTACTTGTAAGTGGGGTTGTAAACGCTTTTCAGGCTCAGTACTGCACTCAAAAGATGCAGCCCTGAGGTCTCTCCTGATAGGAGGTAGTTAAGTAGAAATTCACTGCTCAGCTGACCCGGCAGAAGCAAATGTATACCAAAAATGTACCCAGAATGAGCTTTTCAGTGAACAGCAGCCAGGCACATTTTAGCTAGTTTTACTTGTAAGTGGGGTTGGAAACGCTTTTCAGGCTCAGTACTGCGCTCAAAAGATGCAGCCCTGAGGTCTCTCCTGATAGGAGATAGTTAAGTAGAAATTCACTGCTCAGCTGACCCGGCAGAAGCAAATGTATACCAAAAATGTACCCAGAATGAGCTTTTCAGTGAATAGCAGCCAGGCACATTTTAGCTAGTTTTACTTGTAACTGGGGTTGTAAACGGTTTTCAGGCTCAGTACTGCGCTCAAAAGATGCAGCCCTGAGGTCTCTCCTGATAGGAGGTAGTTAAGTAGAAATTCAATGCCCAGCTGACCCGGCAGAAGCAAATGTATACTAAAAATGTACCCAGAATGAGCTTTTCAGTGAACAGCAGCCAGGCACATTT
The DNA here is from genome assembly GCF_964263255.1 of Lissotriton vulgaris. NCBI lineage: Eukaryota > Metazoa > Chordata > Amphibia > Caudata > Salamandridae > Lissotriton > Lissotriton vulgaris. The sequence continues at coordinate 568,999 of NW_028242375.1, forward strand.
TAGCTAGTTTTACTTGTGACTGGGGTTGTAAACGCTTTTCAGGCTCAGTACTGCGCTCAAAAGATGCAGCCCTGAGGTCTCTCCTGATAGGAGGTAGTTAAGTAGAAATTCACTGCTCAGCTGACCCGGCAGAAGCAAATGTATACCAAAAATGTACCCAGAATGAGCTTTTCAGTGAACAGCAGCCAGGCACATTTTAGCTAGTTTTACTTGTAACTGGGGTTGTAAACGCTTTTCAGGCTCAGTACTGCGCTCAAAAGATGCAGCCCTGAGGTCTCTCCTGATAGGGGGTAGTTAAGTAGAAATTCACTGCTCAGCTGACCCGGCAGAAGCAAATGTATACCAAAAATGTACCCAGAATGAGCTTTTCAGTGAACAGCAGCCAGGCACATTTTAGCTAGTTTTACTTGTGACTGGGGTTGTAAACGCTTTTCAGGCTCAGTACTGCGCTCAAAAGATGCAGCCCTGAGGTCTCTCCTGATAGGAGGTAGTTAAGTAGAAATTCACTGCTCAGCTGACCCGGCAGAAGCAAATGTATACCAAAAATGTACCCAGAATGAGCTTTTCAGTGAACAGCAGCCAGGCACATTTTAGCTAGTTTTACTTGTAACTGGGGTTGTAAACGCTTTTCAGGCTCAGTACTGCGCTCAAAAGATGCAGTCCTGAGGTCTCTCCTGATAGGGGGTAGTTAAGTAGAAATTCACTGCTCAGCTGACCCGGCAGAAGCAAATGTATACCAAAAATGTACCCAGAATGAGCTTTTCAGTGAACAGCAGCCAGGCACATTTTAGCTAGTTTTACTTGTAAGTGGGGTTGTAAACGCTTTTCAGGCTCAGTACTGCGCTCAAAAGATGCAGCCCTGAGGTCTCTCCTGATAGGGGGTAGTTAAGCAGAAATTCACTGCTCAGCTGACCCGGCAGAAGCAAATGTATACCAAAAATGTACCCAGAATGAGCTTTTCAGTGAACAGCAGCCAGGCACATTTTAGCTAGTTTTACTTGTAAGTGGGGTTGTAAACGCTTTTCAGGCTCAGTACTGTGCTCAAAAGATGCAGCCCTGAGGTCTCTCCTGATAGGAGGTAGTTAAGTAGAAATTCACTGCTCAGCTGACCCGGCAGAAGCAAATGTATACCAAAAATGTACCCAGAATGAGCTTTTCAGTGAACAGCAGCCAGGCACATTTTAGCTAGTTTTACTTGTAACTGGGGTTGTAAACGCTTTTCAGGCTCAGTACTGCGCTCAAAAGATGCAGCCCTGAGGTCTCTCCTGATAGGGGGTAGTTAAGTAGAAATTCACTGCTCAGCTGACCCAGGAGAAGCAAATGTATACCAAAAATGTACCCAGAATGAGCTTTTCAGTGAACAGCAGCCAGGCACATTTTAGCTAGTTTTACTTGTAAGTGGGGTTGTAAACGCTTTTCAGGCTTAGTACTGCGCTCAAAAGATGCAGCCCTGAGGTCTCTCCTGATAGGAGGTAGTTAAGTAGAAATTCACTGCTCAGCTGACCCGGCAGAAGCAAATGTATACCAAAAATGTACCCAAAATGAGCTTTTCAGTGAACAGCAGCCAGGCACATTTTAGCTAGTTTTACTTGTAAGTGAGGTTGTAAACGCTTTTCAGGCTCAGTACTGCACTCAAAAGATGCAGCCCTGAGGTCTCTCCTGATAGGAGGTAGTTAAGTAGAAATTCACTGCTCAGCTGACCCGGCAGAAGCAAATGTATACCAAAAATGTACCCAGAATGAGCTTTTCAGTGAACAGCAGCCAGGCACATTTTAGCTAGTTTTACTTGTAAGTGGGGTTGGAAACGCTTTTCAGGCTCAGTACTGCGCTCAAAAGATGCAGCCCTGAGGTCTCTCCTGATAGGAGATAAATAAGTAGAAATTCACTGCTCAGCTGACCCGGCAGAAGCAAATGTATACCAAAAATGTACCCAGAATTAGCTTTTCAGTGAACAGCAGCCAGGCACATTTTAGCTAGTTTTACTTGTAAGTGGGGTTGTAAACGCTTTTCAGGCTCAGTACTGCACTCAAAAGATGCAGCCCTGAGGTCTCTCCTGATAGGAGGTAGTTAAGTAGAAATTCACTACTCAGCTGACCCGGCAGAAGCAAATGTATACCAAAAATGTACCCAGAATGAGCTTTTCAGTGAACAGCAGCCAGGTACATTTTAGCTAGTTTTACTTGTAACTGGGGTTGTAAACGCTTTTCAGGCTCAGTACTGCGCTCAAAAGATGCAGCCCTGAGGTCTCTCCTGATAGGGGGTAGTTAAGGAGAAATTCACTGCTCAGCTGACCCGGCAGAAGCAAATGTATACCAAAAATTTACCCAGAATGAGCTTTTCAGTGAACAGCAGCCAGGCACATTTTAGCTAGTTTTACTTGTAAGTGGGGTTGTAAACGCTTTTCAGGCTCAGTACTGCGCTCAAAAGATGCAGCCCTGAGGTCTCTCCTGATAGGAGGTAGTTAAGTAGAAATTCACTGCTCAGCTGACCCGGCAGAAGCAAATGTATACCAAAAATGTACCCAGAATTAGCTTTTCAGTGAACAGCAGCCAGGCACATTTTAGCTAGTTTTACTTGTAAGTGGGGTTGTAAACGCTTTTCAGGCTCAGAACTGCGCTCAAAAGATGCAGCCCTGAGGTCTCTCCTGATAGGAGGTAGTTAAGTAGAAATTCACTGCTCAGCTGACCCGGCAGAAGCAAATGTATACCAAAAATGTACCCAGAATGAGCTTTTCAGTGAACAGCAGCCAGGCACATTTTAGCTAGTTTTACTTGTAACTGGGGTTGTAAACGCTTTTCAGGCTCAGTACTGCACTCAAAAGATGCAGTCCTGAGGTCTCTCCTGATAGGGGGTAGTTAAGTAGAAATTCACTGCTCAGCTGACCCGGCAGAAGCAAATGTATACCAAAAATGTACCCAGAATGAGCTTTTCAGTGAACAGCAGCCAGGCACATTTTAGCTAGTTTTACTTGTAAGTGGGGTTGTAAACGCTTTTCAGGCTCAGTACTGCGCTCAAAAGATGCAGCCCTGAGGTCTCTCCTGATAGGGGGTAGTTAAGTAGAAATTCACTGCTCAGCTGACCCGGCAGAAGCAAATGTATACCAAAAATGTACCCAGAATGAGCTTTTCAGTGAACAGCAGCCAGGCACATTTTAGCTAGTTTTACTTGTAAGTGGGGTTGTAAACGCTTTTCAGGCTCAGTACTGTGCTCAAAAGATGCAGCCCTGAGGTCTCTCCTGATAGGAGGTAGTTAAGTAGAAATTCACTGCTCAGCTGACCCGGCAGAAGCAAATGTATACCAAAAATGTACCCAGAATGAGCTTTTCAGTGAACAGCAGCCAGGCACATTTTAGCTAGTTTTACTTGTAACTGGGGTTGTAAACGCTGTTCAGGCTCAGTACTGCGCTCAAAAGATGCAGCCCTGAGGTCTCTCCTGATAGGAGGTAGTTAAGTAGAAATTCACTGCTCAGCTGACCCGGCAGAAGCAAATGTATACCAAAAATGTACCCAGAATGAGCTTTTCAGTGAACAGCAGCCAGGCACATTTTAGCTAGTTTTACTTGTAAGTGGGGTTGTAAACGCTTTTCAGGCTCAGTACTGCGCTCAAAAGATGCAGCCCTGAGGTCTCTCCTGATAGGAGGTAGTTAAGTAGAAATTCACTGCTCAGCTGACCCGGCAGAAGCAAATGTATACCAAAAATGTACCCAAAATGAGCTTTTCAGTGAACAGCAGCCAGGCACATTTTAGCTAGTTTTACTTGTAAGTGGGGTTGTAAACGCTTTTCAGGCTCAGTACTGCACTCAAAAGATGCAGCCCTGAGGTCTCTCCTGATAGGAGGTAGTTAAGTAGAAATTCACTGCTCAGCTGACCCGGCAGAAGCAAATGTATACCAAAAATGTACCCAGAATGAGCTTTTCAGTGAACAGCAGCCAGGCACATTTTAGCTAGTTTTACTTGTAAGTGGGGTTGGAAACGCTTTTCAGGCTCAGTACTGCGCTCAAAAGATGCAGCCCTGAGGTCTCTCCTGATAGGAGGTAGTTAAGTAGAAATTCACTGCTCAGCTGACCCGGCAGAAGCAAATGTATACCAAAAATGTACCCAGAATGAGCTTTTCAGTGAACAGCAGCCAGGCACATTTTAGCTAGTTTTACTTGTAACTGGGGTTGTAAACGCTTTTCAGGCTCAGTACTGCGCTCAAAAGATGCAGTCCTGAGGTCTCTCCTGATAGGGGGTAGTTAAGTAGAAATTCACTGCTCAGCTGACCCGGCAGAAGCAAATGTATACCAAAAATGTACCCAGAATGAGCTTTTCAGTGAACAGCAGCCAGGCACATTTTAGCTAGTTTTACTTGTAAGTGGGGTTGTAAACGCTTTTCAGGCTCAGTACTGCGCTCAAAAGATGCAGCCCTGAGGTCTCTCCTGATAGGGGGTAGTTAAGTAGAAATTCACTGCTCAGCTGACCCGGCAGAAGCAAATGTATACCAAAAATGTACCCAGAATGAGCTTTTCAGTGAACAGCAGCCAGGCACATTTTAGCTAGTTTTACTTGTAAGTGGGGTTGTAAACGCTTTTCAGGCTCAGTACTGTGCTCAAAAGATGCAGCCCTGAGGTCTCTCCTGATAGGGGGTAGTTAAGTAGAAATTCACTGCTCAGCTGACCCGGCAGAAGCAAATGTATACCAAAAATGTACCCAGAATGAGCTTTTCAGTGAACAGCAGCCAGGCACATTTGAGCTAGTTTTACTTGTAAGTGGGGTTGTAAACGCTTTTCAGGCTCAGTACTGCGCTCAAAAGATGCAGCCCTGAGGTCTCTCCTGATAGGGGGTAGTTAAGTAGAAATTCACTGCTCAGCTGACCCGGCAGAAGCAAATGTATACCAAAAATGTACCCAGAATGAGCTTTTCAGTGAACAGCAGCCAGGCACATTTTAGCTAGTTTTACTTGTAACTGGGGTTGTAAACGCTTTTCAGGCTCAGTACTGCGCTCAAAAGATGCAGCCCTGAGGTCTCTCCTGATAGGGGGTAGTTAAGTAGAAATTCACTGCTCAGCTGACCCGGCAGAAGCAAATGTATACCAAAAATGTACCCAGAATGAGCTTTTCAGTGAACAGCAGCCAGGCACATTTTAGCTAGTTTTACTTGTAAGTGGGGTTGTAAACGCTTTTCAGGCTCAGTACTGCGCTCAAAAGATGCAGCCCTGAGGTCTCTCCTGATAGGAGGTAGTTAAGTAGAAATTCACTGCTCAGCTGACCCGGCAGAAGCAAATGTATACCAAAAATGTACCCAAAATGAGCTTTTCAGTGAACAGCAGCCAGGCACATTTTAGCTAGTTTTACTTGTAAGTGAGGTTGTAAACGCTTTTCAGGCCCAGTACTGCACTCAAAAGATGCAGCCCTGAGGTCTCTCCTGATAGGAGGTAGTTAAGTAGAAATTCACTGCTCAGCTGACCCGGCAGAAGCAAATGTATACCAAAAATGTACCCAGAATGAGCTTTTCAGTGAACAGCAGCCAGGCACATTTTAGCTAGTTTTACTTGTAAGTGGGGTTGTAAACGCTTTTCAGGCTCAGTACTGCGCTCAAAAGATGCAGCCCTGAGGTCTCTCCTGATAGGAGGTAGTTAAGTAGAAATTCACTGCTCAGCTGACCCGGCAGAAGTAAATGTATACCAAAAATGTACCCAAAATGAGCTTTTCAGTGAACAGCAGCCAGGCACATTTTAGCTAGTTTTACTTGTAAGTGGGGTTGTAAACGCTTTTCAGGCTCAGTACTGCACTCAAAAGATGCAGCCCTGAGGTCTCTCCTGATAGGAGGTAGTTAAGTAGAAATTCACTGCTCAGCTGACCCGGCAGAAGCAAATGTATACCAAAAATGTACCCAGAATGAGCTTTTCAGTGAACAGCAGCCAGGCACATTTTAGCTAGTTTTACTTGTAAGTGGGGTTGGAAACGCTTTTCAGGCTCAGTACTGCGCTCAAAAGATGCAGCCCTGAGGTCTCTCCTGATAGGAGATAGTTAAGTAGAAATTCACTGCTCAGCTGACCCGGCAGAAGCAAATGTATACCAAAAATGTACCCAGAATGAGCTTTTCAGTGAATAGCAGCCAGACACATTTTAGCTAGTTTTACTTGTAACTGGGGTTGTAAACGGTTTTCAGGCTCAGTACTGCGCTCAAAAGATGCAGCCCTGAGGTCTCTCCTGATAGGAGGTAGTTAAGTAGAAATTCAATGCCCAGCTGACCCGGCAGAAGCAAATGTATACTAAAAATGTACCCAGAATGAGCTTTTCAGTGAACAGCAGCCAGGCACATTTTAGCTAGTTTTACTTGTGACTGGGGTTGTAAACGCTTTTCAGGCTCAGTACTGCGCTCAAAAGATGCAGCCCTGAGGTCTCTCCTGATAGGAGGTAGTTAAGTAGAAATTCACTGCTCAGCTGACCCGGCAGAAGCAAATGTATACCAAAAATGTACCCAGAATGAGCTTTTCAGTGAACAGCAGCCAGGCACATTTTAGCTAGTTTTACTTGTAACTGGGGTTGTAAATGCTTTTAAGGCTCAGTACTGCGCTCAAAAGATGCAGCCCTGAGGTCTCTCCTGATAGGGGGTAGTTAAGTAGAAATTCACTGCTCAGCTGACCCAGCAGAAGCAAATGTATACCAAAAATGTACCCAGAATGAGCTTTTCAGTGAACAGCAGCCAGGCACATTTTAGCTAGTTTTACTTGTGACTGGGGTTGTAAACGCTTTTCAGGCTCAGTACTGCGCTCAAAAGATGCAGCCCTGAGGTCTCTCCTGATAGGAGGTAGTTAAGTAGAAATTCACTGCTCAGCTGACCCGGCAGAAGCAAATGTATACCAAAAATGTACCCAGAATGAGCTTTTCAGTGAACAGCAGCCAGGCACATTTTAGCTAGTTTTACTTGTAACTGGGGTTGTAAACGCTTTTCAGGCTCAGTACTGCGCTCAAAAGATGCAGTCCTGAGGTCTCTCCTGATAGGGGGTAGTTAAGTAGAAATTCACTGCTCAGCTGACCCGGCAGAAGCAAATGTATACCAAAAATGTACCCAGAATGAGCTTTTCAGTGAACAGCAGCCAGGCACATTTTAGCTAGTTTTACTTGTAAGTGGGGTTGTAAACGCTTTTCAGGCTCAGTACTGCGCTCAAAAGATGCAGCCCTGAGGTCTCTCCTGATAGGGGGTAGTTAAGTAGAAATTCACTGCTCAGCTGACCCGGCAGAAGCAAATGTATACCAAAAATGTACCCAGAATGAGCTTTTCAGTGAACAGCAGCCAGGCACATTTTAGCTAGTTTTACTTGTAAGTGGGGTTGTAAATGCTTTTCAGGCTCAGTACTGTGCTCAAAAGATGCAGCCCTGAGGTCTCTCCTGATAGGAGGTAGTTAAGTAGAAATTCACTGCTCAGCTGACCCGGCAGAAGCAAATGTATACCAAAAATGTACCCAGAATGAGCTTTTCAGTGAACAGCAGCCAGGCACATTTTAGCTAGTTTTACTTGTAACTGGGGTTGTAAACGCTTTTCAGGCTCAGTACTGCGCTCAAAAGATGCAGCCCTGAGGTCTCTCCTGATAGGGGGTAGTTAAGTAGAAATTCACTGCTCAGCTGACCCGGCAGAAGCAAATGTATACCAAAAATGTACCCAGAATGAGCTTTTCAGTGAACAGCAGCCAGGCACATTTTAGCTAGTTTTACTTGTAAGTGGGGTTGTAAACGCTTTTCAGGCTCAGTACTGCGCTCAAAAGATGCAGCCCTGAGGTCTCTCCTGATAGGAGGTAGTTAAGTAGAAATTCACTGCTCAGCTGACCCGGCAGAAGCAAATGTATACCAAAAATGTACCCAAAATGAGCTTTTCAGTGAACAGCAGCCAGGCACATTTTAGCTAGTTTTACTTGTAAGTGGGGTTGTAAACGCTTTTCAGGCTCAGTACTGTGCTCAAAAGATGCAGCCCTGAGGTCTCTCCTGATAGGAGGTAGTTAAGTAGAAATTCACTGCTCAGCTGACCCGGCAGAAGCAAATGTATACCAAAAATGTACCCAGAATGAGCTTTTCAGTGAACAGCAGCCAGGCACATTTTAGCTAGTTTTACTTGTAACTGGGGTTGTAAACGCTTTTCAGGCTCAGTACTGCGCTCAAAAGATGCAGCCCTGAGGTCTCTCCTGATAGGGGGTAGTTAAGTAGAAATTCACTGCTCAGCTGACCCGGCAGAAGCAAATGTATACCAAAAATGTACCCAGAATGAGCTTTTCAGTGAACAGCAGCCAGGCACATTTTAGCTAGTTTTACTTGTAAGTGGGGTTGTAAACGCTTTTCAGGCTCAGTACTGCGCTCAAAAGATGCAGCCCTGAGGTCTCTCCTGATAGGAGGTAGTTAAGTAGAAATTCACTGCTCAGCTGACCCGGCAGAAGCAAATGTATACCAAAAATGTACCCAAAATGAGCTTTTCAGTGAACAGCAGCCAGGCACATTTTAGCTAGTTTTACTTGTAAGTGGGGTTGTAAACGCTTTTCAGGCTCAGTACTGCACTCAAAAGATGCAGCCCTGAGGTCTCTCCTGATAGGAGGTAGTTAAGTAGAAATTCACTGCTCAGCTGACCCGGCAGAAGCAAATGTATACCAAAAATGTACCCAGAATGAGCTTTTCAGTGAACAGCAGCCAGGCACATTTTAGCTAGTTTTACTTGTAAGTGGGGTTGGAAACGCTTTTCAGGCTCAGTACTGCGCTCAAAAGATGCAGCCCTGAGGTCTCTCCTGATAGGAGGTAGTTAAGTAGAAATTCACTGCTCAGCTGACCCGGCAGAAGCAAATGTATACCAAAAATGTACCCAGAATGAGCTTTTCAGTGAACAGCAGCCAGGCACATTTTAGCTAGTTTTACTTGTAACTGGGGTTGTAAACGCTTTTCAGGCTCAGTACTGCGCTCAAAAGATGCAGTCCTGAGGTCTCTCCTGATAGGGGGTAGTTAAGTAGAAATTCACTGCTCAGCTGACCCGGCAGAAGCAAATGTATACCAAAAATGTACCCAGAATGAGCTTTTCAGTGAACAGCAGCCAGGCACATTTTAGCTAGTTTTACTTGTAAGTGGGGTTGTAAACGCTTTTCAGGCTCAGTACTGCGCTCAAAAGATGCAGCCCTGAGGTCTCTCCTGATAGGGGGTAGTTAAGTAGAAATTCACTGCTCAGCTGACCCGGCAGAAGCAAATGTATACCAAAAATGTACCCAGAATGAGCTTTTCAGTGAACAGCAGCCAGGCACATTTTAGCTAGTTTTACTTGTAAGTGGGGTTGTAAACGCTTTTCAGGCTCAGTACTGTGCTCAAAAGATGCAGCCCTGAGGTCTCTCCTGATAGGAGGTAGTTAAGTAGAAATTCACTGCTCAGCTGACCCGGCAGAAGCAAATGTATACCAAAAATGTACCCAGAATGAGCTTTTCAGTGAACAGCAGCCAGGCACATTTTAGCTAGTTTTACTTGTAACTGGGGTTGTAAACGCTTTTCAGGCTCAGTACTGCGCTCAAAAGATGCAGCCCTGAGGTCTCTCCTGATAGGGGGTAGTTAAGTAGAAATTCACTGCTCAGCTGACCTGGCAGAAGCAAATGTATACCAAAAATGTACCCAGAATGAGCTTTTCAGTGAACAGCAGCCAGGCACATTTTAGCTAGTTTTACTTGTAAGTGGGGTTGTAAACGCTTTTCAGGCTCAGTACTGCGCTCAAAAGATGCAGCCCTGAGGTCTCTCCTGATAGGAGGTAGATAAGTAGAAATTCACTGCTCAGCTGACCCGGCAGAAGCAAATGTATACCAAAAATGTACCCAAAATGAGCTTTTCAGTGAACAGCAGCCAGGAACATTTTAGCTAGTTTTACTTGTAAGTGAGGTTGTAAACGCTTTTCAGGCCCAGTACTGCACTCAAAAGATGCAGCCCTGAGGTCTCTCCTGATAGGAGGTAGTTAAGTAGAAATTCACTGCTCAGCTGACCCGGCAGAAGCAAATGTATACCAAAAATGTACCCAGAATGAGCTTTTCAGTGAACAGCAGCCAGGCACATTTTAGCTAGTTTTACTTGTAAGTGGGGTTGTAAACGCTTTTCAGGCTCAGTACTGCGCTCAAAAGATGCAGCCCTGAGGTCTCTCCTGATAGGAGGTAGTTAAGTAGAAATTCACTGCTCAGCTGACCCGGCAGAAGCAAATGTATACCAAAAATGTACCCAAAATGAGCTTTTCAGTGAACAGCAGCCAGGCACATTTTAGCTAGTTTTACTTGTAAGTGGGGTTGTAAACGCTTTTCAGGCTCAGTACTGCACTCAAAAGATGCAGCCCTGAGGTCTCTCCTGATAGAAGGTAGTTAAGTAGAAATTCACTGCTCAGCTGACCCGGCAGAAGCAAATGTATACCAAAAATGTACCCAGAATGAGCTTTTCAGTGAACAGCAGCCAGGCACATTTTAGCTAGTTTTACTTGTAAGTGGGGCTGGAAACGCTTTTCAGGCTCAGTACTGCGCTCAAAAGATGCAGCCCTGAGGTCTCTCCTGATAGGAGATAGTTAAGTAGAAATTCACTGCTCAGCTGACCCGGCAGAAGCAAATGTATACCAAAAATGTACCCAGAATGAGCTTTTCAGTGAATAGCAGCCAGGCACATTTTAGCTAGTTTTACTTGTAACTGGGGTTGTAAACGGTTTTCAGGCTCAGTACTGCGCTCAAAAGATGCAGCCCTGAGGTCTCTCCTGATAGGAGGTAGTTAAGTAGAAATTCAATGCCCAGCTGACCCGGCAGAAGCAAATGTATACTAAAAATGTACCCAGAATGAGCTTTTCAGTGAACAGCAGCCAGGCACATTTTAGCTAGTTTTACTTGTGACTGGGGTTGTAAACGCTTTTCAGGCTCAGTACTGCGCTCAAAAGATGCAGCCCTGAGGTCTCTCCTGATAGGAGGTAGTTAAGTAGAAATTCACTGCTCAGCTGACCCGGCAGAAGCAAATGTATACCAAAAATGTACCCAGAATGAGCTTTTCAGTGAACAGCAGCCAGGCACATTTTAGCTAGTTTTACTTGTAACTGGGGTTGTAAATGCTTTTAAGGCTCAGTACTGCGCTCAAAAGATGCAGCCCTGAGGTCTCTCCTGATAGGGGGTAGTTAAGTAGAAATTCACTGCTCAGCTGACCCAGCAGAAGCAAATGTATACCAAAAATGTACCCAGAATGAGCTTTTCAGTGAACAGCAGCCAGGCACATTTTAGCTAGTTTTACTTGTGACTGGGGTTGTAAACGCTTTTCAGGCTCAGTACTGCGCTCAAAAGATGCAGCCCTGAGGTCTCTCCTGATAGGAGGTAGTTAAGTAGAAATTCACTGCTCAGCTGACCCGGCAGAAGCAAATGTATACCAAAAATGTACCCAGAATGAGCTTTTCAGTGAACAGCAGCCAGGCACATTTTAGCTAGTTTTACTTGTAACTGGGGTTGTAAACGCTTTTCAGGCTCAGTACTGCGCTCAAAAGATGCAGTCCTGAGGTCTCTCCTGATAGGGGGTAGTTAAGTAGAAATTCACTGCTCAGCTGACCCGGCAGAAGCAAATGTATACCAAAAATGTACCCAGAATGAGCTTTTCAGTGAACAGCAGCCAGGCACATTTTAGCTAGTTTTACTTGTAAGTGGGGTTGTAAACGCTTTTCAGGCTCAGTACTGCGCTCAAAAGATGCAGCCCTGAGGTCTCTCCTGATAGGGGGTAGTTAAGTAGAAATTCACTGCTCAGCTGACCCGGCAGAAGCAAATGTATACCAAAAATGTACCCAGAATGAGCTTTTCAGTGAACAGCAGCCAGGCACATTTTAGCTAGTTTTACTTGTAAGTGGGGTTGTAAATGCTTTTCAGGCTCAGTACTGTGCTCAAAAGATGCAGCCCTGAGGTCTCTCCTGATAGGAGGTAGTTAAGTAGAAATTCACTGCTCAGCTGACCCGGCAGAAGCAAATGTATACCAAAAATGTACCCAGAATGAGCTTTTCAGTGAACAGCAGCCAGGCACATTTTAGCTAGTTTTACTTGTAACTGGGGTTGTAAACGCTTTTCAGGCTCAGTACTGCGCTCAAAAGATGCAGCCCTGAGGTCTCTCCTGATAGGGGGTAGTTAAGTAGAAATTCACTGCTCAGCTGACCCGGCAGAAGCAAATGTATACCAAAAATGTACCCAGAATGAGCTTTTCAGTGAACAGCAGCCAGGCACATTTTAGCTAGTTTTACTTGTAAGTGGGGTTGTAAACGCTTTTCAGGCTCAGTACTGCGCTCAAAAGATGCAGCCCTGAGGTCTCTCCTGATAGGAGGTAGTTAAGTAGAAATTCACTGCTCAGCTGACCCGGCAGAAGCAAATGTATACCAAAAATGTACCCAGAATGAGCTTTTCAGTGAACAGCAGCCAGGCACATTTTAGCTAGTTTTACTTGTAAGTGGGGTTGTAAACGCTTTTCAGGCTCAGTACTGCACTCAAAAGATGCAGCCCTGAGGTCTCTCCTGATAGGAGGTAGTTAAGTAGAAATTCACTGCTCAGCTGACCCGGCAGAAGCAAATGTATACCAAAAATGTACCCAGAATGAGCTTTTCAGTGAACAGCAGCCAGGCACATTTTAGCTAGTTTTACTTGTAAGTGGGGTTGGAAACGCTTTTCAGGCTCAGTACTGCGCTCAAAAGATGCAGCCCTGAGGTCTCTCCTGATAGGAGATAGTTAAGTAGAAATTCACTGCTCAGCTGACCCGGCAGAAGCAAATGTATACCAAAAATGTACCCAGAATGAGCTTTTCAGTGAATAGCAGCCAGGCACATTTTAGCTAGTTTTACTTGTAACTGGGGTTGTAAACGGTTTTCAGGCTCAGTACTGCGCTCAAAAGATGCAGCCCTGAGGTCTCTCCTGATAGGAGGTAGTTAAGTAGAAATTCAATGCCCAGCTGACCCGGCAGAAGCAAATGTATACTAAAAATGTACCCAGAATGAGCTTTTCAGTGAACAGCAGCCAGGCACATTTTAGCTAGTTTTACTTGTGACTGGGGTTGTAAACGCTTTTCAGGCTCAGTACTGCGCTCAAAAGATGCAGCCCTGAGGTCTCTCCTGATAGGAGGTAGTTAAGTAGAAATTCACTGCTCAGCTGACCCGGCAGAAGCAAATGTATACCAAAAATGTACCCAAAATGAGCTTTTCAGTGAACAGCAGCCAGGCACATTTTAGCTAGTTTTACTTGTAACTGGGGTTGTAAACGCTTTTCAGGCTCAGTACTGCGCTCAAAAGATGCAGCCCTGAGGTCTCTCCTGATAGGGGGTAGTTAAGTAGAAATTCACTGCTCAGCTGACCCGGCAGAAGCAAATGTATACCAAAAATGTACCCAGAATGAGCTTTTCAGTGAACAGCAGCCAGGCACATTTTAGCTAGTTTTACTTGTGACTGGGGTTGTAAACGCTTTTCAGGCTCAGTACTGCGCTCAAAAGATGCAGCCCTGAGGTCTCTCCTGATAGGAGGTAGTTAAGTAGAAATTCACTGCTCAGCTGACCCGGCAGAAGCAAATGTATACCAAAAATGTACCCAGAATGAGCTTTTCAGTGAACAGCAGCCAGGCACATTTTAGCTAGTTTTACTTGTAACTGGGGTTGTAAACGCTTTTCAGGCTCAGTACTGCGCTCAAAAGATGCAGTCCTGAGGTCTCTCCTGATAGGGGGTAGTTAAGTAGAAATTCACTGCTCAGCTGACCCGGCAGAAGCAAATGTATACCAAAAATGTACCCAGAATGAGCTTTTCAGTGAACAGCAGCCAGGCACATTTTAGCTAGTTTTACTTGTAAGTGGGGTTGTAAACGCTTTTCAGGCTCAGTACTGCGCTCAAAAGATGCAGCCCTGAGGTCTCTCCTGATAGGGGGTAGTTAAGCAGAAATTCACTGCTCAGCTGACCCGGCAGAAGCAAATGTATACCAAAAATGTACCCAGAATGAGCTTTTCAGTGAACAGCAGCCAGGCACATTTTAGCTAGTTTTACTTGTAAGTGGGGTTGTAAACGCTTTTCAGGCTCAGTACTGTGCTCAAAAGATGCAGCCCTGAGGTCTCTCCTGATAGGAGGTAGTTAAGTAGAAATTCACTGCTCAGCTGACCCGGCAGAAGCAAATGTATACCAAAAATGTACCCAGAATGAGCTTTTCAGTGAACAGCAGCCAGGCACATTTTAGCTAGTTTTACTTGTAACTGGGGTTGTAAACGCTTTTCAGGCTCAGTACTGCGCTCAAAAGATGCAGCCCTGAGGTCTCTCCTGATAGGGGGTAGTTAAGTAGAAATTCACTGCTCAGCTGACCCAGGAGAAGCAAATGTATACCAAAAATGTACCCAGAATGAGCTTTTCAGTGAACAGCAGCCAGGCACATTTTAGCTAGTTTTACTTGTAAGTGGGGTTGTAAACGCTTTTCAGGCTTAGTACTGCGCTCAAAAGATGCAGCCCTGAGGTCTCTCCTGATAGGAGGTAGTTAAGTAGAAATTCACTGCTCAGCTGACCCGGCAGAAGCAAATGTATACCAAAAATGTACCCAAAATGAGCTTTTCAGTGAACAGCAGCCAGGCACATTTTAGCTAGTTTTACTTGTAAGTGAGGTTGTAAACGCTTTTCAGGCTCAGTACTGCACTCAAAAGATGCAGCCCTGAGGTCTCTCCTGATAGGAGGTAGTTAAGTAGAAATTCACTGCTCAGCTGACCCGGCAGAAGCAAATGTATACCAAAAATGTACCCAGAATGAGCTTTTCAGTGAACAGCAGCCAGGCACATTTTAGCTAGTTTTACTTGTAAGTGGGGTTGGAAACGCTTTTCAGGCTCAGTACTGCGCTCAAAAGATGCAGCCCTGAGGTCTCTCCTGATAGGAGGTAGTTAAGTAGAAATTCACTGCTCAGCTGACCCGGCAGAAGCAAATGTATACCAAAAATGTACCCAGAATGAGCTTTTCAGTGAACAGCAGCCAGGTACATTTTAGCTAGTTTTACTTGTAACTGGGGTTGTAAACGCTTTTCAGGCTCAGTACTGCGCTCAAAAGATGCAGCCCTGAGGTCTCTCCTGATAGGGGGTAGTTAAGGAGAAATTCACTGCTCAGCTGACCCGGCAGAAGCAAATGTATACCAAAAATGTACCCAGAATGAGCTTTTCAGTGAACAGCAGCCAGGCACATTTTAGCTAGTTTTACTTGTAAGTGGGGTTGTAAACGCTTTTCAGGCTCAGTACTGCGCTCAAAAGATGCAGCCCTGAGGTCTCTCCTGATAGGAGGTAGTTAAGTAGAAATTCACTGCTCAGCTGACCCGGCAGAAGCAAATGTATACCAAAAATGTACCCAGAATTAGCTTTTCAGTGAACAGCAGCCAGGCACATTTTAGCTAGTTTTACTTGTAAGTGGGGTTGTAAACGCTTTTCAGGCTCAGTACTGCACTCAAAAGATGCAGCCCTGAGGTCTCTCCTGATAGGAGGTAGTTAAGTAGAAATTCACTGCTTAGCTGACCCGGCAGAAGCAAATGTATACCAAAAATGTACCCAGAATGAGCTTTTCAGTGAATAGTAGCCAGGCACATTTTAGCTAGTTTTACTTGTAACTGGGGTTGTAAACGGTTTTCAGGCTCAGTACGGCGCTCAAAAGATGCAGCCCTGAGGTCTCTCCTGATAGGAGGTAGTTAAGTAGAAATTCAATGCCCAGCTGACCCGGCAGAAGCAAATGTATACTAAAAATGTACCCAGAATGAGCTTTTCAGTGAACAGCAGCCAGGCACATTTTAGCTAGTTTTACTTGTGACTGGGGTTGTAAACGCTTTTCAGGCTCAGTACTGCGCTCAAAAGATGCAGCCCTGAGGTCTCTCCTGATAGGAGGTAGTTAAGTAGAAATTCACTGCTCAGCTGACCCGGCAGAAGCAAATGTATACCAAAAATGTACCCAGAATGAGCTTTTCAGTGAACAGCAGCCAGGCACATTTTAGCTAGTTTTACTTGTAACTGGGGTTGTAAACGCTTTTCAGGCTCAGTACTGCGCTCAAAAGATGCAGCCCTGAGGTCTCTCCTGATAGGGGGTAGTTAAGTAGAAATTCACTGCTCAGCTGACCCGGCAGAAGCAAATGTATACCAAAAATGTACCCAGAATGAGCTTTTCAGTGAACAGCAGCCAGGCACATTTTAGCTAGTTTTACTTGTGACTGGGGTTGTAAACGCTTTTCAGGCTCAGTACTGCGCTCAAAAGATGCAGCCCTGAGGTCTCTCCTGATAGGAGGTAGTTAAGTAGAAATTCACTGCTCAGCTGACCCGGCAGAAGCAAATGTATACCAAAAATGTACCCAGAATGAGCTTTTCAGTGAACAGCAGCCAGGCACATTTTAGCTAGTTTTACTTGTAAGTGGGGTTGTAAACGCTTTTCAGGCTCAGTACTGCGCTCAAAAGATGCAGCCCTGAGGTCTCTCCTGATAGGGGGTAGTTAAGCAGAAATTCACTGCTCAGCTGACCCGGCAGAAGCAAATGTATACCAAAAATGTACCCAGAATGAGCTTTTCAGTGAACAGCAGCCAGGCACATTTTAGCTAGTTTTACTTGTAAGTGGGGTTGTAAACGCTTTTCAGGCTCAGTACTGTGCTCAAAAGATGCAGCCCTGAGGTCTCTCCTGATAGGAGGTAGTTAAGTAGAAATTCACTGCTCAGCTGACCCGGCAGAAGCAAATGTATACCAAAAATGTACCCAGAATGAGCTTTTCAGTGAACAGCAGCCAGGCACATTTTAGCTAGTTTTACTTGTAACTGGGGTTGTAAACGCTTTTCAGGCTCAGTACTGCGCTCAAAAGATGCAGCCCTGAGGTCTCTCCTGATAGGGGGTAGTTAAGTAGAAATTCACTGCTCAGCTGACCCAGGAGAAGCAAATGTATACCAAAAATGTACCCAGAATGAGCTTTTCAGTGAACAGCAGCCAGGCACATTTTAGCTAGTTTTACTTGTAAGTGGGGTTGTAAACGCTTTTCAGGCTTAGTACTGCGCTCAAAAGATGCAGCCCTGAGGTCTCTCCTGATAGGAGGTAGTTAAGTAGAAATTCACTGCTCAGCTGACCCGGCAGAAGCAAATGTATACCAAAAATGTACCCAAAATGAGCTTTTCAGTGAACAGCAGCCAGGCACATTTTAGCTAGTTTTACTTGTAAGTGAGGTTGTAAACGCTTTTCAGGCTCAGTACTGCACTCAAAAGATGCAGCCCTGAGGTCTCTCCTGATAGGAGGTAGTTAAGTAGAAATTCACTGCTCAGCTGACCCGGCAGAAGCAAATGTATACCAAAAATGTACCCAGAATGAGCTTTTCAGTGAACAGCAGCCAGGCACATTTTAGCTAGTTTTACTTGTAAGTGGGGTTGGAAACGCTTTTCAGGCTCAGTACTGCGCTCAAAAGATGCAGCCCTGAGGTCTCTCCTGATAGGAGATAAATAAGTAGAAATTCACTGCTCAGCTGACCCGGCAGAAGCAAATGTATACCAAAAATGTACCCAGAATTAGCTTTTCAGTGAACAGCAGCCAGGCACATTTTAGCTAGTTTTACTTGTAAGTGGGGTTGTAAACGCTTTTCAGGCTCAGTACTGCACTCAAAAGATGCAGCCCTGAGGTCTCTCCTGATAGGAGGTAGTTAAGTAGAAATTCACTACTCAGCTGACCCGGCAGAAGCAAATGTATACCAAAAATGTACCCAGAATGAGCTTTTCAGTGAACAGCAGCCAGGTACATTTTAGCTAGTTTTACTTGTAACTGGGGTTGTAAACGCTTTTCAGGCTCAGTACTGCGCTCAAAAGATGCAGCCCTGAGGTCTCTCCTGATAGGGGGTAGTTAAGGAGAAATTCACTGCTCAGCTGACCCGGCAGAAGCAAATGTATACCAAAAATGTACCCAGAATTAGCTTTTCAGTGAACAGCAGCCAGGCACATTTTAGCTAGTTTTACTTGCAAGTGGGGTTGTAAACGCTTTTCAGGCTCAGTACTGCACTCAAAAGATGCAGCCCTGAGGTCTCTCCTGATAGGAGGTAGTTAAGTAGAAATTCACTGCTTAGCTGACCCGGCAGAAGCAAATGTATACCAAAAATGTACCCAGAATGAGCTTTTCAGTGAATAGTAGCCAGGCACATTTTAGCTAGTTTTACTTGTAACTGGGGTTGTAAACGGTTTTCAGGCTCAGTACTGCGCTCAAAAGATGCAGCCCTGAGGTCTCTCCTGATAGGAGGTAGTTAAGTAGAAATTCAATGCCCAGCTGACCCGGCAGAAGCAAATGTATACTAAAAATGTACCCAGAATGAGCTTTTCAGTGAACAGCAGCCAGGCACATTTTAGCTAGTTTTACTTGTGACTGGGGTTGTAAACGCTTTTCAGGCTCAGTACTGCGCTCAAAAGATGCAGCCCTGAGGTCTCTCCTGATAGGAGGTAGTTAAGTAGAAATTCACTGCTCAGCTGACCCGGCAGAAGCAAATGTATACCAAAAATGTACCCAGAATGAGCTTTTCAGTGAACAGCAGCCAGGCACATTTTAGCTAGTTTTACTTGTGACTGGGGTTGTAAACGCTTTTCAGGCTCAGAACTGCGCTCAAAAGATGCAGCCCTGAGGTCTCTCCTGATAGGAGGTAGTTAAGTAGAAATTCACTGCTCAGCTGACCCGGCAGAAGCAAATGTATACCAAAAATGTACCCAGAATGAGCTTTTCAGTGAACAGCAGCCAGGCACATTTTAGCTAGTTTTACTTGTAACTGGGGTTGTAAACGCTTTTCAGGCTCAGTACTGCGCTCAAAAGATGCAGTCCTGAGGTCTCTCCTGATAGGGGGTAGTTAAGTAGAAATTCACTGCTCAGCTGACCCGGCAGAAGCAAATGTATACCAAAAATGTACCCAGAATGAGCTTTTCAGTGAACAGCAGCCAGGCACATTTTAGCTAGTTTTACTTGTAAGTGGGGTTGTAAATGCTTTTCAGGCTCAGTACTGTGCTCAAAAGATGCAGCCCTGAGGTCTCTCCTGATAGGAGGTAGTTAAGTAGAAATTCACTGCTCAGCTGACCCGGCAGAAGCAAATGTATACCAAAAATGTACCCAGAATGAGCTTTTCAGTGAACAGCAGCCAGGCACATTTTAGCTAGTTTTACTTGTAACTGGGGTTGTAAACGCTTTTCAGGCTCAGTACTGCGCTCAAAAGATGCAGCCCTGAGGTCTCTCCTGATAGGGGGTAGTTAAGTAGAAATTCACTGCTCAGCTGACCCGGCAGAAGCAAATGTATACCAAAAATGTACCCAGAATGAGCTTTTCAGTGAACAGCAGCCAGGCACATTTTAGCTAGTTTTACTTGTAAGTGGGGTTGTAAACGCTTTTCAGGCTCAGTACTGCGCTCAAAAGATGCAGCCCTGAGGTCTCTCCTGATAGGAGGTAGTTAAGTAGAAATTCACTGCTCAGCTGACCCGGCAGAAGCAAATGTATACCAAAAATGTACCCAAAATGAGCTTTTCAGTGAACAGCAGCCAGGCACATTTTAGCTAGTTTTACTTGTAAGTGGGGTTGTAAACGCTTTTCAGGCTCAGTACTGCACTCAAAAGATGCAGCCCTGAGGTCTCTCCTGATAGGAGGTAGTTAAGTAGAAATTCACTGCTCAGCTGACCCGGCAGAAGCAAATGTATACCAAAAATGTACCCAGAATGAGCTTTTCAGTGAACAGCAGCCAGGCACATTTTAGCTAGTTTTACTTGTAAGTGGGGTTGGAAACGCTTTTCAGGCTCAGTACTGCGCTCAAAAGATGCAGCCCTGAGGTCTCTCCTGATAGGAGATAGTTAAGTAGAAATTCACTGCTCAGCTGACCCGGCAGAAGCAAATGTATACTAAAAATGTACCCAGAATGAGCTTTTCAGTGAACAGCAGCCAGGCACATTTTAGCTAGTTTTACTTGTGACTGGGGTTGTAAACGCTTTTCAGGCTCAGTACTGCGCTCAAAAGATGCAGCCCTGAGGTCTCTCCTGATAGGAGGTAGTTAAGTAGAAATTCACTGCTCAGCTGACCCGGCAGAAGCAAATGTATACCAAAAATGTACCCAGAATGAGCTTTTCAGTGAACAGCAGCCAGGCACATTTTAGCTAGTTTTACTTGTAACTGGGGTTGTAAACGCTTTTCAGGCTCAGTACTGCGCTCAAAAGATGCAGCCCTGAGGTCTCTCCTGATAGGGGGTAGTTAAGTAGAAATTCACTGCTCAGCTGACCCGGCAGAAGCAAATGTATACCAAAAATGTACCCAGAATGAGCTTTTCAGTGAACAGCAGCCAGGCACATTTTAGCTAGTTTTACTTGTGACTGGGGTTGTAAACGCTTTTCAGGCTCAGAACTGCGCTCAAAAGATGCAGCCCTGAGGTCTCTCCTGATAGGAGGTAGTTAAGTAGAAATTCACTGCTCAGCTGACCCGGCAGAAGCAAATGTATACCAAAAATGTACCCAGAATGAGCTTTTCAGTGAACAGCAGCCAGGCACATTTTAGCTAGTTTTACTTGTAACTGGGGTTGTAAACGCTTTTCAGGCTCAGTACTGCGCTCAAAAGATGCAGTCCTGAGGTCTCTCCTGATAGGGGGTAGTTAAGTAGAAATTCACTGCTCAGCTGACCCGGCAGAAGCAAATGTATACCAAAAATGTACCCAGAATGAGCTTTTCAGTGAACAGCAGCCAGGCACATTTTAGCTAGTTTTACTTGTAAGTGGGGTTGTAAATGCTTTTCAGGCTCAGTACTGTGCTCAAAAGATGCAGCCCTGAGGTCTCTCCTGATAGGAGGTAGTTAAGTAGAAATTCACTGCTCAGCTGACCCGGCAGAAGCAAATGTATACCAAAAATGTACCCAGAATGAGCTTTTCAGTGAACAGCAGCCAGGCACATTTTAGCTAGTTTTACTTGTAACTGGGGTTGTAAACGCTTTTCAGGCTCAGTACTGCGCTCAAAAGATGCAGCCCTGAGGTCTCTCCTGATAGGGGGTAGTTAAGTAGAAATTCACTGCTCAGCTGACCCGGCAGAAGCAAATGTATACCAAAAATGTACCCAGAATGAGCTTTTCAGTGAACAGCAGCCAGGCACATTTTAGCTAGTTTTACTTGTAAGTGGGGTTGTAAACGCTTTTCAGGCTCAGTACTGCGCTCAAAAGATGCAGCCCTGAGGTCTCTCCTGATAGGAGGTAGTTAAGTAGAAATTCACTGCTCAGCTGACCCGGCAGAAGCAAATGTATACCAAAAATGTACCCAAAATGAGCTTTTCAGTGAACAGCAGCCAGGCACATTTTAGCTAGTTTTACTTGTAAGTGGGGTTGTAAACGCTTTTCAGGCTCAGTACTGCACTCAAAAGATGCAGCCCTGAGGTCTCTCCTGATAGGAGGTAGTTAAGTAGAAATTCACTGCTCAGCTGACCCGGCAGAAGCAAATGTATACCAAAAATGTACCCAGAATGAGCTTTTCAGTGAACAGCAGCCAGGCACATTTTAGCTAGTTTTACTTGTAAGTGGGGTTGGAAACGCTTTTCAGGCTCAGTACTGCGCTCAAAAGATGCAGCCCTGAGGTCTCTCCTGATAGGAGATAGTTAAGTAGAAATTCACTGCTCAGCTGACCCGGCAGAAGCAAATGTATACCAAAAATGTACCCAGAATGAGCTTTTCAGTGAATAGTAGCCAGGCACATTTTAGCTAGTTTTACTTGTAACTGGGGTTGTAAACGGTTTTCAGGCTCAGTACTGCGCTCAAAAGATGCAGCCCTGAGGTCTCTCCTGATAGGAGGTAGTTAAGTAGAAATTCAATGCCCAGCTGACCCGGCAGAAGCAAATGTATACTAAAAATGTACCCAGAATGAGCTTTTCAGTGAACAGCAGCCAGGCACATTTTAGCTAGTTTTACTTGTGACTGGGGTTGTAAACGCTTTTCAGGCTCAGTACTGCGCTCAAAAGATGCAGCCCTGAGGTCTCTCCTGATAGGAGGTAGTTAAGTAGAAATTCACTGCTCAGCTGACCCGGCAGAAGCAAATGTATACCAAAAATGTACCCAGAATGAGCTTTTCAGTGAACAGCAGCCAGGCACATTTTAGCTAGTTTTACTTGTAACTGGGGTTGTAAACGCTTTTCAGGCTCAGTACTGCGCTCAAAAGATGCAGCCCTGAGGTCTCTCCTGATAGGGGGTAGTTAAGTAGAAATTCACTGCTCAGCTGACCCGGCAGAAGCAAATGTATACCAAAAATGTACCCAGAATGAGCTTTTCAGTGAACAGCAGCCAGGCACATTTTAGCTAGTTTTACTTGTGACTGGGGTTGTAAACGCTTTTCAGGCTCAGAACTGCGCTCAAAAGATGCAGCCCTGAGGTCTCTCCTGATAGGAGGTAGTTAAGTAGAAATTCACTGCTCAGCTGACCCGGCAGAAGCAAATGTATACCAAAAATGTACCCAGAATGAGCTTTTCAGTGAACAGCAGCCAGGCACATTTTAGCTAGTTTTACTTGTAACTGGGGTTGTAAACGCTTTTCAGGCTCAGTACTGCGCTCAAAAGATGCAGTCCTGAGGTCTCTCCTGATAGGGGGTAGTTAAGTAGAAATTCACTGCTCAGCTGACCCGGCAGAAGCAAATGTATACCAAAAATGTACCCAGAATGAGCTTTTCAGTGAACAGCAGCCAGGCACATTTTAGCTAGTTTTACTTGTAAGTGGGGTTGTAAATGCTTTTCAGGCTCAGTACTGTGCTCAAAAGATGCAGCCCTGAGGTCTCTCCTGATAGGAGGTAGTTAAGTAGAAATTCACTGCTCAGCTGACCCGGCAGAAGCAAATGTATACCAAAAATGTACCCAGAATGAGCTTTTCAGTGAACAGCAGCCAGGCACATTTTAGCTAGTTTTACTTGTAACTGGGGTTGTAAACGCTTTTCAGGCTCAGTACTGCGCTCAAAAGATGCAGCCCTGAGGTCTCTCCTGATAGGGGGTAGTTAAGTAGAAATTCACTGCTCAGCTGACCCGGCAGAAGCAAATGTATACCAAAAATGTACCCAGAATGAGCTTTTCAGTGAACAGCAGCCAGGCACATTTTAGCTAGTTTTACTTGTGACTGGGGTTGTAAACGCCTTTCAGGCTCAGTACTGCGCTCAAAAGATGCAGCCCTGAGGTCTCTCCTGATAGGAGGTAGTTAAGTAGAAATTCACTGCTCAGCTGACCCGGCAGAAGCAAATGTATACCAAAAATGTACCCAGAATGAGCTTTTCAGTGAACAGCAGCCAGGCACATTTTAGCTAGTTTTACTTGTAACTGGGGTTGTAAACGCTTTTCAGGCTCAGTACTGCGCTCAAAAGATGCAGCCCTGAGGTCTCTCCTGATAGGGGGTAGTTAAGTAGAAATTCACTGCTCAGCTGACCCGGCAGAAGCAAATGTATACCAAAAATGTACCCAGAATGAGCTTTTCAGTGAACAGCAGCCAGGCACATTTTAGCTAGTTTTACTTGTGACTGGGGTTGTAAACGCTTTTCAGGCTCAGAACTGCGCTCAAAAGATGCAGCCCTGAGGTCTCTCCTGATAGGAGGTAGTTAAGTAGAAATTCACTGCTCAGCTGACCCGGCAGAAGCAAATGTATACCAAAAATGTACCCAGAATGAGCTTTTCAGTGAACAGCAGCCAGGCACATTTTAGCTAGTTTTACTTGTAACTGGGGTTGTAAACGCTTTTCAGGCTCAGTACTGCGCTCAAAAGATGCAGTCCTGAGGTCTCTCCTGATAGGGGGTAGTTAAGTAGAAATTCACTGCTCAGCTGACCCGGCAGAAGCAAATGTATACCAAAAATGTACCCAGAATGAGCTTTTCAGTGAACAGCAGCCAGGCACATTTTAGCTAGTTTTACTTGTAAGTGGGGTTGTAAATGCTTTTCAGGCTCAGTACTGTGCTCAAAAGATGCAGCCCTGAGGTCTCTCCTGATAGGAGGTAGTTAAGTAGAAATTCACTGCTCAGCTGACCCGGCAGAAGCAAATGTATACCAAAAATGTACCCAGAATGAGCTTTTCAGTGAACAGCAGCCAGGCACATTTTAGCTAGTTTTACTTGTAACTGGGGTTGTAAACGCTTTTCAGGCTCAGTACTGCGCTCAAAAGATGCAGCCCTGGGGTCTCTCCTGATAGGGGGTAGTTAAGTAGAAATTCACTGCTCAGCTGACCCGGCAGAAGCAAATGTATACCAAAAATGTACCCAGAATGAGCTTTTCAGTGAACAGCAGCCAGGCACATTTTAGCTAGTTTTACTTGTAAGTGGGGTTGTAAACGCTTTTCAGGCTCAGTACTGCGCTCAAAAGATGCAGCCCTGAGGTCTCTCCTGATAGGAGGTAGTTAAGTAGAAATTCACTGCTCAGCTGACCCGGCAGAAGCAAATGTATACCAAAAATGTACCCAAAATGAGCTTTTCAGTGAACAGCAGCCAGGCACATTTTAGCTAGTTTTACTTGTAAGTGGGGTTGTAAACGCTTTTCAGGCTCAGTACTGCACTCAAAAGATGCAGCCCTGAGGTCTCTCCTGATAGGAGGTAGTTAAGTAGAAATTCACTGCTCAGCTGACCCGGCAGAAGCAAATGTATACCAAAAATGTACCCAGAATGAGCTTTTCAGTGAACAGCAGCCAGGCACATTTTAGCTAGTTTTACTTGTAAGTGGGGTTGGAAACGCTTTTCAGGCTCAGTACTGCGCTCAAAAGATGCAGCCCTGAGGTCTCTCCTGATAGGAGATAGTTAAGTAGAAATTCACTGCTCAGCTGACCCGGCAGAAGCAAATGTATACCAAAAATGTACCCAGAATGAGCTTTTCAGTGAATAGTAGCCAGGCACATTTTAGCTAGTTTTACTTGTAACTGGGGTTGTAAACGGTTTTCAGGCTCAGTACTGCGCTCAAAAGATGCAGCCCTGAGGTCTCTCCTGATAGGAGGTAGTTAAGTAGAAATTCAATGCCCAGCTGACCCGGCAGAAGCAAATGTATACCAAAAATGTACCCAGAATGAGCTTTTCAGTGAACAGCAGCCAGGCACACTTTAGCTAGTTTTACTTGTAAGTGGGGTTGTAAACGCTTTTCAGGCTCAGTACTGCGCTCAAAAGATGCAGCCCTGAGGTCTCTCCTGATAGGAGGTAGTTAAGTAGAAATTCACTGCTCAGCTGACCCGGCAGAAGCAAATGTATACCAAAAATGTACCCAAAATGAGCTTTTCAGTGAACAGCAGCCAGGCACATTTTAGCTAGTTTTACTTGTAAGTGGGGTTGTAAACGCTTTTCAGGCTCAGTACTGCACTCAAAAGATGCAGCCCTGAGGTCTCTCCTGATAGGAGGTAGTTAAGTAGAAATTCACTGCTCAGCTGACCCGGCAGAAGCAAATGTATACCAAAAATGTACCCAGAATGAGCTTTTCAGTGAACAGCAGCCAGGCACATTTTAGCTAGTTTTACTTGTAAGTGGGGTTGGAAACGCTTTTCAGGCTCAGTACTGCGCTCAAAAGATGCAGCCCTGAGGTCTCTCCTGATAGGAGATAGTTAAGTAGAAATTCACTGCTCAGCTGACCCGGCAGAAGCAAATGTATACCAAAAATGTACCCAGAATGAGCTTTTCAGTGAATAGTAGCCAGGCACATTTTAGCTAGTTTTACTTGTAACTGGGGTTGTAAACGGTTTTCAGGCTCAGTACTGCGCTCAAAAGATGCAGCCCTGAGGTCTCTCCTGATAGGAGGTAGTTAAGTAGAAATTCAATGCCCAGCTGACCCGGCAGAAGCAAATGTATACTAAAAATGTACCCAGAATGAGCTTTTCAGTGAACAGCAGCCAGGCACATTTTAGCTAGTTTTACTTGTGACTGGGGTTGTAAACGCTTTTCAGGCTCAGTACTGCGCTCAAAAGATGCAGCCCTGAGGTCTCTCCTGATAGGAGGTAGTTAAGTAGAAATTCACTGCTCAGCTGACCCGGCAGAAGCAAATGTATACCAAAAATGTACCCAGAATGAGCTTTTCAGTGAACAGCAGCCAGGCACATTTTAGCTAGTTTTACTTGTAACTGGGGTTGTAAACGCTTTTCAGGCTCAGTACTGCGCTCAAAAGATGCAGCCCTGAGGTCTCTCCTGATAGGGGGTAGTTAAGTAGAAATTCACTGCTCAGCTGACCCGGCAGAAGCAAATGTATACCAAAAATGTACCCAGAATGAGCTTTTCAGTGAACAGCAGCCAGGCACATTTTAGCTAGTTTTACTTGTGACTGGGGTTGTAAACGCTTTTCAGGCTCAGAACTGCGCTCAAAAGATGCAGCCCTGAGGTCTCTCCTGATAGGAGGTAGTTAAGTAGAAATTCACTGCTCAGCTGACCCGGCAGAAGCAAATGTATACCAAAAATGTACCCAGAATGAGCTTTTCAGTGAACAGCAGCCAGGCACATTTTAGCTAGTTTTACTTGTAACTGGGGTTGTAAACGCTTTTCAGGCTCAGTACTGCGCTCAAAAGATGCAGTCCTGAGGTCTCTCCTGATAGGGGGTAGTTAAGTAGAAATTCACTGCTCAGCTGACCCGGCAGAAGCAAATGTATACCAAAAATGTACCCAGAATGAGCTTTTCAGTGAACAGCAGCCATGCACATTTTAGCTAGTTTTACTTGTAAGTGGGGTTGTAAATGCTTTTCAGGCTCAGTACTGTGCTCAAAAGATGCAGCCCTGAGGTCTCTCCTGATAGGAGGTAGTTAAGTAGAAATTCACTGCTCAGCTGACCCGGCAGAAGCAAATGTATACCAAAAATGTACCCAGAATGAGCTTTTCAGTGAACAGCAGCCAGGCACATTTTAGCTAGTTTTACTTGTAACTGGGGTTGTAAACGCTTTTCAGGCTCAGTACTGCGCTCAAAAGATGCAGCCCTGAGGTCTCTCCTGATAGGGGGTAGTTAAGTAGAAATTCACTGCTCAGCTGACCCGGCAGAAGCAAATGTATACCAAAAATGTACCCAGAATGAGCTTTTCAGTGAACAGCAGCCAGGCACATTTTAGCTAGTTTTACTTGTAAGTGGGGTTGTAAACGCTTTTCAGGCTCAGTACTGCGCTCAAAAGATGCAGCCCTGAGGTCTCTCCTGATAGGAGGTAGTTAAGTAGAAATTCACTGCTCAGCTGACCCGGCAGAAGCAAATGTATACCAAAAATGTACCCAAAATGAGCTTTTCAGTGAACAGCAGCCAGGCACATTTTAGCTAGTTTTACTTGTAAGTGGGGTTGTAAACGCTTTTCAGGCTCAGTACTGCACTCAAAAGATGCAGCCCTGAGGTCTCTCCTGATAGGAGGTAGTTAAGTAGAAATTCACTGCTCAGCTGACCCGGCAGAAGCAAATGTATACCAAAAATGTACCCAGAATGAGCTTTTCAGTGAACAGCAGCCAGGCACATTTTAGCTAGTTTTACTTGTAAGTGGGGTTGGAAACGCTTTTCAGGCTCAGTACTGCGCTCAAAAGATGCAGCCCTGAGGTCTCTCCTGATAGGAGATAGTTAAGTAGAAATTCACTGCTCAGATGACCCGGCAGAAGCAAATGTATACCAAAAATGTACCCAGAATGAGCTTTTCAGTGAATAGCAGCCAGGCACATTTTAGCTAGTTTTACTTGTAACTGGGGTTGTAAACGGTTTTCAGGCTCAGTACTGCGCTCAAAAGATGCAGCCCTGAGGTCTCTCCTGATAGGAGGTAGTTAAGTAGAAATTCAATGCCCAGCTGACCCGGCAGAAGCAAATGTATACTAAAAATGTACCCAGAATGAGCTTTTCAGTGAACAGCAGCCAGGCACATTTTAGCTAGTTTTACTTGTGACTGGGGTTGTAAACGCTTTTCAGGCTCAGTACTGCGCTCAAAAGATGCAGCCCTGAGGTCTCTCCTGATAGGAGGTAGTTAAGTAGAAATTCACTGCTCAGCTGACCCGGCAGAAGCAAATGTATACCAAAAATGTACCCAGAATGAGCTTTTCAGTGAACAGCAGCCAGGCACATTTTAGCTAGTTTTACTTGTAACTGGGGTTGTAAACGCTTTTCAGGCTCAGTACTGCGCTCAAAAGATGCAGCCCTGAGGTCTCTCCTGATAGGGGGTAGTTAAGTAGAAATTCACTGCTCAGCTGACCCGGCAGAAGCAAATGTATACCAAAAATGTACCCAGAATGAGCTTTTCAGTGAACAGCAGCCAGGCACATTTTAGCTAGTTTTACTTGTGACTGGGGTTGTAAACGCTTTTCAGGCTCAGTACTGCGCTCAAAAGATGCAGCCCTGAGGTCTCTCCTGATAGGAGGTAGTTAAGTAGAAATTCACTGCTCAGCTGACCCGGCAGAAGCAAATGTATACCAAAAATGTACCCAGAATGAGCTTTTCAGTGAACAGCAGCCAGGCACATTTTAGCTAGTTTTACTTGTAACTGGGGTTGTAAACGCTTTTCAGGCTCAGTACTGCGCTCAAAAGATGCAGTCCTGAGGTCTCTCCTGATAGGGGGTAGTTAAGTAGAAATTCACTGCTCAGCTGACCCGGCAGAAGCAAATGTATACCAAAAATGTACCCAGAATGAGCTTTTCAGTGAACAGCAGCCAGGCACATTTTAGCTAGTTTTACTTGTAAGTGGGGTTGTAAACGCTTTTCAGGCTCAGTACTGTGCTCAAAAGATGCAGCCCTGAGGTCTCTCCTGATAGGAGGTAGTTAAGTAGAAATTCACTGCTCAGCTGACCCGGCAGAAGCAAATGTATACCAAAAATGTACCCAGAATGAGCTTTTCAGTGAACAGCAGCCAGGCACATTTTAGCTAGTTTTACTTGTAACTGGGGTTGTAAACGCTTTTCAGGCTCAGTACTGCGCTCAAAAGATGCAACCCTGAGGTCTCTCCTGATAGGGGGTAGTTAAGTAGAAATTCACTGCTCAGCTGACCCGGCAGAAGCAAATGTATACCAAAAATGTACCCAGAATGAGCTTTTCAGTGAACAGCAGCCAGGCACATTTTAGCTAGTTTTACTTGTAAGTGGGGTTGTAAACGCTTTTCAGGCTCAGTACTGCGCTCAAAAGATGCAGCCCTGAGGTCTCTCCTGATAGGAGGTAGTTAAGTAGAAATTCACTGCTCAGCTGACCCGGCAGAAGCAAACCAAAAATGTACCCAGAATGAGCTTTTCAGTGAATAGTAGCCAGGCACATTTTAGCTAGTTTTACTTGTAACTGGGGTTGTAAACGGTTTTCAGGCTCAGTACTGCGCTCAAAAGATGCAGCCCTGAGGTCTCTCCTGATAGGAGGTAGTTAAGTAGAAATTCAATGCCCAGCTGACCCGGCAGAAGCAAATGTATACTAAAAATGTACCCAGAATGAGCTTTTCAGTGAACAGCAGCCAGGCACATTTTAGCTAGTTTTACTTGTGACTGGGGTTGTAAACGCTTTTCAGGCTCAGTACTGCGCTCAAAAGATGCAGCCCTGAGGTCTCTCCTGATAGGAGGTAGTTAAGTAGAAATTCACTGCTCAGCTGACCCGGCAGAAGCAAATGTATACCAAAAATGTACCCAGAATGAGCTTTTCAGTGAACAGCAGCCAGGCACATTTTAGCTAGTTTTACTTGTAACTGGGGTTGTAAACGCTTTTCAGGCTCAGTACTGCGCTCAAAAGATGCAGCCCTGAGGTCTCTCCTGATAGGGGGTAGTTAAGTAGAAATTCACTGCTCAGCTGACCCGGCAGAAGCAAATGTATACCAAAAATGTACCCAGAATGAGCTTTTCAGTGAACAGCAGCCAGGCACATTTTAGCTAGTTTTACTTGTGACTGGGGTTGTAAACGCTTTTCAGGCTCAGAACTGCGCTCAAAAGATGCAGCCCTGAGGTCGCTCCTGATAGGAGGTAGTTAAGTAGAAATTCACTGCTCAGCTGACCCGGCAGAAGCAAATGTATACCAAAAATGTACCCAGAATGAGCTTTTCAGTGAACAGCAGCCAGGCACATTTTAGCTAGTTTTACTTGTAACTGGGGTTGTAAACGCTTTTCAGGCTCAGTACTGCGCTCAAAAGATGCAGTCCTGAGGTCTCTCCTGATAGGGGGTAGTTAAGTAGAAATTCACTGCTCAGCTGACCCGGCAGAAGCAAATGTATACCAAAAATGTACCCAGAATGAGCTTTTCAGTGAACAGCAGCCAGGCACATTTTAGCTAGTTTTACTTCTAAGTGGGGTTGTAAATGCTTTTCAGGCTCAGTACTGTGCTCAAAAGATGCAGCCCTGAGGTCTCTCCTGATAGGAGGTAGTTAAGTAGAAATTCACTGCTCAGCTGACCCGGCAGAAGCAAATGTATACCAAAAATGTACCCAGAATGAGCTTTTCAGTGAACAGCAGCCAGGCACATTTTAGCTAGTTTTACTTGTAACTGGGGTTGTAAACGCTTTTCAGGCTCAGTACTGCGCTCAAAAGATGCAGCCCTGAGGTCTCTCCTGATAGGGGTAGTTAAGTAGAAATTCACTGCTCAGCTGACCCGGCAGAAGCAAATGTATACCAAAAATGTACCCAGAATGAGCTTTTCAGTGAACAGCAGCCAGGCACATTTTAGCTAGTTTTACTTGTAACTGGGGTTGTAAACGCTTTTCAGGCTCAGTACTGCGCTCAAAAGATGCAGCCCTGAGGTCTCTCCTGATAGGAGGTAGTTAAGTAGAAATTCACTGCTCAGCTGACCCGGCAGAAGCAAATGTATACCAAAAATGTACCCAAAATGAGCTTTTCAGTGAACAGCAGCCAGGCACATTTTAGCTAGTTTTACTTGTAAGTGGGGTTGTAAACGCTTTTCAGGCTCAGTACTGCACTCAAAAGATGCAGCCCTGAGGTCTCTCCTGATAGGAGGTAGTTAAGTAGAAATTCACTGCTCAGCTGACCCGGCAGAAGCAAATGTATACCAAAAATGTACCCAGAATGAGCTTTTCAGTGAACAGCAGCCAGGCACATTTTAGCTAGTTTTACTTGTAAGTGGGGTTGGAAACGCTTTTCAGGCTCAGTACTGCGCTCAAAAGATGCAGCCCTGAGGTCTCTCCTGATAGGAGATAGTTAAGTAGAAATTCACTGCTCAGATGACCCGGCAGAAGCAAATGTATACCAAAAATGTACCCAGAATGAGCTTTTCAGTGAATAGCAGCCAGGCACATTTTAGCTAGTTTTACTTGTAACTGGGGTTGTAAACGGTTTTCAGGCTCAGTACTGCGCTCAAAAGATGCAGCCCTGAGGTCTCTCCTGATAGGAGGTAGTTAAGTAGAAATTCAATGCCCAGCTGACCCGGCAGAAGCAAATGTATACTAAAAATGTACCCAGAATGAGCTTTTCAGTGAACAGCAGCCAGGCACATTTTAGCTAGTTTTACTTGTGACTGGGGTTGTAAACGCTTTTCAGGCTCAGTACTGCGCTCAAAAGATGCAGCCCTGAGGTCTCTCCTGATAGGAGGTAGTTAAGTAGAAATTCACTGCTCAGCTGACCCGGCAGAAGCAAATGTATACCAAAAATGTACCCAGAATGAGCTTTTCAGTGAACAGCAGCCAGGCACATTTTAGCTAGTTTTACTTGTAACTGGGGTTGTAAACGCTTTTCAGGCTCAGTACTGCGCTCAAAAGATGCAGCCCTGAGGTCTCTCCTGATAGGGGGTAGTTAAGTAGAAATTCACTGCTCAGCTGACCCGGCAGAAGCAAATGTATACCAAAAATGTACCCAGAATGAGCTTTTCAGTGAACAGCAGCCAGGCACATTTTAGCTAGTTTTACTTGTGACTGGGGTTGTAAACGCTTTTCAGGCTCAGTACTGCGCTCAAAAGATGCAGCCCTGAGGTCTCTCCTGATAGGAGGTAGTTAAGTAGAAATTCACTGCTCAGCTGACCCGGCAGAAGCAAATGTATACCAAAAATGTACCCAGAATGAGCTTTTCAGTGAACAGCAGCCAGGCACATTTTAGCTAGTTTTACTTGTAACTGGGGTTGTAAACGCTTTTCAGGCTCAGTACTGCGCTCAAAAGATGCAGTCCTGAGGTCTCTCCTGATAGGGGGTAGTTAAGTAGAAATTCACTGCTCAGCTGACCCGGCAGAAGCAAATGTATACCAAAAATGTACCCAGAATGAGCTTTTCAGTGAACAGCAGCCAGGCACATTTTAGCTAGTTTTACTTGTAAGTGGGGTTGTAAACGCTTTTCAGGCTCAGTACTGTGCTCAAAAGATGCAGCCCTGAGGTCTCTCCTGATAGGAGGTAGTTAAGTAGAAATTCACTGCTCAGCTGACCCGGCAGAAGCAAATGTATACCAAAAATGTACCCAGAATGAGCTTTTCAGTGAACAGCAGACAGGCACATTTTAGCTAGTTTTACTTGTAACTGGGGTTGTAAACGCTTTTCAGGCTCAGTACTGCGCTCAAAAGATGCAACCCTGAGGTCTCTCCTGATAGGGGGTAGTTAAGTAGAAATTCACTGCTCAGCTGACGCGGCAGAAGCAAATGTATACCAAAAATGTACCCAGAATGAGCTTTTCAGTGAACAGCAGCCAGGCACATTTTAGCTAGTTTTACTTGTAAGTGGGGTTGTAAACGCTTTTCAGGCTCAGTACTGCGCTCAAAAGATGCAGCCCTGAGGTCTCTCCTGATAGGAGGTAGTTAAGTAGAAATTCACTGCTCAGCTGACCCGGCAGAAGCAAATGT
This sequence comes from Lissotriton vulgaris, assembly GCF_964263255.1. Lineage (NCBI taxonomy): Eukaryota > Metazoa > Chordata > Amphibia > Caudata > Salamandridae > Lissotriton > Lissotriton vulgaris. The sequence continues at coordinate 601,639 of NW_028242375.1, forward strand.
ATACCAAAAATGTAGCCAAAATGAGCTTTTCAGTGAACAGCAGCCAGGCACATTTTAGCTAGTTTTACTTGTAAGTGAGGTTGTAAACGCTTTTCAGGCTCAGTACTGCACTCAAAAGATGCAGCCCTGAGGTCTCTCCTGATAGGAGGTAGTTAAGTAGAAATTCACTGCTCAGCTGACCCGGCAGAAGCAAATGTATACCAAAAATGTACCCAGAATGAGCTTTTCAGTGAACAGCAGCCAGGCACATTTTAGCTAGTTTTACTTGTAAGTGGGGTTGGAAACGCTTTTCAGGCTCAGTACTGCGCTCAAAAGATGCAGCCCTGAGGTCTCTCCTGATAGGAGATAGTTAGGTAGAAATTCACTGCTCAGCTGACCCGGCAGAAGCAAATGTATACCAAAAATGTACCCAGAATTAGCTTTTCAGTGAACAGCAGCCAGGCACATTTTAGCTAGTTTTACTTGTAAGTGGGGTTGTAAACGCTTTTCAGGCTCAGTACTGCACTCAAAAGATGCAGCCCTGAGGTCTCTCCTGATAGGAGGTAGTTAAGTAGAAATTCACTACTCAGCTGACCCGGCAGAAGCAAATGTATACCAAAAATGTACCCAGAATGAGCTTTTCAGTGAACAGCAGCCAGGTACATTTTAGCTAGTTTTACTTGTAACTGGGGTTGTAAACGCTTTTCAGGCTCAGTACTGCGCTCAAAAGATGCAGCCCTGAAGTCTCTCCTGATAGGGGGTAGTTAAGGAGAAATTCACTGCTCAGCTGACCCGGCAGAAGCAAATGTATACCAAAAATGTACCCAGAATGAGCTTTTCAGTGAACAGCAGCCAGGCACATTTTACCTAGTTTTACTTGTAACTGGGGTTGTAAACGCTTTTCAGGCTCAGTACTGCACTCAAAAGATGCAGTCCTGAGGTCTCTCCTGATAGGGGGTAGTTAAGTAGAAATTCACTGCTCAGCTGACCCGGCAGCAGCAAATGTATACCAAAAATGTACCCAGAATGAGCTTTTCAGTGAACAGCAGCCAGGCACATTTTAGCTAGTTTTACTTGTAAGTGGGGTTGTAAATGCTTTTCAGGCTCAGTACTGTGCTCAAAAGATGCAGCCCTGAGGTCTCTCCTGATAGGAGGTAGTTAAGTAGAAATTCACTGCTCAGCTGACCCAGCAGAAGCAAATGTATACCAAAAATGTACCCAGAATGAGCTTTTCAGTGAACAGCAGCCAGGCACATTTTAGCTAGTTTTACTTGTAACTGGGGTTGTAAACGCTTTTCAGGCTCAGTACTGCGCTCAAAAGATGCAGCCCTGAGGTCTCTCCTGATAGGGGGTAGTTAAGTAGAAATTCACTGCTCAGCTGACCCGGCAGAAGCAAATGTATACCAAAAATGTACCCAGAATGAGCTTTTCAGTGAACAGCAGCCAGGCACATTTTAGCTAGTTTTACTTGTAAGTGGGGTTGTAAACGCTTTTCAGGCTCAGTACTGCGCTCAAAAGATGCAGCCCTGAGGTCTCTCCTGATAGGAGGTAGTTAAGTAGAAATTCACTGCTCAGCTGACCCGGCAGAAGCAAATGTATACCAAAAATGTACCCAAAATGAGCTTTTCAGTGAACAGCAGCCAGGCACATTTTAGCTAGTTTTACTTGTAAGTGGGGTTGTAAACGCTTTTCAGGCTCAGTACTGCACTCAAAAGATGCAGCCCTGAGGTCTCTCCTGATAGGAGGTAGTTAAGTAGAAATTCACTGCTCAGCTGACCCGGCAGAAGCAAATGTATACCAAAATGTACCCAGAATGAGCTTTTCAGTGAACAGCAGCCAGGCACATTTTAGCTAGTTTTACTTGTAAGTGGGGTTGGAAACGCTTTTCAGGCTCAGTACTGCGCTCAAAAGATGCAGCCCTGAGGTCTCTCCTGATAGGAGATAGTTAAGTAGAAATTCACTGCTCAGCTGACCCGGCAGAAGCAAATGTATACCAAAAATGTACCCAGAATGAGCTTTTCAGTGAATAGCAGCCAGGCACATTTTAGCTAGTTTTACTTGTAACTGGGGTTGTAAACGGTTTTCAGGCTCAGTACTGCGCTCAAAAGATGCAGCCCTGAGGTCTCTCCTGATAGGAGGTAGTTAAGTAGAAATTCAATGCCCAGCTGACCCGGCAGAAGCAAATGTATACTAAAAATGTACCCAGAATGAGCTTTTCAGTGAACAGCAGCCAGGCACATTTTAGCTAGCTTTACTTGTGACTGGGGTTGTAAACGCTTTTCAGGCTCAGTACTGCGCTCAAAAGATGCAGCCCTGAGGTCTCTCCTGATAGGAGGTAGTTAAGTAGAAATTCACTGCTCAGCTGACCCGGCAGAAGCAAATGTATACCAAAAATGTACCCAGAATGAGCTTTTCAGTGAACAGCAGCCAGGCACATTTTAGCTAGTTTTACTTGTAACTGGGGTTGTAAACGCTTTTCAGGCTCAGTACTGCGCTCAAAAGATGCAGCCCTGAGGTCTCTCCTGATAGGGGGTAGTTAAGTAGAAATTCACTGCTCAGCTGACCCGGCAGAAGCAAATGTATACCAAAAATGTACCCAGAATGAGCTTTTCAGTGAACAGCAGCCAGGCACATTTTAGCTAGTTTTACTTGTGACTGGGGTTGTAAACGCTTTTCAGGCTCAGTACTGCGCTCAAAAGATGCAGCCCTGAGGTCTCTCCTGATAGGAGGTAGTTAAGTAGAAATTCACTGCTCAGCTGACCCGGCAGAAGCAAATGTATACCAAAAATGTACCCAGAATGAGCTTTTCAGTGAACAGCAGCCAGGCACATTTTAGCTAGTTTTACTTGTAACTGGGGTTGTAAACGCTTTTCAGGCTCAGTACTGCGCTCAAAAGATGCAGTCCTGAGGTCTCTCCTGATAGGGGGTAGTTAAGTAGAAATTCACTGCTCAGCTGACCCGGCAGAAGCAAATGTATACCAAAAATGTACCCAGAATGATCTTTTCAGTGAACAGCAGCCAGGCACATTTTAGCTAGTTTTACTTGTAAGTGGGGTTGTAAATGCTTTTCAGGCTCAGTACTGCGCTCAAAAGATGCAGCCCTGAGGTCTCTCCTGATAGGGGGTAGTTAAGTAGAAATTCACTGCTCAGCTGACCCGGCAGAAGCAAATGTATACCAAAAATGTACCCAGAATGAGCTTTTCAGTGAACAGCAGCCAGGCACATTTTAGCTAGTTTTACTTGTAAGTGGGGTTGTAAACGCTTTTCAGGCTCAGTACTGTGCTCAAAAGATGCAGCCCTGAGGTCTCTCCTGATAGGAGGTAGTTAAGTAGAAATTCACTGCTCAGCTGACCCAGCAGAAGCAAATGTATACCAAAAATGTACCCAAAATGAGCTTTTCAGTGAACAGCAGCCAGGCACATTTTAGCTAGTTTTACTTGTAAGTGAGGTTGTAAACGCTTTTCAGGCTCAGTACTGCACTCAAAAGATGCAGCCCTGAGGTCTCTCCTGATAGGAGGTAGTTAAGTAGAAATTCACTGCTCAGCTGACCCGGCAGAAGCAAATGTATACCAAAAATTTACCCAGAATGAGCTTTTCAGTGAACAGCAGCCAGGCACATTTTAGCTAGTTTTACTTGTAAGTGGGGTTGGAAATGCTTTTCAGGCTCAGTACTGCGCTCAAAAGATGCAGCCCTGAGGTCTCTCCTGATAGGAGATAGTTAAGTAGAAATTCACTGCTCAGCTGACCCGGCAGAAGCAAATGTATACCAAAAATGTACCCAGAATTAGCTTTTCAGTGAACAGCAGCCAGGCACATTTTAGCTAGTTTTACTTGTAAGTGGGGTTGTAAACGCTTTTCAGGCTTAGTACTGCACTCAAAAGATGCAGCCCTGAGGTCTCTCCTGATAGGAGGTAGTTAGGTAGAAATTCACTACTCAGCTGACCCGGCAGAAGCAAATGTATACCAAAAATGTACCCAGAATGAGCTTTTCAGTGAACAGCAGCCAGGTACATTTTAGCTAGTTTTACTTGTAACTGGGGTTGTAAACGCTTTTCAGGCTCAGTACTGCGCTCAAAAGATGCAGCCCTGAGGTCTCTCCTGATAGGGGGTAGTTAAGGAGAAATTCACTGCTCAGCTGACCCAGCAGAAGCAAATGTATACCAAAAATGTACCCAGAATGAGCTTTTCAGTGAACAGCAGCCAGGCACATTTTAGCTAGTTTTACTTGTAAGTGGGGTTGTAAACGCTTTTCAGGCTCAGTACTGCGCTCAAAAGATGCAGCCCTGAGGTCTCTCCTGATAGGAGGTAGTTAAGTAGAAATTCACTGCTCAGCTGACCCGGCAGAAGCAAATGTATACCAAAAATGTACCCAGAATTAGCTTTTCAGTGAACAGCAGCCAGGCACATTTTAGCTAGTTTTACTTGTAAGTGGGGTTGTAAACGCTTTTCAGGCTCAGTACTGCACTCAAAAGATGCAGCCCTGAGGTCTCTCCTGATAGGAGGTAGTTAAGTAGAAATTCACTGCTCAGCTGACCCGGCAGAAGCAAATGTATACCAAAAATGTACCCAGAATGAGCTTTTCAGTGAATAGCAGCCAGGCACATTTTAGCTAGTTTTACTTGTAACTGGGGTTGTAATCGGTTTTCAGGCTCAGTACTGCGCTCAAAAGATGCAGCCCTGAGGTCTCTCCTGATAGGAGGTAGTTAAGTAGAAATTCAATGCCCAGCTGACGCGGCAGAAGCAAATGTATACTAAAAATGTACCCAGAATGAGCTTTTCAGTGAACAGCAGCCAGGCACATTTTAGCTAGTTTTACTTGTGACTGGGGTTGTAAACGCTTTTCAGGCTCAGTTCTGCGCTCAAAAGATGCAGCCCTGAGGTCTCTCCTGATAGGAGGTAGTTAAGTAGAAATTCACTGCTCAGCTGACCCGGCAGAAGCAAATGTATACCAAAAATGTACCCAGAATGAGCTTTTCAGTGAACAGCAGCCAGGCACATTTTAGCTAGTTTTACTTGTAACTGGGGTTGTAAACGCTTTTCAGGCTCAGTACTGCGCTCAAAAGATGCAGCCCTGAGGTCTCTCCTGATAGGGGGTAGTTAAGTAGAAATTCACTGCTCAGCTGACCCGGCAGAAGCAAATGTATACCAAAAATGTACCCAGAATGAGCTTTTCAGTGAACAGCAGCCAGGCACATTTTAGCTAGTTTTACTTGTGACTGGGGTTGTAAACGCTTTTCAGGCTCAGTACTGCGCTCAAAAGATGCAGCCCTGAGGTCTCTCCTGATAGGAGGTAGTTAAGTAGAAATTCACTGCTCAGCTGACCCGGCAGAAGCAAATGTATACCAAAAATGTACCCAGAATTAGCTTTTCAGTGAACAGCAGCCAGGCACATTTTAGCTAGTTTTACTTGTAAGTGGGGTTGTAAACGCTTTTCAGGCTTAGTACTGCACTCAAAAGATGCAGCCCTGAGGTCTCTCCTGATAGGAGGTAGTTAAGTAGAAATTCACTACTCAGCTGACCCGGCAGAAGCAAATGTATACCAAAAATGTACCCAGAATGAGCTTTTCAGTGAACAGCAGCCAGGTACATTTTAGCTAGTTTTACTTGTAACTGGGGTTGTAAACGCTTTTCAGGCTCAGTACTGCGCTCAAAAGATGCAGCCCTGAGGTCTCTCCTGATAGGGGGTAGTTAAGGAGAAATTCACTGCTCAGCTGACCCGGCAGAAGCAAATGTATACCAAAAATGTACCCAGAATGAGCTTTTCAGTGAACAGCAGCCAGGCACATTTTAGCTAGTTTTACTTGTAAGTGGGGTTGTAAACGCTTTTCAGGCTCAGTACTGCGCTCAAAAGATGCAGCCCTGAGGTCTCTCCTGATAGGAGGTAGTTAAGTAGAAATTCACTGCTCAGCTGACCCGGCAGAAGCAAATGTATACCAAAAATGTACCCAGAATGAGCTTTTCAGTGAACAGCAGCCAGGCACATTTTAGCTAGTTTTACTTGTAAGTGGGGTTGTAAACGCTTTTCAGGCTCAGTACTGCACTCAAAAGATGCAGCCCTGAGGTCTCTCCTGATAGGAGGTAGTTAAGTAGAAATTCACTGCTCAGCTGACCCGGCAGAAGCAAATGTATACCAAAAATTTACCCAGAATGAGCTTTTCAGTGAACAGCAGGCAGGCACATTTTAGCTAGTTTTACTTGTAACTGGGGTTGTAATCGGTTTTCAGGCTCAGTACTGCGCTCAAAAGATGCAGCCCTGAGGTCTCTCCTGATAGGAGGTAGTTAAGTAGAAATTCAATGCCCAGCTGACCCGGCAGAAGCAAATGTATACCAAAAATGTACCCAGAATTAGCTTTTCAGTGAACAGCAGCCAGGCACATTTTAGCTAGTTTTACTTGTAAGTGGGGTTGTAAACGCTTTTCAGGCTCAGTACTGCACTCAAAAGATGCAGCCCTGAGGTCTCTCCTGATAGGATATAGTTAAGTAGAAATTCACTGCTCAGCTGACCCGGCAGAAGCAAATGTATACCAAAAATGTACCCAGAATGAGCTTTTCAGTGAACAGCAGCCAGGCACATTTTAGCTAGTTTTACTTGTAACTGGGGTTGTAAACGCTTTTCAGGCTCAGTACTGCGCTCAAAAGATGCAGCCCTGAGGTCTCTCCTGATAGGGGGTAGTTAAGTAGAAATTCACTGCTCAGCTGACCCGGCAGAAGCAAATGTATACCAAAAATGTACCCAGAATGAGCTTTTCAGTGAACAGCAGCCAGGCACATTTTAGCTAGTTTTACTTGTGACTTGGGTTGTAAACGCTTTTCAGGCTCAGTACTGCGCTCAAAAGATGCAGCCCTGAGGTCTCTCCTGATAGGAGGTAGTTAAGTAGAAATTCACTGCTCAGCTGACCCGGCAGAAGCAAATGTATACCAAAAATGTACCCAGAATGAGCTTTTCAGTGAACAGCAGCCAGGCACATTTTAGCTAGTTTTACTTGTAAGTGGGGTTGTAAACGCTTTTCAGGCTCAGTACTGCACTCAAAAGATGCAGCCCTGAGGTCTCTCCTGATAGGGGGTAGTTAAGTAGAAATTCACTGCTCAGCTGACCCGGCAGAAGCAAATGTATACCAAAAATTTACCCAGAATGAGCTTTTCAGTGAACAGCAGCCAGGCACATTTTAGCTAGTTTTACTTGTAAGTGGGGTTGTAAACGCTTTTCAGGCTCAGTACTGCGCTCAAAAGATGCAGCCCTGAGGTCTCTCCTGATAGGGGGTAGTTAAGTAGAAATTCACTGCTCAGCTGACCCGGCAGAAGCAAATGTATACCAAAAATGTACCCAGAATGAGCTTTTCAGTGAACAGCAGCCAGGCACATTTTAGCTAGTTTTACTTGTAAGTGGGGTTGTAAACGCTTTTCAGGCTCAGTACTGTGCTCAAAAGATGCAGCCCTGAGGTCTCTCCTGATAGGAGGTAGTTAAGTAGAAATTCACTGCTCAGCTGACCCGGCAGAAGCAAATGTATACCAAAAATTTACCCAGAATGAGCTTTTCAGTGAACAGCAGCCAGGCACATTTTAGCTAGTTTTACTTGTAACTGGGGTTGTAAACGCTTTTCAGGCTCAGTACTGCGCTCAAAAGATGCAGCCCTGAGGTCTCTCCTGATAGGGGGTAGTTAAGTAGAAATTCACTGCTCAGCTGACCCGGCAGAAGCAAATGTATACCAAAAATGTACCCAGAATGAGCTTTTCAGTGAACAGCAGCCAGGCACATTTTAGCTAGTTTTACTTGTAACTGGGGTTGTAAACGGTTTTCAGGCTCAGTACTGCGCTCAAAAGATGCAGCCCTGAGGTCTCTCCTGATAGGAGGTAGTTAAGTAGAAATTCAATGCCCAGCTGACCCGGCAGAAGCAAATGTATACTAAAAATGTACCCAGAATGAGCTTTTCAGTGAACAGCAGCCAGGCACATTTTAGCTAGTTTTACTTGTGACTGGGGTTGTAAACGCTTTTCAGGCTCAGTACTGCGCTCAAAAGATGCAGCCCTGAGGTCTTTCCTGATAGGAGGTAGTTAAGTAGAAATTCACTGCTCAGCTGACCCGGCAGAAGCAAATGTATACCAAAAATATACCCAGAATGAGCTTTTCAGTGAACAGCAGCCAGGCACATTTTAGCTAGTTTTACTTGTGACTGGGGTTGTAAACGCTTTTCAGGCTCAGTACTGCGCTCAAAAGATGCAGCCCTGAGGTCTCTCCTGATAGGAGGTAGTTAAGTAGAATTTCACTGCTCAGCTGACCCGGCAGAAGCAAATGTATACCAAAAATGTACCCAGAATGAGCTTTTCAGTGAACAGCAGCCAGGCACATTTTAGCTAGTTTTACTTGTAACTGGGGTTGTAAACGCTTTTCAGGCTCAGTACTGCGCTCAAAAGATGCAGTCCTGAGGTCTCTCCTGATAGGGGGTAGTTAAGTAGAAATTCACTGCTCAGCTGACCCGGCAGAAGCAAATGTATACCAAAAATGTACCCAGAATGAGCTTTTCAGTGAACAGCAGCCAGGCACATTTTAGCTAGTTTTACTTGTAAGTGGGGTTGTAAACGCTTTTCAGGCTCAGTACTGCGCTCAAAAGATGCAGCCCTGAGGTCTCTCCTGATAGGGGGTAGTTAAGTAGAAATTCACTGCTCAGCTGACCCGGCAGAAGCAAATGTATACCAAAAATGTACCCAGAATGAGCTTTTCAGTGAACAGCAGCCAGGCACATTTTAGCTAGTTTTACTTGTAAGTGGGGTTGTAAACGCTTTTCAGGCTCAGTACTGCGCTCAAAAGATGCAGCCCTGAGGTCTCTCCTGATAGGAGGTAGTTAAGTAGAAATTCACTGCTCAGCTGACCCGGCAGAAGCAAATGTATACCAAAAATGTACCCAGAATTAGCTTTTCAGTGAACAGCAGCCAGGCACATTTTAGCTAGTTTTACTTGTAAGTGGGGTTGTAAACGCTTTTCAGGCTCAGTACTGCACTCAAAAGATGCAGCCCTGAGGTCTCTCCTGATAGGAGGTAGTTAAGTAGAAATTCACTGCTCAGCTGACCCGGCAGAAGCAAATGTATACCAAAAATGTACCCAGAATGAGCTTTTCAGTGAATAGCAGCCAGGCACATTTTAGCTAGTTTTACTTGTAACTGGGGTTGTAAACGGTTTTCAGGCTCAGTACTGCGCTCAAAAGATGCAGCCCTGAGGTCTCTCCTGATAGGAGGTAGTTAAGTAGAAATTCAATGCCCAGCTGACCCGGCAGAAGCAAATGTATACTAAAAATGTACCCAGAATGAGCTTTTCAGTGAACAGCAGCCAGGCACATTTTAGCTAGTTTTACTTGTGACTGGGGTTGTAAACGCTTTTCAGGCTCAGTGCTGCGCTCAAAAGATGCAGCCCTGAAGTCTCTCCTGATAGGAGGTAGTTAAGTAGAAATTCACTGCTCAGCTGACCCGGCAGAAGCAAATGTATACCAAAAATGTACCCAGAATGAGCTTTTCAGTGAACAGCAGCCAGGCACATTTTAGCTAGTTTTACTTGTAACTGGGGTTGTAAACGCTTTTCAGGCTCAGTACTGCGCTCAAAAGATGCAGCCCTGAGGTCTCTCCTGATAGGGGGTAGTTAAGTAGAAATTCACTGCTCAGCTGACCCGGGAGAAGCAAATGTATACCAAAAATGTACCCAGAATGAGCTTTTCAGTGAACAGCAGCCAGGCACATTTTAGCTAGTTTTACTTGTGACTGGGGTTGTAAACGCTTTTCAGGCTCAGTACTGCGCTCAAAAGATGCAGCCCTGAGGTCTCTCCTGATAGGAGGTAGTTAAGTAGAAATTCACTGCTCAGCTGACCCGGCAGAAGCAAATGTATACCAAAAATGTACCCAGAATGAGCTTTTCATTGAACAGCAGCCAAGCACATTTTAGCTAGTTTTACTTGTAAGTGGGGTTGTAAACGCTTTTCAGGCTCAGTACTGCGCTCAAAAGATGCAGCCCTGAGGTCTCTCCTGATAGGGGGTAGTTAAGTAGAAATTCACTGCTCAGCTGACCCGGCAGAAGCAAATGTATACCAAAAATGTACCCAGACTGAGCTTTTCAGTGAACAGCAGCCAGGCACATTTTAGCTAGTTTTACTTGTAAGTGGGGTTGTAAACGCTTTTCAGGCTCAGTACTGTGCTCAAAAGATGCAGCCCTGAGGTCTCTCCTGATAGGAGGTAGTTAAGTAGAAATTCACTGCTCAGCTGACCCGGCAGAAGCAAATGTATACCAAAAATGTACCCAGAATGAGCTTTTCAGTGAACAGCAGCCAGGCACATTTTAGCTAGTTTTACTTGTAACTGGGGTTGTAAACGCTTTTCAGGCTCAGTACTGCGCTCAAAAGATGCAGCCCTGAGGTCTCTCCTGATAGGGGGTAGTTAAGTAGAAATTCACTGCTCAGCTGACCCGGCAGAAGCAAATGTATACCAAAAATGTACCCAGAATGAGCTTTTCAGTGAACAGCAGCCAGGCACATTTTAGCTAGTTTTACTTGTAAGTGGGGTTGTAAACGCTTTTCAGGCTCAGTACTGCGCTCAAAAGATGCAGCCCTGAGGTCTCTCCTGATAGGGGGTAGTTAAGTAGAAATTCACTGCTCAGCTGACCCGGCAGAAGCAAATGTATACCAAAAATGTACCCAAAATGAGCTTTTCAGTGAACAGCAGCCAGGCACATTTTAGCTAGTTTTACTTGTAAGTGGGTTTGTAAACGCTTTTCAGGCTCAGTACTGCACTCAAAAGATGCAGCCCTGAGGTCTCTCCTGATAGGAGGTAGTTAAGTAGAAATTCACTGCTCAGCTGACCCGGCAGAAGCAAATGTATAACAAAAATGTACCCAGAATGAGCTTTTCAGTGAACAGCAGCCAGGCACATTTTAGCTAGTTTTACTTGTAAGTGGGGTTGGAAACGCTTTTCAGGCTCAGTACTGCGCTCAAAAGATGCAGCCCTGAGGTCTCTCCTGATAGGAGATAGTTAAGTAGAAATTCACTGCTCAGCTGACCCGGCAGAAGCAAATGTATACCAAAAATGTACCCAGAATGAGCTTTTCAGTGAACAGCAGCCAGGCACATTTTAGCTAGTTTTACTTGTAACTGGGGTTGTAAACGCTTTTCAGGCTCAGTACTGCGCTCAAAAGATGCAGCCCTGAGGTCTCTCCTGATAGGGGGTAGTTAAGTAGAAATTCACTGCTCAGCTGACCCGGCAGAAGCAAATGTATACCAAAAATGTACCCAGAATGAGCTTTTCAGTGAACAGCAGCCAGGCACAATTTAGCTAGTTTTACTTGTAAGTGGGGTTGTAAACGCTTTTCAGGCTCAGTACTGCGCTCAAAAGATGCAGCCCTGAGGTCTCTCCTGATAGGGGGTAGTTAAGTAGAAATTCACTGCTCAGCTGACCCGGCAGAAGCAAATGTATACCAAAAATTTACCCAGAATGAGCTTTTCAGTGAACAGCAGCCAGGCACATTTTAGCTAGTTTTACTTGTAAGTGGGGTTGTAAACGCTTTTCAGGCTCAGTACTGCGCTCAAAAGATGCAGCCCTGAGGTCTCTCCTGATAGGAGGTAGTTAAGTAGAAATTCACTGCTCAGCTGACCCGGCAGAAGCAAATGTATACCAAAAATGTACCCAGAATTAGCTTTTCAGTGAACAGCAGCCAGGCACATTTTAGCTAGTTTTACTTGTAAGTGGGGTTGTAAACGCTTTTCAGGCTCAGTACTGCGCTCAAAAGATGCAGCCCTGAGGTCTCTCCTGATAGGAGGTAGTTAAGTAGAAATTCACTACTCAGCTGACCCGGCAGAAGCAAATGTATACCAAAAATGTACCCAGAATAAGCTTTTCAGTGAACAGCAGCCAGGTACATTTTAGCTAGTTTTACTTGTAACTGGGGTTGTAAACGCTTTTCAGGCTCAGTACTGCGCTCAAAAGATGCAGCCCTGAGGTCTCTCCTGATAGGGGGTAGTTAAGTAGAAATTCACTGCTCAGCTGACCCGGCAGAAGCAAATGTATACCAAAAATGTACCCAGAATGAGCTTTTCAGTGAACAGCAGCCAGGCACATTTTAGCTAGTTTTACTTGTAAGTGGGGTTGTAAACGCTTTTCAGGCTCAGTACTGCGCTCAAAAGATGCAGTCCTGAGGTCTCTCCTGATAGGAGGTAGTTAAGTAGAAATTCACTGCTCAGCTGACCCGGCAGAAGCAAATATATACCAAAAATGTACCCAGAATTAGCTTTTCAGTGAACAGCAGCCAGGCACATTTTAGCTAGTTTTACTTGTAAGTGGGGTTGTAAACGCTTTTCAGGCTCAGTACTGCGCTCAAAAGATGCAGCCCTGAGGTCTCTCCTGATAGGAGGTAGTTAAGTAGAAATTCACTGCTCAGCTGACCCGGCAGAAGCAAATGTATACCAAAAATGTACCCAGAATTAGCTTTTCAGTGAACAGCAGCCAGGCACATTTTAGCTAGTTTTACTTGTAAGTGGGGTTGTAAACGCTTTTCAGGCTCAGTACTGCACTCAAAAGATGCAGCCCTGAGGTCTCTCCTGATAGGAGGTAGTTAAGTAGAAATTCACTACTCAGCTGACCCGGCAGAAGCAAATGTATACCAAAAATGTACCCAGAATGAGCTTTTCAGTGAACAGCAGCCAGGTACATTTTAGCTAGTTTTACTTGTAACTGGGGTTGTAAACGCTTTTCAGGCTCAGTACTGCGCTCAAAAGATGCAGCCCTGAGGTCTCTCCTGATAGGAGGTAGTTAAGTAGAAATTCACTGCTCAGCTGACCCGGCAGAAGCAAATGTATACCAAAAATGTACCCAGAATGAGCTTTTCAGTGAATAGCAGCCAGGCACATTTTAGCTAGTTTTACTTGTAACTGGGGTTGTAAACGGTTTTCAGGCTCAGTACTGCACTCAAAAGATGCAGCCCTGAGGTCTCTCCTGATAGGAGGTAGTTAAGTAGAAATTCAATGCCCAGCTGACCCGGCAGAAGCAAATGTATACTAAAAATGTACCCAGAATGAGCTTTTCAGTGAACAGCAGCCAGGCACATTTTAGCTAGTTTTACTTGTGACTGGGGTTGTAAACGCTTTTCAGGCTCAGTACTGCGCTCAAAAGATGCAGCCCTGAGGTCTCTCCTGATAGGAGGTAGTTAAGTAGAAATTCACTGCTCAGCTGACCCGGCAGAAGCAAATGTATACCAAAAATGTACCCAGAATGAGCTTTTCAGTGAACAGCAGCCAGGCACATTTTAGCTAGTTTTACTTGTAACTGGGGTTGTACACGCTTTTCAGGCTCAGTACTGCGCTCAAAAGATGCAGCCCTGAGGTCTCTCCTGATAGGGGGTAGTTAAGTAGAAATTCACTGCTCAGCTGGCCCGGCAGAAGCAAATGTATTCCAAAAATGTACCCAGAATGAGCTTTTCAGTGAACAGCAGCCAGGCACATTTTAGCTAGTTTTACTTGTAAGTGGGGTTGTAAACGCTTTTCAGGCTCAGTACTGCGCTCAAAAGATGCAGCCCTGAGGTCTCTCCTGATAGGGGGTAGTTAAGTAGAAATTCACTGCTCAGCTGACCCGGCAGAAGCAAATGTATACCAAAAATGTACCCAGAATGAGCTTTTCAGTGAACAGCAGCCAGGCACATTTTAGCTAGTTTTACTTGTAAGTGGGGTTGTAAACGCTTTTCAGGCTCAGTACTGCGCTCAAAAGATGCAGCCCTGAGGTCTCTCCTGATAGGAGGTAGTTAAGTAGAAATTCACTGCTCAGCTGACCCGGCAGAAGCAAATGTATACCAAAAATGTACCCAGAATTAGCTTTTCAGTGAACAGCAGCCAGGCACATTTTAGCTAGTTTTACTTGTAAGTGGGGTTGTAAACGCTTTTCAGGCTCAGTACTGCACTCAAAAGATGCAGCCCTGAGGTCTCTCCTGATAGGAGGTAGTTAAGTAGAAATTCACTGCTCAGCTGACCCGGCAGAAGCAAATGTATACCAAAAATGTACCCAGAATGAGCTTTTCAGTGAATAGCAGCCAGGCACATTTTAGCTAGTTTTACTTGTAACTGGGGTTGTAAACGGTTTTCAGGCTCAGTACTGCGCTCAAAAGATGCAGCCCTGAGGTCTCTCCTGATAGGACCTAGTTAAGTAGAAATTCAATGCCCAGCTGACCCGGCAGAAGCAAATGTATATTAAAAATGTACCCAGAATGAGCTTTTCAGTGAACAGCAGCCAGGCACATTTTAGCTAGTTTTACTTGTGACTGGGGTTGTAAACGCTTTTCAGGCTCAGTACTGCGCTCAAAAGATGCAGCCCTGAGGTCTCTCCTGATAGGAGGTAGTTAAGTAGAAATTCACTGCTCAGCTGACCCGGCAGAAGCAAATGTATACCAAAAATGTACCCAGAATGAGCTTTTCAGTGAACAGCAGCCAGGCACATTTTAGCTAGTTTTACTTGTAACTGGGGTTGTAAACGCTTTTCAGGCTCAGTACTGCGCTCAAAAGATGCAGCCCTGAGGTCTCTCCTGATAGGGGGTAGTTAAGTAGAAATTCACTGCTCAGCTGACCCGGCAGAAGCAAATGTATACCAAAAATGTACCCAGGATGAGCTTTTCAGTGAACAGCAGCCAGGCACATTTTAGCTAGTTTTACTTGTGACTGGGGTTGTAAACGCTTTTCAGGCTCAGTACTGCGCTCAAAAGATGCAGCCCTGAGGTCTCTCCTGATAGGAGGTAGTTAAGTAGAAATTCACTGCTCAGCTGACCCGGCAGAAGCAAATGTATACCAAAAATGTACCCAGAATGAGCTTTTCAGTGAACAGCAGCCAGGCACATTTTAGCTAGTTTTACTTGTAACTGGGGTTGTAAACGCTTTTCAGGCTCAGTACTGCGCTCAAAAGATGCAGCCCTGAGGTCTCTCCTGATAGGGGGTAGTTAAGTAGAAATTCACTGCTCAGCTGACCCGGCAGAAGCAAATGTATACCAAAAATGTACCCAGAATGAGCTTTTCAGTGAACAGCAGCCAGGCACATTTTAGCTAGTTTTACTTGTAAGTGGGGTTGTAAACGCTTTTCAGGCTCAGTACTGTGCTCAAAAGATGCAGCCCTGAGGTCTCTCCTGATAGGAGGTAGTTAAGTAGAAATTCACTGCTCAGCTGACCCGGCAGAAGCAAATGTATACCAAAAATGTACCCAGAATGAGCTTTTCAGTGAACAGCAGCCAGGCACATTTTAGCTAGTTTTACTTGTAACTGGGGTTGTAAACGCTTTTCAGGCTCAGTACTGTGCTCAAAAGATGCAGCCCTGAGGTCTCTCCTGATAGGGGGTAGTTAAGTAGAAATTCACTGCTCAGCTGACCCGGCAGAAGCAAATGTATACCAAAAATGTACCCAGAATGAGCTTTTCAGTGAACAGCAGCCAGGCACATTTTAGCTAGTTTTACTTGTAAGTGGGGTTGTAAACGCTTTTCAGGCTCAGTACTGCGCTCAAAAGATGCAGCCCTGAGGTCTCTCCTGATAGGAGGTAGTTAAGTAGAAATTCACTGCTCAGCTGACCCGGCAGAAGCAAATGTATACCAAAAATGTACCCAGAATGAGCTTTTCAGTGAACAGCAGCCAGGCACATTTTAGCTAGTTTTACTTGTAAGTGGGGTTGGAAACGCTTTTCAGGCTCAGTACTGCGCTCAAACGATGCAGTCCTGAGGTCTCTCCTGATAGGGGGTAGTTAAGTAGAAATTCACTGCTCAGCTGACCCGGCAGAAGCAAATGTATACCAAAAATGTACCCAGAATGAGCTTTTCAGTGAACAGCAGCCAGGCACATTTTAGCTAGTTTTACTTGTAAGTGGGGTTGTAAACGCTTTTCAGGCTCAGTACTGCGCTCAAAAGATGCAGCCCTGAGGTCTCTCCTGATAGGGGGTAGGTAAGTAGAAATTCACTGCTCAGCTGACCCGGCAGAAGCAAATGTATACCAAAAATGTACCCAGAATTAGCTTTTCAGTGAACAGCAGCCAGGCACATTTTAGCTAGTTTTACTTGTAAGTGGGGTTGTAAACGCTTTTCGGGCTCAGTACTGCACTCAAAAGATGCAGCCCTGAGGTCTCTCCTGATAGGAGGTAGTTAAGTGGAAATTCACTGCTCAGCTGACCCGGCAGATGCAAATGTATACCAAAAATGTACCCAGAATGAGCTTTTCAGTGAACAGCAGCCAGGCACATTTTAGCTAGTTTTACTTGTAACTGGGGTTGTAAACGCTTTTCAGGCTCAGTACTGCGCTCAAAAGATGCAGCCCTGAGGTCTCTCCTGATAGGGGGTAGTTAAGTAGAAATTCACTGCTCAGCTGACCCGGCAGAAGCAAATGTATACCAAAAATGTACCCAGAATGAGCTTTTCAGTGAACAGCAGCCAGGCACATTTTAGCTAGTTTTACTTGTAAGTGGGGTTGTAAACGCTTTTCAGGCTCAGTACTGCGCTCAAAAGATGCAGCCCTGAGGTCTCTCCTGATAGGAGGTGGTAGTTAAGTAGAAATTCACTGCTCAGCTGACCCGGCAGAAGCAAATGTATACCAAAAATGTACCCAAAATGAGCTTTTCAGTGAACAGCAGCCAGGCACATTTTAGCTAGTTTAACTTGTAAGTGGGGTTGTAAACGCTTTTCAGGCTCAGTACTGCACTCAAAAGATGCAGCCCTGAGGTCTCTCCTGATAGGAGGTAGTTAAGTAGAAATTCACTGCTCAGCTGACCCGGCAGAAGCAAATGTATACCAAAAATGTACCCAGAATGAGCTTTTCAGTGAACAGCAGCCAGGCACATTTTAGCTAGTTTTACTTGTAAGTGGGGTTGGAAACGCTTTTCAGGCTCAGTACTGCGCTCAAAAGATGCAGCCCTGAGTCTCTCCTGATAGGAGATAGTTAAGTAGAAATTCACTGCTCAGCTGACCCGGCAGAAGCAAATGTATACCAAAAATTTACCCAGAATGAGCTTTTCAGTGAACAGCAGCCAGGCACATTTTAGCTAGTTTTACTTGTAACTGGGGTTGTAAACGCTTTTCAGGCTCAGTACTGCGCTCAAAAGATGCAGCCCTGAGGTCTCTCCTGATAGGGGGTAGTTAAGTAGAAATTCACTGCTCAGCTGACCCGGCAGAAGCAAATGTATACCAAAAATGTACCCAGAATGAGCTTTTCAGTGAACAGCAGCCAGGCACATTTTAGCTAGTTTTACTTGTACGTGGGGTTGTAAACGCTTTTCAGGTTCAGTACTGCGCTCAAAAGATGCAGCCCTGAGGTCTCTCCTGATAGGGGGTAGTTAAGTAGAAATTCACTGCTCAGCTGACCCGGCAGAAGCAAATGTATACCAAAAATTTACCCAGAATGAGCTTTTCAGTGAACAGCAGCCAGGCACATTTTAGCTAGTTTTACTTGTAAGTGGGGTTGTAAACGCTTTTCAGGCTCAGTACTGCGCTCAAAAGATGCAGCCCTGAGGTCTCTCCTGATAGGAGGTAGTTAAGTAGAAATTCACTGCTCAGCTGACCCGGCAGAAGCAAATGTATACCAAAAATGTACCCAGAATTAGCTTTTCAGTGAACAGCAGCCAGGCACATTTTAGCTAGTTTTACTTGTAAGTGGGGTTGTAAACGCTTTTCAGGCTCAGTACTGCACTCAAAAGATGCAGCCCTGAGGTCTCTCCTGATAGGAGGTAGTTAAGTAGAAATTCACTACTCAGCTGACCCGGCAGAAGCAAATGTATACCAAAAATGTACCCAGAATGAGCTTTTCAGTGAACAGCAGCCAGGTACATTTTAGCTAGTTTTACTTGTAACTAGGGTTGTAAACGCTTTTCAGGCTCAGTACTGCGCTCAAAAGATGCAGCCCTGAGGTCTCTCCTGATAGGGGGTAGTTAAGTAGAAATTCACTGCTCAGCTGACCCGGCAGAAGCAAATGTATACCAAAAATGTACCCAGAATGAGCTTTTCAGTGAACAGCAGCCAGGCACATTTTAGCTAGTTTTACTTGTAAGTGGGGTTGTAAACGCTTTTCAGGCTCAGTACTGCGCTCAAAAGATGCAGCCCTGAGGTCTCTCCTGATAGGAGGTAGTTAAGTAGAAATTCACTGCTCAGCTGACCCGGCAGAAGCAAATGTATACCAAAAATGTACCCAGAATTAGCTTTTCAGTGAACAGCAGCCAGGCACATTTTAGCTAGTTTTACTTGTAAGTGGGGTTGTAAACGCTTTTCAGGCTCAGTACTGCACTCAAAAGATGCAGCCCTGAGGTCTCTCCTGATAGGAGGTAGTTAAGTAGAAATTCACTACTCAGCTGACCCGGCAGAAGCAAATGTATACCAAAAATGTACCCAGAATGAGCTTTTCAGTGAACAGCAGCCAGGTACATTTTAGCTAGTTTTACTTGTAACTAGGGTTGTAAACGCTTTTCAGGCTCAGTACTGCGCTCAAAAGATGCAGCCCTGAGGTCTCTCCTGATAGGGGGTAGTTAAGTAGAAATTCACTGCTCAGCTGACCCGGCAGAAGCAAATGTATACCAAAAATGTACCCAGAATGAGCTTTTCAGTGAACAGCAGCCAGGCACATTTTAGCTAGTTTTACTTGTAAGTGGGGTTGTAAACGCTTTTCAGGCTCAGTACTGCGCTCAAAAGATGCAGCCCTGAGGTCTCTCCTGATAGGAGGTAGTTAAGTAGAAATTCACTGCTCAGCTGACCCGGCAGAAGCAAATGTATACCAAAAATGTACCCAGAATTAGCTTTTCAGTGAACAGCAGCCAGGCACATTTTAGCTAGTTTTACTTGTAAGTGGGGTTGTAAACGCTTTTCAGGCTCAGTACTGCACTCAAAAGATGCAGCCCTGAGGTCTCTCCTGATAGGAGGTAGTTAAGTAGAAATTCACTGCTCAGCTGACCCGGCAGAAGCAAATGTATACCAAAATGTACCCAGAATGAGCTTTTCAGTGAATAGCAGCCAGGCACATTTTAGCTAGTTTTACTTGTAACTGGGGTTGTAAACGGTTTTCAGGCTCAGTACTGCGCTCAAAAGATGCAGCCCTGAGGTCTCTCCTGATAGGAGGTAGTTAAGTAGAAATTCAATGCCCAGCTGACCCGGCAGAAGCAAATGTATACCAAAAATGTACCCAGAATTAGCTTTTCAGTGAACAGCAGCCAGGCACATTTTAGCTAGTTTTACTTGTGACTGGGGTTGTAAACGCTTTTCAGGCTCAGTACTGCGCTCAAAAGATGCAGCCCTGAGGTCTCTCCTGATAGGAGGTAGTTAAGTAGAAATTCACTGCACAGCTGACCCGGCAGAAGCAAATGTATACCAAAAATGTACCCAGAATGAGCTTTTCAGTGAACAGCAGCCAGGCACATTTTAGCTAGTTTTACTTGTAACTGGGGTTGTAAATGCTTTTCAGGCTCAGTACTGCGCTCAAAAGATGCAGCCCTGAGGTCTCTCCTGATAGGGGGTAGTTAAGTAGAAATTCACTGCTCAGCTGACCCGGCAGAAGCAAATGTATACCAAAAATGTACCCAGAATGAGCTTTTCAGTGAACAGCAGCCAGGCACATTTTAGCTAGTTTTACTTGTGACTGGGGTTGTAAACGCTTTTCAGGCTCAGTACTGCGCTCAAAAGATGCAGCCCTGAGGTCTCTCCTGATAGGAGGTAGTTAAGTAGAAATTCACTGCTCAGCGGACCCGGCAGAAGCAAATGTATACCAAAAATGTACCCAGAATGAGCTTTTCAGTAAACAGCAGCCAGGCACATTTTAGCTAGTTTTACTTGTAACTGGGGTTGTAAACGCTTTTCAGGCTCAGTACTGCGCTCAAAAGATGCAGTCCTGAGGTCTCTCCTGATAGGGGGTAGTTAAGTAGAAATTCACTGCTCAGCTGACCCGGCAGAAGCAAATGTATACCAAAAATGTACCCAGAATGAGCTTTTCAGTGAACAGCAGCCAGGCACATTTTAGCTAGTTTTACTTGTAAGTGGGGTTGTAAACGCTTTTCAGGCTCAGTACTGCGCTCAAAAGATGCAGCCCTGAGGTCTCTCCTGATAGGGGGTAGTTAAGTAGAAATTCACTGCTCAGCTGACCCGGCAGAAGCAAATGTATACCAAAAATGTACCCAGAATGAGCTTTTCAGTGAACAGCAGCCAGGCACATTTTAGCTAGTTTTACTTGTAAGTGGGGTTGTAAACGCTTTTCAGGCTCAGTACTGTGCTCAAAAGATGCAGCCCTGAGGTCTCTCCTGATAGGAGGTAGTTAAGTAGAAATTCACTGCTCAGCTGACCCGGCAGAAGCAAATGTGTACCAAAAATGTACCCAGAATGAGCTTTTCAGTGAACAGCAGCCAGGCACATTTTAGCTAGTTTTACTTGTAACTGGGGTCGTAAATGCTTTTCAGGCTCAGTACTGCGCTCAAAAGATGCAGCCCTGAGGTCTCT
Source organism: Lissotriton vulgaris (assembly GCF_964263255.1). Taxonomy (NCBI): domain Eukaryota; kingdom Metazoa; phylum Chordata; class Amphibia; order Caudata; family Salamandridae; genus Lissotriton; species Lissotriton vulgaris. Next base: position 622,067 of record NW_028242375.1, read on the forward strand.
CCTGATAGGGGGTAGTTAAGTAGAAATTCACTGCTCAGCTGACCCGGCAGAAGCAAATGTATACCAAAAATGTACCCAGAATGAGCTTTTCAGTGAACAGCAGCCAGGCACATTTTAGCTAGTTTTACTTGTAAGTGGGGTTGTAAACGCTTTTCAGGCTCAGTACTGCGCTCAAAAGATGCAGCCCTGAGGTCTCTCCTGATAGGAGGTAGTTAAGTAGAAATTCACTGCTCAGCTGACCCGGCAGAAGCAAATGTATACCAAAAATGTACCCAAAATGAGCTTTTCAGTGAACAGCAGCCAGGCACATTTTAGCTAGTTTTACTTGTAAGTGGGGTTGTATAAACGCTTTTCAGGCTCAGTACTGCACTCAAAAGATGCAGCCCTGAGGTCTCTCCTGATAGGAGGTAGTTAAGTAGAAATTCACTGCTCAGCTGACCCGGCAGAAGCAAATGTATACCAAAAATGTACCCAGAATGAGCTTTTCAGTGAACAGCAGCCAGGCACATTTTAGCTAGTTTTACTTGTAACTGGGGTTGTAAACGCTTTTCAGGCTCAGTACTGCGCTCAAAAGATGCAGCCCTGAGGTCTCTCCTGATAGGGGGTAGTTAAGTAGAAATTCACTGCTCAGCTGACCCGGCAGAAGCAAATGTATACCAAAAATGTACCCAGAATGAGCTTTTCAGTGAACAGCAGCCAGGCACATTTTAGCTAGTTTTACTTGTAAGTGGGGTTGTAAACGCTTTTCAGGCTCAGTACTGCGCGCAAAAGATGCAGCCCTGAGGTCTCTCCTGATAGGGGGTAGTTAAGTAGAAATTCACTGCTCAGCTGACCCGGCAGAAGCAAATGTATACCAAAAATTTACCCAGAATGAGCTTTTCAGTGAACAGCAGCCAGGCACATTTTAGCTAGTTTTACTTGTAAGTGGGGTTGTAAACGCTTTTCAGGCTCAGTACTGCGCTCAAAAGATGCAGCCCTGAGGTCTCTCCTGATAGGAGGTAGTTAAGTAGAAATTCACTGCTCAGCTGACCCGGCAGAAGCAAATGTATACCAAAAATGTACCCAGAATTAGCTTTTCAGTGAACAGCAGCCAGGCACATTTTAGCTAGTTTTACTTGTAAGTGGGGTTGTAAACGCTTTTCAGGCTCAGTACTGCGCTCAAAAGATGCAGCCCTGAGGTCTCTCCTGATAGGGGGTAGTTAAGTAGAAATTCACTGCTCAGCTGACCCGGCAGAAGCAAATGTATACCAAAAATGTACCCAGAATGAGCTTTTCAGTGAACAGCAGCCAGGCACATTTTAGCTAGTTTTACTTGTACGTGGGGTTGTAAACGCTTTTCAGGCTCAGTACTGCGCTCAAAAGATGCAGCCCTGAGGTCTCTCCTGATAGGGGGTAGTTAAGTAGAAATTCACTGCTCAGCTGACCCGGCAGAAGCAAATGTATACCAAAAATTTACCCAGAATGAGCTTTTCAGTGAACAGCAGCCAGGCACATTTTAGCTAGTTTTACTTGTAAGTGGGGTTGTAAACGCTTTTCAGGCTCAGTACTGCGCTCAAAAGATGCAGCCCTGAGGTTTCTCCTGATAGGAGGTAGTTAAGTAGAAATTCACTGCTCAGCTGACCCGGCAGAAGCAAATGTATACCAAAAATTTACCCAGAATTAGCTTTTCAGTGAACAGCAGCCAGGCACATTTTAGCTAGTTTTACTTGTAAGTGGGGTTGTAAACGCTTTTCAGGCTCAGTACTGCACTCAAAAGATGCAGCCCTGAGGTCTCTCCTGATAGGAGGTAGTTAAGTAGAAATTCACTACTCAGCTGACCCGGCAGAAGCAAATGTATACCAAAAATGTACCCAGAATGAGCTTTTCAGTAAACAGCAGCCAGGTACATTTTAGCTAGTTTTACTTGTAACTAGGGTTATAAACGCTTTTCAGGCTCAGTACTGCGCTCAAAAGATGCAGCCCTGAGGTCTCTCCTGATAGGGGGTAGTTAAGTAGAAATTCACTGCTCAGCTGACCCGGCAGAAGCAAATGTATACCAAAAATGTACCCAGAATGAGCTTTTCAGTGAACAGCAGCCAGGCACATTTTAGCTAGTTTTACTTGTAAGTGGGGTTGTAAACGCTTTTCAGGCTCAGTACTGCGCTCAAAAGATGCAGCCCTGAGGTCTCTCCTGATAGGAGGTAGTTAAGTAGAAATTCACTGCTCAGCTGACCCGGCAGAAGCAAATGTATACCAAAATGTACCCAGAATGAGCTTTTCAGTGAATAGCAGCCAGGCACATTTTAGCTAGTTTTACTTGTAACTGGGGTTGTAAACGGTTTTCAGGCTCAGTACTGCGCTCAAAAGATGCAGCCCTGAGGTCTCTCCTGATAGGAGGTAGTTAAGTAGAAATTCAATGCCCAGCTGACCCGGCAGAAGCAAATGTATACCAAAAATGTACCCAGAATTAGCTTTTCAGTGAACAGCAGCCAGGCACATTTTAGCTAGTTTTACTTGTGACTGGGGTTGTAAACGCTTTTCAGGCTCAGTACTGCGCTCAAAAGATGCAGCCCTGAGGTCTCTCCTGATAGGAGGTAGTTAAGTAGAAATTCACTGCACAGCTGACCCGGCAGAAGCAAATGTATACCTAAAATGTACCCAGAATGAGCTTTTCAGTGAACAGCAGCCAGGCACATTTTAGCTAGTTTTACTTGTAACTGGGGTTGTAAATGCTTTTCAGGCTCAGTACTGCGCTCAAAAGATGCAGCCCTGAGGTCTCTCCTGATAGGGGGTAGTTAAGTAGAAATTCACTGCTCAGCTGACCCGGCAGAAGCAAATGTATACCAAAAATGTACCCAGAATGAGCTTTTCAGTGAACAGCAGCCAGGCACATTTTAGCTGGTTTTACTTGTGACTGGGGTTGTAAACGCTTTTCAGGCTCAGTACTGCGCTCAAAAGATGCAGCCCTGAGGTCTCTCCTGATAGGAGGTAGTTAAGTAGAAATTCACTGCTCAGCGGACCCGGCAGAAGCAAATGTATACCAAAAATGTACCCAGAATGAGCTTTTCAGTAAACAGCAGCCAGGCACATTTTAGCTAGTTTTACTTGTAACTGGGGTTGTAAACGCTTTTCAGGCTCAGTACTGCGCTCAAAAGATGCAGCCCTGAGGTCTCTCCTGATAGGGGGTAGTTAAGTAGAAATTCACTGCTCAGCTGACCCAGGAGAAGCAAATGTATACCAAAAATGTACCCAGAATGAGCTTTTCAGTGAACAGCAGCCAGGCACATTTTAGCTAGTTTTACTTGTAAGTGGGGTTGTAAACGCTTTTCAGGCTTAGTACTGCGCTCAAAAGATGCAGCCCTGAGGTCTCTCCTGATAGGAGGTAGTTAAGTAGAAATTCACTGCTCAGCTGACCCGGCAGAAGCAAATGTATACCAAAAATGTACCCAAAATGAGCTTTTCAGTGAACAGCAGCCAGGCACATTTTAGCTAGTTTTACTTGTAAGTGGGGTTGTAAACGCTTTTCAGGCTCAGTACTGCACTCAAAAGATGCAGCCCTGAGGTCTCTCCTGATAGGAGGTAGTTAAGTAGAAATTCACTGCTCAGCTGACCCGGCAGAAGCAAATGTATACCTAAAATGTACCCAGAATGAGCTTTTCAGTGAACAGCAGCCAGGCACATTTTAGCTAGTTTTACTTGTAACTGGGGTTGTAAACGCTTTTCAGGCTCAGTACTGCGCTCAAAAGATGCAGCCCTGAGGTCTCTCCTGATAGGGGGTAGTTAAGTAGAAATTCACTGCTCAGCTGACCCGGCAGAAGCAAATGTATACCAAAAATGTACCCAGAATGAGCTTTTCAGTGAACAGCAGCCAGGCACATTTTAGCTAGTTTTACTTGTAAGTGGGGTTGTAAACGCTTTTCAGGCTCAGTACTGCGCTCAAAAGATGCAGCCCTGAGGTCTCTCCTGATAGGGGGTAGTTAAGTAGAAATTCACTGCTCAGCTGACCCGGCAGAAGCAAATGTATACCAAAAATTTACCCAGAATGAGCTTTTCAGTGAACAGCAGCCAGGCACATTTTAGCTAGTTTTACTTGTAAGTGGGGTTGTAAACGCTTTTCAGGCTCAGTACTGCGCTCAAAAGATGCAGCCCTGAGGTCTCTCCTGATAGGAGGTAGTTAAGTAGAAATTCACTGCTCAGCTGACCCGGCAGAAGCAAATGTATACCAAAAATGTACCCAGAATTAGCTTTTCAGTGAACAGCAGCCAGGCACATTTTAGCTAGTTTTACTTGTAAGTGGGGTTGTAAACGCTTTTCAGGCTCAGTACTGCGCTCAAAAGATGCAGCCCTGAGGTCTCTCCTGATAGGGAGTAGATAAGTAGAAATTCACTGCTCAGCTGACCCGGCAGAAGCAAATGTATACCAAAAATGTACCCAGAATGAGCTTTTCAGTGAACAGCAGCCAGGCACATTTTAGCTAGTTTTACTTGTAAGTGGGGTTGTAAACGCTTTTCAGGCTCAGTACTGCACTCAAAAGATGCAGCCCTGAGGTCTCTCCTGATAGGAGGTAGTTAAGTAGAAATTCACTGCTCAGCTGACCCGGCAGAAGCAAATGTATACCAAAAATGTACCCAGAATGAGCTTTTCAGTGAACAGCAGCCAGGCACATTTTAGCTAGTTTTACTTGTAAGTGGGGTTGGAAACGCTTTTCAGGCTCAGTACTGCGCTCAAAAGATGCAGCCCTGAGTCTCTCCTGATAGGAGATAGTTAAGTAGAAATTCACTGCTCAGCTGACCCGGCAGAAGCAAATGTATACCAAAAATGTACCCAGAATGAGCTTTTCAGTGAACAGCAGCCAGGCACATTTTAGCTAGTTTTACTTGTAACTGGGGTTGTAAACGCTTTTCAGGCTCAGTACTGCGCTCAAAAGATGCAGCCCTGAGGTCTCTCCTGATAGGGGGTAGTTAAGTAGAAATTCACTGCTCAGCTGACCCGGCAGAAGCAAATGTATACCAAAAATGTACCCAGAATGAGCTTTTCAGTGAACAGCAGCCAGGCACATTTTAGCTAGTTTTACTTGTAAGTGGGGTTGTAAACGCTTTTCAGGCTCAGTACTGCGCTCAAAAGATGCAGCCCTGAGGTCTCTCCTGATAGGGGGTAGTTAAGTAGAAATTCACTGCTCAGCTGACCCGGCAGAAGCAAATGTATACCAAAAATTTACCCAGAATGAGCTTTTCAGTGAAAAGCAACCAGGCACATTTTAGCTAGTTTTACTTGTAAGTGGGGTTGTAAACGCTTTTCAGGCTCAGTACTGCGCTCAAAAGATGCAGCCCTGAGGTCTCTCCTGATAGGAGGTAGTTAAGTAGAAATTCACTGCTCAGCTGACCCGGCAGAAGCAAATGTATACCAAAAATGTACCCAGAATTAGCTTTTCAGTGAACAGCAGCCAGGCACATTTTAGCTAGTTTTACTTGTAAGTGGGGTTGTAAACGCTTTTCAGGCTCAGTACTGCACTCAAAAGATGCAGCCCTGAGGTCTCTCCTGATAGGAGGTAGTTAAGTAGAAATTCACTGCTCAGCTGACCCGGCAGAAGCAAATGTATACCAAAAATGTACCCAGAATGAGCTTTTCATTGAACAGCAGCCAAGCACATTTTAGCTAGTTTTACTTGTAAGTGGGGTTGTAAACGCTTTTCAGGCTCAGTACTGCGCTCAAAAGATGCAGCCCTGAGGTCTCTCCTGATAGGGGGTAGTTAAGTAGAAATTCACTGCTCAGCTGACCCGGCAGAAGCAAATGTATACCAAAAATGTACCCAGACTGAGCTTTTCAGTGAACAGCAGCCAGGCACATTTTAGCTAGTTTTACTTGTAAGTGGGGTTGTAAACGCTTTTCAGGCTCAGTACTGTGCTCAAAAGATGCAGCCCTGAGGTCTCTCCTGATAGGAGGTAGTTAAGTAGAAATTCACTGCTCAGCTGACCCGGCAGAAGCAAATGTATACCAAAAATGTACCCAGAATGAGCTTTTCAGTGAACAGCAGCCAGGCACATTTTAGCTAGTTTTACTTGTAACTGGGGTTGTAAACGCTTTTCAGGCTCAGTACTGCGCTCAAAAGATGCAGCCCTGAGGTCTCTCCTGATAGGGGGTAGTTAAGTAGAAATTCACTGCTCAGCTGACCCGGCAGAAGCAAATGTATACCAAAAATGTACCCAGAATGAGCTTTTCAGTGAACAGCAGCCAGGCACATTTTAGCTAGTTTTACTTGTAAGTGGGGTTGTAAACGCTTTTCAGGCTCAGTACTGCGCTCAAAAGATGCAGCCCTGAGGTCTCTCCTGATAGGGGGTAGTTAAGTAGAAATTCACTGCTCAGCTGACCCGGCAGAAGCAAATGTATACCAAAAATGTACCCAAAATGAGCTTTTCAGTGAACAGCAGCCAGGCACATTTTAGCTAGTTTTACTTGTAAGTGGGTTTGTAAACGCTTTTCAGGCTCAGTACTGCACTCAAAAGATGCAGCCCTGAGGTCTCTCCTGATAGGAGGTAGTTAAGTAGAAATTCACTGCTCAGCTGACCCGGCAGAAGCAAATGTATAACAAAAATGTACCCAGAATGAGCTTTTCAGTGAACAGCAGCCAGGCACATTTTAGCTAGTTTTACTTGTAAGTGGGGTTGGAAACGCTTTTCAGGCTCAGTACTGCGCTCAAAAGATGCAGCCCTGAGGTCTCTCCTGATAGGAGATAGTTAAGTAGAAATTCACTGCTCAGCTGACCCGGCAGAAGCAAATGTATACCAAAAATGTACCCAGAATGAGCTTTTCAGTGAACAGCAGCCAGGCACATTTTAGCTAGTTTTACTTGTAACTGGGGTTGTAAACGCTTTTCAGGCTCAGTACTGCGCTCAAAAGATGCAGCCCTGAGGTCTCTCCTGATAGGGGGTAGTTAAGTAGAAATTCACTGCTCAGCTGACCCGGCAGAAGCAAATGTATACCAAAAATGTACCCAGAATGAGCTTTTCAGTGAACAGCAGCCAGGCACAATTTAGCTAGTTTTACTTGTAAGTGGGGTTGTAAACGCTTTTCAGGCTCAGTACTGCGCTCAAAAGATGCAGCCCTGAGGTCTCTCCTGATAGGGGGTAGTTAAGTAGAAATTCACTGCTCAGCTGACCCGGCAGAAGCAAATGTATACCAAAAATTTACCCAGAATGAGCTTTTCAGTGAACAGCAGCCAGGCACATTTTAGCTAGTTTTACTTGTAAGTGGGGTTGTAAACGCTTTTCAGGCTCAGTACTGCGCTCAAAAGATGCAGCCCTGAGGTCTCTCCTGATAGGAGGTAGTTAAGTAGAAATTCACTGCTCAGCTGACCCGGCAGAAGCAAATGTATACCAAAAATGTACCCAGAATTAGCTTTTCAGTGAACAGCAGCCAGGCACATTTTAGCTAGTTTTACTTGTAAGTGGGGTTGTAAACGCTTTTCAGGCTCAGTACTGCACTCAAAAGATGCAGCCCTGAGGTCTCTCCTGATAGGAGGTAGTTAAGTAGAAATTCACTACTCAGCTGACCCGGCAGAAGCAAATGTATACCAAAAATGTACCCAGAATAAGCTTTTCAGTGAACAGCAGCCAGGTACATTTTAGCTAGTTTTACTTGTAACTGGGGTTGTAAACGCTTTTCAGGCTCAGTACTGCGCTCAAAAGATGCAGCCCTGAGGTCTCTCCTGATAGGGGGTAGTTAAGTAGAAATTCACTGCTCAGCTGACCCGGCAGAAGCAAATGTATACCAAAAATGTACCCAGAATGAGCTTTTCAGTGAACAGCAGCCAGGCACATTTTAGCTAGTTTTACTTGTAAGTGGGGTTGTAAACGCTTTTCAGGCTCAGTACTGCGCTCAAAAGATGCAGTCCTGAGGTCTCTCCTGATAGGAGGTAGTTAAGTAGAAATTCACTGCTCAGCTGACCCGGCAGAAGCAAATATATACCAAAAATGTACCCAGAATTAGCTTTTCAGTGAACAGCAGCCAGGCACATTTTAGCTAGTTTTACTTGTAAGTGGGGTTGTAAACGCTTTTCAGGCTCAGTACTGCGCTCAAAAGATGCAGCCCTGAGGTCTCTCCTGATAGGAGGTAGTTAAGTAGAAATTCACTGCTCAGCTGACCCGGCAGAAGCAAATGTATACCAAAAATGTACCCAGAATTAGCTTTTCAGTGAACAGCAGCCAGGCACATTTTAGCTAGTTTTACTTGTAAGTGGGGTTGTAAACGCTTTTCAGGCTCAGTACTGCACTCAAAAGATGCAGCCCTGAGGTCTCTCCTGATAGGAGGTAGTTAAGTAGAAATTCACTACTCAGCTGACCCGGCAGAAGCAAATGTATACCAAAAATGTACCCAGAATGAGCTTTTCAGTGAACAGCAGCCAGGTACATTTTAGCTAGTTTTACTTGTACCTGGGGTTGTAAACGCTTTTCAGGCTCAGTACTGCGCTCAAAAGATGCAGCCCTGAGGTCTCTCCTGATAGGAGGTAGTTAAGTAGAAATTCACTGCTCAGCTGACCCGGCAGAAGCAAATGTATACCAAAAATGTACCCAGAATGAGCTTTTCAGTGAATAGCAGCCAGGCACATTTTAGCTAGTTTTACTTGTAACTGGGGTTGTAAACGGTTTTCAGGCTCAGTACTGCACTCAAAAGATGCAGCCCTGAGGTCTCTCCTGATAGGAGGTAGTTAAGTAGAAATTCAATGCCCAGCTGACCCGGCAGAAGCAAATGTATACTAAAAATGTACCCAGAATGAGCTTTTCAGTGAACAGCAGCCAGGCACATTTTAGCTAGTTTTACTTGTGACTGGGGTTGTAAACGCTTTTCAGGCTCAGTACTGCGCTCAAAAGATGCAGCCCTGAGGTCTCTCCTGATAGGAGGTAGTTAAGTAGAAATTCACTGCTCAGCTGACCCGGCAGAAGCAAATGTATACCAAAAATGTACCCAGAATGAGCTTTTCAGTGAACAGTAGCCAGGCACATTTTAGCTAGTTTTACTTGTAACTGGGGTTGTACACGCTTTTCAGGCTCAGTACTGCGCTCAAAAGATGCAGCCCTGAGGTCTCTCCTGATAGGGGGTAGTTAAGTAGAAATTCACTGCTCAGCTGGCCCGGCAGAAGCAAATGTATTCCAAAAATGTACCCAGAATGAGCTTTTCAGTGAACAGCAGCCAGGCACATTTTAGCTAGTTTTACTTGTAATTGGGGTTGTAAACGCTTTTCAGGCTCAGTACTGCGCTCAAAAGATGCAGCCCTGAGGTCTCTCCTGATAGGGGGTAGTTAAGTAGAAATTCACTGCTCAGCTGACCCGGCAGAAGCAAATGTATACCAAAAATGTACCCAGAATGAGCTTTTCAGTGAACAGCAGCCAGGCACATTTTAGCTAGTTTTACTTGTAAGTGGGGTTGTAAACGCTTTTCAGGCTCAGTACTGCGCTCAAAAGATGCAGCCCTGAGGTCTCTCCTGATAGGGGGTAGTTAAGTAGAAATTCACTGCTCAGCTGACCCGGCAGAAACAAATGTATACCAAAAATGTACCCAGAATGAGCTTTTCAGTGAACAGCAGCCAGGCACATTTTAGCTAGTTTTACTTGTAAGTGGGGTTGTAAACGCTTTTCAGGCTCAGTACTGCGCTCAAAAGATGCAGCCCTGAGGTCTCTCCTGATAGGAGGTAGTTAAGTAGAAATTCACTGCTCAGCTGACCCGGCAGAAGCAAATGTATACCAAAAATGTACCCAGAATTAGCTTTTCAGTGAACAGCAGCCAGGCACATTTTAGCTAGTTTTACTTGTAAGTGGGGTTGTAAATGCTTTTCAGGCTCAGTACTGCACTCAAAAGATGCAGCCCTGAGGTCTCTCCTGATAGGAGGTAGTTAAGTAGAAATTCACTGCTCAGCTGACCCGGCAGAAGCAAATGTATACCAAAAATGTACCCAGAATGAGCTTTTCAGTGAATAGCAGCCAGGCACATTTTAGCTAGTTTTACTTGTAACTGGGGTTGTAAACGGTTTTCAGGCTCAGTACTGCGCTCAAAAGATGCAGCCCGGAGGTCTCTCCTGATAGGAGGTAGTTAAGTAGAAATTCAATGCCCAGCTGACCCGGCAGAAGCAAATGTATACCAAAAATGTACCCAGAATGAGCTTTTCAGTGAACAGCAGCCAGGCACATTTTAGCTAGTTTTACTTGTAACTGGGGTTGTAAACGCTTTTCAGGCTCAGTACTGCACTCAAAAGATGCAGTCCTGAGGTCTCTCCTGATAGGGGGTAGTTAAGTAGAAATTCACTGCTCAGCTGACCCGGCAGAAGCAAATGTATACCAAAAATGTACCCAGAATGAGCTTTTCAGTGAACAGCAGCCAGGCACATTTTAGCTAGTTTTACTTGTAAGTGGGGTTGTAAACGCTTTTCAGGCTCAGTACTGCGCTCAAAAGATGCAGCCCTGAGGTCTCTCCTGATAGGGGGTAGTTAAGTAGAAATTCACTGCTCAGCTGACCCGGCAGAAGCAAATGTATACCAAAAATGTACCCAGAATGAGCTTTTCAGTGAACAGCAGCCAGGCACATTTTAGCTAGTTTTACTTGTAAGTGGGGTTGTAAACGCTTTTCAGGCTCAGTACTGCGCTCAAAAGATGCAGCCCTGAGGTCTCTCCTGATAGGAGGTAGTTAAGTAGAAATTCACTGCTCAGCTGACCCGGCAGAAGCAAATGTATACCAAAAATGTACCCAGAATGAGCTTTTCAGTGAACAGCAGCCAGGCACATTTTAGCTAGTTTTACTTGTAAGTGGGGTTGTAAACGCTTTTCAGGCTCAGTACTGCGCTCAAAAGATGCAGCCCTGAGGTCTCTCCTGATAGGAGGTAGTTAAGTAGAAATTCACTGCTCAGCTGACCCGGCAGAAGCAAATGTATACCAAAAATGTACCCAGAATTAGCTTTTCAGTGAACAGCAGCCAGGCACATTTTAGCTAGTTTTACTTGTAAGTGGGGTTGTAAACGCTTTTCAGGCTCAGTACTGCACTCAAAAGATGCAGCCCTGAGGTCTCTCCTGATAGGAGGTAGTTAAGTAGAAATTCACTGCTCAGCTGACCCGGCAGAAGCAAATGTATACCAAAAATGTACCCAGAATGAGCTTTTCAGTGAATAGCAGCCAGGCACATTTTAGCTAGTTTTACTTGTAACTGGGGTTGTAAACGGTTTTCAGGCTCAGTACTGCGCTCAAAAGATGCAGCCCTGAGGTCTCTCCTGATAGGACCTAGTTAAGTAGAAATTCAATGCCCAGCTGACCCGGCAGAAGCAAATGTATATTAAAAATGTACCCAGAATGAGCTTTTCAGTGAACAGCAGCCAGGCACATTTTAGCTAGTTTTACTTGTGACTGGGGTTGTAAACGCTTTTCAGGCTCAGTACTGCGCTCAAAAGATGCAGCCCTGAGGTCTCTCCTGATAGGAGGTAGTTAAGTAGAAATTCACTGCTCAGCTGACCCGGCAGAAGCAAATGTATACCAAAAATGTACCCAGAATGAGCTTTTCAGTGAACAGCAGCCAGGCACATTTTAGCTAGTTTTACTTGTAACTGGGGTTGTAAACGCTTTTCAGGCTCAGTACTGCGCTCAAAAGATGCAGCCCTGAGGTCTCTCCTGATAGGGGGTAGTTAAGTAGAAATTCACTGCTCAGCTGACCCGGCAGAAGCAAATGTATACCAAAAATGTACCCAGGATGAGCTTTTCAGTGAACAGCAGCCAGGCACATTTTAGCTAGTTTTACTTGTGACTGGGGTTGTAAACGCTTTTCAGGCTCAGTACTGCGCTCAAAAGATGCAGCCCTGAGGTCTCTCCTGATAGGAGGTAGTTAAGTAGAAATTCACTGCTCAGCTGACCCGGCAGAAGCAAATGTATACCAAAAATGTACCCAGAATGAGCTTTTCAGTGAACAGCAGCCAGGCACATTTTAGCTAGTTTTACTTGTAACTGGGGTTGTAAACGCTTTTCAGGCTCAGTACTGCGCTCAAAAGATGCAGCCCTGAGGTCTCTCCTGATAGGGGGTAGTTAAGTAGAAATTCACTGCTCAGCTGACCCGGCAGAAGCAAATGTATACCAAAAATGTACCCAGAATGAGCTTTTCAGTGAACAGCAGCCAGGCACATTTTAGCTAGTTTTACTTGTAAGTGGGGTTGTAAACGCTTTTCACGCTCAGTACTGTGCTCAAAAGATGCAGCCCTGAGGTCTCTCCTGATAGGAGGTAGTTAAGTAGAAATTCACTGCTCAGCTGACCCGGCAGAAGCAAATGTATACCAAAAATGTACCCAGAATGAGCTTTTCAGTGAACAGCAGCCAGGCACATTTTAGCTAGTTTTACTTGTAACTGGGGTTGTAAACGCTTTTCAGGCTCAGTACTGTGCTCAAAAGATGCAGCCCTGAGGTCTCTCCTGATAGGGGGTAGTTAAGTAGAAATTCACTGCTCAGCTGACCCGGCAGAAGCAAATGTATACCAAAAATGTACCCAGAATGAGCTTTTCAGTGAACAGCAGCCAGGCACATTTTAGCTAGTTTTACTTGTAAGTGGGGTTGTAAACGCTTTTCAGGCTCAGTACTGCGCTCAAAAGATGCAGCCCTGAGGTCTCTCCTGATAGGAGGTAGTTAAGTAGAAATTCACTGCTCAGCTGACCCGGCAGAAGCAAATGTATACCAAAAATGTACCCAGAATGAGCTTTTCAGTGAACAGCAGCCAGGCACATTTTAGCTAGTTTTACTTGTAACTGGGGTTGTAAACGCTTTTCAGGCTCAGTACTGCGCTCAAAAGATGCAGCCCTGAGGTCTCTCCTGATAGGGGGTAGTTAAGTAGAAATTCACTGCTCAGCTGACCCGGCAGAAGCAAATGTATACCAAAAATGTACCCAGAATGAGCTTTTCAGTGAACAGCAGCCAGGCACATTTTAGCTAGTTTTACTTGTACGTGGGGTTGTAAACGCTTTTCAGGTTCAGTACTGCGCTCAAAAGATGCAGCCCTGAGGTCTCTCCTGATAGGGGGTAGTTAAGTAGAAATTCACTGCTCAGCTGACCCGGCAGAAGCAAATGTATACCAAAAATTTACCCAGAATGAGCTTTTCAGTGAACAGCAGCCAGGCACATTTTAGCTAGTTTTACTTGTAAGTGGGGTTGTAAACGCTTTTCAGGCTCAGTACTGCGCTCAAAAGATGCAGCCCTGAGGTCTCTCCTGATAGGAGGTAGTTAAGTAGAAATTCACTGCTCAGCTGACCCGGCAGAAGCAAATGTATACCAAAAATGTACCCAGAATTAGCTTTTCAGTGAACAGCAGCCAGGCACATTTTAGCTAGTTTTACTTGTAAGTGGGGTTGTAAACGCTTTTCAGGCTCAGTACTGCACTCAAAAGATGCAGCCCTGAGGTCTCTCCTGATAGGAGGTAGTTAAGTAGAAATTCACTACTCAGCTGACCCGGCAGAAGCAAATGTATACCAAAAATGTACCCAGAATGAGCTTTTCAGTGAACAGCAGCCAGGTACATTTTAGCTAGTTTTACTTGTAACTAGGGTTGTAAACGCTTTTCAGGCTCAGTACTGCGCTCAAAAGATGCAGCCCTGAGGTCTCTCCTGATAGGGGGTAGTTAAGTAGAAATTCACTGCTCAGCTGACCCGGCAGAAGCAAATGTATACCAAAAATGTACCCAGAATGAGCTTTTCAGTGAACAGCAGCCAGGCACATTTTAGCTAGTTTTACTTGTAACTGGGGTTGTAAACGCTTTTCAGGCTCAGTACTGCGCTCAAAAGATGCAGCCCTGAGGTCTCTCCTGATAGGGGGTAGTTAAGTAGAAATTCACTGCTCAGCTGACCCGGCAGAAGCAAATGTATACCAAAAATGTACCCAGAATGAGCTTTTCAGTGAACAGCAGCCAGGCACATTTTAGCTAGTTTTACTTGTAAGTGGGGTTGTAAACGCTTTTCAGGCTCAGTACTGCGCTCAAAAGATGCAGCCCTGAGGTCTCTCCTGATAGGGGGTAGTTAAGTAGAAATTCACTGCTCAGCTGACCCGGCAGAAGCAAATGTATACCAAAAATGTACCCAAAATGAGCTTTTCAGTGAACAGCAGCCAGGCACATTTTAGCTAGTTTTACTTGTAAGTGGGTTTGTAAACGCTTTTCAGGCTCAGTACTGCACTCAAAAGATGCAGCCCTGAGGTCTCTCCTGATAGGAGGTAGTTAAGTAGAAATTCACTGCTCAGCTGACCCGGCAGAAGCAAATGTATAACAAAAATGTACCCAGAATGAGCTTTTCAGTGAACAGCAGCCAGGCACATTTTAGCTAGTTTTACTTGTAAGTGGGGTTGGAAACGCTTTTCAGGCTCAGTACTGCGCTCAAAAGATGCAGCCCTGAGGTCTCTCCTGATAGGAGATAGTTAAGTAGAAATTCACTGCTCAGCTGACCCGGCAGAAGCAAATGTATACCAAAAATGTACCCAGAATGAGCTTTTCAGTGAACAGCAGCCAGGCACATTTTAGCTAGTTTTACTTGTAACTGGGGTTGTAAACGCTTTTCAGGCTCAGTACTGCGCTCAAAAGATGCAGCCCTGAGGTCTCTCCTGATAGGGGGTAGTTAAGTAGAAATTCACTGCTCAGCTGACCCGGCAGAAGCAAATGTATACCAAAAATGTACCCAGAATGAGCTTTTCAGTGAACAGCAGCCAGGCACAATTTAGCTAGTTTTACTTGTAAGTGGGGTTGTAAACGCTTTTCAGGCTCAGTACTGCGCTCAAAAGATGCAGCCCTGAGGTCTCTCCTGATAGGGGGTAGTTAAGTAGAAATTCACTGCTCAGCTGACCCGGCAGAAGCAAATGTATACCAAAAATTTACCCAGAATGAGCTTTTCAGTGAACAGCAGCCAGGCACATTTTAGCTAGTTTTACTTGTAAGTGGGGTTGTAAACGCTTTTCAGGCTCAGTACTGCGCTCAAAAGATGCAGCCCTGAGGTCTCTCCTGATAGGAGGTAGTTAAGTAGAAATTCACTGCTCAGCTGACCCGGCAGAAGCAAATGTATACCAAAAATGTACCCAGAATTAGCTTTTCAGTGAACAGCAGCCAGGCACATTTTAGCTAGTTTTACTTGTAAGTGGGGTTGTAAACGCTTTTCAGGCTCAGTACTGCACTCAAAAGATGCAGCCCTGAGGTCTCTCCTGATAGGAGGTAGTTAAGTAGAAATTCACTACTCAGCTGACCCGGCAGAAGCAAATGTATACCAAAAATGTACCCAGAATAAGCTTTTCAGTGAACAGCAGCCAGGTACATTTTAGCTAGTTTTACTTGTAACTGGGGTTGTAAACGCTTTTCAGGCTCAGTACTGCGCTCAAAAGATGCAGCCCTGAGGTCTCTCCTGATAGGGGGTAGTTAAGTAGAAATTCACTGCTCAGCTGACCCGGCAGAAGCAAATGTATACCAAAAATGTACCCAGAATGAGCTTTTCAGTGAACAGCAGCCAGGCACATTTTAGCTAGTTTTACTTGTAAGTGGGGTTGTAAACGCTTTTCAGGCTCAGTACTGCGCTCAAAAGATGCAGTCCTGAGGTCTCTCCTGATAGGAGGTAGTTAAGTAGAAATTCACTGCTCAGCTGACCCGGCAGAAGCAAATATATACCAAAAATGTACCCAGAATTAGCTTTTCAGTGAACAGCAGCCAGGCACATTTTAGCTAGTTTTACTTGTAAGTGGGGTTGTAAACGCTTTTCAGGCTCAGTACTGCGCTCAAAAGATGCAGCCCTGAGGTCTCTCCTGATAGGAGGTAGTTAAGTAGAAATTCACTGCTCAGCTGACCCGGCAGAAGCAAATGTATACCAAAAATGTACCCAGAATTAGCTTTTCAGTGAACAGCAGCCAGGCACATTTTAGCTAGTTTTACTTGTAAGTGGGGTTGTAAACGCTTTTCAGGCTCAGTACTGCACTCAAAAGATGCAGCCCTGAGGTCTCTCCTGATAGGAGGTAGTTAAGTAGAAATTCACTACTCAGCTGACCCGGCAGAAGCAAATGTATACCAAAAATGTACCCAGAATGAGCTTTTCAGTGAACAGCAGCCAGGTACATTTTAGCTAGTTTTACTTGTAACTGGGGTTGTAAACGCTTTTCAGGCTCAGTACTGCGCTCAAAAGATGCAGCCCTGAGGTCTCTCCTGATAGGAGGTAGTTAAGTAGAAATTCACTGCTCAGCTGACCCGGCAGAAGCAAATGTATACCAAAAATGTACCCAGAATGAGCTTTTCAGTGAATAGCAGCCAGGCACATTTTAGCTAGTTTTACTTGTAACTGGGGTTGTAAACGGTTTTCAGGCTCAGTACTGCACTCAAAAGATGCAGCCCTGAGGTCTCTCCTGATAGGAGGTAGTTAAGTAGAAATTCAATGCCCAGCTGACCCGGCAGAAGCAAATGTATACTAAAAATGTACCCAGAATGAGCTTTTCAGTGAACAGCAGCCAGGCACATTTTAGCTAGTTTTACTTGTGACTGGGGTTGTAAACGCTTTTCAGGCTCAGTACTGCGCTCAAAAGATGCAGCCCTGAGGTCTCTCCTGATAGGAGGTAGTTAAGTAGAAATTCACTGCTCAGCTGACCCGGCAGAAGCAAATGTATACCAAAAATGTACCCAGAATGAGCTTTTCAGTGAACAGTAGCCAGGCACATTTTAGCTAGTTTTACTTGTAACTGGGGTTGTACACGCTTTTCAGGCTCAGTACTGCGCTCAAAAGATGCAGCCCTGAGGTCTCTCCTGATAGGGGGTAGTTAAGTAGAAATTCACTGCTCAGCTGGCCCGGCAGAAGCAAATGTATTCCAAAAATGTACCCAGAATGAGCTTTTCAGTGAACAGCAGCCAGGCACATTTTAGCTAGTTTTACTTGTAATTGGGGTTGTAAACGCTTTTCAGGCTCAGTACTGCGCTCAAAAGATGCAGCCCTGAGGTCTCTCCTGATAGGGGGTAGTTAAGTAGAAATTCACTGCTCAGCTGACCCGGCAGAAGCAAATGTATACCAAAAATGTACCCAGAATGAGCTTTTCAGTGAACAGCAGCCAGGCACATTTTAGCTAGTTTTACTTGTAAGTGGGGTTGTAAACGCTTTTCAGGCTCAGTACTGCGCTCAAAAGATGCAGCCCTGAGGTCTCTCCTGATAGGGGGTAGTTAAGTAGAAATTCACTGCTCAGCTGACCCGGCAGAAACAAATGTATACCAAAAATGTACCCAGAATGAGCTTTTCAGTGAACAGCAGCCAGGCACATTTTAGCTAGTTTTACTTGTAAGTGGGGTTGTAAACGCTTTTCAGGCTCAGTACTGCGCTCAAAAGATGCAGCCCTGAGGTCTCTCCTGATAGGAGGTAGTTAAGTAGAAATTCACTGCTCAGCTGACCCGGCAGAAGCAAATGTATACCAAAAATGTACCCAGAATTAGCTTTTCAGTGAACAGCAGCCAGGCACATTTTAGCTAGTTTTACTTGTAAGTGGGGTTGTAAATGCTTTTCAGGCTCAGTACTGCACTCAAAAGATGCAGCCCTGAGGTCTCTCCTGATAGGAGGTAGTTAAGTAGAAATTCACTGCTCAGCTGACCCGGCAGAAGCAAATGTATACCAAAAATGTACCCAGAATGAGCTTTTCAGTGAATAGCAGCCAGGCACATTTTAGCTAGTTTTACTTGTAACTGGGGTTGTAAACGGTTTTCAGGCTCAGTACTGCGCTCAAAAGATGCAGCCCGGAGGTCTCTCCTGATAGGAGGTAGTTAAGTAGAAATTCAATGCCCAGCTGACCCGGCAGAAGCAAATGTATACCAAAAATGTACCCAGAATGAGCTTTTCAGTGAACAGCAGCCAGGCACATTTTAGCTAGTTTTACTTGTAACTGGGGTTGTAAACGCTTTTCAGGCTCAGTACTGCACTCAAAAGATGCAGTCCTGAGGTCTCTCCTGATAGGGGGTAGTTAAGTAGAAATTCACTGCTCAGCTGACCCGGCAGAAGCAAATGTATACCAAAAATGTACCCAGAATGAGCTTTTCAGTGAACAGCAGCCAGGCACATTTTAGCTAGTTTTACTTGTAAGTGGGGTTGTAAACGCTTTTCAGGCTCAGTACTGCGCTCAAAAGATGCAGCCCTGAGGTCTCTCCTGATAGGGGGTAGTTAAGTAGAAATTCACTGCTCAGCTGACCCGGCAGAAGCAAATGTATACCAAAAATGTACCCAGAATGAGCTTTTCAGTGAATAGCAGCCAGGCACATTTTAGCTAGTTTTACTTGTAACTGGGGTTGTAAACGGTTTTCAGGCTCAGTACTGCGCTCAAAAGATGCAGCCCTGAGGTCTCTCCTGATAGGACCTAGTTAAGTAGAAATTCAATGCCCAGCTGACCCGGCAGAAGCAAATGTATATTAAAAATGTACCCAGAATGAGCTTTTCAGTGAACAGCAGCCAGGCACATTTTAGCTAGTTTTACTTGTGACTGGGGTTGTAAACGCTTTTCAGGCTCAGTACTGCGCTCAAAAGATGCAGCCCTGAGGTCTCTCCTGATAGGAGGTAGTTAAGTAGAAATTCACTGCTCAGCTGACCCGGCAGAAGCAAATGTATACCAAAAATGTACCCAGAATGAGCTTTTCAGTGAACAGCAGCCAGGCACATTTTAGCTAGTTTTACTTGTAACTGGGGTTGTAAACGCTTTTCAGGCTCAGTACTGCGCTCAAAAGATGCAGCCCTGAGGTCTCTCCTGATAGGGGGTAGTTAAGTAGAAATTCACTGCTCAGCTGACCCGGCAGAAGCAAATGTATACCAAAAATGTACCCAGGATGAGCTTTTCAGTGAACAGCAGCCAGGCACATTTTAGCTAGTTTTACTTGTGACTGGGGTTGTAAACGCTTTTCAGGCTCAGTACTGCGCTCAAAAGATGCAGCCCTGAGGTCTCTCCTGATAGGAGGTAGTTAAGTAGAAATTCACTGCTCAGCTGACCCGGCAGAAGCAAATGTATACCAAAAATGTACCCAGAATGAGCTTTTCAGTGAACAGCAGCCAGGCACATTTTAGCTAGTTTTACTTGTAACTGGGGTTGTAAACGCTTTTCAGGCTCAGTACTGCGCTCAAAAGATGCAGCCCTGAGGTCTCTCCTGATAGGGGGTAGTTAAGTAGAAATTCACTGCTCAGCTGACCCGGCAGAAGCAAATGTATACCAAAAATGTACCCAGAATGAGCTTTTCAGTGAACAGCAGCCAGGCACATTTTAGCTAGTTTTACTTGTAAGTGGGGTTGTAAACGCTTTTCACGCTCAGTACTGTGCTCAAAAGATGCAGCCCTGAGGTCTCTCCTGATAGGAGGTAGTTAAGTAGAAATTCACTGCTCAGCTGACCCGGCAGAAGCAAATGTATACCAAAAATGTACCCAGAATGAGCTTTTCAGTGAACAGCAGCCAGGCACATTTTAGCTAGTTTTACTTGTAACTGGGGTTGTAAACGCTTTTCAGGCTCAGTACTGTGCTCAAAAGATGCAGCCCTGAGGTCTCTCCTGATAGGGGGTAGTTAAGTAGAAATTCACTGCTCAGCTGACCCGGCAGAAGCAAATGTATACCAAAAATGTACCCAGAATGAGCTTTTCAGTGAACAGCAGCCAGGCACATTTTAGCTAGTTTTACTTGTAAGTGGGGTTGTAAACGCTTTTCAGGCTCAGTACTGCGCTCAAAAGATGCAGCCCTGAGGTCTCTCCTGATAGGAGGTAGTTAAGTAGAAATTCACTGCTCAGCTGACCCGGCAGAAGCAAATGTATACCAAAAATGTACCCAGAATGAGCTTTTCAGTGAACAGCAGCCAGGCACATTTTAGCTAGTTTTACTTGTAACTGGGGTTGTAAACGCTTTTCAGGCTCAGTACTGCGCTCAAAAGATGCAGCCCTGAGGTCTCTCCTGATAGGGGGTAGTTAAGTAGAAATTCACTGCTCAGCTGACCCGGCAGAAGCAAATGTATACCAAAAATGTACCCAGAATGAGCTTTTCAGTGAACAGCAGCCAGGCACATTTTAGCTAGTTTTACTTGTACGTGGGGTTGTAAACGCTTTTCAGGTTCAGTACTGCGCTCAAAAGATGCAGCCCTGAGGTCTCTCCTGATAGGGGGTAGTTAAGTAGAAATTCACTGCTCAGCTGACCCGGCAGAAGCAAATGTATACCAAAAATTTACCCAGAATGAGCTTTTCAGTGAACAGCAGCCAGGCACATTTTAGCTAGTTTTACTTGTAAGTGGGGTTGTAAACGCTTTTCAGGCTCAGTACTGCGCTCAAAAGATGCAGCCCTGAGGTCTCTCCTGATAGGAGGTAGTTAAGTAGAAATTCACTGCTCAGCTGACCCGGCAGAAGCAAATGTATACCAAAAATGTACCCAGAATTAGCTTTTCAGTGAACAGCAGCCAGGCACATTTTAGCTAGTTTTACTTGTAAGTGGGGTTGTAAACGCTTTTCAGGCTCAGTACTGCACTCAAAAGATGCAGCCCTGAGGTCTCTCCTGATAGGAGGTAGTTAAGTAGAAATTCACTACTCAGCTGACCCGGCAGAAGCAAATGTATACCAAAAATGTACCCAGAATGAGCTTTTCAGTGAACAGCAGCCAGGTACATTTTAGCTAGTTTTACTTGTAACTAGGGTTGTAAACGCTTTTCAGGCTCAGTACTGCGCTCAAAAGATGCAGCCCTGAGGTCTCTCCTGATAGGGGGTAGTTAAGTAGAAATTCACTGCTCAGCTGACCCGGCAGAAGCAAATGTATACCAAAAATGTACCCAGAATGAGCTTTTCAGTGAACAGCAGCCAGGCACATTTTAGCTAGTTTTACTTGTAAGTGGGGTTGTAAACGCTTTTCAGGCTCAGTACTGCGCTCAAAAGATGCAGCCCTGAGGTCTCTCCTGATAGGAGGTAGTTAAGTAGAAATTCACTGCTCAGCTGACCCGGCAGAAGCAAATGTATACCAAAAATGTACCCAGAATTAGCTTTTCAGTGAACAGCAGCCAGGCACATTTTAGCTAGTTTTACTTGTAAGTGGGGTTGTAAACGCTTTTCAGGCTCAGTACTGCACTCAAAAGATGCAGCCCTGAGGTCTCTCCTGATAGGAGGTAGTTAAGTAGAAATTCACTACTCAGCTGACCCGGCAGAAGCAAATGTATACCAAAAATGTACCCAGAATGAGCTTTTCAGTGAACAGCAGCCAGGTACATTTTAGCTAGTTTTACTTGTAACTAGGGTTGTAAACGCTTTTCAGGCTCAGTACTGCGCTCAAAAGATGCAGCCCTGAGGTCTCTCCTGATAGGGGGTAGTTAAGTAGAAATTCACTGCTCAGCTGACCCGGCAGAAGCAAATGTATACCAAAAATGTACCCAGAATGAGCTTTTCAGTGAACAGCAGCCAGGCACATTTTAGCTAGTTTTACTTGTAAGTGGGGTTGTAAACGCTTTTCAGGCTCAGTACTGCGCTCAAAAGATGCAGCCCTGAGGTCTCTCCTGATAGGAGGTAGTTAAGTAGAAATTCACTGCTCAGCTGACCCGGCAGAAGCAAATGTATACCAAAAATGTACCCAGAATTAGCTTTTCAGTGAACAGCAGCCAGGCACATTTTAGCTAGTTTTACTTGTAAGTGGGGTTGTAAACGCTTTTCAGGCTCAGTACTGCACTCAAAAGATGCAGCCCTGAGGTCTCTCCTGATAGGAGGTAGTTAAGTAGAAATTCACTGCTCAGCTGACCCGGCAGAAGCAAATGTATACCAAAATGTACCCAGAATGAGCTTTTCAGTGAATAGCAGCCAGGCACATTTTAGCTAGTTTTACTTGTAACTGGGGTTGTAAACGGTTTTCAGGCTCAGTACTGCGCTCAAAAGATGCAGCCCTGAGGTCTCTCCTGATAGGAGGTAGTTAAGTAGAAATTCAATGCCCAGCTGACCCGGCAGAAGCAAATGTATACCAAAAATGTACCCAGAATTAGCTTTTCAGTGAACAGCAGCCAGGCACATTTTAGCTAGTTTTACTTGTGACTGGGGTTGTAAACGCTTTTCAGGCTCAGTACTGCGCTCAAAAGATGCAGCCCTGAGGTCTCTCCTGATAGGAGGTAGTTAAGTAGAAATTCACTGCACAGCTGACCCGGCAGAAGCAAATGTATACCAAAAATGTACCCAGAATGAGCTTTTCAGTGAACAGCAGCCAGGCACATTTTAGCTAGTTTTACTTGTAACTGGGGTTGTAAATGCTTTTCAGGCTCAGTACTGCGCTCAAAAGATGCAGCCCTGAGGTCTCTCCTGGTAGGGGGTAGTTAAGTAGAAATTCACTGCTCAGCTGACCCGGCAGAAGCAAATGTATACCAAAAATGTACCCAGAATGAGCTTTTCAGTGAACAGCAGCCAGGCACATTTTAGCTAGTTTTACTTGTGACTGGGGTTGTAAACGCTTTTCAGGCTCAGTACTGCGCTCAAAAGATGCAGCCCTGAGGTCTCTCCTGATAGGAGGTAGTTAAGTAGAAATTCACTGCTCAGCGGACCCGGCAGAAGCAAATGTATACCAAAAATGTACCCAGAATGAGCTTTTCAGTAAACAGCAGCCAGGCACATTTTAGCTAGTTTTACTTGTAACTGGGGTTGTAAACGCTTTTCAGGCTCAGTACTGCGCTCAAAAGATGCAGTCCTGAGGTCTCTCCTGATAGGGGGTAGTTAAGTAGAAATTCACTGCTCAGCTGACCCGGCAGAAGCAAATGTATACCAAAAATGTACCCAGAATGAGCTTTTCAGTGAACAGCAGCCAGGCACATTTTAGCTAGTTTTACTTGTAAGTGGGGTTGTAAACGTTTTTCAGGCTCAGTACTGCGCTCAAAAGATGCAGCCCTGAGGTCTCTCCTGATAGGGGGTAGTTAAGTAGAAATTCACTGCTCAGCTGACCCGGCAGAAGCAAATGTATACCAAAAATGTACCCAGAATGAGCTTTTCAGTGAACAGCAGCCAGGCACATTTTAGCTAGTTTTACTTGTAAGTGGGGTTGTAAACGCTTTTCAGGCTCAGTACTGTGCTCAAAAGATGCAGCCCTGAGGTCTCTCCTGATAGGAGGTAGTTAAGTAGAAATTCACTGCTCAGCTGACCCGGCAGAAGCAAATGTATACCAAAAATGTACCCAGAATGAGCTTTTCAGTGAACAGCAGCCAGGCACATTTTAGCTAGTTTTACTTGTAACTGGGGTTGTAAATGCTTTTCAGGCTCAGTACTGCGCTCAAAAGATGCAGCCCTGAGGTCTCTCCTGATAGGGGGTAGTTAAGTAGAAATTCACTGCTCAGCTGACCCGGCAGAAGCAAATGTATACCAAAAATGTACCCAGAATGAGCTTTTCAGTGAACAGCAGCCAGGCACATTTTAGCTAGTTTTACTTGTAAGTGGGGTTGTAAACGCTTTTCAGGCTCAGTACTGCGCTCAAAAGATGCAGCCCTGAGGTCTCTCCTGATAGGAGGTAGTTAAGTAGAAATTCACTGCTCAGCTGACCCGGCAGAAGCAAATGTATACCAAAAATGTACCCAAAATGAGCTTTTCAGTGAACAGCAGCCAGGCACATTTTAGCTAGTTTTACTTGTAAGTGGGGTTGTATAAACGCTTTTCAGGCTCAGTACTGCACTCAAAAGATGCAGCCCTGAGGTCTCTCCTGATAGGAGGTAGTTAAGTAGAAATTCACTGCTCAGCTGACCCGGCAGAAGCAAATGTATACCAAAAATGTACCCAGAATGAGCTTTTCAGTGAACAGCAGCCAGGCACATTTTAGCTAGTTTTACTTGTAACTGGGGTTGTAAACGCTTTTCAGGCTCAGTACTGCGCTCAAAAGATGCAGCCCTGAGGTCTCTCCTGATAGGGGGTAGTTAAGTAGAAATTCACTGCTCAGCTGACCCGGCAGAAGCAAATGTATACCAAAAATGTACCCAGAATGAGCTTTTCAGTGAACAGCAGCCAGGCACATTTTAGCTAGTTTTACTTGTAAGTGGGGTTGTAAACGCTTTTCAGGCTCAGTACTGCGCGCAAAAGATGCAGCCCTGAGGTCTCTCCTGATAGGGGGTAGTTAAGTAGAAATTCACTGCTCAGCTGACCCGGCAGAAGCAAATGTATACCAAAAATTTACCCAGAATGAGCTTTTCAGTGAACAGCAGCCAGGCACATTTTAGCTAGTTTTACTTGTAAGTGGGGTTGTAAACGCTTTTCAGGCTCAGTACTGCGCTCAAAAGATGCAGCCCTGAGGTCTCTCCTGATAGGAGGTAGTTAAGTAGAAATTCACTGCTCAGCTGACCCGGCAGAAGCAAATGTATACCAAAAATGTACCCAGAATTAGCTTTTCAGTGAACAGCAGCCAGGCACATTTTAGCTAGTTTTACTTGTAAGTGGGGTTGTAAACGCTTTTCAGGCTCAGTACTGCGCTCAAAAGATGCAGCCCTGAGGTCTCTCCTGATAGGGGGTAGTTAAGTAGAAATTCACTGCTCAGCTGACCCGGCAGAAGCAAATGTATACCAAAAATGTACCCAGAATGAGCTTTTCAGTGAACAGCAGCCAGGCACATTTTAGCTAGTTTTACTTGTACGTGGGGTTGTAAACGCTTTTCAGGCTCAGTACTGCGCTCAAAAGATGCAGCCCTGAGGTCTCTCCTGATAGGGGGTAGTTAAGTAGAAATTCACTGCTCAGCTGACCCGGCAGAAGCAAATGTATACCAAAAATTTACCCAGAATGAGCTTTTCAGTGAACAGCAGCCAGGCACATTTTAGCTAGTTTTACTTGTAAGTGGGGTTGTAAACGCTTTTCAGGCTCAGTACTGCGCTCAAAAGATGCAGCCCTGAGGTTTCTCCTGATAGGAGGTAGTTAAGTAGAAATTCACTGCTCAGCTGACCCGGCAGAAGCAAATGTATACCAAAAATTTACCCAGAATTAGCTTTTCAGTGAACAGCAGCCAGGCACATTTTAGCTAGTTTTACTTGTAAGTGGGGTTGTAAACGCTTTTCAGGCTCAGTACTGCACTCAAAAGATGCAGCCCTGAGGTCTCTCCTGATAGGAGGTAGTTAAGTAGAAATTCACTACTCAGCTGACCCGGCAGAAGCAAATGTATACCAAAAATGTACCCAGAATGAGCTTTTCAGTAAACAGCAGCCAGGTACATTTTAGCTAGTTTTACTTGTAACTAGGGTTATAAACGCTTTTCAGGCTCAGTACTGCGCTCAAAAGATGCAGCCCTGAGGTCTCTCCTGATAGGGGGTAGTTAAGTAGAAATTCACTGCTCAGCTGACCCGGCAGAAGCAAATGTATACCAAAAATGTACCCAGAATGAGCTTTTCAGTGAACAGCAGCCAGGCACATTTTAGCTAGTTTTACTTGTAAGTGGGGTTGTAAACGCTTTTCAGGCTCAGTACTGCGCTCAAAAGATGCAGCCCTGAGGTCTCTCCTGATAGGAGGTAGTTAAGTAGAAATTCACTGCTCAGCTGACCCGGCAGAAGCAAATGTATACCAAAATGTACCCAGAATGAGCTTTTCAGTGAATAGCAGCCAGGCACATTTTAGCTAGTTTTACTTGTAACTGGGGTTGTAAACGGTTTTCAGGCTCAGTACTGCGCTCAAAAGATGCAGCCCTGAGGTCTCTCCTGATAGGAGGTAGTTAAGTAGAAATTCAATGCCCAGCTGACCCGGCAGAAGCAAATGTATACCAAAAATGTACCCAGAATTAGCTTTTCAGTGAACAGCAGCCAGGCACATTTTAGCTAGTTTTACTTGTGACTGGGGTTGTAAACGCTTTTCAGGCTCAGTACTGCGCTCAAAAGATGCAGCCCTGAGGTCTCTCCTGATAGGGGGTAGTTAAGTAGAAATTCACTGCTCAGCTGACCCGGCAGAAGCAAATGTATACCAAAAATGTACCCAGAATGAGCTTTTCAGTGAACAGCAGCCAGGCACATTTTAGCTGGTTTTACTTGTGACTGGGGTTGTAAACGCTTTTCAGGCTCAGTACTGCGCTCAAAAGATGCAGCCCTGAGGTCTCTCCTGATAGGAGGTAGTTAAGTAGAAATTCACTGCTCAGCGGACCCGGCAGAAGCAAATGTATACCAAAAATGTACCCAGAATGAGCTTTTCAGTAAACAGCAGCCAGGCACATTTTAGCTAGTTTTACTTGTAACTGGGGTTGTAAACGCTTTTCAGGCTCAGTACTGCGCTCAAAAGATGCAGTCCTGAGGTCTCTCCTGATAGGGGGTAGTTAAGTAGAAATTCACTGCTCAGCTGACCCGGCAGAAGCAAATGTATACCAAAAATGTACCCAGAATGAGCTTTTCAGTGAACAGCAGCCAGGCACATTTTAGCTAGTTTTACTTGTAAGTGGGGTTGTAAACGCTTTTCAGGCTCAGTACTGCGCTCAAAAGATGCAGCCCTGAGGTCTCTCCTGATAGGGGGTAGTTAAGTAGAAATTCACTGCTCAGCTGACCCGGCAGAAGCAAATGTATACCAAAAATGTACCCAGAATGAGCTTTTCAGTGAACAGCAGCCAGGCACATTTTAGCTAGTTTTACTTGTAAGTGGGGTTGTAAACGCTTTTCAGGCTCAGTACTGTGCTCAAAAGATGCAGCCCTGAGGTCTCTCCTGATAGGAGGTAGTTAAGTAGAAATTCACTGCTCAGCTGACCCGGCAGAAGCAAATGTATACCAAAAATGTACCCAGAATGAGCTTTTCAGTGAACAGCAGCCAGGCACATTTTAGCTAGTTTTACTTGTAACTGGGGTTGTAAATGCTTTTCAGGCTCAGTACTGCGCTCAAAAGATGCAGCCCTGAGGTCTCTCCTGATAGGGGGTAGTTAAGTAGAAATTCACTGCTCAGCTGACCCGGCAGAAGCAAATGTATACCAAAAATGTACCCAGAATGAGCTTTTCAGTGAACAGCAGCCAGGCACATTTTAGCTAGTTTTACTTGTAAGTGGGGTTGTAAACGCTTTTCAGGCTCAGTACTGCGCTCAAAAGATGCAGCCCTGAGGTCTCTCCTGATAGGAGGTAGTTAAGTAGAAATTCACTGCTCAGCTGACCCGGCAGAAGCAAATGTATACCAAAAATGTACCCAAAATGAGCTTTTCAGTGAACAGCAGCCAGGCACATTTTAGCTAGTTTTACTTGTAAGTGGGGTTGTAAACGCTTTTCAGGCTCAGTACTGCACTCAAAAGATGCAGCCCTGAGGTCTCTCCTGATAGGAGGTAGTTAAGTAGAAATTCACTGCTCAGCTGACCCGGCAGAAGCAAATGTATACCTAAAATGTACCCAGAATGAGCTTTTCAGTGAACAGCAGCCAGGCACATTTTAGCTAGTTTTACTTGTAACTGGGGTTGTAAACGCTTTTCAGGCTCAGTACTGCGCTCAAAAGATGCAGCCCTGAGGTCTCTCCTGATAGGGGGTAGTTAAGTAGAAATTCACTGCTCAGCTGACCCGGCAGAAGCAAATGTATACCAAAAATGTACCCAGAATGAGCTTTTCAGTGAACAGCAGCCAGGCACATTTTAGCTAGTTTTACTTGTAAGTGGGGTTGTAAACGCTTTTCAGGCTCAGTACTGCGCTCAAAAGATGCAGCCCTGAGGTCTCTCCTGATAGGGGGTAGTTAAGTAGAAATTCACTGCTCAGCTGACCCGGCAGAAGCAAATGTATACCAAAAATTTACCCAGAATGAGCTTTTCAGTGAACAGCAGCCAGGCACATTTTAGCTAGTTTTACTTGTAAGTGGGGTTGTAAACGCTTTTCAGGCTCAGTACTGCGCTCAAAAGATGCAGCCCTGAGGTCTCTCCTGATAGGAGGTAGTTAAGTAGAAATTCACTGCTCAGCTGACCCGGCAGAAGCAAATGTATACCAAAAATGTACCCAGAATTAGCTTTTCAGTGAACAGCAGCCAGGCACATTTTAGCTAGTTTTACTTGTAAGTGGGGTTGTAAACGCTTTTCAGGCTCAGTACTGCGCTCAAAAGATGCAGCCCTGAGGTCTCTCCTGATAGGGAGTAGATAAGTAGAAATTCACTGCTCAGCTGACCCGGCAGAAGCAAATGTATACCAAAAATGTACCCAGAATGAGCTTTTCAGTGAACAGCAGCCAGGCACATTTTAGCTAGTTTTACTTGTAAGTGGGGTTGTAAACGCTTTTCAGGCTCAGTACTGCACTCAAAAGATGCAGCCCTGAGGTCTCTCCTGATAGGAGGTAGTTAAGTAGAAATTCACTGCTCAGCTGACCCGGCAGAAGCAAATGTATACCAAAAATGTACCCAGAATGAGCTTTTCAGTGAACAGCAGCCAGGCACATTTTAGCTAGTTTTACTTGTAAGTGGGGTTGGAAACGCTTTTCAGGCTCAGTACTGCGCTCAAAAGATGCAGCCCTGAGTCTCTCCTGATAGGAGATAGTTAAGTAGAAATTCACTGCTCAGCTGACCCGGCAGAAGCAAATGTATACCAAAAATGTACCCAGAATGAGCTTTTCAGTGAACAGCAGCCAGGCACATTTTAGCTAGTTTTACTTGTAACTGGGGTTGTAAACGCTTTTCAGGCTCAGTACTGCGCTCAAAAGATGCAGCCCTGAGGTCTCTCCTGATAGGGGGTAGTTAAGTAGAAATTCACTGCTCAGCTGACCCGGCAGAAGCAAATGTATACCAAAAATGTACCCAGAATGAGCTTTTCAGTGAACAGCAGCCAGGCACATTTTAGCTAGTTTTACTTGTAAGTGGGGTTGTAAACGCTTTTCAGGCTCAGTACTGCGCTCAAAAGATGCAGCCCTGAGGTCTCTCCTGATAGGGGGTAGTTAAGTAGAAATTCACTGCTCAGCTGACCCGGCAGAAGCAAATGTATACCAAAAATTTACCCAGAATGAGCTTTTCAGTGAACAGCAACCAGGCACATTTTAGCTAGTTTTACTTGTAAGTGGGGTTGTAAACGCTTTTCAGGCTCAGTACTGCGCTCAAAAGATGCAGCCCTGAGGTCTCTCCTGATAGGAGGTAGTTAAGTAGAAATTCACTGCTCAGCTGACCCGGCAGAAGCAAATGTATACCAAAAATGTACCCAGAATTAGCTTTTCAGTGAACAGCAGCCAGGCACATTTTAGCTAGTTTTACTTGTAAGTGGGGTTGTAAACGCTTTTCAGGCTCAGTACTGCACTCAAAAGATGCAGCCCTGAGGTCTCTCCTGATAGGAGGTAGTTAAGTAGAAATTCACTACTCAGCTGACCCGGCAGAAGCAAATGTATACCAAAAATGTACCCAGAATGAGCTTTTCAGTGAACAGCAGCCAGGTACATTTTAGCTAGTTTTACTTGTAACTGGGGTTGTAAACGCTTTTCAGGCTCAGTACTGCGCTCAAAAGATGCAGCCCTGAGGTCTCTCCTGATAGGGGGTAGTTAAGTAGAAATTCACTGCTCAGCTGACCCGGCAGAAGCAAATGTATACCAAAAATGTACCCAGAATGAGCTTTTCAGTGAACAGCAGCCAGGCACATTTTAGCTAGTTTTACTTGTAAGTGGGGTTGTAAACGCTTTTCAGGCTCAGTACTGCGCTCAAAAGATGCAGCCCTGAGGTCTCTCCTGATAGGAGGTAGTTAAGTAGAAATTCACTGCTCAGCTGACCCGGCAGAAGCAAATGTATACCAAAAATGTACCCAGAATTAGCTTTTCAGTGAACAGCAGCCAGGCACATTTTAGCTAGTTTTACTTGTAAGTGGGGTTGTAAACGCTTTTCAGGCTCAGTACTGCACTCAAAAGATGCAGCCCTGAGGTCTCTCCTGATAGGAGGTAGTTAAGTAGAAATTCACTGCTCAGCTGACCCGGCAGAAGCAAATGTATACCAAAAATGTACCCAGAATGAGCTTTTCAGTGAATAGCAGCCAGGCACATTTTAGCTAGTTTTACTTGTAACTGGGGTTGTAAACAGTTTTCAGGCTCAGTACTGCACTCAAAAGATGCAGCCCTGAGGTCTCTCCTGATAGGAGGTAGTTAAGTAGAAATTCACTGCTCAGCTGACCCGACAGAAGCAAATGTATACCAAAAATGTACCCAGAATGAGCTTTTCAGTGAACAGCAGCCAGGCACATTTTAGCTAGTTTTACTTGTAACTGGGGTTGTGAACGCTTTTCAGGCTCAGTACTGCGCTCAAAAGATGCAGCCCTGAGGTCTCTCCTGATAGGGGGTAGTTAAGTAGAAATTCACTGCTCAGCTGACCCGGCAGAAGCAAATGTATACCAAAAATGTACCCAGAATGAGCTTTTCAGTGAACAGCAGCCAGGCACATTTTAGCTAGTTTTACTTGTGACTGGGGTTGTAAACGCTTTTCAGGCTCAGTACTGCGCTCAAAAGATGCAGCCCTGAGGTCTCTCCTGATAGGAGGTAGTTAAGTAGAAATTCACTGCTCAGCTGACCCGGCAGAAGCAAATGTATACCAAAAATGTACCCAGAATGAGCTTTTCAGTGAACAGCAGCCAGGCACATTTTAGCTAGTTTTACTTGTAACTGGGGTTGTAAACGCTTTTCAGGCTCAGTACTGCGCTCAAAAGATGCAGTCCTGAGGTCTCTCCTGATAGGGGGTAGTTAAGTAGAAATTCACTGCTCAGCTGACCCGGCAGAAGCAAATGTATACCAAAAATGTACCCAGAATGAGCTTTTCAGTGAACAGCAGCCAGGCACATTTTAGCTAGTTTTACTTGTAAGTGGGGTTGTAAACGCTTTTCAGGCTCAGTACTGCGCTCAAAAGATGCAGCCCTGAGGTCTCTCCTGATAGGGGGTAGTTAAGTAGAAATTCACTGCTCAGCTGACCCGGCAGAAGCAAATGTATACCAAAAATGTACCCAGAATGAGCTTTTCAGTGAACAGCAGCCAGGCACATTTTAGCTAGTTTTACTTGTAAGTGGGGTTGTAAACGCTTTTCAGGCTCAGTACTGTGCTCAAAAGATGCAGCCCTGAGGTCTCTCCTGATAGGAGGTAGTTAAGTAGAAATTCACTGCTCAGCTGACCCGGCAGAAGCAAATGTATACCAAAAATGTACCCAGAATGAGCTTTTCAGTGAACAGCAGCCAGGCACATTTTAGCTAGTTTTACTTGTAACTGGGGTTGTAAATGCTTTTCAGGCTCAGTACTGCGCTCAAAAGATGCAGCCCTGAGGTCTCTCCTGATAGGGGGTAGTTAAGTAGAAATTCACTGCTCAGCTGACCCGGCAGAAGCAAATGTATACCAAAAATGTACCCAGAATGAGCTTTTCAGTGAACGGCAGCCAGGCACATTTTAGCTAGTTTTACTTGTAAGTGGGGTTGTAAACGCTTTTCAGGCTCAGTACTGCGCTCAAAAGATGCAGCCCTGAGGTCTCTCCTGATAGGAGGTAGTTAAGTAGAAATTCACTGCTCAGCTGACCCGGCAGAAGCAAATGTATACCAAAAATGTACCCAAAATGAGCTTTTCAGTGAACAGCAGCCAGCCACATTTTAGCTAGTTTTACTTGTAAGTGGGGTTGTAAACGCTTTTCAGGCTCAGTACTGCACTCAAAAGATGCAGCCCTGAGGTCTCTCCTGATAGGAGGTAGTTAGTAGAAATTCACTGCTCAGCTGACCCGGCAGAAGCAAATGTATACCAAAAATGTACCCAGAATGAGCTTTTCAGTGAACAGCAGCCAGGCACATTTTAGCTAGTTTTACTTGTAACTGGGGTTGTAAACGCTTTTCAGGCTCAGTACTGCGCTCAAAAGATGCAGCCCTGAGGTCTCTCCTGATAGGGGGTAGTTAAGTAGAAATTCACTGCTCAGCTGACCCGGCAGAAGCAAATGTATACCAAAAATGTACCCAGAATGAGCTTTTCAGTGAACAGCAGCCAGGCACATTTTAGCTAGTTTTACTTGTAAGTGGGGTTGTAAACGCTTTTCAGGCTCAGTACTGCGCTCAAAAGATGCAGCCCTGAGGTCTCTCCTGATAGGGGGTAGTTAAGTAGAAATTCACTGCTCAGCTGACCCGGCAGAAGCAAATGTATACCAAAAATTTACCCAGAATGAGCTTTTCAGTGAACAGCAGCCAGGCACATTTTAGCTAGTTTTACTTGTAAGTGAGGTTGTAAACGCTTTTCAGGCTCAGTACTGCGCTCAAAAGATGCAGCCCTGAGGTCTCTCCTGATAGGAGGTAGTTAAGTAGAAATTCACTGCTCAGCTGACCCGGCAGAAGCAAATGTATACCAAAAATGTACCCAGAATTAGCTTTTCAGTGAACAGCAGCCAGGCACATTTTAGCTAGTTTTACTTGTAAGTGGGGTTGTAAACGCTTTTCAGGCTCAGTACTGCGCTCAAAAGATGCAGCCCTGAGGTCTCTCCTGATAGGAGGTAGTTGAGTAGAAATTCACTACTCAGCTGACCCGGCAGAAGCAAATGTATACCAAAAATGTACCCAGAATGAGCTTTTCAGTGAACAGCAGCCAGGTACATTTTAGCTAGTTTTACTTGTAACTGGGGTTGTAAACGCTTTTCAGGCTCAGTACTGCGCTCAAAAGATGCAGCCCTGAGGTCTCTCCTGATAGGGGGTAGTTAAGTAGAAATTCACTGCTCAGCTGACCCGGCAGAAGCAAATGTATACCAAAAATGTACCCAGAATGAGCTTTTCAGTGAACAGCAGCCAGGCACATTTTAGCTAGTTTTACTTGTAAGTGGGGTTGTAAACGCTTTTCAGGGTCAGTACTGCGCTCAAAAGATGCAGCCCTGAGGTCTCTCCTGATAGGAGGTAGTTAAGTAGAAATTCACTGCTCAGCTGACCCGGCAGAAGCAAATGTATACCAAAAATGTACCCAGAATTAGCTTTTCAGTGAACAGCAGCCAGGCACATTTTAGCTAGTTTTACTTGTAAGTGGGGTTGTAAACGCTTTTCAGGCTCAGTACTGCACTCAAAAGATGCAGCCCTGAGGTCTCTCCTGATAGGAGGTAGTTAAGTAGAATTCACTGCTCAGCTGACCCGGCAGAAGCAAATGTATACCAAAAATGTACCCAGAATGAGCTTTTCAGTGAATAGCAGCCAGGCACATTTTAGCTAGTTTTACTTGTAACTGGGGTTGTAAACGGTTTTCAGGCTCAGTACTGCGCTCAAAAGATGCAGCCCTGAGGTCTCTCCTGATAGGAGGTAGTTAAGTAGAAATTCAATGCCCAGCTGGCCCGGCAGAAGCAAATGTATACTAAAAATGTACCCAGAATGAGCTTTTCAGTGAACAGCAGCCAGGCACATTTTAGCTAGTTTTACTTGTGACTGGGGTTGTAAACGCTTTTCAGGCTCAGTACTGCGCTCAAAAGATGCAGCCCTGAGGTCTCTCCTGATAGGAGGTAGTTAAGTAGAAATTCACTGCTCAGCTGACCCGGCAGAAGCAAATGTATACCAAAAATGTACCCAGAATGAGCTTTTCAGTGAACAGCAGCCAGGCACATTTTAGCTAGTTTTACTTGTAAGTGGGGTTGTAAACGCTTTTCAGGCTCAGTACTGCACTCAAAAGATGCAGCCCTGAGGTCTCTCCTGATAGGAGGTAGTTAAGTAGAAATTCACTGCTCAGCTGACCCGGCAGAAGCAAATGTATACCAAAAATGTACCCAGAATGAGCTTTTCAGTGAATAGCAGCCAGGCACATTTTAGCTAGTTTTACTTGTAACTGGGGTTGTAAACGGTTTTCAGGCTCAGTACTGCGCTGAAAAGATGCAGCCCTGAGGTCTCTCCTGATAGGAGGTAGTTAAGTAGAAATTCAATGCCCAGCTGACCCGGCAGAAGCAAATGTATACTAAAAATGTACCCAGAATGAGCTTTTCAGTGAACAGCAGCCAGGCACATTTTAGCTAGTTTTACTTGTGACTGGGGTTGTAAACGCTTTTCAGGCTCAGTACTGCGCTCAAAAGATGCAGCCCTGAGGTCTCTCCTGATAGGAGGTAGTTAAGTAGAAATTCACTGCTCAGCTGACCCGGCAGAAGCAAATGTATACCAAAAATGTACCCAGAATGAGCTTTTCAGTGAACAGCAGCCTGGCACATTTTAGCTAGTTTTACTTGTAACTGGGGTTGTAAACGCTTTTCAGGCTCAGTACTGCGCTCAAAAGATGCAGCCCTGAGGTCTCTCCTGATAGGGGGTAGTTAAGTAGAAATTCACTGCTCAGCTGACCCGAAAGAAGCAAATGTATACCAAAAATGTACCCAGAATGAGCTTTTCAGTGAACAGCAGCCAGGCACATTTTAGCTAGTTTTACTTGTGACTGGGGTTGTAAACGCTTTTCAGGCTCAGTACTGCGCTCAAAAGATGCAGTCCTGAGGTCTCTCCTGATAGGGGGTAGTTAAGTAGAAATTCACTGTTCAGCTGACCCGGCAGAAGCAAATGTATACCAAAAATGTACCCAGAATGAGCTTTTCAGTGAACAGCAGCCAGGCACATTTTAGCTAGTTTTACTTGTAACTGGGGTTGTAAACGCTTTTCAGGCTCAGTACTGCGCTCAAAAGATGCAGTCCTGAGGTCTCTCCTGATAGGGGGTAGTTAAGTAGAAATTCACTGCTCAGCTGACCCGGCAGAAGCAAATGTATAC
This sequence comes from Lissotriton vulgaris, assembly GCF_964263255.1. NCBI lineage: Eukaryota > Metazoa > Chordata > Amphibia > Caudata > Salamandridae > Lissotriton > Lissotriton vulgaris. The sequence goes on from NW_028242375.1 coordinate 656,603, forward strand.
CAAAAATGTACCCAGAATGAGCTTTTCAGTGAACAGCAGCCAGGCACATTTTAGCTAGTTTTACTTGTAAGTGGGGTTGTAAACGCTTTTCAGGCTCAGTACTGCGCTCAAAAGATGCAGCCCTGAGGTCTCTCCTGATAGGGGGTAGTTAAGTAGAAATTCACTGCTCAGCTGACCCGGCAGAAGCAAATGTATACCAAAAATGTACCCAGAATGAGCTTTTCAGTGAACAGCAGCCAGGCACATTTTAGCTAGTTTTACTTGTAAGTGGGGTTGTAAACGCTTTTCAGGCTCAGTACTGTGCTCAAAAGATGCAGCCCTGAGGTCTCTCCTGATAGGAGGTAGTTAAGTAGAAATTCACTGCTCAGCTGACCCGGCAGAAGCAAATGTATACCAAAAATGTACCCAGAATGAGCTTTTCAGTGAACAGCAGACCCAGAATTAGCTTTTCAGTGAACAGCAGCCAGGCACATTTTAGCTAGTTTTACTTGTAAGTGGGGTTGTAAACGCTTTTCAGGCTCAGTACTGCACTCAAAAGATGCAGCCCTGAGGTCTCTCCTGATAGGAGGTAGTTAAGTAGAAATTCACTGCTCAGCTGACCCGGCAGAAGCAAATGTATACCAAAAATGTACCCAGAATGAGCTTTTCAGTGAACAGCAGCCAGGCACATTTTAGCTAGTTTTACTTGTAAGTGGGGTTGTAAACGCTTTTCAGGCTCAGTACTGTGCTCAAAAGATGCAGCCCTGAGGTCTCTCCTGATAGGAGGTAGTTAAGTAGAAATTCACTGCTCAGCTGACCCGGCAGAAGCAAATGTATACCAAAAATGTACCCAGAATGAGCTTTTCAGTGAACAGCAGCCAGGCACATTTTAGCTAGTTTTACTTGTAAGTGGGGTTGTAAACGCTTTTCAGGCTCAGTACTGCGCTCAAAAGATGCAGCCCTGAGGTCTCTCCTGATAGGAGGTAGTTAAGTAGAAATTCACTGCTCAGCTGACCCGGCAGAAGCAAATGTATACCAAAAATGTACCCAGAATGAGCTTTTCAGTGAACAGCAGCCAGGCACATTTTAGCTAGTTTTACTTGTAAGTGAGGTTGTAAACGCTTTTCAGGCCCAGTACTGCACTCAAAAGATGCAGCCCTGAGGTCTCTCCTGATAGGAGGTAGTTAAGTAGAAATTCACTGCTCAGCTGACCCGGCAGAAGCAAATGTATACCAAAAATGTACCCAGAATGAGCTTTTCAGTGAACAGCAGCCAGGCACATTTTAGCTAGTTTTACTTGTAAGTGGGGTTGTAAACGCTTTTCAGGCTCAGTACTGCGCTCAAAAGATGCAGCCCTGAGGTCTCTCCTGATAGGAGGTAGTTAAGTAGAAATTCACTGCTCAGCTGACCCGGCAGAAGCAAATGTATACCAAAAATGTGCCCAAAATGAGCTTTTCAGTGAACAGCAGCCAGGCACATTTTAGCTAGTTTTACTTGTAAGTGGGGTTGTAAACGCTTTTCAGGCTCAGTACTGCACTCAAAAGATGCAGCCCTGAGGTCTCTCCTGATAGGAGGTAGTTAAGTAGAAATTCACTGCTCAGCTGACCCGGCAGAAGCAAATGTATACCAAAAATGTACCCAGAATGAGCTTTTCAGTGAATAGCAGCCAGGCACATTTTAGCTAGTTTTACTTGTAACTGGGGTTGTAAACGGTTTTCAGGCTCAGTACTGCGCTCAAAAGATGCAGCCCTGAGGTCTCTCCTGATAGGAGGTAGTTAAGTAGAAATTCAATGCCCAGCTGACCCGGCAGAAGCAAATGTATACTAAAAATGTACCCAGAATGAGCTTTTCAGTGAACAGCAGCCAGGCACATTTTAGCTAGTTTTACTTGTGACTGGGGTTGTAAACGCTTTTCAGGCTCAGTACTGCGCTCAAAAGATGCAGCCCTGAGGTCTCTCCTGATAGGAGGTAGTTAAGTAGAAATTCACTGCTCAGCTGACCCGGCAGAAGCAAATGTATACCAAAAATGTACCCAGAATGAGCTTTTCAGTGAACAGCAGCCAGGCACATTTTAGCTAGTTTTACTTGTAACTGGGGTTGTAAACGCTTTTCAGGCTCAGTACTGCGCTCAAAAGATGCAGCCCTGAGGTCTCTCCTGATAGGGGGTAGTTAAGTAGAAATTCACTGCTCAGCTGACCCGAAAGAAGCAAATGTATACCAAAAATGTACCCAGAATGAGCTTTTCAGTGAACAGCAGCCAGGCACATTTTAGCTAGTTTTACTTGTAAGTGGGGTTGTAAACGCTTTTCAGGCTCAGTACTGTGCTCAAAAGATGCAGCCCTGAGGTCTCTCCTGATAGGAGGTAGTTAAGTAGAAATTCACTGCTCAGCTGACCCGGCAGAAGCAAATGTATACCAAAAATGTACCCAGAATGAGCTTTTCAGTGAACAGCAGACCCAGAATTAGCTTTTCAGTGAACAGCAGCCAGGCACATTTTAGCTAGTTTTACTTGTAAGTGGGGTTGTAAACGCTTTTCAGGCTCAGTACTGCACTCAAAAGATGCAGCCCTGAGGTCTCTCCTGATAGGAGGTAGTTAAGTAGAAATTCACTGCTCAGCTGACCCGGCAGAAGCAAATGTATACCAAAAATGTACCCAGAATGAGCTTTTCAGTGAATAGCAGCCAGGCACATTTTAGCTAGTTTTACTTGTAACTGGGGTTGTAAACGGTTTTCAGGCTCAGTACTGCGCTCAAAAGATGCAGCCCTGAGGTCTCTCCTGATAGGAGGTAGTTAAGTAGAAATTCAATGCCCAGCTGACCCGGCAGAAGCAAATGTATACTAAAAATGTACCCAGACTGAGCTTTTCAGTGAACAGCAGCCAGGCACATTTTAGCTAGTTTTACTTGTGACTGGGGTTGTAAATGCTTTTCAGGCTCAGTACTGCGCTCAAAAGATGCAGCCCTGAGGTCTCTCCTGATAGGAGGTAGTTAAGTAGAAATTCACTGCTCAGCTGACCCGGCAGAAGCAAATGTATACCAAAAATGTACCCAGAATGAGCTTTTCAGTGAACAGCAGCCAGGCACATTTTAGCTAGTTTTACTTGTGACTGGGGTTGTAAACGCTTTTCAGGCTCAGTACTGCGCTCAAAAGATGCAGCCCTGAGGTCTCTCCTGATAGGAGGTAGTTAAGTAGAAATTCACTGCTCAGCTGACCCGGCAGAAGCAAATGTATACCAAAAATGTACCCAGAATGAGCTTTTCAGTGAACAGCAGCCAGGCACATTTTAGCTAGTTTTACTTGTAATTGGGGTTGTAAACGCTTTTCAGGCTCAGTACTGCGCTCAAAAGATGCAGTCCTGAGGTCTCTCCTGATAGGGGGTAGTTAAGTAGAAATTCACTGCTCAGCTGACCCGGCAGAAGCAAATGTATACCAAAAATGTACCCAGAATGAGCTTTTTAGTGAACAGCAGCCAGGCACATTTTATCTAGTTTTACTTGTAAGTGGGGTTGTAAACGCTTTTCAGGCTCAGTACTGCGCTCAAAAGATGCAGCCCTGAGGTCTCTCCTGATAGGGGGTAGTTAAGTAGAAATTCACTGCTCAGCTGACCCGGCAGAAGCAAATGTATACCAAAAATGTACCCAGAATGAGCTTTTCAGTGAACAGCAGCCAGGCACATTTTAGCTAGTTTTACTTGTAAGTGGGGTTGTAAACGCTTTTCAGGCTCAGTACTGTGCTCAAAAGATGCAGCCCTGAGGTCTCTCCTGATAGGAGGTAGTTAAGTAGAAATTCACTGCTCAGCTGACCCGGCAGAAGCAAATGTATACCAAAAATGTACCCAGAATGAGCTTTTCAGTGAACAGCAGCCAGGCACATTTTAGCTAGTTTTACTTGTAACTGGGGTTGTAAACGCTTTTCAGGCTCAGTACTGCGCTCAAAAGATGCAGCCCTGAGGTCTCTCCTGATAGGGGGTAGTTAAGTAGAAATTCACTGCTCAGCTGACCCGGCAGAAGCAAATGTATACCAAAAATGTACCCAGAATGAGCTTTTCAGTGAACAGCAGCCAGGCACATTTTAGCTAGTTTTACTTGTAAGTGGGGTTGTAAACGCTTTCAGGCTCAGTACTGCGCTCAAAAGATGCAGCCCTGAGGTCTCTCCTGATAGGAGGTAGTTAAGTAGAAATTCACTGCTCAGCTGACCCGGCAGAAGCAAATGTATACCAAAAATGTACCCAAAATGAGCTTTTCAGTGAACAGCAGCCAGGCACATTTTAGCTAGTTTTACTTGTAAGTGGGGTTGTAAACGCTTTTCAGGCTCAGTACTGCGCTCAAAAGATGCAGCCCTGAGGTCTCTCCTGATAGGGGGTAGTTAAGTAGAAATTCACTGCTCAGCTGACCCGGCAGAAGCAAATGTATACCAAAAATTTACCCAGAATGAGCTTTTCAGTGAACAGCAGCCAGGCACATTTTAGCTAGTTTTACTTGTAAGTGGGGTTGTAAACGCTTTTCAGGCTCAGTACTGCGCTCAAAAGATGCAGCCCCGAGGTCTCTCCTGATAGGAGGTAGTTAAGTAGAAATTCACTGCTCAGCTGACCCGGCAGAAGCAAATGTATACCAAAAATGTACCCAGAATTAGCTTTTCAGTGAACAGCAGCCAGGCACATTTTAGCTAGTTTTACTTGTAAGTGGGGTTGTAAACGCTTTTCAGGCTCAGTACTGCACTCAAAAGATGCAGCCCTGAGGTCTCTCCTGATAGGAGGTAGTTAAGTAGAAATTCACTACTCAGCTGACCCGGCAGAAGCAAATGTATACCAAAAATGTACCCAGAATGAGCTTTTCAGTGAACAGCAGCCAGGTACATTTTAGCTAGTTTTACTTGTAACTGGGGTTGTAAACGCTTTTCAGGCTCAGTACTGCGCTCAAAAGATGCAGCCCTGAGGTCTCTCCTGATAGGGGGTAGTTAAGTAGAAATTCACTGCTCAGCTGACCCGGCAGAAGCAAATGTATACCAAAAATGTACCCAGAATGAGCTTTTCAGTGAACAGCAGCCAGGCACATTTTAGCTAGTTTTACTTGTAAGTGGGGTTGTAAACGCTTTTCAGGCTCAGTACTGCGCTCAAAAGATGCAGCCCTGAGGTCTCTCCTGATAGGAGGTAGTTAAGTAGAAATTCACTGCTCAGCTGACCCGGCAGAAGTAAATGTATACCAAAATGTACCCAGAATGAGCTTTTCAGTGAACAGCAGCCAGGCACATTTTATCTAGTTTTACTTGTAAGTGGGGTTGTAAACGCTTTTCAGGCTCAGTACTGCGCTCAAAAGATGCAGCCCTGAGGTCTCTCCTGATAGGGGGTAGTTAAGTAGAAATTCACTGCTCAGCTGACCCGGCAGAAGCAAATGTATACCAAAAATGTACCCAGAATGAGCTTTTCAGTGAACAGCAGCCAGGCACATTTTAGCTAGTTTTACTTGTAAGTGGGGTTGTAAACGCTTTTCAGGCTCAGTACTGCGCTCAAAAGATGCAGCCCTGAGGTCTCTCCTGATAGGAGGTAGTTAAGTAGAAATTCACTGCTCAGCTGACCCGGCAGAAGCAAATGTATACCAAAAATGTACCCAGAATGAGCTTTTCAGTGAACAGCAGCCAGGCACATTTTAGCTAGTTTTACTTGTAACTGGGGTTGTAAACGCTTTTCAGGCTCAGTACTGCGCTCAAAAGATGCAGCCCTGAGGTCTCTCCTGATAGGGGGTAGTTAAGTAGAAATTCACTGCTCAGCTGACCCGGCAGAAGCAAATGTATACCAAAAATGTACCCAGAATGAGCTTTTCAGTGAACAGCAGCCAGGCACATTTTAGCTAGTTTTACTTGTAAGTGGGGTTGTAAACGCTTTTCAGGCTCAGTACTGCGCTCAAAAGATGCAGCCCTGAGGTCTCTCCTGATAGGAGGTAGTTAAGTAGAAATTCACTGCTCAGCTGACCCGGCAGAAGCAAATGTATACCAAAAATGTACCCAAAATGAGCTTTTCAGTGAACAGCAGCCAGGCACATTTTAGCTAGTTTTACTTGTAAGTGGGGTTGTAAACGCTTTTCAGGCTCAGTACTGCACTCAAAAGATGCAGCCCTGAGGTCTCTCCTGATAGGAGGTAGTTAAGTAGAAATTCACTGCTCAGCTGACCCGGCAGAAGCAAATGTATACCAAAAATGTACCCAGAATGAGCTTTTCAGTGAACAGCAGCCAGGCACATTTTAGCTAGTTTTACTTGTAAGTGGGGTTGTAAACGCTTTTCAGGCTCAGTACTGCGCTCAAAAGATGCAGCCCTGAGGTCTCTCCTGATAGGAGGTAGTTAAGTAGAAATTCACTGCTCAGCTGACCCGGCAGAAGCAAATGTATACCAAAAATGTGCCCAAAATGAGCTTTTCAGTGAACAGCAGCCAGGCACATTTTAGCTAGTTTTACTTGTAAGTGGGGTTGTAAACGCTTTTCAGGCTCAGTACTGCACTCAAAAGATGCAGCCCTGAGGTCTCTCCTGATAGGAGGTAGTTAAGTAGAAATTCACTGCTCAGCTGACCCGGCAGAAGCAAATGTATACCAAAAATGTACCCAGAATGAGCTTTTCAGTGAATAGCAGCCAGGCACATTTTAGCTAGTTTTACTTGTAACTGGGGTTGTAAACGGTTTTCAGGCTCAGTACTGCGCTCAAAAGATGCAGCCCTGAGGTCTCTCCTGATAGGAGGTAGTTAAGTAGAAATTCAATGCCCAGCTGACCCGGCAGAAGCAAATGTATACTAAAAATGTACCCAGAATGAGCTTTTCAGTGAACAGCAGCCAGGCACATTTTAGCTAGTTTTACTTGTGACTGGGGTTGTAAACGCTTTTCAGGCTCAGTACTGCGCTCAAAAGATGCAGCCCTGAGGTCTCTCCTGATAGGAGGTAGTTAAGTAGAAATTCACTGCTCAGCTGACCCGGCAGAAGCAAATGTATACCAAAAATGTACCCAGAATGAGCTTTTCAGTGAACAGCAGCCAGGCACATTTTAGCTAGTTTTACTTGTAACTGGGGTTGTAAACGCTTTTCAGGCTCAGTACTGCGCTCAAAAGATGCAGCCCTGAGGTCTCTCCTGATAGGGGGTAGTTAAGTAGAAATTCACTGCTCAGCTGACCCGAAAGAAGCAAATGTATACCAAAAATGTACCCAGAATGAGCTTTTCAGTGAACAGCAGCCAGGCACATTTTAGCTAGTTTTACTTGTAAGTGGGGTTGTAAACGCTTTTCAGGCTCAGTACTGTGCTCAAAAGATGCAGCCCTGAGGTCTCTCCTGATAGGAGGTAGTTAAGTAGAAATTCACTGCTCAGCTGACCCGGCAGAAGCAAATGTATACCAAAAATGTACCCAGAATGAGCTTTTCAGTGAACAGCAGACCCAGAATTAGCTTTTCAGTGAACAGCAGCCAGGCACATTTTAGCTAGTTTTACTTGTAAGTGGGGTTGTAAACGCTTTTCAGGCTCAGTACTGCACTCAAAAGATGCAGCCCTGAGGTCTCTCCTGATAGGAGGTAGTTAAGTAGAAATTCACTGCTCAGCTGACCCGGCAGAAGCAAATGTATACCAAAAATGTACCCAGAATGAGCTTTTCAGTGAATAGCAGCCAGGCACATTTTAGCTAGTTTTACTTGTAACTGGGGTTGTAAATGCTTTTCAGGCTCAGTACTGCGCTCAAAAGATGCAGCCCTGAGGTCTCTCCTGATAGGAGGTAGTTAAGTAGAAATTCACTGCTCAGCTGACCCGGCAGAAGCAAATGTATACCAAAAATGTACCCAGAATGAGCTTTTCAGTGAACAGCAGCCAGGCACATTTTAGCTAGTTTTACTTGTGACTGGGGTTGTAAACGCTTTTCAGGCTCAGTACTGCGCTCAAAAGATGCAGCCCTGAGGTCTCTCCTGATAGGAGGTAGTTAAGTAGAAATTCACTGCTCAGCTGACCCGGCAGAAGCAAATGTATACCAAAAATGTACCCAGAATGAGCTTTTCAGTGAACAGCAGCCAGGCACATTTTAGCTAGTTTTACTTGTAATTGGGGTTGTAAACGCTTTTCAGGCTCAGTACTGCGCTCAAAAGATGCAGTCCTGAGGTCTCTCCTGATAGGGGGTAGTTAAGTAGAAATTCACTGCTCAGCTGACCCGGCAGAAGCAAATGTATACCAAAAATGTACCCAGAATGAGCTTTTTAGTGAACAGCAGCCAGGCACATTTTATCTAGTTTTACTTGTAAGTGGGGTTGTAAACGCTTTTCAGGCTCAGTACTGCGCTCAAAAGATGCAGCCCTGAGGTCTCTCCTGATAGGGGGTAGTTAAGTAGAAATTCACTGCTCAGCTGACCCGGCAGAAGCAAATGTATACCAAAAATGTACCCAGAATGAGCTTTTCAGTGAACAGCAGCCAGGCACATTTTAGCTAGTTTTACTTGTAAGTGGGGTTGTAAACGCTTTTCAGGCTCAGTACTGTGCTCAAAAGATGCAGCCCTGAGGTCTCTCCTGATAGGAGGTAGTTAAGTAGAAATTCACTGCTCAGCTGACCCGGCAGAAGCAAATGTATACCAAAAATGTACCCAGAATGAGCTTTTCAGTGAACAGCAGCCAGGCACATTTTAGCTAGTTTTACTTGTAACTGGGGTTGTAAACGCTTTTCAGGCTCAGTACTGCGCTCAAAAGATGCAGCCCTGAGGTCTCTCCTGATAGGGGGTAGTTAAGTAGAAATTCACTGCTCAGCTGACCCGGCAGAAGCAAATGTATACCAAAAATGTACCCAGAATGAGCTTTTCAGTGAACAGCAGCCAGGCACATTTTAGCTAGTTTTACTTGTAAGTGGGGTTGTAAACGCTTTCAGGCTCAGTACTGCGCTCAAAAGATGCAGCCCTGAGGTCTCTCCTGATAGGAGGTAGTTAAGTAGAAATTCACTGCTCAGCTGACCCGGCAGAAGCAAATGTATACCAAAAATGTACCCAAAATGAGCTTTTCAGTGAACAGCAGCCAGGCACATTTTAGCTAGTTTTACTTGTAAGTGGGGTTGTAAACGCTTTTCAGGCTCAGTACTGCGCTCAAAAGATGCAGCCCTGAGGTCTCTCCTGATAGGGGGTAGTTAAGTAGAAATTCACTGCTCAGCTGACCCGGCAGAAGCAAATGTATACCAAAAATTTACCCAGAATGAGCTTTTCAGTGAACAGCAGCCAGGCACATTTTAGCTAGTTTTACTTGTAAGTGGGGTTGTAAACGCTTTTCAGGCTCAGTACTGCGCTCAAAAGATGCAGCCCCGAGGTCTCTCCTGATAGGAGGTAGTTAAGTAGAAATTCACTGCTCAGCTGACCCGGCAGAAGCAAATGTATACCAAAAATGTACCCAGAATTAGCTTTTCAGTGAACAGCAGCCAGGCACATTTTAGCTAGTTTTACTTGTAAGTGGGGTTGTAAACGCTTTTCAGGCTCAGTACTGCACTCAAAAGATGCAGCCCTGAGGTCTCTCCTGATAGGAGGTAGTTAAGTAGAAATTCACTACTCAGCTGACCCGGCAGAAGCAAATGTATACCAAAAATGTACCCAGAATGAGCTTTTCAGTGAACAGCAGCCAGGTACATTTTAGCTAGTTTTACTTGTAACTGGGGTTGTAAACGCTTTTCAGGCTCAGTACTGCGCTCAAAAGATGCAGCCCTGAGGTCTCTCCTGATAGGGGGTAGTTAAGTAGAAATTCACTGCTCAGCTGACCCGGCAGAAGCAAATGTATACCAAAAATGTACCCAGAATGAGCTTTTCAGTGAACAGCAGCCAGGCACATTTTAGCTAGTTTTACTTGTAAGTGGGGTTGTAAACGCTTTTCAGGCTCAGTACTGCGCTCAAAAGATGCAGCCCTGAGGTCTCTCCTGATAGGAGGTAGTTAAGTAGAAATTCACTGCTCAGCTGACCCGGCAGAAGTAAATGTATACCAAAATGTACCCAGAATGAGCTTTTCAGTGAACAGCAGCCAGGCACATTTTATCTAGTTTTACTTGTAAGTGGGGTTGTAAACGCTTTTCAGGCTCAGTACTGCGCTCAAAAGATGCAGCCCTGAGGTCTCTCCTGATAGGGGGTAGTTAAGTAGAAATTCACTGCTCAGCTGACCCGGCAGAAGCAAATGTATACCAAAAATGTACCCAGAATGAGCTTTTCAGTGAACAGCAGCCAGGCACATTTTAGCTAGTTTTACTTGTAAGTGGGGTTGTAAACGCTTTTCAGGCTCAGTACTGCGCTCAAAAGATGCAGCCCTGAGGTCTCTCCTGATAGGAGGTAGTTAAGTAGAAATTCACTGCTCAGCTGACCCGGCAGAAGCAAATGTATACCAAAAATGTACCCAGAATGAGCTTTTCAGTGAACAGCAGCCAGGCACATTTTAGCTAGTTTTACTTGTAACTGGGGTTGTAAACGCTTTTCAGGCTCAGTACTGCGCTCAAAAGATGCAGCCCTGAGGTCTCTCCTGATAGGGGGTAGTTAAGTAGAAATTCACTGCTCAGCTGACCCGGCAGAAGCAAATGTATACCAAAAATGTACCCAGAATGAGCTTTTCAGTGAACAGCAGCCAGGCACATTTTAGCTAGTTTTACTTGTAAGTGGGGTTGTAAACGCTTTTCAGGCTCAGTACTGCGCTCAAAAGATGCAGCCCTGAGGTCTCTCCTGATAGGAGGTAGTTAAGTAGAAATTCACTGCTCAGCTGACCCGGCAGAAGCAAATGTATACCAAAAATGTACCCAAAATGAGCTTTTCAGTGAACAGCAGCCAGGCACATTTTAGCTAGTTTTACTTGTAAGTGGGGTTGTAAACGCTTTTCAGGCTCAGTACTGCACTCAAAAGATGCAGCCCTGAGGTCTCTCCTGATAGGAGGTAGTTAAGTAGAAATTCACTGCTCAGCTGACCCGGCAGAAGCAAATGTATACCAAAAATGTACCCAGAATGAGCTTTTCAGTGAACAGCAGCCAGGCACATTTTAGCTAGTTTTACTTGTAAGTGGGGTTGGAAACGCTTTTCAGTCTCAGTACTGCGCTCAAAAGATGCAGCCCTGAGGTCTCTCCTGATAGGAGATAGTTAAGTAGAAATTCACTGCTCAGCTGACCCGGCAGAAGCAAATGTATACCAAAAATGTACCCAGAATGAGCTTTTCAGTGAACAGCAGCCAGGCACATTTTAGCTAGTTTTACTTGTAACTGGGGTTGTAAACGCTTTTCAGGCTCAGTACTGCGCTCAAAAGATGCAGCCCTGAGGTCTCTCCTGATAGGGGGTAGTTAAGTAGAAATTCACTGCTCAGCTGACCCGGCAGAAGCAAATGTATACCAAAAATGTACCCAGAATGAGCTTTTCAGTGAACAGCAGCCAGGCACATTTTAGCTAGTTTTACTTGTAAGTGGGGTTGTAAACGCTTTTCAGGCTCAGTACTGCGCTCAAAAGATGCAGCCCTGAGGTCTCTCCTGATAGGGGGTAGTTAAGTAGAAATTCACTGCTCAGCTGACCCGGCAGAAGCAAATGTATACCAAAAATGTACCCAGAATGAGCTTTTCAGTGAACAGCAGCCAGGCACATTTTAGCTAGTTTTACTTGTAAGTGGGGTTGTAAACGCTTTTCAGGCTCAGTACTGCGCTCAAAAGATGCAGCCCTGAGGTCTCTCCTGATAGGAGGTAGTTAAGTAGAAATTCACTGCTCAGCTGACCCGGCAGAAGCAAATGTATACCAAAAATGTACCCAGAATTAGCTTTTCAGTGAACAGCAGCCAGGCACATTTTAGCTAGTTTTACTTGTAAGTGGGGTTGTAAACGCTTTTCAGGCTCAGTACTGCACTCAAAAGATGCAGCCCTGAGGTCTCTCCTGATAGGAGGTAGTTAAGTAGAAATTCACTACTCAGCTGACCCGGCAGAAGCAAATGTATACCAAAAATATACCCAGAATGAGCTTTTCAGTGAACAGCAGCCAGGTACATTTTAGCTAGTTTTACTTGTAACTGGGGTTGTAAACGCTTTTCAGGCTCAGTACTGCGCTCAAAAGATGCAGCCCTGAGGTCTCTCCTGATAGGGGGTAGTTAAGTAGAAATTCACTGCTCAGCTGACCCGGCAGAAGCAAATGTATACCAAAAATGTACCCAGAATGAGCTTTTCAGTGAACAGCAGCCAGGCACATTTTAGCTAGTTTTACTTGTAAGTGGGGTTGTAAACGCTTTTCAGGCTCAGTACTGCGCTCAAAAGATGCAGCCCTGAGGTCTCTCCTGATAGGAGGTAGTTAAGTAGAAATTCACTGCTGACCCGGCAGAAGCAAATGTATACCAAAAATGTACCCAGAATTAGCTTTTCAGTGAACAGCAGCCAGGCACATTTTAGCTAGTTTTACTTGTAAGTGGGGTTGTAAACGCTTTTCAGGCTCAGTACTGCACTCAAAAGATGCAGCCCTGAGGTCTCTCCTGATAGGAGGTAGTTAAGTAGAAATTCACTGCTCAGCTGACCCGGCAGAAGCAAATGTATACCAAAAATGTACCCAGAATGAGCTTTTCAGTGAACAGCAGCCAGGCACATTTTAGCTAGTTTTACTTGTAACTGGGGTTGTAAACGCTTTTCAGGCTCAGTACTGCGCTCAAAAGATGCAGCCCTGAGGTCTTTCCTGATAGGGGGTAGTTAAGTAGAAATTCATTGCTCAGCTGACCCGGCAGAAGCAAATGTATACCAAAAATGTACCCAGAATGAGCTTTTCAGTGAACAGCAGCCAGGCACATTTTAGCTAGTTTTACTTGTGACTGGGGTTGTAAACGCTTTTCAGGCTCAGTACTGCGCTCAAAAGATGCAGCCCTGAGGTCTCTCCTGATAGGAGGTAGTTAAGTAGAAATTCACTGCTCAGCTGACCCGGCAGAAGCAAATGTATACCAAAAATGTACCCAGAATGAGCTTTTCAGTGAACAGCAGCCAGGCACATTTTAGCTAGTTTTACTTGTAACTGGGGTTGTAAACGCTTTTCAGGCTCAGTACTGCGCTCAAAAGATGCAGCCCTGAGGTCTCTCCTGATAGGGGGTAGTTAAGTAGAAATTCACTGCTCAGCTGACCCGGCAGAAGCAAATGTATACCAAAAATGTACCCAGAATGAGCTTTTCAGTGAACAGCAGCCAGGCACATTTTAGCTAGTTTTACTTGTAAGTGGGGTCGTAAACGCTTTTCAGGCTCAGTACTGCGCTCAAAAGATGCAGCCCTGAGGTCTCTCCTGAAAGGGGGTAGTTAACTAGAAATTCACTGCTCAGCTGACCCGGCAGAAGCAAATGTATACCAAAAATGTACCCAGAATGAGCTTTTCAGTGAACAGCAGCCAGGCACATTTTAGCTAGTTTTACTTGTAACTGGGGTTGTAAACGCTTTTCAGTCTCAGTACTGCGCTCAAAAGATGCAGCCCTGAGGTCTCTCCTGATAGGGGGTAGTTAAGTAGAAATTCACTGCTCAGCTGACCCGGCAGAAGCAAATGTATACCAAAAATGTACCCAGAATGAGCTTTTCAGTGAACAGCAGCCAGGCACATTTTAGCTAGTTTTACTTGTAAGTGGGGTTGTAAACGCTTTTCAGGCTCAGTACTGCGCTCAAAAGATGCAGCCCTGAGGTCTCTCCTGATAGGAGGTAGTTAAGTAGAAATTCACTGCTCAGCTGACCCGGCAGAAGCAAATGTATACCAAAAATGTACCCAAAATGAGCTTTTCAGTGAACAGCAGCCAGGCACATTTTAGCTAGTTTTACTTGTAAGTGGGGTTGTAAACGCTTTTCAGGCTCAGTACTGCACTCAAAAGATGCAGCCCTGAGGTCTCTCCTGATAGGAGGTAGTTAAGTAGAAATTCACTGCTCAGCTGACCCGGCAGAAGCAAATGTATACCAAAAATGTACCCAGAATGAGCTTTTCAGTGAACAGCAGCCAGGCACATTTTAGCTAGTTTTACTTGTAACTGGGGTTGTAAACGCTTTTCAGGCTCAGTACTGCGCTCAAAAGATGCAGCCCTGAGGTCTCTCCTGATAGGGGGTAGTTAAGTAGAAATTCACTGCTCAGCTGACCCGGCAGAAGCAAATGTATACCAAAAATGTACCCAGAATGAGCTTTTCAGTGAACAGCAGCCAGGCACATTTTAGCTAGTTTTACTTGTAACTGGGGTTGTAAACGCTTTTCAGGCTCAGTACTGCGCTCAAAAGATGCAGCCCTGAGGTCTCTCCTGATAGGGGGTAGTTAAGTAGAAATTCACTGCTCAGCTGACCCGGCAGAAGCAAATTTATACCAAAAATGTACCCAGAATGAGCTTTTCAGTGAACAGCAGCCAGGCACATTTTAGCTAGTTTTACTTGTAAGTGGGGTTGTAAACGCTTTTCAGGCTCAGTACTGCGCTCAAAAGATGCAGCCCTGAGGTCTCTCCTGATAGGAGGTAGTTAAGTAGAAATTCACTGCTCAGCTGACCCGGCAGAAGCAAATGTATACCAAAAATGTACCCAGAATGAGCTTTTCAGTGAACAGCAGCCAGGCACATTTTAGCTAGTTTTACTTGTAACTGGGGTTGTAAACGCTTTTCAGGCTCAGTACTGCGCTCAAAAGATGCAGCCCTGAGGTCTCTCCTGATAGGGGGTAGTTAAGTAGAAATTCACTGCTCAGCTGACCCGGCAGAAGCAAATGTATACCAAAAATGTACCCAGAATGAGCTTTTCAGTGAACAGCAGCCAGGCACATTTTAGCTAGTTTTACTTGTAAGTGGGGTTGTAAACGCTTTTCAGGCTCAGTACTGCGCTCAAAAGATGCAGCCCTGAGGTCTCTCCTGATAGGAGGTAGTTAAGTAGAAATTCACTGCTCAGCTGACCCGGCAGAAGCAAATGTATACCAAAAATGTACCCAAAATGAGCTTTTCAGTGAACAGCAGCCAGGCACATTTTAGCTAGTTTTACTTGTAAGTGGGGTTGTAAACGCTTTTCAGGCTCAGTACTGCACTCAAAAGATGCAGCCCTGAGGTCTCTCCTGATAGGAGGTAGTTAAGTAGAAATTCACTGCTCAGCTGACCCGGCAGAAGCAAATGTATACCAAAAATGTACCCAGAATGAGCTTTTCAGTGAACAGCAGCCAGGCACATTTTAGCTAGTTTTACTTGTAAGTGGGGTTGGAAACGCTTTTCAGTCTCAGTACTGTGCTCAAAAGATGCAGCCCTGAGGTCTCTCCTGATAGGAGATAGTTAAGTAGAAATTCACTGCTCAGCTGACCCGGCAGAAGCAAATGTATACCAAAAATGTACCCAGAATGAGCTTTTCAGTGAACAGCAGCCAGGCACATTTTAGCTAGTTTTACTTGTAACTGGGGTTGTAAACGCTTTTCAGGCTCAGTACTGCGCTCAAAAGATGCAGCCCTGAGGTCTCTCCTGATAGGGGGTAGTTAAGTAGAAATTCACTGCTCAGCTGACCCGGCAGAAGCAAATGTATACCAAAAATGTACCCAGAATGAGCTTTTCAGTGAACAGCAGCCAGGCACATTTTAGCTAGTTTTACTTGTAAGTGGGGTTGTAAACGCTTTTCAGGCTCAGTACTGCGCTCAAAAGATGCAGCCCTGAGGTCTCTCCTGATAGGGGGTAGTTAAGTAGAAATTCACTGCTCAGCTGACCCGGCAGAAGCAAATGTATACCAAAAATGTACCCAGAATGAGCTTTTCAGTGAACAGCAGCCAGGCACATTTTAGCTAGTTTTACTTGTAAGTGGGGTTGTAAACGCTTTTCAGGCTCAGTACTGCGCTCAAAAGATGCAGCCCTGAGGTCTCTCCTGATAGGAGGTAGTTAAGTAGAAATTCACTGCTCAGCTGACCCGGCAGAAGCAAATGTATACCAAAAATGTACCCAGAATTAGCTTTTCAGTGAACAGCAGCCAGGCACATTTTAGCTAGTTTTACTTGTAAGTGGGGTTGTAAACGCTTTTCAGGCTCAGTACTGCACTCAAAAGATGCAGCCCTGAGGTCTCTCCTGATAGGAGGTAGTTAAGTAGAAATTCACTACTCAGCTGACCCGGCAGAAGCAAATGTATACCAAAAATGTACCCAGAATGAGCTTTTCAGTGAACAGCAGCCAGGTACATTTTAGCTAGTTTTACTTGTAACTGGGGTTGTAAACGCTTTTCAGGCTCAGTACTGCGCTCAAAAGATGCAGCCCTGAGGTCTCTCCTGATAGGGGGTAGTTAAGTAGAAATTCACTGCTCAGCTGACCCGGCAGAAGCAAATGTATACCAAAAATGTACCCAGAATGAGCTTTTCAGTGAACAGCAGCCAGGCACATTTTAGCTAGTTTTACTTGTAAGTGGGGTTGTAAACGCTTTTCAGGCTCAGTACTGCGCTCAAAAGATGCAGCCCTGAGGTCTCTCCTGATAGGAGGTAGTTAAGTAGAAATTCACTGCTGACCCGGCAGAAGCAAATGTATACCAAAAATGTACCCAGAATTAGCTTTTCAGTGAACAGCAGCCAGGCACATTTTAGCTAGTTTTACTTGTAAGTGGGGTTGTAAACGCTTTTCAGGCTCAGTACTGCACTCAAAAGATGCAGCCCTGAGGTCTCTCCTGATAGGAGGTAGTTAAGTAGAAATTCACTGCTCAGCTGACCCGGCAGAAGCAAATGTATACCAAAAATGTACCCAGAATGAGCTTTTCAGTGAACAGCAGCCAGGCACATTTTAGCTAGTTTTACTTGTAACTGGGGTTGTAAACGCTTTTCAGGCTCAGTACTGCGCTCAAAAGATGCAGCCCTGAGGTCTCTCCTGATAGGGGGTAGTTAAGTAGAAATTCACTGCTCAGCTGACCCGGCAGAAGCAAATGTATACCAAAAATGTACCCAGAATGAGCTTTTCAGTGAACAGCAGCCAGGCACATTTTAGCTAGTTTTACTTGTGACTGGGGTTGTAAACGCTTTTCAGGCTCAGTACTGCGCTCAAAAGATGCAGCCCTGAGGTCTCTCCTGATAGGAGGTAGTTAAGTAGAAATTCACTGCTCAGCTGACCCGGCAGAAGCAAATGTATACCAAAAATGTACCCAGAATGAGCTTTTCAGTGAACAGCAGCCAGGCACATTTTAGCTAGTTTTACTTGTAACTGGGGTTGTAAACGCTTTTCAGGCTCAGTACTGCGCTCAAAAGATGCAGTCCTGAGGTCTCTCCTGATAGGGGGTAGTTAAGTAGAAATTCACTGCTCAGCTGACCCGGCAGAAGCAAATGTATACCAAAAATGTACCCAGAATGAGCTTTTCAGTGAACAGCAGCCAGGCACATTTTAGCTAGTTTTACTTGTAAGTGGGGTTGTAAACGCTTTTCAGGCTCAGTACTGCGCTCAAAAGATGCAGCCCTGAGGTCTCTCCTGATAGGGGGTAGTTAAGTAGAAATTCACTGCTCAGCTGACCCGGCAGAAGCAAATGTATACCAAAAATGTACCCAGAATGAGCTTTTCAGTGAACAGCAGCCAGGCACATTTTAGCTAGTTTTACTTGTAAGTGGGGTTGTAAACGCTTTTCAGGCTCAGTACTGTGCTCAAAAGATGCAGCCCTGAGGTCTCTCCTGATAGGAGGTAGTTAAGTAGAAATTCACTGCTCAGCTGACCCGGCAGAAGCAAATGTATACCAAAAATGTACCCAGAATGAGCTTTTCAGTGAACAGCAGCCAGGCACATTTTAGCTAGTTTTACTTGTAACTGGGGTTGTAAACGCTTTTCAGGCTCAGTACTGCGCTCAAAAGATGCAGCCCTGAGGTCTCTCCTGATAGGGGGTAGTTAAGTAGAAATTCACTGCTCAGCTGACCCGGCAGAAGCAAATGTATACCAAAAATGTACCCAGAATGAGCTTTTCAGTGAACAGCAGCCAGGCACATTTTAGCTAGTTTTACTTGTAAGTGGGGTTGTAAACGCTTTTCAGGCTCAGTACTGCGCTCAAAAGATGCAGCCCTGAGGTCTCTCCTGATAGGAGGTAGTTAAGTAGAAATTCACTGCTCAGCTGACCCGGCAGAAGCAAATGTATACCAAAAATGTACCCAAAATGAGCTTTTCAGTGAACAGCAGCCAGGCACATTTTAGCTAGTTTTACTTGTAAGTGGGGTTGTAAACGCTTTTCAGGCTCAGTACTGCACTCAAAAGATGCAGCCCTGAGGTCTCTCCTGATAGGAGGTAGTTAAGTAGAAATTCACTGCTCAGCTGACCCGGCAGAAGCAAATGTATACCAAAAATGTACCCAGAATGAGCTTTTCAGTGAACAGCAGCCAGGCACATTTTAGCTAGTTTTACTTGTAAGTGGGGTTGGAAACGCTTTTCAGGCTCAGTACTGCGCTCAAAAGATGCAGCCCTGAGGTCTCTCCTGACAGGAGATAGTTAAGTAGAAATTCACTGCTCAGCTGACCCGGCAGAAGCAAATGTATACCAAAAATGTACCCAGAATGAGCTTTTCAGTGAACAGCAGCCAGGCACATTTTAGCTAGTTTTACTTGTAACTGGGGTTGTAAACGCTTTTCAGGCTCAGTACTGCGCTCAAAAGATGCAGCCCTGAGGTCTCTCCTGATAGGGGGTAGTTAAGTAGAAATTCACTGCTCAGCTGACCCGGCAGAAGCAAATGTATACCAAAAATGTACCCAGAATGAGCTTTTCAGTGAACAGCAGCCAGGCACATTTTAGCTAGTTTTACTTGTAAGTGGGGTTGTAAACGCTTTTCAGGCTCAGTACTGCGCTCAAAAGATGCAGCCCTGAGGTCTCTCTTGATAGGGGGTAGTTAAGTAGAAATTCACTGCTCAGCTGACCCGGCAGAAGCAAATGTATACCAAAAATTTACCCAGAATGAGCTTTTCAGCGAACAGCAGCCAGGCACATTTTAGCTAGTTTTACTTGTAAGTGGGGTTGTAAACGCTTTTCAGGCTCAGTACTGCGCTCAAAAGATGCAGCCCTGAGGTCTCTCCTGATAGGAGGTAGTTAAGTAGAAATTCACTGCTCAGCTGACCCGGCAGAAGCAAATGTATACCAAAAATGTACCCAGAATGAGATTTTCAGTGAACAGCAGCCAGGCACATTTTAGCTAGTTTTACTTGTAAGTGGGGTTGTAAACGCTTTTCAGGCTCAGTACTGCAGTCAAAAGATGCAGCCCTGAGGTCTCTCCTGATAGGAGGTAGTTAAGTAGAAATTCACTGCTCAGCTGACCCGGCAGAAGCAAATGTATACCAAAAATGGACCCAGAATGAGCTTTTCAGTGAACAGCAGCCAGGCACATTTTAGCTAGTTTTACTTGTAACTGGGGTTGTAAACGCTTTTCAGGCTCAGTACTGCGCTCAAAAGATGCAGCCCTGAGGTCTCTCCTGATAGGGGGTAGTTAAGTAGAAATTCACTGCTCAGCTGACCCGGCAGAAGCAAATGTATACCAAAAATGTACCCAGAATGAGCTTTTCAGTGAACAGCAGCCAGGCACATTTTAGCTAGTTTTACTTGTGACTGGGGTTGTAAACGCTTTTCAGGCTCAGTACTGCGCTCAAAAGATGCAGCCCTGAGGTCTCTCCTGATAGGAGGTAGTTAAGTAGAAATTCACTGCTCAGCTGACCCGGCAGAAGCAAATGTATACCAAAAATGTACCCAGAATGAGCTTTTCAGTGAACAGCAGCCAGGCACATTTTAGCTAGTTTTACTTGTAACTGGGGTTGTAAACGCTTTTCAGGCTCAGTACTGCGCTCAAAAGATGCAGTCCTGAGGTCTCTCCTGATAGGGGGTAGTTAAGTAGAAATTCACTGCTCAGCTGACCCGGCAGAAGCAAATGTATACCAAAAATGTACCCAGAATGAGCTTTTCAGTGACAGCAGCCAGGCACATTTTAGCTAGTTTTACTTGTAAGTGGGGTTGTAAACGCTTTTCAGGCTCAGTACTGTGCTCAAAAGATGCAGCCCTGAGGTCTCTCCTGATAGGAGGTAGTTAAGTAGAAATTCACTGCTCAGCTGACCCGGCAGAAGCAAATGTATACCAAAAATGTACCCAGAATGAGCTTTTCAGTGAACAGCAGCCAGGCACATTTTAGCTAGTTTTACTTGTAACTGGGGTTGTAAACGCTTTTCAGGCTCAGTACTGCGCTCAAAAGATGCAGCCCTGAGGTCTCTCCTGATAGGGGGTAGTTAAGTAGAAATTCACTGCTCAGCTGACCCGGCAGAAGCAAATGTATACCAAAAATGTACCCAGAATGAGCTTTTCAGTGAACAGCAGCCAGGCACATTTTAGCTAGTTTTACTTGTAAGTGGGGTTGTAAACGCTTTTCAGGCTCAGTACTGCGCTCAAAAGATGCAGCCCTGAGGTCTCTCCTGATAGGAGGTAGTTAAGTAGAAATTCACTGCTCAGCTGACCCGGCAGAAGCAAATGTATACCAAAAATGTACCCAGAATGAGCTTTTCAGTGAACAGCAGCCAGGCACATTTTAGCTAGTTTTACTTGTAAGTGGGGTTGTAAACGCTTTTCAGGCTCAGTACTGCGCTCAAAAGATGCAGCCCTGAGGTCTCTCCTGATAGGGGGTAGTTAAGTAGAAATTCACTGCTCAGCTGACCCGGCAGAAGCAAATGTATACCAAAAATGTACCCAGAATGAGCTTTTCAGTGAACAGCAGCCAGGCACATTTTAGCTAGTTTTACTTGTAAGTGGGGTTGTAAACGCTTTTCAGGCTCAGTACTGCGCTCAAAAGATGCAGCCCTGAGGTCTCTCCTGATAGGGGGTAGTTAAGTAGAAATTCACTGCTCAGCTGACCCGGCAGAAGCAAATGTATACCAAAAATGTACCCAGAATGAGCTTTTCAGTGAACAGCAGCCAGGCACATTTTAGCTAGTTTTACTTGTAAGTGGGGTTGTAAACGCTTTTCAGGCTCAGTACTGCGCTCAAAAGATGCAGCCCTGAGGTCTCTCCTGATAGGGGGTAGTTAAGTAGAAATTCACTGCTCAGCTGACCCGGCAGAAGCAAATGTATACCAAAAATTTACCCAGAATGAGCTTTTCAGTGAACAGCAGCCAGGCACATTTTAGCTAGTTTTACTTGTAAGTGGGGTTGTAAACGCTTTTCAGGCTCAGTACTGCACTCAAAAGATGCAGCCCTGAGGTCTCTCCTGATAGGAGGTAGTTAAGTAGAAATTCACTACTCAGCTGACCCGGCAGAAGCAAATGTATACCAAAAATGTACCCAGAATGAGCTTTTCAGTGAACAGCAGCCAGGTACATTTTAGCTAGTTTTACTTGTAACTGGGGTTGTAAACGCTTTTCAGGCTCAGTACTGCGCTCAAAAGATGCAGCCCTGAGGTCTCTCCTGATAGGGGGTAGTTAAGTAGAAAGTCACTGCTCAGCTGACCCGGCAGAAGAAAATGTATACCAAAAATGTACCCAGAATGAGCTTTTCAGTGAACAGCAGCCAGGCACATTTTAGCTAGTTTTACTTGTAAGTGGGGTTGTAAACGCTTTTCAGGCTCAGTACTGCGCTCAAAAGATGCAGCCCTGAGGTCTCTCCTGATAGGAGGTAGTTAAGTAGAAATTCACTGCTCAGCTGACCCGGCAGAAGCAAATGTATACCAAAAATGTACCCAGAATTAGCTTTTCAGTGAACAGCAGCCAGGCACATTTTAGCTAGTTTTACTTGTAAGTGGGGTTGTAAACGCTTTTCAGGCTCAGTACTGCACTCAAAAGATGCAGCCCTGAGGTCTCTCCTGATAGGAGGTAGTTAAGTAGAAATTCACTGCTCAGCTGACCCGGCAGAAGCAAATGTATACCAAAAATGTACCCAGAATGAGCTTTTCAGTGAATAGCAGCCAGGCACATTTTAGCTACTTTTACTTGTAACTGGGGTTGTAAACGGTTTTCAGGCTCAGTACTGCGCTCAAAAGATGCAGCCCTGAGGTCTCTCCTGATGATAGGAGGTAGTTAAGTAGAAATTCAATGCCCAGCTGACCCGGCAGAAGCAAATGTATACTAAAAATGTACCCAGAATGAGCTTTTCAGTGAACAGCAGCCAGGCACATTTTAGCTAGTTTTACTTGTGACTGGGGTTGTAAACGCTTTTCAGGCTCAGTACTGCGCTCAAAAGATGCAGCCCTGAGGTCTCTCCTGATAGGAGGTAGTTAAGTAGAAATTCACTGCTCAGCTGACCCGGCAGAAGCAAATGTATACCAAAAATGTACCCAGAATGAGCTTTTCAGTGAACAGCAGCCAGGCACATTTTAGCTAGTTTTACTTGTAACTGGGGTTGTAAACGCTTTTCGGGCTCAGTACTGCGCTCAAAAGATGCAGCCCTGAGGTCTCTCCTGATAGGGGGTAGTTAAGTAGAAATTCACTGCTCAGCTGACCCGGCAGAAGCAAATGTATACCAAAAATGTACCCAGAATGAGCTTTTCAGTGAACAGCAGCCAGGCACATTTTAGCTAGTTTTACTCGTGACTGGGTTTGTAAACGCTTTTCAGGCTCAGTACTGCGCTCAAAAGATGCAGCCCTGAGGTCTCTCCTGATAGGAGGTAGTTAAGTAGAAATTCACTGCTCAGCTGACCCGGCAGAAGCAAATGTATACCAAAAATGTACCCAGAATGAGCTTTTCAGTGAACAGCAGCCAGGCACATTTTAGCTAGTTTTACTTGTAACTGGGGTTGTAAACGCTTTTCAGGCTCAGTACTGCGCTCAAAAGATGCAGTCCTGAGGTCTCTCCTGATAGGGGGTAGTTAAGTAGAAATTCACTGCTCAGCTGACCCGGCAGAAGCAAATGTATACCAAAAAAGGACCCAGAATGAGCTTTTCAGTGAACAGCAGCCAGGCACATTTTAGCTAGTTTTACTTGTAAGTGGGGTTGTAAACGCTTTTCAGGCTCAGTACTGTGCTCAAAAGATGCAGCCCTGAGGTCTCTCCTGATAGGAGGTAGTTAAGTAGAAATTCACTGCTCAGCTGACCCGGCAGAAGCAAATGTATACCAAAAATGTACCCAGAATGAGCTTTTCAGTGAACAGCAGCCAGGCACATTTAAGCTAGTTTTACTTGTAACTGGGGTTGTAAACGCTTTTCAGGCTCAGTACTGCGCTCAAAAGATGCAGCCCTGAGGTCTCTCATGATAGGGGGTAGTTAAGTAGAAATTCACTGCTCAGCTGACCCGGCAGAAGCAAATGTATACCAAAAATGTACCCAGAATGAGCTTTTCAGTGAACAGCAGCCAGGCACATTTTAGCTAGTTTTACTTGTAAGTGGGGTTGTAAACGCTTTTCAGGCTCAGTACTGCGCTCAAAAGATGCAGCCCTGAGGTCTCTCCTGATAGGAGGTAGTTAAGTAGAAATTCACTGCTCAGCTGACCCGGCAGAAGCAAATGTATACCAAAAATGTACCCAAAATGAGCTTTTCAGTGAACAGCAGCCAGGCACATTTTAGCTAGTTTTACTTGTAAGTGGGGTTGTAAACGCTTTTCAGGCTCAGTACTGCACTCAAAAGATGCAGCCCTGAGGTCTCTCCTGATAGGAGGTAGTTAAGTAGAAATTCACTGCTCAGCTGACCCGGCAGAAGCAAATGTATACCAAAAATGTACCCAGAATGAGCTTTTCAGTGAACAGCAGCCAGGCACATTTTAGCTAGTTTTACTTGTAACTGGGGTTGTAAACGCTTTTCAGGCTCAGTACTGCGCTCAAAAGATGCAGCCCTGAGGTCTCTCCTGATAGGAGGTAGTTAAGTAGAAATTCACTGCTCAGCTGACCCGGCAGAAGCAAATGTATACCAAAAATGTACCCAGAATGAGATTTTCAGTGAACAGCAGCCAGGCACATTTTAGCTAGTTTTACTTGTAACTGGGGTTGTAAACGCTTTTCAGGCTCAGTACTGCGCTCAAAAGATGCAGCCCTGAGGTCTCTCCTGATAGGGGGTAGTTAAGTAGAAATTCACTGCTCAGCTGACCCGGCAGAAGCAAATGTATACCAAAAATGTACCCAGAATGAGCTTTTCAGTGAACAGCAGCCAGGCACATTTTAGCTAGTTTTACTTGTGACTGGGGTTGTAAACGCTTTTCAGGCTCAGTACTGCGCTCAAAAGATGCAGCCCTGAGGTCTCTCCTGATAGGAGGTAGTTAAGTAGAAATTCACTGCTCAGCTGACCCTGCAGAAGCAAATGTATACCAAAAATGCACCCAGAATGAGCTTTTCAGTGAACAGCAGCCAGGCACATTTTAGCTAGTTTTACTTGTAACTGGGGTTGTAAACGCTTTTCAGGCTCAGTACTGCGCTCAAAAGATGCAGTCCTGAG
This sequence comes from Lissotriton vulgaris, assembly GCF_964263255.1. Taxonomy (NCBI): domain Eukaryota; kingdom Metazoa; phylum Chordata; class Amphibia; order Caudata; family Salamandridae; genus Lissotriton; species Lissotriton vulgaris. Next base: position 680,842 of record NW_028242375.1, read on the forward strand.
GTCTCTCCTGATAGGGGGTAGTTAAGTAGAAATTCACTGCTCAGCTGACCCGGCAGAAGCAAATGTATACCAAAATGTACCCAGAATGAGCTTTTCAGTGAACAGCAGCCAGGCACATTTTAGCTAGTTTTACTTGTAAGTGGGGTTGTAAACGCTTTTCAGGCTCAGTACTGTGCTCAAAAGATGCAGCCCTGAGGTCTCTCCTGATAGGGGGTAGTTAAGTAGAAATTCACTGCTCAGCTGACCCGGCAGAAGCAAATGTATACCAAAAATGTACCCAGAATGAGCTTTTCAGTGAACAGCAGCCAGGCACATTTTAGCTAGTTTTACTTGTAAGTGGGGTTGTAAACGCTTTTCAGGCTCAGTACTGTGCTCAAAAGATGCAGCCCTGAGGTCTCTCCTGATAGGAGGTAGTTAAGTAGAAATTCACTGCTCAGCTGACCCGGCAGAAGCAAATGTATACCAAAAATGTACCCAGAATGAGCTTTTCAGTGAACAGCAGCCAGGCACATTTTAGCTAGTTTTACTTGTAACTGGGGTTGTAAACGCTTTTCAGGCTCAGTACTGCGCTCAAAAGATGCAGCCCTGAGGTCTCTCCTGATAGGGGGTAGTTAAGTAGAAATTCACTGCTCAGCTGACCCGGCAGAAGCAAATGTATACCAAAAATGTACCCAGAATGAGCTTTTCACTGAACAGCAGCCAGGCACATTTTAGCTAGTTTTACTTGTAAGTGGGGTTGTAAACGCTTTTCAGGCTCAGTACTGCGCTCAAAAGATGCAGCCCTGAGGTCTCTCCTGATAGGAGGTAGTTAAGTAGAAATTCACTGCTCAGCTGACCCGGCAGAAGCAAATGTATACCAAAAATGTACCCAAAATGAGCTTTTCAGTGAACAGCAGCCAGGCACATTTTAGCTAGTTTTACTTGTAAGTGGGGTTGTAAACGCTTTTCAGGCTCAGTACTGCACTCAAAAGATGCAGCCCTGAGGTCTCTCCTGATAGGAGGTAGTTAAGTAGAAATTCACTGCTCAGCTGACCCGGCAGAAGCAAATGTATACCAAAAATGTACCCAGAATGAGCTTTTCAGTGAACAGCAGCCAGGCACATTTTAGCTAGTTTTACTTGTAAGTGGGGTTGGAAACGCTTTTCAGGCTCAGTACTGCGCTCAAAAGATGCAGCCCTGAGGTCTCTCCTGACAGGAGATAGTTAAGTAGAAATTCACTGCTCAGCTGACCCGGCAGAAGCAAATGTATACCAAAAATGTACCCAGAATGAGCTTTTCAGTGAACAGCAGCCAGGCACATTTTAGCTAGTTTTACTTGTAACTGGGGTTGTAAACGCTTTTCAGGCTCAGTACTGCGCTCAAAAGATGCAGCCCTGAGGTCTCTCCTGATAGGGGGTAGTTAAGTAGAAATTCACTGCTCAGCTGACCCGGCAGAAGCAAATGTATACCAAAAATGTACCCAGAATGAGCTTTTCAGTGAACAGCAGCCAGGCACATTTTAGCTAGTTTTACTTGTAAGTGGGGTTGTAAACGCTTTTCAGGCTCAGTACTGCGCTCAAAAGATGCAGCCCTGAGGTCTCTCTTGATAGGGGGTAGTTAAGTAGAAATTCACTGCTCAGCTGACCCGGCAGAAGCAAATGTATACCAAAAATTTACCCAGAATGAGCTTTTCAGCGAACAGCAGCCAGGCACATTTTAGCTAGTTTTACTTGTAAGTGGGGTTGTAAACGCTTTTCAGGCTCAGTACTGCGCTCAAAAGATGCAGCCCTGAGGTCTCTCCTGATAGGAGGTAGTTAAGTAGAAATTCACTGCTCAGCTGACCCGGCAGAAGCAAATGTATACCAAAAATGTACCCAGAATGAGATTTTCAGTGAACAGCAGCCAGGCACATTTTAGCTAGTTTTACTTGTAAGTGGGGTTGTAAACGCTTTTCAGGCTCAGTACTGCAGTCAAAAGATGCAGCCCTGAGGTCTCTCCTGATAGGAGGTAGTTAAGTAGAAATTCACTGCTCAGCTGACCCGGCAGAAGCAAATGTATACCAAAAATGGACCCAGAATGAGCTTTTCAGTGAACAGCAGCCAGGCACATTTTAGCTAGTTTTACTTGTAACTGGGGTTGTAAACGCTTTTCAGGCTCAGTACTGCGCTCAAAAGATGCAGCCCTGAGGTCTCTCCTGATAGGGGGTAGTTAAGTAGAAATTCACTGCTCAGCTGACCCGGCAGAAGCAAATGTATACCAAAAATGTACCCAGAATGAGCTTTTCAGTGAACAGCAGCCAGGCACATTTTAGCTAGTTTTACTTGTGACTGGGGTTGTAAACGCTTTTCAGGCTCAGTACTGCGCTCAAAAGATGCAGCCCTGAGGTCTCTCCTGATAGGAGGTAGTTAAGTAGAAATTCACTGCTCAGCTGACCCGGCAGAAGCAAATGTATACCAAAAATGTACCCAGAATGAGCTTTTCAGTGAACAGCAGCCAGGCACATTTTAGCTAGTTTTACTTGTAACTGGGGTTGTAAACGCTTTTCAGGCTCAGTACTGCGCTCAAAAGATGCAGTCCTGAGGTCTCTCCTGATAGGGGGTAGTTAAGTAGAAATTCACTGCTCAGCTGACCCGGCAGAAGCAAATGTATACCAAAAATGTACCCAGAATGAGCTTTTCAGTGACAGCAGCCAGGCACATTTTAGCTAGTTTTACTTGTAAGTGGGGTTGTAAACGCTTTTCAGGCTCAGTACTGTGCTCAAAAGATGCAGCCCTGAGGTCTCTCCTGATAGGAGGTAGTTAAGTAGAAATTCACTGCTCAGCTGACCCGGCAGAAGCAAATGTATACCAAAAATGTACCCAGAATGAGCTTTTCAGTGAACAGCAGCCAGGCACATTTTAGCTAGTTTTACTTGTAACTGGGGTTGTAAACGCTTTTCAGGCTCAGTACTGCGCTCAAAAGATGCAGCCCTGAGGTCTCTCCTGATAGGGGGTAGTTAAGTAGAAATTCACTGCTCAGCTGACCCGGCAGAAGCAAATGTATACCAAAAATGTACCCAGAATGAGCTTTTCAGTGAACAGCAGCCAGGCACATTTTAGCTAGTTTTACTTGTAAGTGGGGTTGTAAACGCTTTTCAGGCTCAGTACTGCGCTCAAAAGATGCAGCCCTGAGGTCTCTCCTGATAGGAGGTAGTTAAGTAGAAATTCACTGCTCAGCTGACCCGGCAGAAGCAAATGTATACCAAAAATGTACCCAGAATGAGCTTTTCAGTGAACAGCAGCCAGGCACATTTTAGCTAGTTTTACTTGTAAGTGGGGTTGTAAACGCTTTTCAGGCTCAGTACTGCGCTCAAAAGATGCAGCCCTGAGGTCTCTCCTGATAGGGGGTAGTTAAGTAGAAATTCACTGCTCAGCTGACCCGGCAGAAGCAAATGTATACCAAAAATGTACCCAGAATGAGCTTTTCAGTGAACAGCAGCCAGGCACATTTTAGCTAGTTTTACTTGTAAGTGGGGTTGTAAACGCTTTTCAGGCTCAGTACTGCGCTCAAAAGATGCAGCCCTGAGGTCTCTCCTGATAGGGGGTAGTTAAGTAGAAATTCACTGCTCAGCTGACCCGGCAGAAGCAAATGTATACCAAAAATGTACCCAGAATGAGCTTTTCAGTGAACAGCAGCCAGGCACATTTTAGCTAGTTTTACTTGTAAGTGGGGTTGTAAACGCTTTTCAGGCTCAGTACTGCGCTCAAAAGATGCAGCCCTGAGGTCTCTCCTGATAGGGGGTAGTTAAGTAGAAATTCACTGCTCAGCTGACCCGGCAGAAGCAAATGTATACCAAAAATTTACCCAGAATGAGCTTTTCAGTGAACAGCAGCCAGGCACATTTTAGCTAGTTTTACTTGTAAGTGGGGTTGTAAACGCTTTTCAGGCTCAGTACTGCACTCAAAAGATGCAGCCCTGAGGTCTCTCCTGATAGGAGGTAGTTAAGTAGAAATTCACTACTCAGCTGACCCGGCAGAAGCAAATGTATACCAAAAATGTACCCAGAATGAGCTTTTCAGTGAACAGCAGCCAGGTACATTTTAGCTAGTTTTACTTGTAACTGGGGTTGTAAACGCTTTTCAGGCTCAGTACTGCGCTCAAAAGATGCAGCCCTGAGGTCTCTCCTGATAGGGGGTAGTTAAGTAGAAAGTCACTGCTCAGCTGACCCGGCAGAAGAAAATGTATACCAAAAATGTACCCAGAATGAGCTTTTCAGTGAACAGCAGCCAGGCACATTTTAGCTAGTTTTACTTGTAAGTGGGGTTGTAAACGCTTTTCAGGCTCAGTACTGCGCTCAAAAGATGCAGCCCTGAGGTCTCTCCTGATAGGAGGTAGTTAAGTAGAAATTCACTGCTCAGCTGACCCGGCAGAAGCAAATGTATACCAAAAATGTACCCAGAATTAGCTTTTCAGTGAACAGCAGCCAGGCACATTTTAGCTAGTTTTACTTGTAAGTGGGGTTGTAAACGCTTTTCAGGCTCAGTACTGCACTCAAAAGATGCAGCCCTGAGGTCTCTCCTGATAGGAGGTAGTTAAGTAGAAATTCACTGCTCAGCTGACCCGGCAGAAGCAAATGTATACCAAAAATGTACCCAGAATGAGCTTTTCAGTGAATAGCAGCCAGGCACATTTTAGCTACTTTTACTTGTAACTGGGGTTGTAAACGGTTTTCAGGCTCAGTACTGCGCTCAAAAGATGCAGCCCTGAGGTCTCTCCTGATGATAGGAGGTAGTTAAGTAGAAATTCAATGCCCAGCTGACCCGGCAGAAGCAAATGTATACTAAAAATGTACCCAGAATGAGCTTTTCAGTGAACAGCAGCCAGGCACATTTTAGCTAGTTTTACTTGTGACTGGGGTTGTAAACGCTTTTCAGGCTCAGTACTGCGCTCAAAAGATGCAGCCCTGAGGTCTCTCCTGATAGGAGGTAGTTAAGTAGAAATTCACTGCTCAGCTGACCCGGCAGAAGCAAATGTATACCAAAAATGTACCCAGAATGAGCTTTTCAGTGAACAGCAGCCAGGCACATTTTAGCTAGTTTTACTTGTAACTGGGGTTGTAAACGCTTTTCGGGCTCAGTACTGCGCTCAAAAGATGCAGCCCTGAGGTCTCTCCTGATAGGGGGTAGTTAAGTAGAAATTCACTGCTCAGCTGACCCGGCAGAAGCAAATGTATACCAAAAATGTACCCAGAATGAGCTTTTCAGTGAACAGCAGCCAGGCACATTTTAGCTAGTTTTACTCGTGACTGGGTTTGTAAACGCTTTTCAGGCTCAGTACTGCGCTCAAAAGATGCAGCCCTGAGGTCTCTCCTGATAGGAGGTAGTTAAGTAGAAATTCACTGCTCAGCTGACCCGGCAGAAGCAAATGTATACCAAAAATGTACCCAGAATGAGCTTTTCAGTGAACAGCAGCCAGGCACATTTTAGCTAGTTTTACTTGTAACTGGGGTTGTAAACGCTTTTCAGGCTCAGTACTGCGCTCAAAAGATGCAGTCCTGAGGTCTCTCCTGATAGGGGGTAGTTAAGTAGAAATTCACTGCTCAGCTGACCCGGCAGAAGCAAATGTATACCAAAAAAGGACCCAGAATGAGCTTTTCAGTGAACAGCAGCCAGGCACATTTTAGCTAGTTTTACTTGTAAGTGGGGTTGTAAACGCTTTTCAGGCTCAGTACTGTGCTCAAAAGATGCAGCCCTGAGGTCTCTCCTGATAGGAGGTAGTTAAGTAGAAATTCACTGCTCAGCTGACCCGGCAGAAGCAAATGTATACCAAAAATGTACCCAGAATGAGCTTTTCAGTGAACAGCAGCCAGGCACATTTAAGCTAGTTTTACTTGTAACTGGGGTTGTAAACGCTTTTCAGGCTCAGTACTGCGCTCAAAAGATGCAGCCCTGAGGTCTCTCATGATAGGGGGTAGTTAAGTAGAAATTCACTGCTCAGCTGACCCGGCAGAAGCAAATGTATACCAAAAATGTACCCAGAATGAGCTTTTCAGTGAACAGCAGCCAGGCACATTTTAGCTAGTTTTACTTGTAAGTGGGGTTGTAAACGCTTTTCAGGCTCAGTACTGCGCTCAAAAGATGCAGCCCTGAGGTCTCTCCTGATAGGAGGTAGTTAAGTAGAAATTCACTGCTCAGCTGACCCGGCAGAAGCAAATGTATACCAAAAATGTACCCAAAATGAGCTTTTCAGTGAACAGCAGCCAGGCACATTTTAGCTAGTTTTACTTGTAAGTGGGGTTGTAAACGCTTTTCAGGCTCAGTACTGCACTCAAAAGATGCAGCCCTGAGGTCTCTCCTGATAGGAGGTAGTTAAGTAGAAATTCACTGCTCAGCTGACCCGGCAGAAGCAAATGTATACCAAAAATGTACCCAGAATGAGCTTTTCAGTGAACAGCAGCCAGGCACATTTTAGCTAGTTTTACTTGTAACTGGGGTTGTAAACGCTTTTCAGGCTCAGTACTGCGCTCAAAAGATGCAGCCCTGAGGTCTCTCCTGATAGGAGGTAGTTAAGTAGAAATTCACTGCTCAGCTGACCCGGCAGAAGCAAATGTATACCAAAAATGTACCCAGAATGAGATTTTCAGTGAACAGCAGCCAGGCACATTTTAGCTAGTTTTACTTGTAACTGGGGTTGTAAACGCTTTTCAGGCTCAGTACTGCGCTCAAAAGATGCAGCCCTGAGGTCTCTCCTGATAGGGGGTAGTTAAGTAGAAATTCACTGCTCAGCTGACCCGGCAGAAGCAAATGTATACCAAAAATGTACCCAGAATGAGCTTTTCAGTGAACAGCAGCCAGGCACATTTTAGCTAGTTTTACTTGTGACTGGGGTTGTAAACGCTTTTCAGGCTCAGTACTGCGCTCAAAAGATGCAGCCCTGAGGTCTCTCCTGATAGGAGGTAGTTAAGTAGAAATTCACTGCTCAGCTGACCCTGCAGAAGCAAATGTATACCAAAAATGCACCCAGAATGAGCTTTTCAGTGAACAGCAGCCAGGCACATTTTAGCTAGTTTTACTTGTAACTGGGGTTGTAAACGCTTTTCAGGCTCAGTACTGCGCTCAAAAGATGCAGTCCTGAGGTCTCTCCTGATAGGGGGTAGTTAAGTAGAAATTCACTGCTCAGCTGACCCGGCAGAAGCAAATGTATACCAAAATGTACCCAGAATGAGCTTTTCAGTGAACAGCAGCCAGGCACATTTTAGCTAGTTTTACTTGTAAGTGGGGTTGTAAACGCTTTTCAGGCTCAGTACTGTGCTCAAAAGATGCAGCCCTGAGGTCTCTCCTGATAGGGGGTAGTTAAGTAGAAATTCACTGCTCAGCTGACCCGGCAGAAGCAAATGTATACCAAAAATGTACCCAGAATGAGCTTTTCAGTGAACAGCAGCCAGGCACATTTTAGCTAGTTTTACTTGTAAGTGGGGTTGTAAACGCTTTTCAGGCTCAGTACTGTGCTCAAAAGATGCAGCCCTGAGGTCTCTCCTGATAGGAGGTAGTTAAGTAGAAATTCACTGCTCAGCTGACCCGGCAGAAGCAAATGTATACCAAAAATGTACCCAGAATGAGCTTTTCAGTGAACAGCAGCCAGGCACATTTTAGCTAGTTTTACTTGTAACTGGGGTTGTAAACGCTTTTCAGGCTCAGTACTGCGCTCAAAAGATGCAGCCCTGAGGTCTCTCCTGATAGGGGGTAGTTAAGTAGAAATTCACTGCTCAGCTGACCCGGCAGAAGCAAATGTATACCAAAAATGTACCCAGAATGAGCTTTTCACTGAACAGCAGCCAGGCACATTTTAGCTAGTTTTACTTGTAACTGGGGTTGTAAACGCTTTTCAGGCTCAGTACTGCGCTCAAAAGATGCAGCCCTGAGGTCTCTCCTGATAGGAGGTAGTTAAGTAGAAATTCACTACTCAGCTGACCCGGCAGAAGCAAATGTATACCAAAAATGTACCCAGAATGAGCTTTTCAGTGAACAGCAGCCAGGTACATTTTAGCTAGTTTTACTTGTAACTGGGGTTGTAAACGCTTTTCAGGCTCAGTACTGCGCTCAAAAGATGCAGCCCTGAGGTCTCTCCTGATAGGGGGTAGTTAAGTAGAAATTCACTGCTCAGCTGACCCGGCAGAAGCAAATGTATACCAAAAATGTACCCAGAATGAGCTTTTCAGTGAACAGCAGCCAGGCACATTTTAGCTAGTTTTACTTGTAAGTGGGGTTGTAAACGCTTTTCAGGCTCAGTACTGCGCTCAAAAGATGCAGCCCTGAGGCCTCTCCTGATAGGAGGTAGTTAAGTAGAAATTCACTGCTCAGCTGACCCGGCAGAAGCAAATGTATACTAAAAATGTACCCAAAATGAGCTTTTCAGTGAACAGCAGCCAGGCACATTTTAGCTAGTTTTACTTGTAAGTGGGGTTGTAAACGCTTTTCAGGCTCAGTACTGCACTCAAAAGATGCAGCCCTGAGGTCTCTCCTGATAGGAGGTAGTTAAGTAGAAATTCACTGCTCAGCTGACCCGGCAGAAGCAAATGTATACCAAAAATGTACCCAGAATGAGCTTTTCAGTGAACAGCAGCCAGGCACATTTTAGCTAGTTTTACTTGTAAGTGGGGTTGGAAACGCTTTTCAGGCTCAGTACTGCGCTCAAAAGATGCAGCCCTGAGGTCTCTCCTGATAGGAGATAGTTAAGTAGAAATTTACTGCTCAGCTGACCCGGCAGAAGCAAATGTATACCAAAAATGTACCCAGAATGAGCTTTTCAGTGAACAGCAGCCAGGCACATTTTAGCTAGTTTTACTTGTAACTGGGGTTGTAAACGCTTTTCAGGCTCAGTACTGCGCTCAAAAGATGCAGCCCTGAGGTCTCTCCTGATAGGGGGTAGTTAAGTAGAAATTCACTGCTCAGCTGACCCGGCAGAAGCAAATGTATACCAAAAATGTACCCAGAATGAGCTTTTCAGTGAACAGCAGCCAGGCACATTTTAGCTAGTTTTACTTGTAAGTGGGGTTGTAAACGCTTTTCAGGCTCAGTACTGCGCTCAAAAGATGCAGCCCTGAGGTCTCTCCTGATAGGGGGTAGTTAAGTAGAAATTAGCTGCTCAGCTGACCCGGCAGAAGCAAATGTATACCAAAAATTTACCCAGAATGAGCTTTTCAGTACAGCAGCCAGGCACATTTTAGCTAGTTTTACTTGTAAGTGGGGTTGTAAACGCTTTTCAGGCTCAGTACTGCGCTCAAAAGATGCAGCCCTGAGGTCTCTCCTGATAGGAGGTAGTTAAGTAGAAATTCACTGCTCAGCTGACCCGGCAGAAGCAAATGTATACCAAAAATGTACCCAGAATTAGCTTTTCAGTGAACAGCAGCCAGGCACATTTTAGCTAGTTTTACTTGTAACTGGGGTTGTAAACGCTTTTCAGGCTCAGTACTGCGCTCAAAAGATGCAGCCCTGAGGTCTCTCCTGATAGGGGGTAGTTAAGTAGAAATTCACTGCTCAGCTGACCCGGCAGAAGCAAATGTATACCAAAAATGTACCCAGAATGAGCTTTTCAGTGAACAGCAGCCAGGCACATTTTAGCTAGTTTTACTTGTAAGTGGGGTTGTAAACGCTTTTCAGGCTCAGTACTGCGCTCAAAAGATGCAGCCCTGAGGTCTCTCCTGATAGGAGGTAGTTAAGTAGAAATTCACTGCTCAGCTGACCCGGCAGAAGCAAATGTATACCAAAAATGTACCCAGAATTAGCTTTTCAGTGAACAGCAGCCAGGCACATTTTAGCTAGTTTTACTTGTAAGTGGGGTTGTAAACGCTTTTCAGGCTCAGTACTGCACTCAAAAGATGCAGCCCTGAGGTCTCTCCTGATAGGAGGTAGTTAAGTAGAAATTCACTGCTCAGCTGACCCGGCAGAAGCAAATGTATACCAAAAATGTACCCAGAATGAGCTTTTCAGTGAATAGCAGCCAGGCACATTTTAGCTAGTTTTACTTGTAACTGGGGTTGTAAACGGTTTTCAGGCTCAGTACTGCGCTCAAAAGATGCAGCCCTGAGGTCTCTCCTGATAGGAGGTAGTTAAGTAGAAATTCACTGCTCAGCTGACCCGGCAGAAGCAAATGTATACCAAAAATGTACCCAGAATGAGCTTTTCAGTGAACAGCAGCCAGGCACATTTTAGCTAGTTTTACTTGTAACTGGGGTTGTAAACGCTTTTCAGGCACAGTACTGCGCTCAAAAGATGCAGCCCTGAGGTCTCTCCTGATAGGGGGTAGTTAAGTAGAAATTCACTGCTCAGCTGACCCGGCAGAAGCAAATGTATACCAAAAATGTACCCAGAATGAGCTTTTCAGTGAACAGCAGCCAGGCACATTTTAGCTAGTTTTATTTGTAAGTGGGGTTGTAAACGCTTTTTCAGGCTCAGTACTGCGCTCAAAAGATGCAGCCCTGAGGTCTCTCCTGATAGGAGGTAGTTAAGTAGAAATTCACTGCTGACCCGGCAGAAGCAAATGTATACCAAAAATGTACCCAGAATTAGCTTTTCAGTGAACAGCAGCCAGGCACATTTTAGCTAGTTTTACTTGTAAGTGGGGTTGTAAACGCTTTTCAGGCTCAGTACTGCACTCAAAAGATGCAGCCCTGAGGTCTCTCCTGATAGGAGGTAGTTAAGTAGAAATTCACTGCTCAGCTGACCCGGCAGAAGCAAATGTATACCAAAAATGTACCCAGAATGAGCTTTTCAGTGAACAGCAGCCAGGCACATTTTAGCTAGTTTTACTTGTAACTGGGGTTGTAAACGCTTTTCAGGCTCAGTACTGCGCTCAAAAGATGCAGCCCTGAGGTCTCTCCTGATAGGGGGTAGTTAAGTAGAAATTCACTGCTCAGCTGACCCGGCAGAAGCAAATGTATACCAAAAATGTACCCAGAATGAGCTTTTCAGTGAACAGCAGCCAGGCACTTTTTAGCTAGTTTTACTTGTAACTGGGGTTGTAAACGCTTTTCAGGCTCAGTACTGCGCTCAAAAGATGCAGCCCTGAGGTCTCTCCTGATAGGGGGTAGTTAAGTAGAAATTCACTGCTCAGCTGACCCGGCAGAAGCAAATGTATACCAAAAATGTACCCAGAATGAGCTTTTCAGTGAACAGCAGCCAGGCACATTTTAGCTAGTTTTACTTGTAAGTGGGGTTGTAAACGCTTTTCAGGCTCAGTACTGCGCTCAAAAGATGCAGCCCTGAGGTCTCTCCTGATAGGGGGTAGTTAAGTAGAAATTCACTGCTCAGCTGACCCGGCAGAAGCAAATGTATACCAAAAATGTACCCAGAATGAGCTTTTCAGTGAACAGCAGCCAGGCACATTTTAGCTAGTTTTACTTGTAAGTGGGGTTGTAAACGCTTTTCAGGCTCAGTACTGTGCTCAAAAAATGCAGCCCTGAGGTCTCTCCTGATAGGAGGTAGTTAAGTAGAAATTCACTGCTCAGCTGACCCGGCAGAAGCAAATGTATACCAAAAATGTACCCAGAATTAGCTTTTCAGTGAACAGCAGCCAGGCACATTTTAGCTAGTTTTACTTGTAAGTGGGGTTGTAAATGCTTTTCAGGCTCAGTACTGCGCTCAAAAGATGCAGTCCTGAGGTCTCTCCTGATAGGGGGTAGTTAAGTAGAAATTCACTGCTCAGCTGACCCGGCAGAAGCAAATGTATACCAAAAATGTACCCAGAATGAGCTTTTCAGTGAACAGCAGCCAGGCACATTTTAGCTAGTTTTACTTGTAAGTGGGGTTGTAAACGCTTTTCAGGCTCAGTACTGCGCTCAAAAGATGCAGCCCTGAGGTCTCTCCTGATAGGGGGTAGTTAAGTAGAAATTCACTGCTCAGCTGACCCGGCAGAAGCAAATGTATACCAAAAATGTACCCAGAATGAGCTTTTCAGTGAACAGCAGCCAGGCACATTTTAGCTAGTTTTACTTGTAAGTGGGGTTGTGAACGCTTTTCAGGCTCAGTACTGTGCTCAAAAGATGCAGCCCTGAGGTCTCTCCTGATAGGAGGTAGTTAAGTAGAAATTCACTGCTCAGCTGACCCGGCAGAAGCAAATGTATACCAAAAATGTACCCAGAATGAGCTTTTCAGTGAACAGCAGCCAGGCACATTTTAGCTAGTTTTACTTGTAACTGGGGTTGTAAACGCTTTTCAGGCTCAGTACTGAGCTCAAAAGATGCAGCCCTGAGGTCTCTCCTGATAGGGGGTAGTTAAGTAGAAATTCACTGCTCAGCTGACCCGGCAGAAGCAAATGTATACCAAAAATGTACCCAGAATGAGCTTTTCAGTGAACAGCAGCCAGGCACATTTTAGCTAGTTTTACTTGTAAGTGGGGTTGTAAACGCTTTTCAGGCTCAGTACTGCGCTCAAAAGATGCAGCCCTGAGGTCTCTCCTGATAGGAGGTAGTTGAGTAGAAATTCACTGCTCAGCTGACCCGGCAGAAGCAAATGTATACTAAAAATGTACCCAAAATGAGCTTTTCAGTGAACAGCAGCCAGGCACATTTTAGCTAGTTTTACTTGTAAGTGGGGTTGTAAACGCTTTTCAGGCTCAGTACTGCACTCAAAAGATGCAGCCCTGAGGTCTCTCCTGATAGGAGGTAGTTAAGTAGAAATTCACTGCTCAGCTGACCCGGCAGAAGCAAATGTATACCAAAAATGTACCCAGAATGAGCTTTTCAGTGAACAGCAGCCAGGCACATTTTAGCTAGTTTTACTTGTAAGTGGGGTTGGAAACGCTTTTCAGGCTCAGTACTGCGCTCAAAAGATGCAGCCCTGAGGTCTCTCCTGATAGGAGATAGTTAAGTAGAAATTTACTGCTCAGCTGACCCGGCAGAAGCAAATGTATACCAAAAATGTACCCAGAATGAGCTTTTCAGTGAACAGCAGCCAGGCACATTTTAGCTAGTTTTACTTGTAACTGGGGTTGTAAACGCTTTTCAGGCTCAGTACTGCGCTCAAAAGATGCAGCCCTGAGGTCTCTCCTGATAGGGGGTAGTTAAGTAGAAATTCACTGCTCAGCTGACCCGGCAGAAGCAAATGTATACCAAAAATGTACCCAGAATGAGCTTTTCAGTGAACAGCAGCCAGGCACATTTTAGCTAGTTTTACTTGTAAGTGGGGTTGTAAACGCTTTTCAGGCTCAGTACTGCGCTCAAAAGATGCAGCCCTGAGGTCTCTCCTGATAGGGGGTAGTTAAGTAGAAATTCGCTGCTCAGCTGACCCGGCAGAAGCAAATGTATACCAAAAATTTACCCAGAATGAGCTTTTCAGTACAGCAGCCAGGCACATTTTAGCTAGTTTTACTTGTAAGTGGGGTTGTAAACGCTTTTCAGGCTCAGTACTGCGCTCAAAAGATGCAGCCCTGAGGTATCTCCTGATAGGAGGTAGTTAAGTAGAAATTCACTGCTCAGCTGACCCGGCAGAAGCAAATGTATACCAAAAATGTACCCAGAATTAGCTTTTCAGTGAACAGCAGCCAGGCACATTTTAGCTAGTTTTACTTGTAAGTGGGGTTGTAAACGCTTTTCAGGCTCAGTACTGCACTCAAAAGATGCAGCCCTGAGGTCTCTCCTGATAGGAGGTAGTTAAGTAGAAATTCACTACTCAGCTGACCCGGCAGAAGCAAATGTATACCAAAAATGTACCCAGAATGAGCTTTTCAGTGAACAGCAGCCAGGTACATTTTAGCTAGTTTTACTTGTAACTGGGGTTGTAAACGCTTTTCAGGCTCAGTACTGCGCTCAAAAGATGCAGCCCTGAGGTCTCTCCTGATAGGGGGTAGTTAAGTAGAAATTCACTGCTCAGCTGACCCGGCAGAAGCAAATGTATACCAAAAATGTACCCAGAATGAGCTTTTCAGTGAACAGCAGCCAGGCACATTTTAGCTAGTTTTACTTGTAAGTGGGGTTGTAAACGCTTTTCAGGCTCAGTACTGCGCTCAAAAGATGCAGCCCTGAGGTCTCTCCTGATAGGAGGTAGTTAAGTAGAAATTCACTGCTCAGCTGACCCGGCAGAAGCAAATGTATACCAAAAATGTACCCAGAATTAGCTTTTCAGTGAACAGCAGCCAGGCACATTTTAGCTAGTTTTACTTGTAAGTGGGGTTGTAAACGCTTTTCAGGCTCAGTACTGCACTCAAAAGATGCAGCCCTGAGGTCTCTCCTGATAGGAGGTAGTTAAGTAGAAATTCACTGCTCAGCTGACCCGGCAGAAGCAAATGTATACCAAAAATGTACCCAGAATGAGCTTTTCAGTGAATAGCAGCCAGGCACATTTTAGCTAGTTTTACTTGTAACTGGGGTTGTAAACGGTTTTCAAGCTCAGTACTGCGCTCAAAAGATGCAGCCCTGAGGTCTCTCCTGATAGGAGGTAGTTAAGTAGAAATTCACTGCTCAGCTGACCCGGCAGAAGCAAATGTATACCAAAAATGTACCCAGAATGAGCTTTTCAGTGAACAGCAGCCAGGCACATTTTAGCTAGTTTTACTTGTAACTGGGGTTGTAAACGCTTTTCAGGCTCAGTACTGCGCTCAAAAGATGCAGCCCTGAGGTCTCTCCTGATAGGGGGTAGTTAAGTAGAAATTCACTGCTCAGCTGACCCGGCAAAAGCAAATGTATACCAAAAATGTACCCAGAATGAGCTTTTCAGTGAACAGCAGCCAGGCACATTTTAGCTAGTTTTACTTGTAAGTGGGGTTGTAAACGCTTTTTCAGGCTCAGTACTGCGCTCAAAAGATGCAGCCCTGAGGTCTCTCCTGATAGGAGGTAGTTAAGTAGAAATTCACTGCTGACCCGGCAGAAGCAAATGTATACCAAAAATGTACCCAGAATTAGCTTTTCAGTGAACAGCAGCCAGGCACATTTTAGCTAGTTTTACTTGTAAGTGGGGTTGTAAACGCTTTTCAGGCTCAGTACTGCACTCAAAAGATGCAGCCCTGAGGTCTCTCCTGATAGGAGGTAGTTAAGTAGAAATTCACTGCTCAGCTGACCCGGCAGAAGCAAATGTATACCAAAAATGTACCCAGAATGAGCTTTTCAGTGAACAGCAGCCAGGCACATTTTAGCTAGTTTTACTTGTAACTGGGGTTGTAAACACTTTTCAGGCTCAGTACTGCGCTCAAAAGATGCAGCCCTGAGGTCTCTCCTGATAGGGGGTAGTTAAGTAGAAATTCACTGCTCAGCTGACCCGGCAGAAGCAAATGTATACCAAAAATGTACCCAGAATGAGCTTTTCAGTGAACAGCAGCCAGGCACATTTTAGCTAGTTTTACTTGTGACTGGGGTTGTAAACGCTTTTCAGGCTCAGTACTGCGCTCAAAAGATGCAGCCCTGAGGTCTCTCCTGATAGTTGGTAGTTAAGTAGAAATTCACTGCTCAGCTGACCCGGCAGAAGCAAATGTATACCAAAAATGTACCCAGAATGAGCTTTTCAGTGAACAGCAGCCAGGCACTTTTTAGCTAGTTTTACTTGTAACTGGGGTTGTAAACGCTTTTCAGGCTCAGTACTGCGCTCAAAAGATGCAGTCCTGAGGTCTCTCCTGATAGGGGGTAGTTAAGTAGAAATTCACTGCTCAGCTGACCCGGCAGAAGCAAATGTATACCAAAAATGTACCCAGAATGAGCTTTTCAGTGAACAGCAGCCAGGCACATTTTAGCTAGTTTTACTTGTAAGTGGGGTTGTAAACGCTTTTCAGGCTCAGTACTGTGCTCAAAAGATGCAGCCCTGAGGTCTCTCCTGATAGGGGGTAGTTAAGTAGAAATTCACTGCTCAGCTGACCCGGCAGAAGCAAATGTATACCAAAAATGTACCCAGAATGAGCTTTTCAGTGAACAGCAGCCAGGCACATTTTAGCTAGTTTTACTTGTAAGTGGGGTTGTAAACGCTTTTCAGGCTCAGTACTGTGCTCAAAAGATGCAGCCCTGAGGTCTCTCCTGATAGGAGGTAGTTAAGTAGAAATGCACTGCTCAGCTGACCCGGCAGAAACAAATGTATACCAAAAATGTACCCAGAATGAGCTTTTCAGTGAACAGCAGCCAGGCACATTTTAGCTAGTTTTACTTGTAACTGGGGTTGTAAACGCTTTTCAGGCTCAGTACTGCGCTCAAAAGATGCAGCCCTGAGGTCTCTCCTGATAGGGGGTAGTTAAGTAGAAATTCACTGCTCAGCTGACCCGGCAGAAGCAAATGTATACCAAAAATGTACCCAGAATGAGCTTTTCAGTGAACAGCAGCCAGGCACATTTTAGCTAGTTTTACTTGTAAGTGGGGTTGTAAACGCTTTTCAGGCTCAGTACTGCGCTCAAAAGATGCAGCCCTGAGGTCTCTCCTGATAGGAGGTAGTTAAGTAGAAATTCACTGCTCAGCTGACCCGGCAGAAGCAAATGTATACCAAAAATGTACCCAAAATGAGCTTTTCAGTGAACAGCAGCCAGGCACATTTTAGCTAGTTTTACTTGTAAGTGGGGTTGTAAACGCTTTCCAGGCTCAGTACTGCACTCAAAAGATGCAGCCCTGAGGTCTCTCCTGATAGGAGGTAGTTAAGTAGAAATTCACTGCTCAGCTGACCCGGCAGAAGCAAATGTATACCAAAAATGTACCCAGAATGAGCTTTTCAGTGAACAGCAGCCAGGCACATTTTAGCTAGTTTTACTTGTAAGTGGGGTTGGAAACGCTTTTCAGGCTCAGTACTGCGCTCAAAAGATGCAGCCCTGAGGTCTCTCCTGATAGGAGATAGTTAAGTAGAAATTCACTGCTCAGCTGACCCGGCAGAAGCAAATGTATACCAAAAATGTACCCAGAATGAGCTTTTCAGTGAACAGCAGCCAGGCACATTTTAGCTAGTTTTACTTGTAACTGGGGTTGTAAACGCTTTTCAGGCTCAGTACTGCGCTCAAAAGATGCAGCCCTGAGGTCTCTCCTGATAGGGGGTAGTTAAGTAGAAATTCACTGCTCAGCTGACCCGGCAGAAGCAAATGTATACCAAAAATGTACCCAGAATGAGCTTTTCAGTGAACAGCAGCCAGGCACATTTTAGCTAGTTTTACTTGTAAGTGGGGTTGTAAACGCTTTTCAGGCTCAGTACTGCGCTCAAAAGATGCAGCCCTGAGGTCTCTCTTGATAGGGGGTAGTTAAGTAGAAATTCACTGCTCAGCTGACCCGGCAGAAGCAAATGTATACCAAAAATTTACCCAGAATGAGCTTTTCAGTGAACAGCAGCCAGGCACATTTTAGCTAGTTTTACTTGTAAGTGGGGTTGTAAACGCTTTTCAGGCTCAGTACTGCGCTCAAAAGATGCAGCCCTGAGGTCTCTCCTGATAGGAGGTAGTTAAGTAGAAATTCACTGCTCAGCTGACCCGGCAGAAGCAAATGTATACCAAAAATGTACCCAGAATTAGCTTTTCAGTGAACAGCAGCCAGGCACATTTTAGCTAGTTTTACTTGTAAGTGGGGTTGTAAACGCTTTTCAGGCTCAGTACTGCAGTCAAAAGATGCAGCCCTGAGGTCTCTCCTGATAGTTTTACTTGTAACTGGGGTTGTAAACGCTTTTCAGGCTCAGTACTGCGCTCAAAAGATGCAGCCCTGAGGTCTCTCCTGATAGGGGGTAGTTAAGTAGAAATTCACTGCTCAGCTGACCCGGCAGAAGCAAATGTATACCAAAAATGTACCCAGAATGAGCTTTTCAGTGAACAGCAGCCAGGCACATTTTAGCTAGTTTTACTTGTAACTGGGGTTGTAAACGCTTTTCAGGCCCAGTACTGCGCTCAAAAGATGCAGCCCTGAGGTCTCTCCTGATAGGGGGTAGTTAAGTAGAAATTCACTGCTCAGCTGACCCGGCAGAAGCAAATGTATACCAAAAATGTACCCAGAATGAGCTTTTCAGTGAACAGCAGCCAGGCACATTTTAGCTAGTTTTACTTGTGACTGGGGTTGTAAACGCTTTTCAGGCTCAGTACTGCGCTCAAAAGATGCAGCCCTGAGGTCTCTCCTGATAGGAGGTAGTTAAGTAGAAATTCACTGCTCAGCTGACCCGGCAGAAGCAAATGTATACCAAAAATGTACCCAGAATGAGCTTTTCAGTGAACAGCAGCCAGGCACATTTTAGCTAGTTTTACTTGTAACTGGGGTTGTAAACGCTTTTCAGGCTCAGTACTGCGCTCAAAAGATGCAGTCCTGAGGTCTCTCCTGATAGGGGGTAGTTAGGTAGAAATTCACTGCTCAGCTGACCCGGCAGAAGCAAATGTATACCAAAAATGTACCCAGAATGAGCTTTTCAGTGAACAGCAGCCAGGCACATTTTAGCTAGTTTTACTTGTAAGTGGGGTTGTAAACGCTTTTCAGGCTCAGTACTGCGCTCAAAAGATGCAGCCCTGAGGTCTCTCCTGATAGGGGGTAGTTAAGTAGAAATTCACTGCTCAGCTGACCCGGCAGAAGCAAATGTATACCAAAAATGTACCCAGAATGAGCTTTTCAGTGAACAGCAGCCAGGCACATTTTAGCTAGTTTTACTTGTAACTGGGTTGTAAACGCTTTTCAGGCTCAGTACTGCGCTCAAAAGATGCAGCCCTGAGGTCTCTCCTGATAGGGGGTAGTTAAGTAGAAATTCACTGCTCAGCTGACCCGGCAGAAGCAAATGTATACCAAAAATGTACCCAGAATGAGCTTTTCAGTGAACAGCAGCCAGGCACATTTTAGCTAGTTTTACTTGTAAGTGGGGTTGTAAACGCTTTTCAGACTCAGTACTGCGCTCAAAAGATGCAGCCCTGAGGTCTCTCCTGATAGGAGGGAGTTAAGTAGAAATTCACTGCTCAGCTGACCCGGCAGAAGCAAATGTATACCAAAAATGTACCCAAAATGAGCTTTTCAGTGAACAGCAGCCAGGCACATTTTAGCTAGTTTTACTTGTAAGTGGGGTTGTAAACGCTTTTCAGGCTCAGTACTGCGCTCAAAAGATGCAGCCCTGAGGTCTCTCCTGATAGGGGGTAGTTAAGTAGAAATTCACTGCTCAGCTGACCCGGCAGATGCAAATGTATACCAAAAATGTACCCAGAATGAGCTTTTCAGTGAACAGCAGCCAGGCACATTTTAGCTAGTTTTACTTGTAAGTGGGGTTGTAAACGCTTTTCAGGCTCAGTACTGCGCTCAAAAGATGCAGCCCTGAGGTCTCTCCTGATAGGGGGTAGTTAAGTAGAAATTCACTGCTCAGCTGACCCGGCAGAAGCAAATGTATACCAAAAATTTACCCAGAATGAGCTTTTCAGTGAACAGCAGCCAGGCACATTTTAGCTAGTTTTACTTGTAAGTGGGGTTATAAATGCTTTTCAGGCTCAGTACTGCGCTCAAAAGATGCAGCCCTGAGGTCTCTCCTGATAGGAGGTAGTTAAGTAGAAATTCACTGCTCAGCTGACCCGGCAGAAGCAAATGTATACCAAAAATGTACCCAGAATTAGCTTTTCAGTGAACAGCAGCCAGGCACATTTTAGCTAGTTTTACTTGTAAGTGGGGTTGTAAACGCTTTTCAGGCTCAGTACTGCACTCAAAAGATGCAGCCCTGAGGTCTCTCCTGATAGGAGGTAGTTAAGTAGAAATTCACTACTCAGCTGACCCGGCAGAAGCAAATGTATACCAAAAATGTACCCAGAATGAGCTTTTCAGTGAACAGCAGCCAGGTACATTTTAGCTAGTTTTACTTGTAACTGGGGTTGTAAACGCTTTTCAGGCTCAGTACTGCGCTCAAAAGATGCAGCCCTGAGGTCTCTCCTGATAGGGGGTAGTTAAGTAGAAAGTCACTGCTCAGCTGACCCGGCAGAAGAAAATGTATACCAAAAATGTACCCAGAATGAGCTTTTCAGTGAACAGCAGCCAGGCACATTTTAGCTAGTTTTACTTGTAAGTGGGGTTGTAAACGCTTTTCAGGCTCAGTACTGCGCTCAAAAGATGCAGCCCTGAGGTCTCTCCTGATAGGAGGTAGTTAAGTAGAAATTCACTGCTCAGCTGACCCGGCAGAAGCAAATGTATACCAAAAATGTACCCAGAATGAGCTTTTCAGTGAACAGCAGCCAGGCACATTTTAGCTAGTTTTACTTGTAAGTGGGGTTGTAAACGCTTTTCAGGCTCAGTACTGCACTCAAAAGATGCAGCCCTGAGGTCTCTCCTGATAGGAGGTAGTTAAGTAGAAATTCACTGCTCAGCTGACCCGGCAGAAGCAAATGTATACCAAAAATGTACCCAGAATGAGCTTTTCAGTGAATAGCAGCCAGGCACATTTTAGCTAGTTTTACTTGTAACTGGGGTTGTAAACGGTTTTCAGGCTCAGTACTGCGCTCAAAAGATGCAGCCCTGAGGTCTCTCCTGATAGGAGGTAGTTAAGTAGAAATTCACTGCTCAGCTGACCCGGCAGAAGCAAATGTATACCAAAAATGTACCCAGAATGAGCTTTTCAGTGAATAGCAGCCAGGCACATTTTAGCTAGTTTTACTTGTAACTGGGGTTGTAAACGGTTTTCAGGCTCAGTACTGCGCTCAAAAGATGCAGCCCTGAGGTCTCTCCTGATGATAGGAGGTAGTTAAGTAGAAATTCAATGCCCAGCTGACCCGGCAGAAGCAAATGTATACTAAAAATGTACCCAGAATGAGCTTTTCAGTGAACAGCAGCCAGGCACATTTTAGCTAGTTTTACTTGTGACTGGGGTTGTAAACGCTTTTCAGGCTCAGTACTGCGCTCAAAAGATGCAGCCCTGAGGTCTCTCCTGATAGGAGGTAGTTAAGTAGAAATTCACTGCTCAGCTGACCCGGCAGAAGCAAATGTATACCAAAAATGTACCCAGAATGAGCTTTTCAGTGAACAGCAGCCAGGCACATTTTAGCTAGTTTTACTTGTAACTGGGGTTGTAAACACTTTTCAGGCTCAGTACTGCGCTCAAAAGATGCAGCCCTGAGGTCTCTCCTGATAGGGGGTAGTTAAGTAGAAATTCACTGCTCAGCTGACCCGGCAGAAGCAAATGTATACCAAAAATGTACCCAGAATGAGCTTTTCAGTGAACAGCAGCCAGGCACATTTTAGCTAGTTTTACTTGTGACTGGGGTTGTAAACGCTTTTCAGGCTCAGTACTGCGCTCAAAAGATGCAGCCCTGAGGTCTCTCCTGATAGTTGGTAGTTAAGTAGAAATTCACTGCTCAGCTGACCCGGCAGAAGCAAATGTATACCAAAAATGTACCCAGAATGAGCTTTTCAGTGAACAGCAGCCAGGCACTTTTTAGCTAGTTTTACTTGTAACTGGGGTTGTAAACGCTTTTCAGGCTCAGTACTGCGCTCAAAAGATGCAGTCCTGAGGTCTCTCCTGATAGGGGGTAGTTAAGTAGAAATTCACTGCTCAGCTGACCCGGCAGAAGCAAATGTATACCAAAAATGTACCCAGAATGAGCTTTTCAGTGAACAGCAGCCAGGCACATTTTAGCTAGTTTTACTTGTAAGTGGGGTTGTAAACGCTTTTCAGGCTCAGTACTGTGCTCAAAAGATGCAGCCCTGAGGTCTCTCCTGATAGGGGGTAGTTAAGTAGAAATTCACTGCTCAGCTGACCCGGCAGAAGCAAATGTATACCAAAAATGTACCCAGAATGAGCTTTTCAGTGAACAGCAGCCAGGCACATTTTAGCTAGTTTTACTTGTAAGTGGGGTTGTAAACGCTTTTCAGGCTCAGTACTGTGCTCAAAAGATGCAGCCCTGAGGTCTCTCCTGATAGGAGGTAGTTAAGTAGAAATGCACTGCTCAGCTGACCCGGCAGAAACAAATGTATACCAAAAATGTACCCAGAATGAGCTTTTCAGTGAACAGCAGCCAGGCACATTTTAGCTAGTTTTACTTGTAACTGGGGTTGTAAACGCTTTTCAGGCTCAGTACTGCGCTCAAAAGATGCAGCCCTGAGGTCTCTCCTGATAGGGGGTAGTTAAGTAGAAATTCACTGCTCAGCTGACCCGGCAGAAGCAAATGTATACCAAAAATGTACCCAGAATGAGCTTTTCAGTGAACAGCAGCCAGGCACATTTTAGCTAGTTTTACTTGTAAGTGGGGTTGTAAACGCTTTTCAGGCTCAGTACTGCGCTCAAAAGATGCAGCCCTGAGGTCTCTCCTGATAGGAGGTAGTTAAGTAGAAATTCACTGCTCAGCTGACCCGGCAGAAGCAAATGTATACCAAAAATGTACCCAAAATGAGCTTTTCAGTGAACAGCAGCCAGGCACATTTTAGCTAGTTTTACTTGTAAGTGGGGTTGTAAACGCTTTCCAGGCTCAGTACTGCACTCAAAAGATGCAGCCCTGAGGTCTCTCCTGATAGGAGGTAGTTAAGTAGAAATTCACTGCTCAGCTGACCCGGCAGAAGCAAATGTATACCAAAAATGTACCCAGAATGAGCTTTTCAGTGAACAGCAGCCAGGCACATTTTAGCTAGTTTTACTTGTAAGTGGGGTTGGAAACGCTTTTCAGGCTCAGTACTGCGCTCAAAAGATGCAGCCCTGAGGTCTCTCCTGATAGGAGATAGTTAAGTAGAAATTCACTGCTCAGCTGACCCGGCAGAAGCAAATGTATACCAAAAATGTACCCAGAATGAGCTTTTCAGTGAACAGCAGCCAGGCACATTTTAGCTAGTTTTACTTGTAACTGGGGTTGTAAACGCTTTTCAGGCTCAGTACTGCGCTCAAAAGATGCAGCCCTGAGGTCTCTCCTGATAGGGGGTAGTTAAGTAGAAATTCACTGCTCAGCTGACCCGGCAGAAGCAAATGTATACCAAAAATGTACCCAGAATGAGCTTTTCAGTGAACAGCAGCCAGGCACATTTTAGCTAGTTTTACTTGTAAGTGGGGTTGTAAACGCTTTTCAGGCTCAGTACTGCGCTCAAAAGATGCAGCCCTGAGGTCTCTCTTGATAGGGGGTAGTTAAGTAGAAATTCACTGCTCAGCTGACCCGGCAGAAGCAAATGTATACCAAAAATTTACCCAGAATGAGCTTTTCAGTGAACAGCAGCCAGGCACATTTTAGCTAGTTTTACTTGTAAGTGGGGTTGTAAACGCTTTTCAGGCTCAGTACTGCGCTCAAAAGATGCAGCCCTGAGGTCTCTCCTGATAGGAGGTAGTTAAGTAGAAATTCACTGCTCAGCTGACCCGGCAGAAGCAAATGTATACCAAAAATGTACCCAGAATTAGCTTTTCAGTGAACAGCAGCCAGGCACATTTTAGCTAGTTTTACTTGTAAGTGGGGTTGTAAACGCTTTTCAGGCTCAGTACTGCAGTCAAAAGATGCAGCCCTGAGGTCTCTCCTGATAGTTTTACTTGTAACTGGGGTTGTAAACGCTTTTCAGGCTCAGTACTGCGCTCAAAAGATGCAGCCCTGAGGTCTCTCCTGATAGGGGGTAGTTAAGTAGAAATTCACTGCTCAGCTGACCCGGCAGAAGCAAATGTATACCAAAAATGTACCCAGAATGAGCTTTTCAGTGAACAGCAGCCAGGCACATTTTAGCTAGTTTTACTTGTAACTGGGGTTGTAAACGCTTTTCAGGCCCAGTACTGCGCTCAAAAGATGCAGCCCTGAGGTCTCTCCTGATAGGGGGTAGTTAAGTAGAAATTCACTGCTCAGCTGACCCGGCAGAAGCAAATGTATACCAAAAATGTACCCAGAATGAGCTTTTCAGTGAACAGCAGCCAGGCACATTTTAGCTAGTTTTACTTGTGACTGGGGTTGTAAACGCTTTTCAGGCTCAGTACTGCGCTCAAAAGATGCAGCCCTGAGGTCTCTCCTGATAGGAGGTAGTTAAGTAGAAATTCACTGCTCAGCTGACCCGGCAGAAGCAAATGTATACCAAAAATGTACCCAGAATGAGCTTTTCAGTGAACAGCAGCCAGGCACATTTTAGCTAGTTTTACTTGTAACTGGGGTTGTAAACGCTTTTCAGGCTCAGTACTGCGCTCAAAAGATGCAGTCCTGAGGTCTCTCCTGATAGGGGGTAGTTAGGTAGAAATTCACTGCTCAGCTGACCCGGCAGAAGCAAATGTATACCAAAAATGTACCCAGAATGAGCTTTTCAGTGAACAGCAGCCAGGCACATTTTAGCTAGTTTTACTTGTAAGTGGGGTTGTAAACGCTTTTCAGGCTCAGTACTGCGCTCAAAAGATGCAGCCCTGAGGTCTCTCCTGATAGGGGGTAGTTAAGTAGAAATTCACTGCTCAGCTGACCCGGCAGAAGCAAATGTATACCAAAAATGTACCCAGAATGAGCTTTTCAGTGAACAGCAGCCAGGCACATTTTAGCTAGTTTTACTTGTAACTGGGTTGTAAACGCTTTTCAGGCTCAGTACTGCGCTCAAAAGATGCAGCCCTGAGGTCTCTCCTGATAGGGGGTAGTTAAGTAGAAATTCACTGCTCAGCTGACCCGGCAGAAGCAAATGTATACCAAAAATGTACCCAGAATGAGCTTTTCAGTGAACAGCAGCCAGGCACATTTTAGCTAGTTTTACTTGTAAGTGGGGTTGTAAACGCTTTTCAGACTCAGTACTGCGCTCAAAAGATGCAGCCCTGAGGTCTCTCCTGATAGGAGGGAGTTAAGTAGAAATTCACTGCTCAGCTGACCCGGCAGAAGCAAATGTATACCAAAAATGTACCCAAAATGAGCTTTTCAGTGAACAGCAGCCAGGCACATTTTAGCTAGTTTTACTTGTAAGTGGGGTTGTAAACGCTTTTCAGGCTCAGTACTGCGCTCAAAAGATGCAGCCCTGAGGTCTCTCCTGATAGGGGGTAGTTAAGTAGAAATTCACTGCTCAGCTGACCCGGCAGATGCAAATGTATACCAAAAATGTACCCAGAATGAGCTTTTCAGTGAACAGCAGCCAGGCACATTTTAGCTAGTTTTACTTGTAAGTGGGGTTGTAAACGCTTTTCAGGCTCAGTACTGCGCTCAAAAGATGCAGCCCTGAGGTCTCTCCTGATAGGGGGTAGTTAAGTAGAAATTCACTGCTCAGCTGACCCGGCAGAAGCAAATGTATACCAAAAATTTACCCAGAATGAGCTTTTCAGTGAACAGCAGCCAGGCACATTTTAGCTAGTTTTACTTGTAAGTGGGGTTATAAATGCTTTTCAGGCTCAGTACTGCGCTCAAAAGATGCAGCCCTGAGGTCTCTCCTGATAGGAGGTAGTTAAGTAGAAATTCACTGCTCAGCTGACCCGGCAGAAGCAAATGTATACCAAAAATGTACCCAGAATTAGCTTTTCAGTGAACAGCAGCCAGGCACATTTTAGCTAGTTTTACTTGTAAGTGGGGTTGTAAACGCTTTTCAGGCTCAGTACTGCACTCAAAAGATGCAGCCCTGAGGTCTCTCCTGATAGGAGGTAGTTAAGTAGAAATTCACTACTCAGCTGACCCGGCAGAAGCAAATGTATACCAAAAATGTACCCAGAATGAGCTTTTCAGTGAACAGCAGCCAGGTACATTTTAGCTAGTTTTACTTGTAACTGGGGTTGTAAACGCTTTTCAGGCTCAGTACTGCGCTCAAAAGATGCAGCCCTGAGGTCTCTCCTGATAGGGGGTAGTTAAGTAGAAAGTCACTGCTCAGCTGACCCGGCAGAAGAAAATGTATACCAAAAATGTACCCAGAATGAGCTTTTCAGTGAACAGCAGCCAGGCACATTTTAGCTAGTTTTACTTGTAAGTGGGGTTGTAAACGCTTTTCAGGCTCAGTACTGCGCTCAAAAGATGCAGCCCTGAGGTCTCTCCTGATAGGAGGTAGTTAAGTAGAAATTCACTGCTCAGCTGACCCGGCAGAAGCAAATGTATACCAAAAATGTACCCAGAATGAGCTTTTCAGTGAACAGCAGCCAGGCACATTTTAGCTAGTTTTACTTGTAAGTGGGGTTGTAAACGCTTTTCAGGCTCAGTACTGCACTCAAAAGATGCAGCCCTGAGGTCTCTCCTGATAGGAGGTAGTTAAGTAGAAATTCACTGCTCAGCTGACCCGGCAGAAGCAAATGTATACCAAAAATGTACCCAGAATGAGCTTTTCAGTGAATAGCAGCCAGGCACATTTTAGCTAGTTTTACTTGTAACTGGGGTTGTAAACGGTTTTCAGGCTCAGTACTGCGCTCAAAAGATGCAGCCCTGAGGTCTCTCCTGATAGGAGGTAGTTAAGTAGAAATTCACTGCTCAGCTGACCCGGCAGAAGCAAATGTATACCAAAAATGTACCCAGAATGAGCTTTTCAGTGAATAGCAGCCAGGCACATTTTAGCTAGTTTTACTTGTAACTGGGGTTGTAAACGGTTTTCAGGCTCAGTACTGCGCTCAAAAGATGCAGCCCTGAGGTCTCTCCTGATGATAGGAGGTAGTTAAGTAGAAATTCAATGCCCAGCTGACCCGGCAGAAGCAAATGTATACTAAAAATGTACCCAGAATGAGCTTTTCAGTGAACAGCAGCCAGGCACATTTTAGCTAGTTTTACTTGTGACTGGGGTTGTAAACGCTTTTCAGGCTCAGTACTGCGCTCAAAAGATGCAGCCCTGAGGTCTCTCCTGATAGGAGGTAGGTAAGTAGAAATTCACTGCTCAGCTGACCCGGCAGAAGCAAATGTATACCAAAAATGTACCCAGAATGAGCTTTTCAGTGAACAGCAGCCAGGCACATTTTAGCTAGTTTTACTTGTAACTGGGGTTGTAAACGCTTTTCGGGCTCAGTACTGCGCTCAAAAGATGCAGCCCTGAGGTCTCTCCTGATAGGGGGTAGTTAAGTAGAAATTCACTGCTCAGCTGACCCGGCAGAAGCAAATGTATACCAAAAATGTACCCAGAATGAGCTTTTCAGTGAACAGCAGCCAGGCACATTTTAGCTAGTTTTACTCGTGACTGGGTTTGTAAACGCTTTTCAGGCTCAGTACTGCGCTCAAAAGATGCAGCCCTGAGGTCTCTCCTGATAGGAGGTAGTTAAGTAGAAATTCACTGCTCAGCTGACCCGGCAGAAGCAAATGTATACCAAAAATGTACCCAGAATGAGCTTTTCAGTGAACAGCAGCCAGGCACATTTTAGCTAGTTTTACTTGTAACTGGGGTTGTAAACGCTTTTCAGGCTCAGTACTGCGCTCAAAAGATGCAGTCCTGAGGTCTCTCCTGATAGGGGGTAGTTAAGTAGAAATTCACTGCTCAGCTGACCCGGCAGAAGCAAATGTATACCAAAAAAGGACCCAGAATGAGCTTTTCAGTGAACAGCAGCCAGGCACATTTTAGCTAGTTTTACTTGTAAGTGGGGTTGTAAACGCTTTTCAGGCTCAGTACTGTGCTCAAAAGATGCAGCCCTGAGGTCTCTCCTGATAGGAGGTAGTTAAGTAGAAATTCACTGCTCAGCTGACCCGGCAGAAGCAAATGTATACCAAAAATGTACCCAGAATGAGCTTTTCAGTGAACAGCAGCCAGGCACATTTTAGCTAGTTTTACTTGTAACTGGGGTTGTAAACGCTTTTCAGGCTCAGTACTGCGCTCAAAAGATGCAGCCCTGAGGTCTCTCCTGATAGGGGGTAGTTAAGTAGAAATTCACTGCTCAGCTGACCCGGCAGAAGCAAATGTATACCAAAAATGTACCCAGAATGAGCTTTTCAGTGAACAGCAGCCAGGCACATTTTAGCTAGTTTTACTTGTAAGTGGGGTTGTAAACGCTTTTCAGGCTCAGTACTGCGCTCAAAAGATGCAGCCCTGAGGTCTCTCCTGATAGGAGGTAGTTAAGTAGAAATTCACTGCTCAGCTGACCCGGCAGAAGCAAATGTATACCAAAAATGTACCCAAAATGAGCTTTTCAGTGAACAGCAGCCAGGCACATTTTAGCTAGTTTTACTTGTAAGTGGGGTTGTAAACGCTTTTCAGGCTCAGTACTGCACTCAAAAGATGCAGCCCTGAGGTCTCTCCTGATAGGAGGTAGTTAAGTAGAAATTAACTGCTCAGCTGACCCGGCAGAAGCAAATGTATACCAAAAATGTACCCAGAATGAGCTTTTCAGTGAACAGCAGCCAGGCACATTTTAGCTAGTTTTACTTGTAACTGGGGTTGTAAACGCTTTTCAGGCTCAGTACTGCGCTCAAAAGATGCAGCCCTGAGGTCTCTCCTGATAGGAGATAGTTAAGTAGAAATTCACTGCTCAGCTGACCCGGCAGAAGCAAATGTATATCAAAAATTTACCCAGAATGAGCTTTTCAGTGAACAGCAGCCAGGCACATTTTAGCTAGTTTTACTTGTAAGTGGGGTTTTAAACGCTTTTCAGGCTCAGTACTGCGCTCAAAAGATGCAGCCCTGAGGTCTCTCCTGATAGGGGGTAGTTAAGTAGAAATTCACTGCTCAGCTGACCCGGCAGAAGCAAATGTATACCAAAAATGTACCCAGAATGAGCTTTTCAGTGAACAGCAGCCAGGCACATTTTAGCTAGTTTTACTTGTAAGTGGGGTTGTAAACGCTTTTCAGGCTCAGTACTGCGCTCAAAAGATGCAGCCCTGAGGTCTCTCCTGATAGGGGGTAGTTAAGTAGAAATTCACTGCTCAGCTGACCCGGCAGAAGCAAATGTATACCAAAAATTTACCCAGAATGAGCTTTTCAGTGAACAGCAGCCAGGCACATTTTAGCTAGTTTTACTTGTAAGTGGGGTTGTAAACGCTTTTCAGGCTCAGTACTGCGCTCAAAAGATGCAGCCCTGAGGTCTCTCCTGATAGGAGGTAGTTAAGTAGAAATTCACTGCTCAGCTGACCCGGCAGAAGCAAATGTATACCAAAAATGTACCCAGAATTAGCTTTTCAGTGAACAGCAGCCAGGCACATTTTAGCTAGTTTTACTTGTAAGTGGGGTTGTAAACGCTTTTCAGGCTCAGTACTGCACTCAAAAGATGCAGCCCTGAGGTCTCTCCTGATAGGAGGTAGTTAAGTAGAAATTCACTACTCAGCTGACCCGGCAGAAGCAAATGTATACCAAAAATGTACCCAGAATGAGCTTTTCAATGAACAGCAGCCAGGTACATTTTAGCTAGTTTTACTTGTAACTGGGGTTGTAAACGCTTTTCAGGCTCAGTACTGCGCTCAAAAGATGCAGCCCTGAGGTCTCTCCTGATAGGGGGTAGTTAAGTAGAAATTCACTGCTCAGCTGACCCGGCAGAAGCAAATGTATACCAAAAATGTACCCAGAATGAGCTTTTCAGTGAACAGCAGCCAGGCACATTTTAGCTAGTTTTACTTGTAAGTGGGGTTGTAAACGCTTTTCAGGCTCAGTACTGCACTCAAAAGATGCAGCCCTGAGGTCTCTCCTGATAGGAGGTAGTTAAGTAGAAATTCACTGCTCAGCTGACCCGGCAGAAGCAAATGTATACCAAAAATGTACCCAGAATGAGCTTTTCAGTGAATAGCAGCCAGGCACATTTTAGCTAGTTTTACTTGTAAGTGGGGTTGTAAACGCTTTTCAGGCTCAGTACTGCACTCAAAAGATGCAGCCCTGAGGTCTCTCCTGATAGGAGGTAGTTAAGTAGAAATTCACTGCTCAGCTGACCCGGCAGAAGCAAATGTATACCAAAAATGTACCCAGAATGAGCTTTTCAGTGAACAGCAGCCAGGCACATTTTAGCTAGTTTTACTTGTAAGTGGGGTTGTAAACGCTTTTCAGGCTCAGTACTGCACTCAAAAGATGCAGCCCTGAGGTCTCTCCTGATAGGAGGTAGTTAAGTAGAAATTCACTGCTCAGCTGACCCGGCAGAAGCAAATGTATACCAAAAATGTACCCAGTTAGCTTTTCAGTGAACAGCAGCCAGGCACATTTTAGCTAGTTTTACTTGTAAGTGGGGTTGTAAACGCTTTTCAGGCTCAGTACTGCACTCAAAAGATGCAGCCCTGAGGTCTCTCCTGATAGGAGGTAGTTAAGTAGAAATTCACTGCTCAGCTGACCCGGCAGAAGCAAATGTATACCAAAAATGTACCCAGAATGAGCTTTTCAGTGAATAGCAGCCAGGCACATTTTAGCTAGTTTTACTTGTAACTGGGGTTGTAAACGGTTTTCAGGCTCAGCACTGCGCTCAAAAGATGCAGCCCTGAGGTCTCTCCTGATAGGAGGTAGTTAAGTAGAAATTCAATGCCCAGCTGACCCGGCAGAAGCAAATGTATACTAAAAATGTACCCAGAATGAGCTTTTCAGTGAACAGCAGCCAGGCACATTTTAGCTAGTTTTACTTGTGACTGGGGTTGTAAACGCTTTTCAGGCTCAGTACTGCGCTCAAAAGATGCAGCCCTGAGGTCTCTCCTGATAGGAGGTAGTTAAGTAGAAATTCACTGCTCAGCTGACCCGGCAGAAGCAAATGTATACCAAAAATGTACCCAGAATGAGCTTTTCAGTGAACAGCAGCCAGGCACATTTTAGCTAGTTTTACTTGTAACTGGGGTTGTAAACGCTTTTCAGGCTCAGTACTGCGCTCAAAAGATGCAGCCCTGAGGTCTCTCCTGATAGGGGGTAGTTAAGTAGAAATTCACTGCTCAGCTGACCCGGCAGAAGCAAATGTATACCAAAAATGTACCCAGAATGAGCTTTTCAGTGAACAGCAGCCAGGCACATTTTAGCTAGTTTTACTTGTGACTGGGGTTGTAAACGCTTTTCAGGCTCAGTACTGCGCTCAAAAGATGCAGCCCTGAGGTCTCTCCTGATAGGAGGTAGTTAAGTAGAAATTCACTGCTCAGCTGACCCGGCAGAAGCAAATGTATACCAAAAATGCACCCAGAATGAGCTTTTCAGTGAACAGCAGCCAGGCACATTTTAGCTAGTTTTACTTGTAACTGGGGTTGTAAACGCTTTTCAGGCTCAGTACTGCGCTCAAAAGATGCAGTCCTGAGGTCTCTCCTGATAGGGGGTAGTTAAGTAGAAATTCACTGCTCAGCTGACCCGGCAGAAGCAAATGTATACCAAAAATGTACCCAGAATGAGCTTTTCAGTGAACAGCAGCCAGGCACATTTTAGCTAGTTTTACTTGTAAGTGGGGTTGTAAACGCTTTTCAGGCTCAGTACTGCGCTCAAAAGATGCAGCCCTGAGGTCTCTCCTGATAGGGGGTAGTTAAGTAGAAATTCACTGCTCAGCTGACCCGGCAGAAGCAAATGTATACCAAAAATGTACCCAGAATGAGCTTTTCAGTGAACAGCAGCCAGGCACATTTTAGCTAGTTTTACTTGTAAGTGGGGTTGTAAACGCTTTTCAGGCTCAGTACTGTGCTCAAAAGATGCAGCCCTGAGGTCTCTCCTGATAGGAGGTAGTTAAGTAGAAATTCACTGCTCAGCTGACCCGGCAGAAGCAAATGTATACCAAAAATGTACCCAGAATGAGCTTTTCAGTGAACAGCAGCCAGGCACATTTTAGCTAGTTTTACTTGTACCTGGGGTTGTAAACGCTTTTCAGGCTCAGTACTGCGCTCAAAAGATGCAGCCCTGAGGTCTCTCCTGATAGGGGGTAGTTAAGTAGAAATTCACTGCTCAGCTGACCCGGCAGAAGCAAATGTATACCAAAAATGTACCCAGAATGAGCTTTTCAGTGAACAGCAGCCAGGCACATTTTAGCTAGTTTTACTTGTAAGTGGGGTTGTAAACGCTTTTCAGGCTCAGTACTGCGCTCAAAAGATGCAGCCCTGAGGTCTCTCCTGATAGGAGGTAGTTAAGTAGAAATTCACTGCTCAGCTGACCCGGCAGAAGCAAATGTATACCAAAAATGTACCCAAAATGAGCTTTTCAGTGAACAGCAGCCAGGCACATTTTAGCTAGTTTTACTTGTAAGTGGGGTTGTAAACGCTTTTCAGGCTCAGTACTGCACTCAAAAGATGCAGCCCTGAGGTCTCTCCTGATAGGAGGTAGTTAAGTAGAAATTCACTGCTCAGCTGACCCGGCAGAAGCAAATGTATACCAAAAATGTACCCAGAATGAGCTTTTCAGTGAACAGCAGCCAGGCACATTTTAGCTAGTTTTACTTGTAAGTGGGGTTGGAAACGCTTTTCAGGCTCAGTACTGCGCTCAAAAGATGCAGCCCTGAGGTCTCTCCTGATAGGAGATAGTTAAGTAGAAATTTACTGCTCAGCTGACCCGGCAGAAGCAAATGTATACCAAAAATGTACCCAGAATGAGCTTTTCAGTGAACAGCAGCCAGGCACATTTTAGCTAGTTTTACTTGTAACTGGGGTTGTAAACGCTTTTCAGGCTCAGTACTGCGCTCAAAAGATGCAGTCCTGAGGTCTCTCCTGATAGGAGATAGTTAAGTAGAAATTTACTGCTCAGCTGACCCGGCAGAAGCAAATGTATACCAAAAATGTACCCAGAATGAGCTTTTCAGTGAACAGCAGCCAGGCACATTTTAGCTAGTTTTACTTGTAACTGGGGTTGTAAACGCTTTTCAGGCTCAGTACTGCGCTCAAAAGATGCAGCCCTGAGGTCTCTCCTGATAGGGGGTAGTTAAGTAGAAATTCACTGCTCAGCTGACCCGGCAGAAGCAAATGTATACCAAAAATGTACCCAGAATGAGCTTTTCAGTGAACAGCAGCCAGGCACATTTTAGCTAGTTTTACTTGTGACTGGGGTTGTAAACGCTTTTCAGGCTCAGTACTGCGCTCAAAAGATGCAGCCCTGAGGTCTCTCCTGATAGGAGGTAGTTAAGTAGAAATTCACTGCTCAGCTGACCCGGCAGAAGCAAATGTATACCAAAAATGCACCCAGAATGAGCTTTTCAGTGAACAGCAGCCAGGCACATTTTAGCTAGTTTTACTTGTAACTGGGGTTGTAAACGCTTTTCAGGCTCAGTACTGCGCTCAAAAGATGCAGTCCTGAGGTCTCTCCTGATAGGGGGTAGTTAAGTAGAAATTCACTGCTCAGCTGACCCGGCAGAAGCAAATGTATACCAAAAATGTACCCAGAATGAGCTTTTCAGTGAACAGCAGCCAGGCACATTTTAGCTAGTTTTACTTGTAAGTGGGGTTGTAAACGCTTTTCAGGCTCAGTACTGCGCTCAAAAGATGCAGCCCTGAGGTCTCTCCTGATAGGGGGTAGTTAAGTAGAAATTCACTGCTCAGCTGACCCGGCAGAAGCAAATGTATACCAAAAATGTACCCAGAATGAGCTTTTCAGTGAACAGCAGCCAGGCACATTTTAGCTAGTTTTACTTGTAAGTGGGGTTGTAAACGCTTTTCAGGCTCAGTACTGTGCTCAAAAGATGCAGCCCTGAGGTCTCTCCTGATAGGAGGTAGTTAAGTAGAAATCCACTGATCAGCTGACCCGGCAGAAGCAAATGTATACCAAAAATGTACCCAGAATGAGCTTTTCAGTGAACAGCAGCCAGGCACATTTTAGCTAGTTTTACTTGTACCTGGGGTTGTAAACGCTTTTCAGGCTCAGTACTGCGCTCAAAAGATGCAGCCCTGAGGTCTCTCCTGATAGGGGGTAGTTAAGTAGTATTTCACTGCTCAGCTGACCCGGCAGAAGCAAATGTATACCAAAAATGTACCCAGAATGAGCTTTTCAGTGAACAGCAGCCAGGCACATTTTAGCTAGTTTTACTTGTAAGTGGGGTTGTAAACGCTTTTCAGGCTCAGTACTGCGCTCAAAAGATGCAGCCCTGAGGTCTCTCCTGATAGGAGGTAGTTAAGTAGAAATTCACTGCTCAGCTGACCCGGCAGAAGCAAATGTATACCAAAAATGTACCCAAAATGAGCTTTTCAGTGAACAGCAGCCAGGCACATTTTAGCTAGTTTTACTTGTAAGTGGGGTTGTAAACGCTTTTCAGGCTCAGTACTGCACTCAAAAGATGCAGCCCTGAGGTCTCTCCTGATAGGAGGTAGTTAAGTAGAAATTCACTGCTCAGCTGACCCGGCAGAAGCAAATGTATACCAAAAATGTACCCAGAATGAGCTTTTCAGTGAACAGCAGCCAGGCACATTTTAGCTAGTTT
The DNA here is from genome assembly GCF_964263255.1 of Lissotriton vulgaris. Classification (NCBI taxonomy): domain Eukaryota; kingdom Metazoa; phylum Chordata; class Amphibia; order Caudata; family Salamandridae; genus Lissotriton; species Lissotriton vulgaris. The sequence continues at coordinate 714,816 of NW_028242375.1, forward strand.
TACTTGTAAGTGGGGTTGGAAACGCTTTTCAGGCTCAGTACTGCGCTCAAAAGATGCAGCCCTGAGGTCTCTCCTGATAGGAGATAGTTAAGTAGAAATTTACTGCTCAGCTGACCCGGCAGAAGCAAATGTATACCAAAAATGTACCCAGAATGAGCTTTTCAGTGAACAGCAGCCAGGCACATTTTAGCTAGTTTTACTTGTAACTGGGGTTGTAAACGCTTTTCAGGCTCAGTACTGCGCTCAAAAGATGCAGCCCTGAGGTCTCTCCTGATAGGGGGTAGTTAAGTAGAAATTCACTGCTCAGCTGACCCGGCAGAAGCAAATGTATACCAAAAATGTACCCAGAATGAGCTTTTCAGTGAACAGCAGCCAGGCACATTTTAGCTAGTTTTACTTGTAAGTGGGGTTGTAAACGCTTTTCAGGCTCAGTACTGCGCTCAAAAGATGCAGCCCTGAGGTCTCTCCTGATAGGGGGTAGTTAAGTAGAAATTCACTGCTCAGCTGACCCGGCAGAAGCAAATGTATACCAAAAATTTACCCAGAATGAGCTTTTCAGTGAACAGCAGCCAGGCACATTTTAGCTAGTTTTACTTGTAAGTGGGGTTGTAAACGCTTTTCAGGCTCAGTACTGCGCTCAAAAGATGCAGCCCTGAGGTCTCTCCTGATAGGAGGTAGTTAAGTAGAAATTCACTGCTCAGCTGACCCGGCAGAAGCAAATGTATACCAAAAATGTACCCAGAATTAGCTTTTCAGTGAACAGCAGCCAGGCACATTTTAGCTAGTTTTACTTGTAAGTGGGGTTGTAAACGCTTTTCAGGCTCAGTACTGCACTCAAAAGATGCAGCCCTGAGGTCTCTCCTGATAGGAGGTAGTTAAGTAGAAATTCACTACTCAGCTGACCCGGCAGAAGCAAATGTATACCAAAAATGTACCCAGAATGAGCTTTTCAGTGAACAGCAGCCAGGTACATTTTAGCTAGTTTTACTTGTAACTGGGGTTGTAAACGCTTTTCAGGCTCAGTACTGCGCTCAAAAGATGCAGCCCTGAGGTCTCTCCTGATAGGGGGTAGTTAAGTAGAAATTCACTGCTCAGCTGACCCGGCAGAAGCAAATGTATACCAAAAAGGTACCCAGAATGAGCTTTTCAGTGAACAGCAGCCAGGCACATTTTAGCTAGTTTTACTTGTAAGTGGGGTTGTAAACGCTTTTCAGGCTCAGTACTGCGCTCAAAAGATGCAGCCCTGAGGTCTCTCCTGATAGGAGGTAGTTAAGTAGAAATTCACTGCTCAGCTGACCCGGCAGAAGCAAATGTATACCAAAAATGTACCCAGAATTAGCTTTTCAGTGAACAGCAGCCAGGCACATTTTAGCTAGTTTTACTTGTAAGTGGGGTTGTAAACGCTTTTCAGGCTCAGTACTGCACTCAAAAGATGCAGCCCTGAGGTCTCTCCTGATAGGAGGTAGTTAAGTAGAAATTCACTGCTCACCTGACCCGGCAGAAGCAAATGTATACCAAAAATGTACCCAGAATGAGCTTTTCAGTGAATAGCAGCCAGGCACATTTTAGCTAGTTTTACTTGTAACTGGGGTTGTAAACGGTTTTCAGGCTCAGTACTGCGCTCAAAAGATGCAGCCCTGAGGTCTCTCCTGATAGGAGGTAGTTAAGTAGAAATTCACTGCTCAGCTGACCCGGCAGAAGCAAATGTATACCAAAAATGTACCCAGAATGAGCTTTTCAGTGAACAGCAGCCAGGCACATTTTAGCTAGTTTTACTTGTAACTGGGGTTGTAAACGCTTTTCAGGCTCAGTACTGCGCTCAAAAGATGCAGCCCTGAGGTCTCTCCTGATAGGGGGTAGTTAAGTAGAAATTCACTGCTCAGCTGACCCGGCAGAAGCAAATGTATACCAAAAATGTACCCAGAATGAGCTTTTCAGTGAACAGCAGCCAGGCACATTTTAGCTAGTTTTACTTGTGACTGGGGTTGTAAACGCTTTTCAGGCTCAGTACTGCGCTCAAAAGATGCAGCCCTGAGGTCTCTCCTGATAGGAGGTAGTTAAGTAGAAATTCACTGCTCAGCTGACCCGGCAAAAGCAAATGTATACCAAAAATGTACCCAGAATGAGCTTTTCAGTGAACAGCAGCCAGGCACATTTTAGCTAGTTTTACTTGTAACTGGGGTTGTAAACGCTTTTCAGGCTCAGTACTGCGCTCAAAAGATGCAGTCCTGAGGTCTCTCCTGATAGGGGGTAGTTAAGTAGAAATTCACTGCTCAGCTGACCCGGCAGAAGCAAATGTATACCAAAAATGTACCCAGAATGAGCTTTTCAGTGAACAGCAGCCAGGCACATTTTAGCTAGTTTTACTTGTAAGTGGGGTTGTAAACGCTTTTCAGGCTCAGTACTGTGCTCAAAAGATGTAGCCCTGAGGTCTCTCCTGATAGGAGGTAGTTAAGTAGAAATTCACTGCTCAGCTGACCCGGCAGAAGCAAATGTATACCAAAAATGTACCCAGAATGAGCTTTTCAGTGAACAGCAGCCAGGCACATTTTAGCTAGTTTTACTTGTAACTGGGGTTGTAAACGCTTTTCAGGCTCAGTACTGCGCTCAAAAGATGCAGCCCTGAGGTCTCTCCTGATAGGGGGTAGTTAAGTAGAAATTCACTGCTCAGCTGACCCGGCAGAAGCAAATGTATACCAAAAATGTACCCAGAATGAGCTTTTCAGTGAACAGCAGCCAGGCACATTTTAGCTAGTTTTACTTGTAAGTGGGGTTGTAAACGCTTTTCAGGCTCAGTACTGCGCTCAAAAGATGCAGCCCTGAGGTCTCTCCTGATAGGGGGTAGTTAAGTAGAAATTCACTGCTCAGCTGACCCGGCAGAAGCAAATGTATACCAAAAATGTACCCAAAATGAGCTTTTCAGTGAACAGCAGCCAGGCACATTTTAGCTAGTTTTACTTGTAAGTGGGGTTGTAAACGCTTTTCAGGCTCAGTACTGCACTCAAAAGATGCAGCCCTGAGGTCTCTCCTGATAGGAGGTAGTTAAGTAGAAATTCACTGCTCAGCTGACCCGGCAGAAGCAAATGTATACCAAAAATGTACCCAGAATGAGCTTTTCAGTGAACAGCAGCCAGGCACATTTTAGCTAGTTTTACTTGAAAGTGGGGTTGGAAACGCTTTTCAGGCTCAGTACTGCGCTCAAAAGATGCAGCCCTGAGGTCTCTCCTGATAGGAGATAGTTAAGTAGAAATTCACTGCTCAGCTGACCCGGCAGAAGCAAATGTATACCAAAAATGTACCCAGAATGAGCTTTTCAGTGAACAGCAGCCAGGCACATTTTAGCTAGTTTTACTTGTAACTGGGGTTGTAAACGCTTTTCAGGCTCAGTACTGCGCTCAAAAGATGCAGCCCTGAGGTCTCTCCTGATAGGGGGTAGTTAAGTAGAAATTCACTGCTCAGCTGACCCGGCAGAAGCAAATGTATACCAAAAATGTACCCAGAATGAGCTTTTCAGTGAACAGCAGCCAGGCACATTTGAGCTAGTTTTACTTGTAAGTGGGGTTGTAAACGCTTTTCAGGCTCAGTACTGCGCTCAAAAGATGCAGCCCTGAGGTCTCTCCTGATAGGGGGTAGTTAAGTAGAAATTCACTGCTCAGCTGACCCGGCAGAAGCAAATGTATACCAAAAATTTACCCAGAATGAGCTTTTCAGTGAATAGCAGCCAGGCACATTTTAGCTAGTTTTACTTGTAAGTGGGGTTGTAAACGCTTTTCAGGCTCAGTACTGCGCTCAAAAGATGCAGCCCTGAGGTATCTCCTGATAGGAGGTAGTTAAGTAGAAATTCACTACTCAGCTGACCCGGCAGAAGCAAATGTATACCAAAAATGTACTCAGAATGAGCTTTTCAGTGAACAGCAGCCAGGTACATTTTAGCTAGTTTTACTTGTAACTGGGGTTGTAAACGCTTTTCAGGCTCAGTACTGCGCTCAAAAGATGCAGCCCTGAGGTCTCTCCTGATAGGGGGTAGTTAAGTAGAAATTCACTGCTCAGCTGACCCGGCAGAAGCAAATGTATACCAAAAATGTACCCAGAATGAGTTTTTCAGTGAACAGCAGCCAGGCACATTTTAGCTAGTTTTACTTGTAAGTGGGGTTGTAAACGCTTTTCAGGCTCAGTACTGCGCTCAAAAGATGCAGCCCTGAGGTCTCTCCTGATAGGAGGTAGTTAAGTAGAAATTCACTGCTCAGCTGACCCGGCAGAAGCAAATGTATACCAAAAATGTACCCAGAATTAGCTTTTCAGTGAACAGCAGCCAGGCACATTTTAGCTAGTTTTACTTGTAAGTGGGGTTGTACACGCTTTTCAGGCTCAGTACTGCACTCAAAAGATGCAGCCCTGAGGTCTCTCCTGATAGGAGGTAGTTAAGTAGAAATTCACTGCTCAGCTGACCCGGCAGAAGCAAATGTATACCAAAAATGTACCCAGAATGAGCTTTTCAGTGAATAGCAGCCAGGCACATTTTAGCTAGTTTTACTTGTAACTAGGGTTGTAAACGGTTTTCAGGCTCAGTACTGCGCTCAAAAGATGCAGCCCTGAGGTCTCTCCTGATAGGAGGTAGTTAAGTAGAAATTCAATGCCCAGCTGACCCGGCAGAAGCAAATGTATACTAAAAATGTACCCAGAATGAGCTTTTCAGTGAACAGCAGCCAGGCACATTTTAGCTAGTTTTACTTGTAACTGGGGTTGTAAACGCTTTTCAGGCTCAGTACTGCGCTCAAAAGATGCAGCCCTGAGGTCTCTCGTGATAGGGGGTAGTTAAGTAGAAATTCACTGCTCAGCTGACCCGGCAGAAGCAAATGTATACTAAAAATGTACAGAATGAGCTTTTCAGTGAACAGCAGCCAGGCACATTTTAGCTAGTTTTACTTGTGACTGGGGTTGTAAACGCTTTTCAGGCTCAGTACTGCGCTCAAAAGATGCAGCCCTGAGGTCTCTCCTGATAGGAGGTAGTTAAGTAGAAATTCACTGCTCAGCTGACCCGGCAGAAGCAAATGTATACCAAAAATGTACCCAGAATGAGCTTTTCAGTGAACAGCAGCCAGGCACATTTTAGCTAGTTTTACTTGTAACTGGGGTTGTAAACGCTTTTCAGGCTCAGTACTGCGCTCAAAAGATGCAGTCCTGAGGTCTCTCCTGATAGGGGGTAGTTAAGTAGAAATTCACTGCTCAGCTGACCCGGCAGAAGCAAATGTATACCAAAAATGTACCCAGAATGAGCTTTTCAGTGAACAGCAGCCAGGCACATTTTAGCTAGTTTTACTTGTAAGTGGGGTTGTAAACGCTTTTCAGGCTCAGTACTGCGCTCAAAAGATGCAGCCCTGAGGTCTCTCCTGATAGGGGGTAGTTAAGTAGAAATTCACTGCTCAGCTGACCCGGCAGAAGCAAATGTATACCAAAAATGTACCCAGAATGAGCTTTTCAGTGAACAGCAGCCAGGCACATTTTAGCTAGTTTTACTTGTAAGTGGGGTTGTAAACGCTTTTCAGGCTCAGTACTGTGCTCAAAAGATGCAGCCCTGAGGTCTCTCCTGATAGGAGGTAGTTAAGTAGAAATTCACTGCTCAGCTGACCCGGCAGAAGCAAATGTATACCAAAAATGTACCCAGAATGAGCTTTTCAGTGAACAGCAGCCAGGCACATTTTAGCTAGTTTTACTTGTAACTGGGGTTGTAAACGCTTTTCAGGCTCAGTACTGCGCTCAAAAGATGCAGCCCTGAGGTCTCTCCTGATAGGGGGTAGTTAAGTAGAAATGCACTGCTCAGCTGACCCGGCAGAAGCAAATGTATACCAAAAATGTACCCAGAATTAGCTTTTCAGTGAACAGCAGCCAGGCACATTTTAGCTAGTTTTACTTGTAAGTGGGGTTGTAAACGCTTTTCAGGCTCAGTACTGCGCTCAAAAGATGCAGCCCTGAGGTCTCTCCTGATAGGAGGTAGTTAAGTAGAAATTCACTGCTCAGCTGACCCGGCAGAAGCAAATGTATACCAAAAATGTACCCAAAATGAGCTTTTCAGTGAACAGCAGCCAGGCACATTTTAGCTAGTTTTACTTGTAACTGGGGTTGTAAACGCTTTTCAGGCTCAGTACTGCGCTCAAAAGATGCAGTCCTGAGGTCTCTCCTGATAGGGGGTAGTTAAGTAGAAATTCACTGCTCAGCTGACCCGGCAGAAGCAAATGTATACCAAAAATGTACCCAGAATGAGCTTTTCAGTGAACAGCAGCCAGGCACATTTTAGCTAGTTTTACTTGTAAGTGGGGTTGTAAACGCTTTTCAGGCTCAGTACTGTGCTCAAAAGATGTAGCCCTGAGGTCTCTCCTGATAGGAGGTAGTTAAGTAGAAATTCACTGCTCAGCTGACCCGGCAGAAGCAAATGTATACCAAAAATGTACCCAGAATGAGCTTTTCAGTGAACAGCAGCCAGGCACATTTTAGCTAGTTTTACTTGTAACTGGGGTTGTAAACGCTTTTCAGGCTCAGTACTGCGCTCAAAAGATGCAGCCCTGAGGTCTCTCCTGATAGGGGGTAGTTAAGTAGAAATTCACTGCTCAGCTGACCCGGCAGAAGCAAATGTATACCAAAAATGTACCCAGAATGAGCTTTTCAGTGAACAGCAGCCAGGCACATTTTAGCTAGTTTTACTTGTAAGTGGGGTTGTAAACGCTTTTCAGGCTCAGTACTGCGCTCAAAAGATGCAGCCCTGAGGTCTCTCCTGATAGGGGGTAGTTAAGTAGAAATTCACTGCTCAGCTGACCCGGCAGAAGCAAATGTATACCAAAAATGTACCCAAAATGAGCTTTTCAGTGAACAGCAGCCAGGCACATTTTAGCTAGTTTTACTTGTAAGTGGGGTTGTAAACGCTTTTCAGGCTCAGTACTGCACTCAAAAGATGCAGCCCTGAGGTCTCTCCTGATAGGAGGTAGTTAAGTAGAAATTCACTGCTCAGCTGACCCGGCAGAAGCAAATGTATACCAAAAATGTACCCAGAATGAGCTTTTCAGTGAACAGCAGCCAGGCACATTTTAGCTAGTTTTACTTGTAACTGGGGTTGTAAACGCTTTTCAGGCTCAGTACTGCGCTCAAAAGATGCAGCCCTGAGGTCTCTCCTGATAGGGGGTAGTTAAGTAGAAATTCACTGCTCAGCTGACCCGGCAGAAGCAAATGTATACCAAAAATGTACCCAGAATGAGCTTTTCAGTGAACAGCAGCCAGGCACATTTTAGCTAGTTTTACTTGTAAGTGGGGTTGTAAACGCTTTTCAGGCTCAGTACTGCGCTCAAAAGATGCAGCCCTGAGGTCTCTCCTGATAGGGGGTAGTTAAGTAGAAATTCACTGCTCAGCTGACCAGGCAGAAGCAAATGTATACCAAAAATTTACCCAGAATGAGCTTTTCAGTGAATAGCAGCCAGGCACATTTTAGCTAGTTTTACTTGTAAGTGGGGTTGTAAACGCTTTTCAGGCTCAGTACTGCGCTCAAAAGATGCAGCCCTGAGGTATCTCCTGATAGGAGGTAGTTAAGTAGAAATTCACTACTCAGCTGACCCGGCAGAAGCAAATGTATACCAAAAATGTACTCAGAATGAGCTTTTCAGTGAACAGCAGCCAGGTACATTTTAGCTAGTTTTACTTGTAACTGGGGTTGTAAACGCTTTTCAGGCTCAGTACTGCGCTCAAAAGATGCAGCCCTGAGGTCTCTCCTGATAGGGGGTAGTTAAGTAGAAATTCACTGCTCAGCTGACCCGGCAGAAGCAAATGTATACCAAAAATGTACCCAGAATGAGTTTTTCAGTGAACAGCAGCCAGGCACATTTTAGCTAGTTTTACTTGTAAGTGGGGTTGTAAACGCTTTTCAGGCTCAGTACTGCGCTCAAAAGATGCAGCCCTGAGGTCTCTCCTGATAGGAGGTAGTTAAGTAGAAATTCACTGCTCAGCTGACCCGGCAGAAGCAAATGTATACCAAAAATGTACCCAGAATTAGCTTTTCAGTGAACAGCAGCCAGGCACATTTTAGCTAGTTTTACTTGTAAGTGGGGTTGTAAACGCTTTTCAGGCTCAGTACTGCACTCAAAAGATGCAGCCCTGAGGTCTCTCCTGATAGGAGGTAGTTAAGTAGAAATTCACTGCTCAGCTGACCCGGCAGAAGCAAATGTATACCAAAAATGTACCCAGAATGAGCTTTTCAGTGAATAGCAGCCAGGCACATTTTAGCTAGTTTTACTTGTAACTAGGGTTGTAAACGGTTTTCAGGCTCAGTACTGCGCTCAAAAGATGCAGCCCTGAGGTCTCTCCTGATAGGAGGTAGTTAAGTAGAAATTCAATGCCCAGCTGACCCGGCAGAAGCAAATGTATACTAAAAATGTACCCAGAATGAGCTTTTCAGTGAACAGCAGCCAGGCACATTTTAGCTAGTTTTACTTGTAACTGGGGTTGTAAACGCTTTTCAGGCTCAGTACTGCGCTCAAAAGATGCAGCCCTGAGGTCTCTCGTGATAGGGGGTAGTTAAGTAGAAATTCACTGCTCAGCTGACCCGGCAGAAGCAAATGTATACTAAAAATGTACAGAATGAGCTTTTCAGTGAACAGCAGCCAGGCACATTTTAGCTAGTTTTACTTGTGACTGGGGTTGTAAACGCTTTTCAGGCTCAGTACTGCGCTCAAAAGATGCAGCCCTGAGGTCTCTCCTGATAGGAGGTAGTTAAGTAGAAATTCACTGCTCAGCTGACCCGGCAGAAGCAAATGTATACCAAAAATGTACCCAGAATGAGCTTTTCAGTGAACAGCAGCCAGGCACATTTTAGCTAGTTTTACTTGTAACTGGGGTTGTAAACGCTTTTCAGGCTCAGTACTGCGCTCAAAAGATGCAGTCCTGAGGTCTCTCCTGATAGGGGGTAGTTAAGTAGAAATTCACTGCTCAGCTGACCCGGCAGAAGCAAATGTATACCAAAAATGTACCCAGAATGAGCTTTTCAGTGAACAGCAGCCAGGCACATTTTAGCTAGTTTTACTTGTAAGTGGGGTTGTAAACGCTTTTCAGGCTCAGTACTGCGCTCAAAAGATGCAGCCCTGAGGTCTCTCCTGATAGGGGGTAGTTAAGTAGAAATTCACTGCTCAGCTGACCCGGCAGAAGCAAATGTATACCAAAAATGTACCCAGAATGAGCTTTTCAGTGAACAGCAGCCAGGCACATTTTAGCTAGTTTTACTTGTAAGTGGGGTTGTAAACGCTTTTCAGGCTCAGTACTGTGCTCAAAAGATGCAGCCCTGAGGTCTCTCCTGATAGGAGGTAGTTAAGTAGAAATTCACTGCTCAGCTGACCCGGCAGAAGCAAATGTATACCAAAAATGTACCCAGAATGAGCTTTTCAGTGAACAGCAGCCAGGCACATTTTAGCTAGTTTTACTTGTAACTGGGGTTGTAAACGCTTTTCAGGCTCAGTACTGCGCTCAAAAGATGCAGCCCTGAGGTCTCTCCTGATAGGGGGTAGTTAAGTAGAAATGCACTGCTCAGCTGACCCGGCAGAAGCAAATGTATACCAAAAATGTACCCAGAATTAGCTTTTCAGTGAACAGCAGCCAGGCACATTTTAGCTAGTTTTACTTGTAAGTGGGGTTGTAAACGCTTTTCAGGCTCAGTACGGCGCTCAAAAGATGCAGCCCTGAGGTCTCTCCTGATAGGAGGTAGTTAAGTAGAAATTCACTGCTCAGCTGACCCGGCAGAAGCAAATGTATACCAAAAATGTACCCAAAATGAGCTTTTCAGTGAACAGCAGCCAGGCACATTTTAGCTAGTTTTACTTGTAAGTGGGGTTGTAAACACTTTTCAGGCTCAGTACTGCACTCAAAAGATGCAGCCCTGAGGTCTCTCCTGATAGGAGGTAGTTACGTAGAAATTCACTGCTCAGCTGACCCGGCAGAAGCAAATGTATACCAAAAATGTACCCAGAATGAGCTTTTCAGTGAACAGCAGCCAGGCACATTTTAGCTAGTTTTACTTGTAAGTGGGGTTGGAAACGCTTTTCAGGCTCAGTACTGCGCTCAAAAGATGCAGCCCTGAGGTCTCTCCTGATAGGAGATAGTTAAGTAGAAATTCACTGCTCAGCTGACCCGGCAGAAGCAAATGTATACCAAAAATGTACCCAGAATGAGCTTTTCAGTGAACAGCAGCCAGGCACATTTTAGCTAGTTTTACTTGTAACTGGGGTTGTAAACGCTTTTCAGGCTCAGTACTGCGCTCAAAAGATGCAGCCCTGAGGTTTCTCCTGATAGGGGGTAGTTAAGTAGAAATTCACTGCTCAGCTGACCCGGCAGAAGCAAATGTATACCAAAAATGTACCCAGAATGAGCTTTTTAGTGAACAGCAGCCAGGCACATTTTAGCTAGTTTTACTTGTAAGTGGGGTTGTAAACGCTTTTCAGGCTCAGTACTGCGCTCAAAAGATGCAGCCCTGAGGTCTCTCCTGATAGGGGGTAGTTAAGTAGAAATTCACTGCTCAGCTGACCCGGCAGAAGCAAATGTATACTAAAAATGTACAGAATGAGCTTTTCAGTGAACAGCAGCCAGGCACATTTTAGCTAGTTTTACTTGTGACTGGGGTTGTAAACGCTTTTCAGGCTCAGTACTGCGCTCAAAAGATGCAGCCCTGAGGTCTCTCCTGATAGGAGGTAGTTAAGTAGAAATTCACTGCTCAGCTGACCCGGCAGAAGCAAATGTATACCAAAAATGTACCCAGAATGAGCTTTTCAGTGAACAGCAGCCAGGCACATTTTAGCTAGTTTTACTTGTAACTGGGGTTGTAAACGCTTTTCAGGCTCAGTACTGCGCTCAAAAGATGCAGTCCTGAGGTCTCTCCTGATAGGGGGTAGTTAAGTAGAAATTCACTGCTCAGCTGACCCGGCAGAAGCAAATGTATACCAAAAATGTACCCAGAATGAGCTTTTCAGTGAACAGCAGCCAGGCACATTTTAGCTAGTTTTACTTGTAAGTGGGGTTGTAAACGCTTTTCAGGCTCAGTACTGCGCTCAAAAGATGCAGCCCTGAGGTCTCTCCTGATAGGGGGTAGTTAAGTAGAAATTCACTGCTCAGCTGACCCGGCAGAAGCAAATGTATACCAAAAATGTACCCAGAATGAGCTTTTCAGTGAACAGCAGCCAGGCACATTTTAGCTAGTTTTACTTGTAAGTGGGGTTGTAAACGCTTTTCAGGCTCAGTACTGTGCTCAAAAGATGCAGCCCTGAGGTCTCTCCTGATAGGAGGTAGTTAAGTAGAAATTCACTGCTCAGCTGACCCGGCAGAAGCAAATGTATACCAAAAATGTACCCAGAATGAGCTTTTCAGTGAACAGCAGCCAGGCACATTTTAGCTAGTTTTACTTGTAACTGGGGTTGTAAACGCTTTTCAGGCTCAGTACTGCGCTCAAAAGATGCAGCCCTGAGGTCTCTCCTGATAGGGGGTAGTTAAGTAGAAATGCACTGCTCAGCTGACCCGGCAGAAGCAAATGTATACCAAAAATGTACCCAGAATTAGCTTTTCAGTGAACAGCAGCCAGGCACATTTTAGCTAGTTTTACTTGTAAGTGGGGTTGTAAACGCTTTTCAGGCTCAGTACTGCGCTCAAAAGATGCAGCCCTGAGGTCTCTCCTGATAGGAGGTAGTTAAGTAGAAATTCACTGCTCAGCTGACCCGGCAGAAGCAAATGTAT